>NC_060267.1:73624915-74263578 GCF_021613505.1 Equus quagga | reverse complement strand
GAGTGGGGGCAGCTCAGCCCCCCGCCCCCGGCGCCCGATCGGCCGGAGCCCCAGGGTGGCGGGCTGTGTCCGCCCGTCCCGTCTGACCCCTCCGTGGCCTACGGCCCCAACTGCTGGGCGAGTTCTAGAAATGGAGCTTTCGGGGAGGAGGAGATGGTGCCTTTCTGTGACACTCTAGAGATCAGCAGAAAGGTCAAGAATAGGCGGTGACCCTCAGGTGGAGCAGGAAGGACGGGAGGGCAGAGAGGTCGCGGCGCTAGCCGCAGGAGAAGCTCCGGGGGACAGCGGTTTCAGAAAGGAGAGCTGGGGCACACGCGACCAGAAACGTTGCAGTTTTCCAGGGGACGACGATCCACGTTCGGGGAGAGCGGTGGTCACCCTGAATCCCAGGCCGCCCCGCCCGCCGCCCGGGTTCGCCTCGGTGCTTTGTGGGAAGTGTAGTCCCAGGGCGCCGCAGGCCCACGCTGGGAGCATAAAAATTGAGTTTTCCTAGGACTTAGATAATTTCTGATTGTGTTTGGGGTGGTTAGATGAAATGCTTTAGGTTTTCTTTTTTTGTGTGTGCTTCCTCCATGCTGCCCTTCACTTGATGACAAAAACAAGAAAGATGTTGTTTAGGGATGATGTGAGTTTTAAATGGAATGAAGCATGCGTGAGGTGTCGCAAGCTTTGTGAAGTTTCTGTTGTGACAGCCGCTTCTGAATTTCCATATGGAAGTAGTTATAAACATCATCATTTCTGTTTCTTTGGTGCTTGGCAGTTTGAAGCTACTTTTATATACATGATCTCACTTTTGCCCTCATAACAACCTTGTGAGGCAGCGAGGTAGGAATTATCTCTGTTTTAAAGAGAAGGCAGGTTCAGAGAAATTGAGTTCCTTGCTGCTTTGGCACAAAACTGGAGGAGCAGGAGTAATGTTTGCCATACACAGTTGGTGTGACCCTGGGCAGGATGGAGATTCTGGGCAGACAAGGTCTCATGGTGTGGTGAGAGATAGCCACGGAATTGGTTGGTTGTGTGTCAGTTCCAAGCTGGAGCCCCCACCAGGCCTTCTGGGGAGATCAGTTCCCTGCTGTTTTTCCTTCCATTTTTGTTATGGTGGTAAAATACACATAACATAAAATTTGCCGTCATAACCATTTTTAAAAATTTATTTTTTGATTGAGGTCATGTTGGTTTATGATATTGTGTAAATTTCAGGTGTATATCATTATATTTCCGCTTCTGTATGGACTGCATCCTGTTCACCACTGAAAGTCTAGTTCCTATTCATCACCATACGTATGTGCCCCTTTTCACCTTTTGCCTTCCCACCAGCACCTTCCCCTCTGGTAACCCCCAGTCTGTTCTCCATATGTGTTTGTGTGTCTTCCACGTTTGCCATCTTAACTGTTTTAAATGTACAGTTTACTGGTATTAAATACCTTCATATTGTTCTGCAACCGTCACCACCATCTATCTCCAGACCTCTTTTCAGCTTGCAAAACTGAAACTCTGTACCCAGTAAACCCCATTTCCCTGTTCCCCCCTCCTTCCAGCCCCTGGCAACCACCAGTCTGCTTTCTGTCTCTATGATTTTGGCTATTCTAGGTGTCTCATGTAAGTGGAATCATAGAGGATTTGTCTTTTTGTCAGTGGCTTATTTCGCTTAGCATAATGTCCTTGCGGTTCATCCATGTTATGGAATGTGATGGGGTTTCTTCCTTTTTAAGGCTGAATAATATTCCGTTGTATGCATATTTCACATTTTCTCATCCATTCATCTGTCAGTGGACACTTGGGTTGCTTGTATGTTTTATCTGTTGAGAATAATGCTGCTACACACATGGGTGACCAAATATCTCTTTGAGACTGCTTCCAGTTCTTTTGGCTACCTACCCAGAAGTGGGATCATATGGTAATTCTATTTTTAATTTTTTGAGGAACCGCCATACTGTTTTCCACAGTGGCTGCACCATTTTATGTTCCCACTAACAGTACACAAGGGTTCCAATTTTTCCGTGTCCTCGCCAACGCTTATTTTCTGTATTTTTGAAAGTAGCCATCTCAATGGATGTGAGGTGGTCTGACTTTTTAAATTGTTATACTGTGTGATAGCTAAGTTCTCATTGTACCCCTAAACATTTTAAATCTGATTTACCATTTGGAATGGGAACAAAACTAGAGGATGAGTTGGGTATCAGTCTAAAGTGGCGGACGTATTTGTATATATGCAGTGTGCTCCTGTGTATCAGGTACCTGTTAGGGTGCTGGTGGTAGTACTTCTGGTTAGGGGAATTTACTGGCTTTAGAAGCTACTGGAAAAGTTAAGAGCAAATAATTCTAATCCTTGCTTTTCCATTGTTTTGTTTGGTCATTTCATCAATCATCAACCACAGATACGTGTTAACTTGGTTTCTATATTTCTTCAGGAGAGATTAAATACTTGGCACACTTGCACATAGACTGGCTATGAAGTTTCACATAAACTACTTTTGGTTTCAGAATGGCTATAATGAAAGATGAGATGATTGGTAAAAAGGTGCTTTTTAAAATTCTGCCATAAAAAAAGGAGCTAAGTCTCTGAATACTTGTGGCCATTATTTCGGCTAGTAGGTAATAAAAGCAAACTACTAGATGCCAGCATTGTTTTTTCCCCCCTAATATTTTATTGTAAAAATCTTCAAACATACAGAAAAGTTGAAAGTGAGCACTCACATACCCGCTGCCTAGATACTATGTTTATTTTACTAGCTTTATCACCTATCTTTCAATCCACCTTTTAAAATCCTATTCTCGTTATTTTATTTTTTTTTAATTTAAAAAAGGTTGCGGTAGAATATACATAAGATTTATCACCTGAACATTTTGTAAATGTACAGTTCCGTGGCATGAAGTACTCAATCCACCTTTTTTGGATGCATTTCAAAGTAAAAAATACACTTCCCCCTAAATATTTCAGCACCAGCATTGTTTTAAGTGCTTTATATATATTCTTTTATCATCAAAATAATCCTAAGAGGTAGGTAAAATTATTATCACTGTTTTATGGAATGGAAAACAGGCTTTTTAGGGCCCAAGGAACCACAGCCGGTAAGTGCCGGAGTTGGAACTGGATCCCAGGTGTCTCAGACCCCAGTGTGCAGTCATAACCAGCTTTTAGGCTGTGTTACCTCAGTGAGCCGTAGTCACAGCGTTCCCGCTGATGAAAAGATCGAGTCAGTTGCTTTGCTAACTTCTCAGCCAGAAGTTCCTTTAATCCAGCTATCTGACTGCCCTTGAACATTGCAATGGGGTACAAAAGCAGCAGCAGAGCCCACCAGTGGAGTTATAATACTGTTGAGAAGAAAGGAAGAGTACATGTAAATAGACGGGTAAGGACTGAAGTATATGATTATACGATCCAGATAATGCTAGTATCATCTGTGGTTCCCGGGTCTGTTATTTAGAGGTCTATAGCTGGTAACACTGTGTTTCTATAGATTTCAAATTAGCATTTTTTATCTTTCCATTTGAATTGATATGCTTCATAGATTTTAATTAAATCCATAGCTGTTTTCAATTGTATCTGTCACCACACTTTGCAGGAGCTCCTGAGAAGTAGATTTGACTGTTAGGTTTCTCTTTTCTTTTCTTTTCTTTTTTTTGGAGTAGTATTGACGCTTTCACGGGTCAGAGTTGCCAAAAGGTAAGCAGGATAATCTTGGGTTGGGATTTGTCAGAATTTATCCTTTCACGAGTATCATGTAATTGTCACTGTGAGTGAGGTGATTGTAATGGAATAATAGTAAAGCTGATGTTTATTGAAGGCTTACCATATGTTCTAATCACTTTGTACATGTTAACTGATGAATCCCTGCGACAACCCTGTGTGTTTGGTCCTGTTATTGTCTCGGTGTCTAGCTTCCCTCCCATTACGGAGTTAGGGATTGAACTCAGATTCTCTGATTGCGAAGTTTATGTTAATTCCACTCTACCCCTGTGTGACTCTCCGAAAGGGAAAATAGACAGTTTATAACAAGGTCAGCATGGCTTTTTCCCCTCGTGTCTTGCTTGCCTCCAGGCAGAATCTTCTGTCGTGTATAAAATGTGGCAATATTCTGATGTTCTTTGAATAGAACATATTAGATTTTTGGGTTAGATGCCAAAATAGAGAACAGTTAGTTCTGACTGTTAAAAGCAGTTCTGAAATCTATTTTGTAAATTACTTAACGTCATAGCCTGTAGTGCTTTCTTTATATTTAGGGTGATAGAACTGTTTGGAATGAAATGAAATTCAATGCAGGGCATGTGGGCTAGTTTTTCTTCTAATATTATCCTCTGCCAGTTCATGGAAAAGTTGACATTGTAGTTATATTTCAGCGGTGGAGAGGGAGATTTCTGACGGAGGGAAGGAAGCGTTTGAGACTTCTCACCTGGTCAGCTGTTTAGCGGTTTCATATTCTGGGCTTTATAATTATAAGGCATCCTTGGGATCTGATCTTCAGTGGGATAAAGACAACTCAGGAAGGCGTAACGGCCTGTAATCTTACAGCACGTGCTATTCAATTTGACCATTTGACATAGCCATGGGGATCTTCCATTGCAAAGGTTGACCAGATAATCAGCCTGTCACATGCGTTCTGAGAGAGACTCTGGTCAGTGCCAGGAATGCTCATGTCTCCTAGAGGGTGAGACGTGGGAAGCTCTGTGTGTAGCTGTGTCAGTGAAGGTGACTCTGTGGGCACACTGAAATAGCTCCCAGAGATGGTTGCTTTAATGACACCAGACGTGCAGCTGAGCTGGTCTTTGTAGAAAGGCTAAATCAAGCCTGTGTCATTTAAATTTTTGTTACTTAAGCAAATAGGAAGGTTAAAATGGAAAATAACGATGATATTTCTATTTTTTATCAACTTCTGATTTTTCACTTCTGCCCCATTCTGCTTTGAATTATGCTTTCAGTAAATTGTAATTTAATAAAGGCCAACGTTATTGAGAATAGTTGGCCCGGGGGCTTCGACCTTGTTCAGAAGACAGATGTTAAAATGGTAGGCGCTGCTGGTGTGCTCAGAGGGTCTGATCCAAGTTGCTGGTCTCTGGTTTCAGGCCTGGCCACTCTCTATCTTGATCCTTGCCGTCCTTGGTGGCTTGTTTTTCTCACACATTTTCCAATTCAATAAGCAGACTTTAAAAATTGAGTGACTAACTTATTTTCCTGTCCTCACAGCGCTTACAATTCAGAGTAGAGACAGATTTATGTATAAAGAGAGAGAACTGATATGAAGAATGATGTGAACAATGCTTAACAGTTCTTTGGAATCATTGAGGAACGAGATGAACATTCCAGGCTGAGGGCCCAGTGGCCTGAGCTAAGACATTGAGACCGGAAAATATTGAGTATTTTTGGAGAAAGTTTGAGTAAGTCTGATATGACGGAGCAGGGGTCCTAAGGCTACGTGAAGCCCTGGGAAAGGAGACAAAATCTGGGGTTTGAGACTTGGCCCTTTCTGCCTTTTACGATTTGGGATCTTGGGTAAATTACCTTACCTTTGTAAGTCTCAGTTTCTTTCTCATAAAGTTGGGATAATAAGAAATACTCATAGTGTTGTTAGGATTAATGTATGTGAAAATGTGCTGTATAAACAATTAAGCTCTATATAAATTATTATTATTATTTTTATTTGGGAGGGCAGTGGGAGACGAAGCTGGCAAGATAGGTTGGGACCAGCTTGTGTAGGAATGCCAACACAGCTAGTTTAGACTTTGTTCTCTAGACAGTAGAGACCCATCAAAGGCTTTTAAGCAGGGGTGTAACATGAGTAGGTCTGTTTTATAAGGATAACAGGTGGCAGTGGAACATTGGTTGCAAGGACCCAGAGACGGAGAGTAGCAACGCTATTAGGAGGGTGTCAGAGTGGCCGAGTAAAAGTAATTTTAGGGTCTGAACTGGGACAGTGGATTTGGCAACGAGTTAATATAATCTAGAATCCCAAAACAGGAAGAAATTGTTGGCCAAGCAGCTGAGGGTTATTCAAGAGAGGGAGGAGTTAGAGACTATTCCGAGAACCTACCTGAGGGATTAGGGGGGCAGAGAGTGTAGCCTCTAGACAGATTTAGGGAGGTGGAACTGGAGAAAAGAGAGAATGGGTTTGTGTTCAACAAATAAATTATTTGTTGAGTGAATGAGTTGTATTATTGAGGCCCCCATGCTGAGTTGTTGTGGGAGGCTGTTTCGAATAGTGGCGCAAACCTCTGGTGTTGGAGCCAGTATTGAGTCCTGGCTCTGCCACTTTTTAGTTAATAAATAGCCTTGAACAAGGGACCTAACTTCTGGGCCTTGGTGTTCTCATCTGTAAAATGGGGTAATAACAAAACCTGTTTTACAGGGTTGTTCTAAGAATGAGAAGAGCTATGTGTGTTAAGAACTTGGCATAGTGCTCAGCACGTGGCTTGCAGGTGTGTGGGAACTTTGGCTCTGAAGCTTGGGCGAGTGTGGGGTTGATGGTGGTGGAGTCACGCACGGACGGATCATCCAGAGGACAGCCATCTGGGGCTGTGTGTGCTTAGGGATGAGAAGAAGACAAAGAAGAACCAGGCAAGGGGCAGCAGGGGTGCTGAGACACTGCAGAGGTTCCCAGGGTTATGACTGGTAACCATTTACATTCTCAGTTGTAATGTGCTAATACCATGTGTGCCCACTCACTAATACTCTTCTTGTAAAACTGTCGTATAATTCAGACTCTTTCTTCCAATTTTAATGTAAGATTTTGTATGTTTATGATATATATGTATATGTACATATATGATAAAATATGTGTTGTATCGGTACTGGAGTTTTTTAGGTCTTCAGTGAATAATTACCAGCATGTTTTTTATTCAATATTAGCATATTACTTCTACACAATAAATTTTATTTGTGGACATATTTCTTACTCTTTCTCCAATTTGGTAATCACTATAATTTTTTCCCCCTCATTCTGAATTTGCAAAGCAGGTTATCAAGTTAGGAGATCTTAGCATAGAAATAAAAAGTGCTTATTTTTTCCTTAAAATGGTAGCTGTGAGTATAAATCTTTTAATTGTTTTTTTTCCTGGTGTTCTAAATAATAGATTCTTTATACAATTGCATATGCACGAGTGGATGAACATACCATTGGTGATCCAGAGGATTTTTGTCAAGACTGGATAAACCATGTATCACATTGATTGTAGAGGTTAGTAGATTTAGTTCCTTAGGTTGTGTGCCTTTTTTGTAGTAGTATTTAAAAATGCATAGGATATCAAGCAGCAATTTCCTCCACCATCTTCATGGGTTTTTCTCCTTTTCTAGCTATCCTGAGGGAATCAGTGAAGTTCATGTTAATTTGTATCTGCCTGTAGCCTTTATTCTCTGTGATGATAAACATAAATTAAAAAAATTAGCAAGGGAGAGAAGGGTAAAACTTAAAGCTGTTACTTAGCATTGTGCTCAAGGAAGAGTGTGAGTATTAGTTTACGAGTAGCACTGTCTGCCACAACCACGCAAAATGACTTTACATGCTCCAGGAATGTCATCATGGAGTTGTTTTATTTATGAAAAGAGGTATCGAGAGAGGCATCATCATGGCAATAGGATATTCCTAATTCTGCCATTTTGATATCCACTGTGATGGAAAAGCCATTTAATTCTGCTTCATCCTGAGGCCTAACAAGAGTCTGGTGTCAGTTTCGCTCTTGGAAGATGTTGGATGGTCTTTTGATTGAAACTCTCTAAATTCAGATTGTAATTCTCTGGTATCATGAGCTCAATATCCAGTGAGTATCTGGGATTTCGTAGCTTCAATTTAAAGCGCATTTTGTTGCTATCTTCTAATTTAATTATTGGATCCCCCTTGCCCCAGTGCATTCTACTGTTTTTCACTTTGTATATTGCTGCTGATAGTGTCTGATGCCTTAATTCACTTAGGTGGAATTTTGACGGATGGAATGAATGGAATATTGTATAAACCAAATTCAACTTTAGAATAAATTTGGTTTATTTTTGCTGTTTCACATATCTTCATTCCGTCTTAGAGAAATGGAAAATTGGGAGGTTGGAGGAACTATTTAAAAGAGAAATGAGGACATTGTTTATTCCCTCCTAGATTCTTTCTGTCTTAGAGCTTTCGGGGCTGTGATACATGTGTTAATGTCATTACGATATACTGAAGGCAAGCAGGTCAAACCACAAATGCTGGCATTTAAATAGTGACTTAAATAAAGAACATTCTAGAGTTTACATCTCCAAGTGAGCAGTATCTAAGTAATTGGCTACTTTGGGTAGATCTTACTTACTGTCATCCATTTGACTTTGAAGCAGTCTGAACTCTTGCGTAGTATATGTTACCTCCTCTAAACTAGCTGTCATAAACTGAACTAGTCTTTCTGCTCATCACTTCCCTAACGCTGATTTCTAATTGGGTGTCTGCCAGCTGCTATCTCTGTGTGAAAGGGCCTCCTTGGGAGGTGGAAGTGTTTGTGGCCCTCAGTGCATCTGGAGTCTGGCACTTACCCGTTAAATCTAGGGTACAGATGAGGGCTGCCCTCTCCTCACTGGGCCCATCCCTGCCAAGTGAACCCTATGGCTTCTTCCCTCCCTCCGTCTGTGGATGTATGTGTTGAGGGGGAAGTAGGAGGTGTGCATGTGACCGGGGAGGGGTAGCCTTGTGGTGGGCTGTGGTGGGTTGGTAGGGGGATTAAAGCAGCCTGACATCCTATGCAGATGGCCAGGACTTCTCAAGTGGCAGGAGGAGAAAGACTGCCCTTCCCTGCTCAGAGTCTAGTCTCTAGTGCGTCCTAATGCAGGGGTTTCCATACTGGAGTGTCTGCGTGGGCCCTGGGAGTGTGACTGGTGGGCTAGGGGCTGGGAAGACGGCCTGTCTGATTCCCTCGTTCTGGGGGCAGGTGTCCCAGCAGGGACTGTGTCGGCAGCAACCTCCTGCTCAGGAGCTCATTGCCTGCCAAGGTTCTTATCTTTTGCCCCCTTGGGCTGCCCTGGCACATCTCCTGGCTTACTCGTGGGTCCTGGCACTCTAGGGAGGCTGGACTCTTTGGTCTCTATTCTGAATTCCTGAGGAAGGGATGAATTGAGTCAGGGACCCATCCTGACGCATTGGCGGTGGCCAGGATACAAAGTCACGTTGTACATAGTTGTCTAGTTCAGTTTAGTCTCATTTCCACCCACTCTCTCTGCTTCCGCCGTGCTATAATTCAGCATACTCGAAGGAGCAGTGGATTTGGAGTAGCATCGCCTGGAGTTTGAATCCTAGCCCTGACACCAGCTAGCTACCTTTGTGATCTTGGTCAACGTTCTTAATGAATTCAGGCCTCTGTTTCCTCATCTGTAAGTTGGAGCTGATGTTACCAACTTGAATAAGTAGTACTTTAGAGGGAGGTACTCTGTTCTCGTGCGTACTTGGAGAGTACAGACCTCTCTAGGTTCAACTTACGATTCTGTGTCTCGTTAGCTTGGTGACCTTTGGCAAGGCAGTCAGATCCTGAGCCCTAGTTTTTCATCTATAATGCAGACAGTAGCTGCTCACCTCACAGCGTTTTTCTGAGGCTCAAAAGGCCGTGTGAAACTGCCTTGTGACAATAACGTGTTTACATATGTGTGAATCAGAAGAAAGGAAATACCATTAGGGAGAATATTTCCTTGTGAAATTATTCTATTATAATCTAGTGTATTTCTGTGGTAACTTGACAGATCTTTCTCAAAATATCCTGTAGCTGTAGACTATTAATTGATTTAAGATTCTATGGCTAGTGGTCTAGGTATTTTCGGCTTTCCCTTTCAAGCTCATCTTCCACCTAAGGCCTCTAATCTGATTTATAATTTAAAATTTACTTTCACATTCAGGAAAAAAAACGATCCTTGTGGAACATTTAAGCAACCTTAAAAATATCCGAAATGTGTTGCCCTGAAATAACCATTTTCTCTTTTTAATTCACACGAGTAATTCATGCTGGTGAAGTAAATTAGTAATGACATAGAGTTAAACAAACAAGTTGAAGAATCTTCTGGAATTCTACCACACGGGGATAATCACTACCTTAAATATAGTCCTTTCCCTATTCTTTTTGACAGTGTGTGCTTTTCTTGTCTACTTTCTAAGGAATGTTTTGATGTTCAAGTTGTCAGGAAAAGATGATACAGCTTAAGGAAACCGAATTATTGCTTTTTCTTTTTTTTACATGTTTTTTCCATAAGTGATGATGTGAATGAAAAACCAGTAATTGCCTTTTCTAATCCTGTGAGAAGATAGCCTTTCTTCCTTAACTCGGAATTTAAAGTTGTGTTTTTGAAGAGACTGGAAGAATGAGTGGTTTATGTGGACAGTTTTGTTTCTCAGGAATAACTACACGTTTTCCGAAATATCAGTGCCTGAAGGTGGATTACACTGAAGTGAAGCCCTTAAACCTTTACTGGTTATTTCTTCTTTGGGGGATAGAAGGAAGAGAGGTCCCTTCTTTCTCTTTAGATAGAGAAACTAAAGAAGGTAAATAATATGAATTAGAGCGTTATTTAATGGAAAGTTAATGAATATATTTATTTTTAGTAAATCTTTTTCCTACATGAGTGTAACAGTTGACATAAGCTAACCTGGAAATTGTTTTTTGTTTTAGGATTTAAGAATCTCAGTGTTTTTGATATGTTTCCTTTGAGACTAAATTTTTTTTTTAAGACTATTTTTTTAGAGCAGTTTTAGGTTTACAATAAAATTGAGAGGAAGACACAGAGATTTCCTGTATCCCTACTACCTGCACAGTTGCAAAGCCTCCCCATTATCAACATCACTCACCAGAATGATAGGTTTTTTACTAAGGATAAACTTCTATCGACACATCGTAATCACCCAAAGTCCAGAGTTTATATTATGGTTCACTCTTGGTGTTGGATATTCTGTGGGTTTGGACAAATGTATAATGACATATATCCATCATTATAATATTATATGGAGTATTTTTGCTGCCCCAAAAATCCTCTGTGTTCCTTCTAGTCATCCCTCCTTCTCCCTTCCCTCAACCACGAGTCTTTTTATTGTCTCCATAATTTTCCCTTTTCCGGAATGTCATATAGTAGTTGGAATCGTATAGTATGTAGCCTTTTCAGATTGACTTCTTTCACTTAATAATATGCATTTAAGCTTCCTCTATGTCTTTTCATGGCTTGATAATTCATTTCTTCTTAGCACTGAGTTATACCCATTGTCTGTCTGTACCAGTTTATTTATCCATTCACCTACTGAAGGACATCTTGCTTGCTTCCAGGTTTTGACAATTAAGTAAAGCTGTTGTAAACATCCGTGTTCAGGTGTTTGTGTGGACATAAAATTTCAACTCCTTTGGGTAAATAACAAGGAGTGCAATTGCTGGGTCCTGTGGTAAGGGTGTGTTTAGTTTTGTAAGAAACCACCAAACTCTCTTCCAAAGTGTCTGTATCGTTTTGTCTTCCTGCCAGTAAATGTTCTTATTTTTGTTCTTCCGTAGTCTTTCAGGTTCCTTTCAAGCTTTAAAATTCTGTGATTTGAATTTCTTTCCTTATCCTTGAAACGTGGCTTCTTCTAAAAAATTTGCTCTATATATTATTTTTCTAAGAAAAGAAATGTATTTTTACTGAAGAACATTTGAAAATGACATGAAAATATAAAGAAGAAAAATTACTGATATATTTTCTTCTCTTTTATATAGTTTTGTCATAAAACAAAATTATTGTGGTATATATATTCTTTTAAAAATATTGAAATATTTCAAGTATGAAGAAAAGTGGAGAGAGTAATCTTAGGAACATTCATGGATATCCCACCCGTCTTTGTCAAATCTTCACATTTTTTGCTGTTAGCTTCTGGTCTTTTATCTTTTGAAGAAATAAACATTACAGATACAATTCAAGGTCCCTGTTACCCTTACAAGTTTTCCTTTCCTTCTCTTTTTTCTCTCCTCTCCCCTTCCCTTTTTCTCCTCTCTTTTCGCCTTGCCCAGAGGTTGTTATTCCTGTGATGTATACATACGAAATCCACTTGCATATATTGTGTTTAAAAATTACTTTACCGCGGCGAAAGCATACTGTGCATATCCTTCTGCAGCTTGCTTGCTTTGATGGATCTTAGTTTTTTAGGTACTGTCATGTTGGTCCACATGACATGGAACTCTTATTTTCACTGTTGTATGACCCTGCCACCATTTCTTTCTCCATTCTCCTGTTGACTGACATTTAGATTGTTTCCATTTTTTTTCCTTTTACTCACCCTGTAGCTGTGAACAGTTTCTTACAGGTGTCCTTGTGCCTGGGAGAGTTTTTCTTCAGGACTGTGATACACAAAGTCTGGGTCTGAGGCCCAGGAAATTATTTCTTGCAAATAAGGAACTTGTGCAGAATGTAAATCAGCTACCGTTGTTAGTTTATGTAACATTTCTTATCCTGGTAAGACCTTCTCCGTGAAGGAAGACGTGTTCCTGTCTCTGCTGACTGGTGACAGTTTGCAGCTGGGCCACTTTGCATAGCCCTGCTCTAGGGTGTGTACTGCTGGAGTAGAGTTCCCACGTCAAAGGGTATGTGCCTCTCCAGCTGTGCTGGAGATGACTCAACTGGAGATCCGTTCTTCGTAGATTCTTTCAGTGTACACTGTACAGCACTCACTCGATTCCCTCTTGGTTTGTTTCCAGTCTTTGCCAGCATTTGGTACCGTTAGATTTGAAAAGTTTTTCTAATGTGAAGGGTACGAAATTGTATCTCCTTGTGTTGGTTTTGCATCTTCCTGATCAGTGTGATTGAACCTCTTTTTATGTGTTGTTTAGTATATGGGTCTCATCTCTGAATTGCCTGCTTATATTTTTAAAAAATTTGGATTAATTTGCTTTTTCTTGATTTGCAGGAATTTTTAAAGTATTCTGTATTCAATTCCTTTTCATTTAAAACCTTGTAGGGCCAACCCTGGTGGTCTAATGGTTAGGGTCCACACGCTCTGCTTTGGTGGCCTGGTTCGGTTCTTGGGCGCAGACCTGCACTACTGTCAGTAGCTATGCTGCAGTGGCGGCTCCCTTACAAAAAGGGGAAGATTGGCACAGATGTTAGCTCAGGGCGAATCTTCTTCAGCAAAAAAAAGTCAAAAAAAAACCCAACAAAATAAAAAAACCCAAAAAACAAAAAAAATAGCTATTTATAGCTTATCTTTTTACTTTATGGTGTGTTTTATATTTTAAAAGCTTAACCTTTTATTGGTCTTTTATGCTTTGTGCTTCAGTTTCAATTTCTCTTGTCAGTTTTCTTTCGAAAGCTTTAAAATCTTGCTTTTTTACACTTATGTCATTAATCTACCTGTAAGTAATTTTTAGCTATTTTTTTCCTACATGGGTAAACAGATTTTTTCCAGTTCTCATTGACTATTCTATTTTCTTCTCTCCTTACTTCTTCTGATCCTGTACTCAAGTTTTCTTCCTATTTTTGTCTGTTGCCTATCATTCCCTTTTGTGGACTCTCCTTTTTCTATCCTTAAATGCTGTTGTCTTGAGCACTCGGTCTCAGGCCTGTTAACTTTTTTCAATGTGAGTTACCATATACATGTGTGGTAAACCTGGACAGCATCCTTGCCTCCTCCTCCTTCACTCTTTATATCCACAGCCACCAAGCTCTGGCGCATGGTAGGATTTCAATAAGTACTTGAATGATGCATGAATGCATGAATGATCTAGATTGGGGAGTTAATGCTTCACAGTGAAAGTTGGAGGGTGCTGGGTTTGAAGGAGGAGAGACTTTAGATGAGCAGGGAGAAGGAGGAAGGGTGAATTGCAATTTGACACATTCGGTGTTGGCTTATTATTCATAGTAGTGAGCTTTCTCTAGTGTTATTTTCTGACCTTTGAATTTGTACGTTTTCCCGTTGTGATAAATACCACCTGAAAAAAAACCAAACCACCTCAATGGGACAGATTTTTATGCCCTTTTGGCAGTTCTCTCAAACAAGGATCCCTGTGTAAGGTGTAGTTTGTATGGCATTCTGCCCATAGAAAGTGGGGTCATTGTTGTAGATGATTGCATGGTGTAGGCAAGGATTTTTAGACTGAAGGTCAGAAGACCCCATTGTAGTTCATGAACTGCTGCTCATTACCTCTCTGACCTTAGGGGAGTCCTTGAAACTCACTGTGCTTTTTTTTTTTTTTAAAGATTGGCACCTGAGCTAACATCTGTTGCCAATCTTCCTCTTTTTTTTTTTCTTCTTCTCTCCAAAGCCCCGCAATACGTAGTTGTATATTCTAGTTTTAGGTCCCTCGGGTTGTGCTGTGTGGACGCTGCCTCAGCATGGCCTGATGAGCGGTGCCATGTCCTCACCCAGGATTGGAACTGGTGAAACTCAGGGCCGCCGAAGTGGAGCCACGAACTCAACCACTCGGCCATGGGGCTGCCCCTCACTGTGCTTTTCATGTTAAGCAGTCTTTCAGTGTTCTGCACTTCTGAGTCTAGTAGAAATCTTTCTTTGTACAGGTTTCAAAGTAAAATTTTTTTCCTGACTTGGGCAATAGATACATGGGTGTTTATAATTCATTAAACTGCACACATGTTTTGTACATTTTTCTATATGTTTTATTTCACAATGAAAAAGATTTTAAAAAACCCACAAAAGACTAGGTTTTTGTTTACATCCCTCCACGTGCCAAAAAAATTCCACCCAGATTAAAAACTTGAATGCAGAAAGCAAAATCATAAGAACGAGAAGAAAACATAGATAAATGTATGTGTCGGGGGTCTCCAAGACCCCTGACTGCAGGACTCAGCGTGTGTTTGTGCTCCTCATGGTGAGGATTTGTTACAGCAAAAGGAGACAAAGCAAAATCAGCAGAAGAAAAAGGCACATGGGGCAAAGCCTGTCAGAAACCAGGTGCAAGCTTCCAAGAGTCCTCTCCCATTGGGGTCACACAGGACATGCTTGATTTCTCTAGCAGTGAGTTGTGCCAACACGTGTGGAACGTTGTCTACTGGGGATGCTCACTAGAGACTCAGTGCTGAAGGTTTTTATTTGGTGCTGGTCATGTTGGCACCTTCTGCCTAGCACATGCCAAAGTTCCAGACTCCCAGAGGGAAGCAGGCATTCGGCATAAGCTATTCTGTTTCTACAAACAGTTTAGGCACAGCGAGCCCCTCTTATCAGATCTGCAAATGGTGGGAACCCTCCTGAAGTCCTAGTTTCCCTAGGCCAGCCTTGGCAAGCTGGCATTTCTAAGCATAGCAGTCTCAGGCCTGTTATGTCAACTCTTTTCTGCACAATATAATATTTTTTATCATCTTGGAGTAAAAAAAGGCATTTGTAAGCATGACTAGGAACTCAGAGGCCATAAAAGGAAAGGCTAATAAATTTGTATTAAAAAAACCATATATGAAAAGAAAGTGCTAGAGAGTCACAAGGCATACTAGGACAAAGTATTTGCCACAAATGGGAGAAAGAGGGAGATTTTTTCCAAGATATAAAAGCTTTTACAAGTCAGCTCTTCAAGGAATAATGAGTAATTTGCTGAAGAAGATATTTGAAATGACCAATAAATATTTGAAAAGAGACTTTACCTCAGTAATAAAATAGATATAAAGTAAAACAACCATGTGATCTTTTTTCATCTATCATATTCAGCCAAGATTGATTACTTATTATTTTCGTAAGATTGATTACTCAGTGTAGGAGTGGGTGCAGGGAAATTGGTACTTACATCTACTGCTGGTGGTATAAATTAGCACAGCGCTTTTGAAGAGAGTTTTCCCAAAATCTGTTAAGCTTGATGACACTCCTACCCTTTGACTCAGCAGTTCCATTTCTAGAGTTTTAGCTTACAGAGACCCCCACGAGCCCACAGATACACATGGATAAGGGTGTTCTTTGGTGTCTTGTTTGTCATACTATAAAACTGGTCATAACACAGATAGAGTTTAGTTAAATAAATTGTACTACTTCTGTAGACAAAGTTGCCATGTAGCCATTATCAATAATTAGATCTTTATGTAGTGCAATGGAAAGATATTGAAGATTTTATACATATACAAATGTTTTTAGTGGAATTCATTTGGTATTTTAAACCTGATCTGAATGGATATGAAGTTCTTTATTAATCTTTCGTTATCCCATGTAGTGTGAATGTGCCTATGTTTTGTTACAGAAGTATGAATGTGTTTGATTACAGGTACTGCGCTAGCACCCACCGCGTGGATAGGGTTCTTTGAAATACGCGGTCTATACACTATATCATCATTCTACAATCTGAAACATTCTGAGACGTACATTGCTCCAAGGGTTTCAGATAAAGGATTTGTGTTAATTAAAAGGAAAAAAAAGGCAAACTGTAAAAGAGTATGTGTCATATTCCAGTTTCTAGGTTAAAATAACGTTAGTGTATGAGTAGGAAAAAATAATAGTTCAGAATATGTTCCCCACATTTAATAGTGATTATCTGAGGGTATGGCACTGTCTTTAATTTTCTTGTAAGTGAAATTAATTCGATATGAGTTTGAGTAAGATAAGTAACATTGACATTGTGGAGAGAATGGAACTTGCTCCTGACTCTCAAGTAATATTTGTCATATCTCAGATACTTTTGTAATGACCCAGAGGATCTCAGTTCCTACAACTAAAAACTGAGTCTTTGTGAAAGGTGAACTTGAATTTTAGATTTTTTGGGTTTACAGAACTTTTGGTTATATCGCTTCTTGTTTCTGAATAGACACTGAATAGACACTTTTGGATGGTCACTTTCATGTGGCTGTGTTTTCAGGGTTGAGGGTAAGGGCACAGGGTTTAAATTCTTTCCATGCTCTAAAAACAGGATTCAGGGACTATGCTAGCTGCTAAATCTTTGCTCGTTATTTTGCTAACTTTGACAGGTGGAAAAGTTTAGTAGTTGATTATCTCTGCGCTTATTTACATTTCTTTTCATAAAGTTTCATAAAGATTATCTTTTATTTAAAGCATAGGTGTGTTTCTAAAGATGACCTAGCAGTGTGAGTTGATCCTCCTTGAAGGGGTAGATGACTTTAACTCTTCTCAGGTGTACTAAGCCTGTTTTAGAAAGACCCCCACATGATGTTTGGTGTCCTTTCTTTCATTCACACATTCCCATCATAATTTTATTGTGTTTAGAACGTTACATTTTCCTTTCTAGTGAGGGAGAGTAGAAAGTATTAGGCGCTGTACTGAGGATACATAGGAAGCACCCAAATGATTGTATGAAAAATGAAAAGGACCAGATATCACTTAGTTTTGTAAGCCTTTGGCACATTCCCAGGGTCATTTTGTCTAGAAGAATTTAACTTTCTGCCTTCTTCCACGGAACAGTCCTCCTACAGTTTCTGTAGCTAAAATCTGTAGGCAGTTTCCATTGCCTGAGATCTAGAAGGCACTAAGGCAGACCCTGTCCTTGCCCGTAACTTCTATAAATACTGTGGATTGAATTCACTGTTCCTAAGAAGTTCTTTCACAGCAGCATTCAGCAGTTACCAAATAGGATCCTTTGTTCTGATAATCTCACAGAGTCAGCCTGCCTGCCTTTCTTCCCTTCCTTCCTCCTTTTCCTCCTTTATTAATTAATTTTGAAAGCTAAACTTGAGACTTTATTTGGATTTCATCAGTTTTTTACATTAATGTCCTATTTCTGTTGAGGATCCAACCCAGAGCGTCACACTGCATTTGGTTGTCACATTTCCCCAGGCTCCTCTGGTCTGTGACAGTTTCTCAGGCTTTGTTTTTCATGATCTTGAAAGTCTTGAGCAGTACTGGCCAGGAATCCTGTAGAATGTCTCCCAATTTGTTTTTTTCTGTTGTGTTACTCGTGGTTAGACGGGGTTATGGGTTTTTTTTGGAAAGAATACCACAGAGGTGAATGCCTTTCTTGTCACGTCATATCAGGGATCATGATATCCACATGACATCACTGATCACGTTAACTTTCATCACTTGGATAGTATTTCTCAGGTTTCTCCACTGTGAAGGTAACATTTTCCTCTTTCCCTCTTCTGTTCTCTGGAAACAAGTCACTAAATCTGGTCTACCCTGTGGGTAGTGTTAGAAGCAGGAATTAACTGTACTTCCTGTAGGGGGAAGTATCTACATGTATGGGGGTTCTTCTGTAAGAAAGACTTGTGTCTTTGCCCAGTGTGTCTGATCATTCAGTCCTTTATGTCAGTATGGACTCACGTGGAGTTATTTTATACTTTGGGTTATAATCCAGTTCTACATTGTTTATTTTGTTCCTCAGATTGTTCCAGCCTTGGCCATGATGGAGCTCTTTCAGGGTGGTTCCTGTTTCCCTTTGACATGTTCCAGGCCTCATTTTCTTTCTGGCACTACAAGATACTTCACATTCATCTTGTTTTTTCCCTGCCCCAGCCCTAGAATTAGCCAGTTTTTCAAGGAGCCTGGTTCCTTTTATTGGAAAATGGTATTAAAAACCAAGATCCAGGTGCTGGGTGTGCTTGTTGCTGTTAGGGTGTCGTTGTCTCTGGGCTCTCTCAGGAGATAGGTAGGTAGGTAGATCAATTGATCGGTCGATCTTCCTTTAAAAGTAATTACGGAAAATTGTAAGCATACACAAAAGTGTAGATTCTCAGTATCTGTCACGCAGCTTGAACAATTATCAATAGTGGCCAGTCTTGTTTTCATTTATATGGCCCCTCCCCATTCCTCACCCTTCTACCCCCGATTATTATTATCGTTTTTTAATGAGGACCTAAATGAGGCTATGACTTTATTTTTAATTTTTTTGAAAATAAAAATTGTATATATTTAAAGCATACAACATAATCATTGGATGTATATATACATAGTAAAATGATTACTGTAGTCAAGCTAATTAACATATCCTCTTCACATAGTTATCATTTTTTTGTGTGATAAAAGCATCTGAAACCTAATCTCAGCAAATTTTCAGTACATCCCCAACTATTTGATATAAACCTCAGTAACTATATTATTTCACTTGTAGATATTTCAGTCTTTATGTCTGAAAAATAAAGGCTGTTTTAAATAAAATTGTACATTGAAGTATAATAGATACAATAGAAAGTATGAAAGTATAGACCTTGATGGATTTTTATAAATGTCTATAACTGTGTAAACCATCATCCAGATAGAGATAGAAGATACTTCCAGCCCCCTAGAAGGCTCCCTAATCACCACTGATAATTTTTTTAAGAACCTTTGAAAAACAAACATAACTGCAATACCATTATAGCACCTAAAAATTAACAATAATTCCGTAAAATCAAATATTCAGTCATTTGCAATTTGTAGGTTCCCCCCCTGCAACGTGGTGGTTGAAGAGACAGAAGCAGCGTATTGGTTGCTTGTTCTGCAGTTTATCGCATGGGTTTTGCTGAGAGCATCCCCGAGGTGTCGTCTAACATGTTTTTTCTCACAGTGGCTTTTTTGGTGGAAACTTGTCTCTCACATTCTGGTTAGGGAATCCCCACATAGTACTGGGCAGTGATTCTGTCTGTGGAGGAACTTCAGTAAGATGGTTTGACTAAGTATATATTGTCCCAGGTCTGATTAAAGTTCTGCCTTGCTCTGCTAGCTAGGTCTAGAAGATTCCTTCAAAGATTCTGTATCCTTTCTAGTATTGAAATCCTTTAGAAAAATGGAGTAACTTTGTATGTCGGATAGAATTTTATTGTTCTTGGTTTTGTTTTCCTCTCTTTTAGAGGTTAAACGACCAGGACAATTCTAAGACAGTGTAGTTAGTAAATCTTTTTAGTTGTTTCATAGCTATGTCAAAATCATTTGCATACAGGGCTAGCTCTGGTTAAAGTTCTGACTGAAGGATCTGCAGTACAGAAAAAAGATTAAGCTATAAAAATAATTAGTCTTGGTTGTGTTTGATTTGCTAAGTTCTCCTTTTTTTTTTATATTATAGATCAGCTTGAACGGGTCTTTTTACGACTTGGCCATGCTGAAACAGATGAACAATTACAGAATATTATATCTAAATTCCTTCCTCCTGTTTTGCTCAAGCTGTCCAGCACCCAAGAAGGAGTACGTAAAAAGGTAAGCATGTTTGGACAGTTGGAGCAATTAAATAGTGAATTGATGGATATGTAAAATATGAAGTGAGTTTTCTCTTCCCACTTATTGAAATGTGGGTTCATGATCCTAATTATGGCTTTCAGAATGGAGAGTAAGTCTAGGACCAGCTTACATGGTTTAAAAGTGGCTTTTGTATACTTAGCACAGTGACGTTTAGCACCAAATGTACACTTGGCATCAGTGCCCGATGATAGAACTGAGATAATTATTCTGGTCTGTGTGGAGGCTTGATCCAAAATCCATACCCTTGATTCCAATATGAAAATCAGGTGGTAATGGGGCAAAAATTTTCTTTAATCATTGGCTGGCTGTGAATGTAACCTTAATTAAAAATAAGCAAAATAAATTTTAATTTTTTTTGAAGATTGGCACCTGAGGTAACATCTGTTGCCAATCTTCCTCTTTTTTTTTTCTTCTTCTCCCCAAAGCACCGCCAGTACATAGTTGTATATTCTACTTGTGACTGCCTCTGGTTGTGCTAAATTTTTTTTAAAGCAAGATGTTGTTGTATAGCTCCTGTTTGAAGATTCTGTGAAGTCCTGTTAACCAAAAGTTGGATAACTGTGACATCAAGGTTTTCTTTTGCTCCTTTCATTTTTAAAATAGTTCATTAGTCTTCTGGTGTATTTATACAAGACCTTTGAGTCTTTGAGCGATCTTCAGGTTTCACCCCTCGGGCCGTTCTCATTGATTGCCAGTGGCTTCCCGGAGGTTTGCTAAGTGGGATTCTGAGGCCTGAATTGGGTTCAGTGGAGAAAGAGTATCTTTAAGAATGTCTGTTATGTTTGCAGGAAGGAATAGGACATTCTTGTCATATATTTAACGTGCCTGTTGTTAATACTGCTTTGCTGAGATAAATATGTATTTGATCATGTCACTATCCTATTTAAAACTCTTCTGTGGCCTGCTGTTACCCTCAGGATAGCAAGGTATAAAAGGCTCTTCATGAGCTGGTTTCTGCTTACTTATTTAGCCTCATCAGTCTCATCATTCATTTGGCAAATACTGACTGAGTGCCTTTTATATGCCAGGTGTTAGGGATATGTTGGTAAAGGAAAGAAACATCTAGTTGGAGAGACCAGTATTAAACAATTAGGCAAATAGTATCTAGTTATAAGTGTTATTAAATGCTAAGACGGAAAAGGATTCTACGAAAGAATATATTTGGGGACTTGATTTAAATTGAGTGTGGAGAGTAAAGAAGGTCTCTGCGGTATGAAGGAAGTAGCCAGGCAGCGAGATGGGGGAGACCCTCAGAGACAGAGAATGCCCTGTGCAGAGAGGTTCTGAGCTGGACCAGAGTGTGAAGCCGTCAGGGAGCTGAAGAAGTCCACAGCGATGCGCCCAGCTCGCCAGAGGGGGAGTGATGGGAGGCCAGGCCTCGGGGAGAGAAAACGGGGATTCCAGTGCACAGCAATTTGACAGCTCACGTATGAATAATTTCAATATGTGAAAATTATTAATCAATGACACTAGGGATTAATTTGTATTGATTTTCAGTTGTGTAATTTTTGGGTTCCTAACTATCAATTTCATAATGCGTGTTAGAGTTAACCATGATATCCTATAACGTAGCTCGTTATTTTTGGATAAATTGGGTGAAAGAGGAATAAAAGTTTTAGATTTCCACTGATGTATCGTTAGAGTACCTTTCCCTATTTTAAGGAAAATGAGGTT
The DNA here is from genome assembly GCF_021613505.1 of Equus quagga. Taxonomy (NCBI): domain Eukaryota; kingdom Metazoa; phylum Chordata; class Mammalia; order Perissodactyla; family Equidae; genus Equus; species Equus quagga. The sequence goes on along the minus strand of NC_060267.1, from coordinate 74,241,868 downwards.
TGATATGTAGAATTCTACTTTACAGCTAACTTTGTATATTCAGACTCGTTAGAATAGCTAAAAATTAAAGACTGATTATACCACGTGTTGACAAGGGTGTGGAGCAGCTGGAGCTCTCGTAGATTGCTGGTAGAAGTGTAAGTGAGTATGCCCCTTTGGACAACTGTTTGGAAATATTCTAAAGCTTATCATATGCATGTACTATGTCCAAGCATTTCCAATCCTCCGTTTATATACAACAGAAATGTGTACATATGTGTACCAAGGGGCATATCTAAGAATGTTCAAAGTAGCGTTATTCATAATAGCCCAAATTGGAAATAATCTAATGTCTGTCAATAGGAGAATGGATACATTGGGGTATTTTCCCACTAGAGCAATGAAAGTGAACTACTGCTGTGGGCAACCACACGGATGAATCTCAGACATAATGCAGAGTGACAAATATTCAGTCATGAGTTCACCCTGTGTGTTCCATTTATATAAATTTAAAAATGGTGTTAGAAGTCAGGGGCTCCCTTTGGGGCTCCCTTTGGGGAAGGGGGTCAGTGAGTGGGAGGGGCTCAGGGTGCAGGGCTTTTGTGGTTTTGATGGTTACAGAGGTATGTTTACTTGGGGAAAATTTACTGAGCCATATGCTAATTATGCGCTTGAGCTGTATGTTATACGCAATTGAAAAGTTTATAATGAATAAATGAATATAAATCAATGAGTAGTGAGGAGAGCTGATATGGACAAAATACTGCTCACCCAAGGCTGATAATTCTATAGTCTTACTGACAGAGGTTAACTGTCTAGTTAGCCAGGGGGAAAGGACTGGTTCAGTTGATTTCTTGATTTTTATGGATTTATAAAGGATTCTAGGCAGTGAATAACCAAATTTAGGAAATGAATCAATATTTAAAGTGATAATATTGCTAGAAGAAATTAAGTAGTTATCCATTTAAAGCTTTAAAAAAAATTTGTCATAAAAAAGAAAGTGTGTAATTGTGGGCATGATGGTCTGTCACCATCAGTAATGATTTTCCATAGAGTCCTTCTAGGGATCAGCCTAGATGAGATCGTCAGAGTAGGGCTGTTTCCTTTAGCCTGGTTCCTCCTGATTCTTCCCCCTGTTATCCAGCTTATCATAGCTCTGGGCCAGGTAGGATGTGTGGACGAGGTAGGTGTGGAAATGCAAGTTTCTAGGTCTCTGTAATGTCTCAGGGGTCCCAAGGACGTCTCACACTGACAGACACTTAGTTTGGATGAATTGAGCTCAACTTATCAGCGTTTGAAAAGGTTAAAAATATGGGCTCCGGAGTCACAATTTGTGCCACTTGCTGGCTCAGTTTCCTTGGATAGGTTACTTCACTTCCCTGAGCCTCTGCTTCCTGACCTGTAAAATGTGGATGACAATGCCCCCTTTCTGGGTGTTTCGAGAATCAGATGAGATAAGGAGTGAAAAGTGCTACGCACAAGTGTGTTCTCATAGAAACTGCTTGATAAATGTCAGCCATTTATGATTATTATCATTCACTGAGCAGGCATTACTTACTTAAAACTCGTTCATAAAATCAAACGGTCTTTAGAATAAAGTAAAAAGTCTTCAGCATCTTACCTGAATCCTTTTATAATCTGGGTCCTGCTTTTCTCTCTTACCACTCTGGGTTTCAGTCAGATGTAGTGCGCCGTGTTCCTTTAGACTGTATACCTTCTTATAACTGATTCTCTGCCTGGAAATTTATCTGGTCGTCAGGACTTAGTGTTCCTGTCACTTCCTCCCTGATCTGGCAGACACTTTCTCTTGTGGAAACCCATAATGTTGTACATTTCTCTTTTTTGTCATATTCGTGATGTGTCTGAGTCAGTTTGGGCGGCTGTAACAATGCTGTCGACTGGGTGACTTTACCAACAAACACTCATTTCTCACAATTATGGAGCCTGGAAATCCAAGATCAGGGTGCCAGGATGATCAGTTCTTCTTGCAGGAACTATTCCAGGTTGACAGAGGGCTGCCTTCTTGCTGTATCCTCACAGGGTGGAGAGAAAGGTAACTCTGATCCCTTCATCCCCTTCTTGGGACACCAACCCCATCATGGGGGCTCCACCCCACGACCTCGTACAAACCTAATTACCTCTCCAAACCATCACATTGGCGTTAGGGCTTCAGCATACGAATCTGGGGGAGACGCAAACATTCCGTTCATAGCATGGTGTGTTGCAATCATTTGTTCACAGATCTTCTGGGAGACTGTGCCTCGGTATAGTCTGGCATCTCAACTTTGGGGGATAGCATTTTGAAACAAGACTGATACTGTATACTCCCTTTCTGGCATGTCAGATTTAGGTCCTTTAAAAGAACAAAGTAGCTACTATTCATCAAAGTAAGTAATTTTTGGGAAATGAATTTGTTTTTAAGATATGATCAGTAATTTCAGTTTATCTCTCTCTGTATTTTAGGTAATGGAACTGTTGGTTCATCTTAATAAGCGTATAAAAAGCCGCCCCAAAATACAGCTTCCAGTAGAGACACTGTTGGTTCAATACCAGGATCCTGCTGCAGTTTCCTTTGTCACAGTGAGTGTTCTCTTGGAATATTAATATTTTCTGACTTATAGTAAGTTTTCTTTCATAACATTTATTAGATGTCATCAATATATTGGCAAGCTTAGAATTTCACCTTAGAGTATTTCTAAATGAAACATGAGATGTTTTTCTTTAAATGACACGCTGTTTTCCCACTGACTACCAATCCAGAGGAAATATTACCTTAGAGGAAATGGTAGGAGAGGCTAACGTGTGGCTGTTTACATTGAGCAGAGGGATGTTGGTGAAGTGGCTTGTCAGGTATGTTGGTATGTAAAAGAAAGATTTGATTCTTAGTGAAAGATTATATGAGACCAGTCTGAATAGAGAGAAGAGAAGGGTTATGTAGCATAGGCATGAATAAAGGATGATAGAAGAAGAAAGGGTAAATGGCAAGAAGAAATAGGAAGGATGAATTAAAAAAATTCCCTGTTTCTGAGATATATATTCAGAAAGTTATCCTTCCTAAAAGTGGAATAAACTGAGGCTGGTAAGAAATATTCCTATTAAATTGTTGTCTTCATGGAAATTAAATGTAAAAAATGTTGATGCTGTGTGATGACAAGTGACGTTCTTTTCCTGGCCCCGTTGTTCCTAGTGTTGAGGCAGAATCTATTGGAACTTACCTAACGTCTGGATTCCAAATCTTTGGAAACACCTACTGGTCCAGACATCTTGTCTGTGCCTGTGCTGGACATAACAGCTCCATTACAAGTGTTCCTTTCTTTAAGCAAATAGAGACACCATGTGCTGGTAAAACTGCCAAATAGAATGTCGTTAAAGGAAGAACCTCGTGAAGCCTGTTCTGAAGTGAAGAATCCTTCAGAAAAGCAAATCTTTATCTTATGCATAAATCTAGATGTACGTTTATGATTTGCTTAAAATGAGGCATTCGCATGGATTATAGTGGTACAAACACAGCACAGTGTGTAGTGGTTCAAACACACCACTCAGTTTCTCTCGGTTCATCGTCCCTTGCTCGGTTACTGGAGTGAGGAATCAGAGTACTGCGGTCACTAAGACTGTGTGGTAACTGACCAGTTGGGAATCGGCAGCCTGGGGTTTAATGTGTGGTCTCCTCTTAGCTTGAAAGGATTAATGCAGCAAACCGGGATATCTGATGCTAACGTGTAGTATGTAGGTTTAGATAGAGCAAATGATTATTTTTTCTTTTCAGTGAAAAGTTACTGCATATATGACTGCTTTATTTTTTCCCCCCAGCTTTATTGAGGTATAATTGACAAATAAAATTGTATATATTTAAAGTGTACAGTGTGATGATTTGATGTGTGTATACATGAGTGCTTTAAATCAGGTCATGTTCCCTCACATGAAGCCCATTTTAAAGCAAGCATTTTGAATAAGTGGGGCTGGAATTCTTTCCGAGCCATAACAGTTGGTCAAGCTGTAATAAACATGGGATAAACACGTGGAGAGAGGATGCAATTGCTTTGTTTTAACTCCCTAAGTTATCAACCATATGTTTTTGTTGCAATCCTAGAGTATTTCCTTCACACTCACTTGCTTTTCTCTCATTGCTTTAGAATTTCACTATAATTTATGTTAAGATGGGCTATCCTCGCCTACCAGTGGAAAAACAATGTGAACTGGCCCCCACGCTCCTTACTGCCATGGAGGGGAAGCCGCAGCCCCAGCAGGATAGGTATGCTTCCCTCATTTGTCTTATCTCCCACCTGCAAGAGGCAACAGCTGCCTTTCAAAAATAGTTTTGCACGTTTGGTTTCACTTGGGTGAATGTGAAGTCTCTTTCAGCTGACAAATAATTGAATTTTCTGTGTTACCTCAGCGTTACTGTTTTGTTAATACAATTGTATAGTTTCTTGATGTGAGCATATTGTAAAGCGTGCACAACTCACATTTTTCTCAATCTAAATACATCTTTTTAGGCAGTTATTCTGAAAAAGCTGAATTCATGTGATTGCACAAATTAGAGTTAGAAAATGCTTTTCATCAAAACATTTCTGTCTTGGAGGATATAAAGTTTCAGGGCGGTTTTCTTAAGGAACAGATCACTTGTTTATATTAATATGGGAATTGGAGAGTGAACAGGTTTGGATGATACCCTTAGTTTCTAGGCTTAGCTCAGGGTTCTGTATTGTAACCCGTAGGGATGAGTGTCATCAGGAGGAGTGCAGAAATTGTGGAGGAAAGATGGAGTTAATGTTTTCAGTTCAGTCTTTTAGAGCATTTACATTATTAAAAGGGAGACTGTGATATAGATATATACAAGTAAAATTAAACTTTACAAGCACTATTTGAGATTGTTTTCGTGTGTTTGAAGAATAGCAAAAGGTGTAGTGAAGGAAGGAATTACTGAAGCCGTGTTACTTAAATTCACGCAGTGAACATTTTCATATTGGATTCCAAATATTGACATGATTGGTTTTTAATTTCTTTAGATTTAGAATCACCTTTTTTAAAATTAACTGTGGAAAAGAAAAATTTTATTGAAAGGACGTGTTATAAGTTGAACTTTACCTAAGGTTTAATGTAAAATCTCTGTGGTAACTTCAGATATTAACACTGAGCTCATATTATGTACATTTTTTTCACATGTTTTTGGTGATAAGCCAGATTGCTTAACTGCCAGTTGTCACTCAATATACTGAGCTTTCAATAAGAAAGAAATCTAGGCCAGTCCCTAGATTAGAACTTTGTAAATTAGTGGTACTGAAAATGAATGGCCTCTGCTACATTTACCACTTTTTGTTGTGTGATTTTTGTTTTGTCTGCTATTTGCATGTATAAAAACCTTGTTTTTTAAGTAGTTGCAATAAATGTAATTGTTTTTTCAGCTTAATGCATCTTTTAATACCAACCCTTTTTCACATGAAATACCCTGTTGAATCATCAAAATCAGCTTCTCCGTTTAATCTTGCTGAGAAACCAAAGACTGTGCAGCTGCTTCTGGACTTCATGCTCGATGTCCTTCTGATGCCTTACGGGTGAGTTAAAAAACAGGAACAAAATAGAGCATCCTCCTTCATGACTGCTCTGACTGTGTGGAGTTAAGTACTATATTAAATGATTCACCTTTCGCTGGAAAATGGATATGTCTCAGATTCTTTTTGCTGCAGCCCTGACCTCTCCCAAACTCCAGCCCCACTGCTTATTGACCTCTGATTGTGGAGTTGTGTTGTGATTGCAGACTCTACCTGTCCCAGCTAAAATCAGTCTCTCCCCATAAAAATCGTTCCTCGTCTGTAATTACTGTCAGTGCTTTGATGATTCTCTTAGCCATGTAGGCATACAATTATAAATTGTCTCCACATTTTCTCTTTCTTTCTTTTTTTTGAGGAAGATTGGCTCTGAGCTAACATCCGTGCCCATCTTCCTTTACTTTCATGTGGGACTCCTGCCACAGCATGGCTTGATAAGTGGTGCATAGGTCTATGCCCAGGATCCGAACCAGTGAACCCCAGGCCTCGGAAGCGGAGGGTGCGAACTTAATCGCTATGCCACTGGGTTGGCCCCCAGCTTTTCTTTTTCTTCTTGCTACAATATCAGTTCCATAATACCTCCTCCCTCCTCCTTGATGGGTCTGTTACCGAAACCAAAGTGAGTTTCCTTCCTGGCGGGTTAAATCAGACTCTCCACCGGAAGTAGTTGTCTCACAAAGTAAAGGGTATTTGTAGCAAATAGGAGACTATGTCGAATCATTTCCAGAGTTGTGATGTCCCCAAACACAGGGAAGCAGGGACCTTTTATTTCAGATGGGGAATGAATGTTCAAAAGGGAGAGGAGGGTATTTGCTTGCGCAGGCTCAGTTGGAAAGCATGCTTACACATACACTGCAGGTTACAGTAACAAGCTCTAAGCTCCTCCTGGAGAGAGAGTAGCATTCAAAATAAGGTAAATGTTGGGGCCGGCCCGGTGGTGCAGCGGTTAAGTGTGCATGTTCTGCTTCAGTGGCCCGGGGTTTGCCAGTTCAGATCCCGGGTGTGGACATACCACCGCTTGGCACACTGTGCTGTGGTAGGCGTCCCACATATAAAGCAGAGGAAGATGGGCGTGGATGTTAGCTCAGGGCCAGTCTTCCTCAGCGAAAAGAGGAGGATTGGCAGCAGTTAGCTCAGGGCTAATCTTCCTCAAAAAAAAAAAAATAAGGCAAAGGTCATAGGTGTAGTTCTTGTGGTGAGGCTTGGTCTGGTTCAGGGTGGTTGGTCATTGCATCTCCTTAACATAACAAAAGGAAAAAGAACAATTTGGAAAAACAGTTAAATGCTTCCAAACCCACCCTTGGGTTCCTGGGGGCAACTAGTGGGTGACAGGTCCTGGAACCATTCCTACTGCCACGCTCTAGTTTTGGCTCCTTTCAACTTTCGTCTCGACTTTCTCACCAGCTGCTCTTCTTCAAAACTCTCTACAGTGCCATAGAGTTTCCTGACTTTTAAAACACAAGATCTTATCAGGTCATGCCTTAAAATCCTTGGGTTATTATTTTCCAGTCATTGCACTCATGCGTTTCATCTACTCTTATGTATCCTGGCCTTTCTATGTTTTAAGAATGTACGGTTCTCTCTGCTTCCTCATCAAAAAAGAAAGAAAGAAATGCTGAAAGAAAGAAAACAAGAAACAGCAGCCAAAAAAGCCACTTTGGAAAAGCATCTCATACTAGCTTAGATGTCAGCTAGTGTCTCTCTGACATAAGTTTCTTCCCCTAGGCAGAGGACACTGTTTTCCATGTCCTAATAACACTAAACACCCATCTATATTACTACTTTGTGTTTTTATCGCATTGTTGACCTGTCCATCTTCCCTAATAGATTGGGAGCTCCTTGAAGTCAAGAGCTATTTTTTAGCTCTGGTCCCTGGCCTAGTGCCCAGGTTGTGATCTGCTTCAAGCCCATGTATTTTCTAGGAGGCCCTGCTGCCAGAGATACTTTTTATAATGGTGCTTTCATTATGTTTCTTCCCTGATCAAAAATATAATATACACTATAAGCTTGGCCTGTGGGACTCCATGTCATCTGTCCCTCAATCTTGACACAAGAGAGTTCGTGCTGTGCAATTTCTTTCCTCTCCAGTTTGCTCTGTCCCTGCCCCTGTAGTCTGATGGCGTTATTTTCTGGACCTTCAAACACTTCCGCTACCTCTACCTGTTCACTTTTCACTACTTCTCATATCATTTCTTCTCTGTCGTTTCTTTGTCCCTGATAACACGTCACATGCTGTAGCATGTGTTGCACTGTTGTTGTCTCAGCTTGCTCCAGATGGCAGAGACCCAGTCCTACGGGTGTTCCAATAATCCTGGTGTTCCTCTGTCTTGTGCTTAGGACGGGGTTTTGCGCAACGTTAGCTGTTCAGTAATTATTGATTGATTGACTTACTGCCAGTAGTCTTTCCATAACTTAGAAATAAATGAAAATCTCCTTTTATAGTTGTTAAATCAAGCAGCGGCCAGACTTGGCAGGTGAATGAGGGCTTTGGTAAATAAACTCTGAAATCCAAATTTACCTTAGGTGCATAATGTACCCAAGCCAGCGATCTCGCATGTTTTTCTTACCAGTGAGAATTTGCCTTGTTTATATAAAGATAGTAAAGTGATTCCTTAACATGTTTTCTTTTTTTAATAGATGGATTTAGGAATTGAAGGAATATGGCATGTAAATAATGTGGAATAATTTACTATGCTATCAAGGCTCTAAGTGTTTTCTTTAATTTTTATAATAATGGGTATTTTATTTTAATATCCAGTCTTATAATTTGTCAGCATAGAATTTTAGAGTTTGAAGGGACTTGAATTAATACTTTTATCAAAGTTTTCATTTTATAGATGAGGAATACCAGTTTAATTGGGTCAAAATGAATTTACCAGAAATCTTATTTTTAATCTATAGAAGCTAAAAATGAAATAGAATGATAAATTAATAAATAGGTAGCTCCAAAGAACTTTGCACATACAATGGGAAAAACCTGCTTCTTATTCTGACTTTTCCTCTTTAGGCCGTTTTGAAGAATCTTTTCATTTTGGGGGCGTTATGTGCTTGTGTGGTAGGTGTTCTGGAGGTTTCAGGGGCTTTTCTAATGCAGGAGTATAAGGAGTTCATGGAGAAGTGAAGGTGGATTGCAACTTACCAGAAATGAGAATGACTGTAAAAATATTCTCAGCTTTGGGTGTAGAACAATAGTTTTTTTTTTACCTCCCTTAACAGTCAACAGACCTTTCTCTGTGTTTGTCGACTAAAACCTCAGAATGCGGTGGGTCTCTAGTGGCTCTTAGAACAAGTGTCTATAGATTGAGAGTGAATAAAATATTTATAGTCTTTGTTGATAACTGTTCATTCATAACCAAGTTGAGCAGATGTACTCTTATGGTTAATTACTGAAGAAGTAGATACCTTTTTTGATACTTTTAAAATTTTTGTGATGAAATTTTAATTTCAAGTGTTTATTCTTCTGAAAAATTCTGTGGGAGGAAATTGTATAATTGACTGTATTATATATGCTTTGTGTATATATTTCTTTTAATAGAGGGGTTAAATTTCTACTTCCTTTGCAGATATGTGTTAAATGAATCCCAGAGTCGCCAAAATTCATCTTCAGCACAGGGTTCTTCTTCAAATAGTGGAGGGGGTTCTGGGATACCTCAGCCTCCCCCGGGAATGAGCTTTTATGCAGCTAAACGAGTTATTGGTGATAACCCATGGACACCTGAACAGCTGGAGCAGGTATCACACACTTGTTCATAACGGAACTTAATCCTGTACGCCAGCCCCTATGAAGGCCGTGAAAGCATGTGTAACGCCATTGCCACCTATTCAGGCTCTCTAATGAAATCTGTTTGAAAGGAGCGACTGATGTAATGTGTTCTCTTCATTGTGTCAATTACTTGTTAAAGCCCCAGGGAAAGCGGGGCGTGGGATCTGGTCTTCAGTTTTTCTAATATTGCTTAACATATTTCAAGTATAAAATACAGCCCACTTATAAATTGAGAATATTTAACTTCTTTCATTTTAGTTTTTAATTATAGGTTTAGTAATCATCTGGCCGCTTTGATGCCGTTAAAATACAGTTTATCTTCCATTCTTCAGCTTTTGAGGGCTGTAGATTTTGTGTAAAGTGAGGAACTCCTCTACTCACCATAGTGACAATATAGGGGAAAAGCATGACTCCCTTTTGTATTTCTTCCTGGGAATTTAAAAGTTGGCATTAAGAATTTTATTCTGGATTTAAACAGGACACAGATGTTCTCTGAGCAGCTTTTAAAAAAGACTGGTGCTCTCCAGAGAAGGCGCCTCACTGTGTCTGTGTCATCAGGCACCTCAGGGAAGAACAGATGAGATCAGTATGTAATTATTTTGGAATTCAAGCATCATGGGTTAGTCTTCCAATCCTTCCTTTCTTTCTCCACGACAGTCTAAATGATTTGATCCTTTTCTTTTTGGGAATGGAAGTGACCGCTGATGAAAACAGTGTTCCCAGGAGAGGGAAAAAGGCAAGTGGGGTGTTCTTGCCACTCACAGATTTGTAGAATGATTTGTTCAGTGAGGGTTAAATTTGATTAGGTTTACTTCTTCATGTTTTATAGATTTTTTTCCTCCTTAAACCATGGTGTGAGTAAGAAAGAAAGGTAAATAGTACCAGAAGCTACTCTTTATTGAGTGTGATCTCTGTGACAGGCACTATACTTAGTACTTTCAATACATTATCTCATTTAATCCTCACAGCCACCCGGTGAGGGACAGAAATTGTTTGTTCCGTTTTGTAAAAGGAACTGAGGTTTTGAGATTCATCATGGTCTCGCTCCTAGTATTAGGCTCTGAATCTCCGTCTCTCTGAGGGCTAAAGTTGTAAGTGTGGGAGAATAATTGTTAACGTTGAATTGTAATCTTATGTTGGGCATTATTTACCAATTTCTAAGGGCCTCTGTATGCCTTTTGTCAACTTCATAGTGTTGAAATGAACAGTTTAGTTTCAAGGATGAAAGCTTTTTTCCTCTTATTTTTAAGTCTCTCTTTTGTTTTATGTATTTTTCTTCCAGCCAAAACAGCTTTTATTTTTTAATGATAAAGTTAATGACAGTGTAAAGATTCAAGTAGTACAGAGCATTATCAGGAGAAATTAAAAACTACCTGGAATCCTGTCACCCCACTTTGTCATTCATCTACAGACTGCTCTGTGTGTGTGGCTGTGTCCACAAACACAATTTTACATAGTACATTTTTGTATATCATATACTACATTATTTGTAGTTCACTTTTTCATTTAACAGGATATCAGGTTTTTAAAAAAAGTCATCCTTTTTAATGTCTGTATAAAATTTAATTATATGTAAACCACATATTTTTTTTAACTAGTTTCCTGTTGATGAACATTAGTATTGTTTTCAGGTTTCATTGCACTTTTTTTGTTTATATCTTTGTGTAGTTGACTTCCGTAACTATTCTTTTTATGGCTTAAGAAATGTTCGAGTCTTTTCTATTGTAGCTCTTGTTACAGATAAGTTGTGTTAAACAAGGGGAGGGAAGGCAGGCGTTTTTATGATCTTTTTGTATACCTTTAAATTGCATCCTTTGTCATTGAATAATTGTAAACTTTATCAATCTTAATCGGTGTACATAAGAACTATTATGTAATGGATTTTTAAAGGTAAAGATACAGTGTTACTTTTCAGGTATATTTATCCTAAATAGAGTTATTTGTAGCGGAATTCATAGCTCCTTCACATTGTGTGTAGTTCTAAGCCGAATCTCGCTTTAGTCTGTGTTCTATTTTAGCCAGGCAGTTAGATCGAATACCATTTGACTGGAATTTCACTTGCATTGACTAGAGTATATTTGAAATTGTATTGTTTTCAACGTATTAAGAATACTGAGGCCAGAATTAGTATATTAACAATAGAGTGGGACTCCATGGAACGTGAGTTGTTTAGTTCTTTTTCACCTGTCAAAACAATCCAGGAAGCACTTTATTCCTAATGTACCACTCTGTTACCTGGAAGCTCCAAATTTGGACTTTAATTCAAGGCTTCATCATTCTAGAGAGGCTGTGTAACCTCTGTAGGAAGGCTGTGTATTGTAATGGTCTTGGAGTCTGAGACACTTGGGTTTGAATCCTGCCTTCATCATTTACTGTGTGTCTTAATCTCTTAAGCCTCGCCTCAGTTTCCTTATCAGAAAAATGGGTACAATAATATTTATCTCATTGATTGTGAGGATTAAATGAAATGAATATCTATGGTTAGTACGGTCCCTGGCACATTGTAAGCCTAAATAGGAGCTACTGCTGTGCTTGCTATTAATCCTTGGTTTATGACCATACTGATAGGTTAAACAGTATTTTTGGTTAGTGGTCTTTGTGTCTCTGATCACTGTTTCTTCTTCCCTCCATTTATGTACAGTGCAAATTGGGTATAGTGAAGTTCATAGAAGCTGAACAGGTGCCTGAGCTGGAAGCTGTTCTCCACCTTGTGATCGCTTCTAGTGACACACGCCACAGTGTAGCCACGGCAGCCGACCTAGAGTTGAAAAGCAAGCAGAGGTAAACTACTTCCCTTGTAAACTTCCAGAATTGAAAAGAGGCTCGATTTCTAAAAGCTTACTCGGCACATATTTGTTCTTTTATGATTTTGTGTAATGAGACATTCAGTTTATGAGATTATGAAATATATCCAATTTGTAATAATGACAGTATGCTAGAGAGCAGAATTCTGTGTAAAGACCAAGAAGAAAAGCTATTGCAGAAGTGGTTTCAAACTGGAATGGGTCAGAGAAACTACCACAAGAAATGAGACCTTTGGCTAGGTAAATGAGCTTAAAGAACTGATGGGAAGGAAAGTGTCAAGACCCAGAAGTTATTCATTTCTGATTCTTCCTCTATCTCAAACCATTTGAGAATGTTTTTAATACAGGATCTGAAGGTTTTATGGTTAAGACAGTGAAAATTAGGTCGCAAGAAAAGAGGTGCTGAATAGATCTAATTCACACAAGAGAAAATACAAATGCTAAATAGGCTCATAGAAAATATTTCGGATAAGAAATAAAGCAAAATAAAACAATGGTGTGCCAGTTTGTACTCATTGGTAAGTAAAATTGTGTAATAGTTGATTACACCATTTGAGTTTCTGTTGAAACCTCTGTTCTTACACCTTGTTGATTGGCATTATAAATTGAAATATTTTTTGGAAAGCAGTTTGCACCAAATAATGAATCATAAAAATGTTTAGAATCTTTTCTCTAAATCTTCTGGGAATTTATCAAGAGAATCATTCAAAAGAAGAATATTATATTTAGAAAAATGTTATAGATTTGCTCATTGTACCATTTCCTATAATTGTATATAGAAAAAAAGGAAACTCATATTTCCACAGGGGAAACAGTTAATTAACTGTGTATATCTATATGGAATATTAGGTATCTGCCAAAATAATTATAAAAATAATAAAGCAACATGTAAATTGCCCCCAAGTCATGGCAAATGAATAAAGCAGAATACAAAATGATGTGTGTACTGATTTAAAAAATGACATATGCAAAGACTAAGGAATAACATGAAAAATTGAAGATACTTGGTTAAAAAAATCAAATTATGCAATAGTTCTTTTTTGAATTTGTTTTAATGTTTAATAACATGCTAAAAGACAGTGGAATGCGGATAAGGTAATAAAGCTTTATAAAGGTTGCATATATTGTAGTTTTCCCTCTGCAAAGAAACCGATACAAGTAGGTGTAACAGAATAGGGAAATTAACTTCACTGTGTCTTTGTTTGCTTGTTGAAATATAAGCAAACTCTGTGTGTGGTGGTGGTTGGGAACAGCTTTCCACTAAAGGGCATGTGAGGTGGCAGAGAGGAGGAGCGTGTTTGTCATGGAGTTGTCTGGTCGTGCCTCCTGCTGATTGTCTGAGTTTGGAAAACTCATTTAACCTCGCCAGGCTGTGGACTCTATAAGCCAAGAAAGTTGGACTAGACTATACTTAACATTCCTCCCAAGTCTGAAATTCTTTCATGCTGCTTAGATCTGCATCTCCCTGGTATCCCTTTCAAGGAATTTATTTGGTTTTAAAGTATCAAAGAATCTTTCTTTAAAACTTCCAATTGTGTTTGAACTGACCCCATTCTTTACATCATATAGTGAATTGTATTGTTAGAAATATAAACGTGGTGCTTGAGTATTCTAATTAGTTTTGGTTTTGTCTATTAGAACAAGTATAAGCAGGGGCTGGCCCGGTTGCCTAGTGGTTAGGTTTGCACACTCCGCTTTGGCGGTCCTGGGTTTGCAGGTTCAGATCGCTGATATGGATCTAGTACCACTTGTCATGCCATGCTGTGGCAGCATCCACCATACAATAGAAGACTCGCACAGATGTTAGCTCAGTGACAATCTTCCTCAAGCAAAAAGAGGAAGATTGGCAACAGATGTTAGCTCAGGGCCAATCTTCTTCACAAAAAAACCAACCAACCAAAAAAAACCCCAAGTATATGCATTTTTCCATAAAAATAATCTAACATTGTTAAGAGGTGAAAAGTGAGTTGAGAACAAATATGTAGATATTATCCCATTTTGTTAAAGAAAAATCCCAAAGTATCTCTGCAAGTGATGCGTCTATTGATTTATTTCTTTATCTACATACCTGCATACTCATCCACCTATTTTACACACATAGGAAAGAAGTCTAGAAAAACATACACCAAAGTTATTGGTTACGGAAAAGGAATAGTGAGGGATATTGTGCAGATTATAAGGAATTTATTTTCTATATTATTTGTTTCTAAATTTTCATAAAAGTGTAATCAGAAAACAAACTAGAAAGATGGCAAGAGGAAAAGTAGAAGAAACAGTGAGATTTATCCTTTTTTGTTAGGTTTTCAGTTTGTTTTACTAAAGTGGTTGTGTGTTTTGTCAAAAATCTCTAAACCTGTAGTATTTATAAAGGGCAACAAAGCTTGAGGATTAGTTAGTAGCAATCAGCTGAGGAAAGATGTAGGTGACCAATAACTAAAATAGAATTATAGAATGTCTTTGAGAATAGTGGCATTGTAGATATCCAAAGAAGCAGCAGATGATAAGCTATGAAGGAAGAGATGGATTAGAAAAACAGTCAAAGCAGCGTGATAAATTGTGTTTGCACAAATACAGCATAGCTTGAAAGCAGAACCAGTGTCTTAGAATGGTTAAATCTCAGTAATCAAGTGAAATCTAGGATTGAGTTATTGCTGGATTCATAAGATGATGGGGTGGGGGCTGCTGCAGAGGGTGGGTGTCAGGCACCAATCATGGTATATTCTAATTCACCTCATTGTGGGGCCCAAGCAGGGACAAGTCTCAGTGACTAATGGTAGCATGACTGATCTGTAGAATTAGGAGCTGAAGCTGCAAGTGTGTGCTGGTAGATAAGGCAGACGGGGATGCTGGGAATCATGGTGACACAATATCAGAGAAATGTGATGGGCTGCAAGCTGCCTACGGTTGTGGCTTTAATGGGCAAAAGTTTTTTTGTCGCTTTACTTTATCGCTTCTGAATTTAGCAGTGGGTAAGCGAAAGAGTCATGCCTCAGAGCTCTTTGAGCGAGTGTAGTGTAGCTCTGCTCTCTTGGAACGGCTCCTCGGCGTTGGCCTGAGACTGGACTACAGTCCAGTTTTCTGGTGTGGTACCAAACTGGGCCATTGGCTACAATGATCTGTTGAATCAAGGTGGGACAAGTGACTTTTATTTTATTTTTTCTATTTAGGTTTTTAAAAACTAACTTTGATAGAAGTTAATCCCTTTCCTGTCCTTCTCTTGCACAATATCATTGGCTCATTTCCTTTGTGTGTTTCTAATATTTTCCTTGATAACAAATATTGGGGATATGATTTTTTGAAATCACTGAAGTAGGAGAAAGAAAAATTTTTTTTAACGAGCTGTGTTGAAACCTTCTGTAGCTTGATTGACTGGAATAATCCTGCCATCATTAATAAGATGTACAAAGTATACCTTGGAGATATACCCCTGAAGACGAAAGAGGTAGGTCATTTTGGTTTATTCTCATAGCACCATAAAAAGCAATTTGTTGACATGAACTGTCTATATTTGAACATTTTCTCCTAGTTATTTTCATTGAAGCTGTACCTATGCTATAGGAAATACTAGTTTTAAGCCATACTGTTCTAGGTGGATTAAAATCTCCTGGTAACTTAGTTTACCTGATTGGGTGTTTTCAATTCAGGTGCTTAAATAATGATGATACGTTGTCTAGACTAGGGATCAGCAGACTTTTTCTGTAAATATTTTAGGCTTTGCTGGCCCTATGGTTCTGACGCTGCAACTACTCAACTCTGCCATAACATGAAAGCAGCCATAGGCAAACACGTAACTGTATGAGCATGGCTGTGTGCCAGTAAAACTTGATGGATGCTGAAATTTGAATTTCATGTCCTATGAAATATTCTTTTGATTTTTAAAAAATCATTTGAAAGTGTAGACTATTCTTAACTCACAGGCCTTCCCGAGACAGATGGTGGGCCAGATTTGGTCCGTGAGCTATCGTTTGTTGCCTCTGTTGTTGACACTGGCCTGGAATCCAGAACATTAGGTCTGTGGTCTGTTGAGCCTGGTCTGGATCTAGGACAATAGATGGGTCCTTCTGAAGCACTGAAGTAAGATGTTTGCTTCATGACGTAAGTTCTGTTTGGTTCACTGTGTTTAAAAGTGTTTCAAGTTCAAATCCAGACATACAAAGATTATTTGTTTGTTTGCTTGCTTTTTAAACCATAAAGAGTTGTGTTAAAAAATCATAGTAGCGCCATTAGAAAAAATTGAATGTGATAAAGCAGAAAGAACAGTGCGTGGCAATTGGGACCCCCCTGGATTCTAGTCCTGAATGACTGCCCATGAATATACTGGGAGGAGACACTTGGCTAACCACAGAACTTCTCGGGCCCTCGTGTTCTTCATGTAGCAGACAAAGGGTTGGATCCGCTTAGTGGATCGGATCCACTTCTCTGAGTGTGGTCCGTGGACCCTGGTCGGCTCACAGAGAGACTCAGAGGTCCATGAAGGCAAGAAATTATTTTCTTTTTTCACTGTGTTGATATTTGCACTGGTGGAGCAAAAGCCTCGGTGCCATGGTGTAAGTGCCGGGGTCCTAGCGCAAATCACAGCTGTGTCACCAAGTAAAGCTAGCAGTCGTTCTCTTGTTCACTGCAGCACTCATGGTAGAAAAAACAAAAACAAAAACGAGAGAGAGAGAACAAAACTCAGCTTTACTTAAGAATATCCTTGATTATAAATAAAAAATTATTTTACCTGAAGAGTAGACAGGCAAACTATGGTTATTGAGATAGGTATTTGGCAAATATTTTCTCTAAAATGAAAAAATGAGGCTTCAAGAAAAACAGTGATGTATTGGTAATGATAAAAGCTGAGTTTTCAGGCAAAAATTAGAATTTTGGGAAACTTATATTCCTCACCATGAGCTTGACAGCTTGTCAGTACTTAAAGACTGATGAGGTTGCTGGTGATATTAACATGTGATTTTTTTCTTTTTTTGGTTGTTTTATAATGAAACATTTTCTTAACTCAGTGAGCCAATATTTTCCAAATGACCAGTGATGTTACAGAAGTATACAGGGGTCAGGGACCTGGCCACCTGCGAGGTAGAACAGTGGAATTTAGTATAATGGAATATGCAAAAGTTCATTGACATGGTTGCAAATTCAAATGGCTGCTATCCTTTAAGAAACTATTGTTCATCAAGTTTTGGTGTAGTATCAAAGCGTATCCATAATTACCTGAAAGGCTAAAATCATCTCCACTTTTCCAACCACATATCTGTGTGAAGCTGGGTTTTTTTCATGTACTTTAATGAAAACAACATATTAAATAAGAATCCAGCTCTTTTCTGTTAAGGTGGACATTGAAGAGATTTACAGCAAATGTAAAGCAGTGCCACTCTCTCAGTATAGTTATTTGTTTTAGAAAATATATTTTTCTCAAAAATATGTTATTTATGAAAATACGTAATAGGTTTATTAATATTATCTTTAAGTGAATAAGTATTGAAACATTTCTCAATTTTAGTTTCTTAATGTAAATATTGA
This sequence comes from Equus quagga, assembly GCF_021613505.1. Taxonomy (NCBI): domain Eukaryota; kingdom Metazoa; phylum Chordata; class Mammalia; order Perissodactyla; family Equidae; genus Equus; species Equus quagga. The sequence goes on along the minus strand of NC_060267.1, from coordinate 74,224,256 downwards.
TAGGTATTCCAATATAAACAAAAACTCTTTGAAGCCTTCACAGATTTTTAGGAGTGTAAAGGGATCTTGAAACAAAAGTTTGAGAGCACTGATTTAGATGGTCTCATGACTTTTTCAGTTCAAAATAATTTTGAAATTGTGAGTTATAATCAGACTTATTTTCGACAGGGAGCAGTGCTGAAGCCGGAGCTGAAAAGAGACCCAGTTAGTACGAGAGTCAAGTTAAAGATTGTCCCCCATCTCCTTCGTTCTAGGCAAGCTGCAGAGACCTTCCCAGCTAACATTCAGGTAATTCATTCTTTCCAGAGAAAAATAGCCTGTTTACAGCTTTGCTGTCTGATTAGAGGAAGAGCTGCATTAATGGATATTTAGGAGGTAGGTTGATGTGTGTAACAAGATTAATGAGATTTTGTGTTTCTTGTAGTTTCAAGTTTAGCTGCAGAAATGATTTAAAAATTTTTATTACAGAATATATACTATATGTGGTTCCCATCCACCCTAAATGTATGGTGATAATCCCTTTCAAACTGGTGTTTTTCTGAGTAGCTTTTCTCCAAAAATGGTACCACCAGAAACTTGGTCAGTGAAGTGGAAAAATGAGTCATCCTTGACTGAAATGCCACGTGAAGGCAGCGGCCGAATCCTCTCGAATCTGCCTTCCCAGTATCTTCGTCTCCCCACGCCTAATGCTAATATTAATGGAGACTGTCGTTGTTTGGGTCTTCACGGCTGTCTTCTGCCTTGTTTCCTTGGCTCCAGTCTTGCCCACAGCCAGTCTGTTTTCCGTGTTGCTGCCAGAGTTGATTGTGTGGTTGGAAATCCTCGTCCTCCCTGTTGGTGTGGAATACAAGCCCCTTCGCAAAAGCCCTTGCCTTTTATCCAGGTGGTGACCAGCTCCACTTGGGAGGCAGAGAAATTGGAGTATAATTTTGTCATTAGTTATTTGCTTTTGATCTTAAATAAGCCTCAGGCCTTTTTCTGTTTTTCTTAAAAAATTTTTTTTTTAATCTGTAAAATGGGTGTAACAATAGCAGCTGCCTCCTAGCAATTTTGTGAAGACTGAAGGGGATAATAGGTAGAGAGTTTAGAGCACAGTGGCTCATTGAGTCACGAAGTTCTCAGTAAATGGGACAAAGTTGGCAGTTACTTCCCTTCTGGTCTCGTAGCTCACTGCCCCCCTTGCCTTGTATCTTATGCTGCAACAAAAAAAGATTGTTGCTCTTTAAATATGCTCTTTTCATGGCTCTGTGTCTCCACTCACGATGCTCCCTCTGCCTGGCATAGCTCCCCTTCTCCTCTTAGCCTGGTAAACATCTACTCATGTTTCAGGACTTGCTCGGGTGTGCCACCTCCTGTCTGAAATGTTCCCATTTCCTGCCTCTCCTCTCTGTTAGTCCCAAAGTGAGAACCGCCTCCTTTGTGTTCACACACAGAGAGCATAGGATTCTGTCTTAGCATCTCTCACGCCTAAGACTTATTTGTTAAGCATCTGCTTCCTCCTTCTAGATGATAAACTGTTATTCCCAGTATCTGGCACTATAATATTTGACTAATTTCAAGTACTCTGTTCTGTCTCTATAAACATAAAATTATACAGAGCTTGCATTTTACTTTCTAAGCACTGTTTCCCAGACAGTGTCTTGATAATTTTGGTTCAGAACATTGGTTGTAGAAACACTAGGTTACATACTAAGCAGCTAGAATTTTGTGACAAAATATTCATAGATATTCTGCAGGTGTACACTTTTTTTTTAAGATTTTAATTTTTCCTTCTTCTCCCCAAAACCCTCCAGTACATAGTTGTATATTTTAGTTGTACGTCCTTATAGTTGTGGCATATGGGACACCGCCTCAGCATGGCTTGATGATTGGTGCCAGGTCCACACCCAGGATCTGAACCAGTGATGCCCCAGGCTGCCAAAGCAGAGTGCACAAAGTTAACCACTCGGCCACAGGCCAGCCCCCGAGGTGTATACTTTATTTGTAGTTATTTATGTTTGTAAAATAAGTCCAGCTAAAATTTTTTACTTTCAAAGACAAACTCATTCTCTGTCCCCCATGAATATTCTTCCTTTTTTTCTATTCCCATTTCTAATAATGGCATTACTGTTCTCTTCTGTAGTTGGCCCTTCCCCTTTCTTCTCCACCAGTCTGTCAATCACAGAATCCTTGAAGATACCATTCAGATGAGCCGCCTCTTTCCTGATACCAATACCTTTAACCAGACACATGTCACCTCACCTTGATTTTGAACATATGAAAGCACCCATGTATAACATGTATAACATGTGCACCATGAATTTTATTTTTTCTCACAAAACATTAGTGTTCTCATTAATCCATTTGCTTATATTAACTTAGCATATTTTCTATATAATATAGCATTATCAGATAAATTTTCTAAAAAAAGTCTTTTCCAAATAATGTAGCACTTGATTATATATTGTCCTTTATCATTTTCAAAGTATGTACATTTGACTGCTCACCATGGTTGAGTGCCTTGCTAGCAATGCCTGTCTCTGTTTTTGAATCTCACACTGCATTGCGTAGTGTCGATTATACAGCAGATGCTCAGTGCTATTCTGTGTCCAGTCACATGTTATGGTTAAGGAAGATCAGAATACTACTAGTGGTTTTAGGAACCAGAGGATGGTGATTTGTGTTTTAAGTCTAAGACTGTCTTTCCCGTAAAAAGTAGGAATTTGAGGAGTTTAGATTTCTTTGCTATTGCTGTTTAACGTGTGAACCTTCTGGATGTTGCACAGGACTCATCTACGTGATCTTTTGGCTTTCTAGACATGACTGTACTGTACACGGAGCACCCATACCCCGACTGTACGCTTGTAGAATGCTTCAGTTTTGATATTTTCTGTGAAGCTTTTACCATAATTCGTTCTGAATGACTACGTGTAATTAAGAAACCTAATACCTCCAAAGTGATCTTATCTGCCGGTGTCCCCTATGTGATATGGAGTGGCAGAGTGGTGGCCCACTGCAGTGTGGACTCTGTGTTGCTTCCTCATGGTAGACCCACAAGTTTTGCAGACTTTTAAGATCAGCCATTGTGTTTGTTACTCCACAAGCTATTGATTGGAGCTACTGGTTGGCTTCCTAAGTTGGTCAGCTAAAACGTTTGTCTGTGTTAAAAAGAATGGTATTAATTTTGAAGAATGAGGTGTAGTGCAAAAAGTCTGCTGTTGAAACCTGACTAAGATTTGAAAACAGTAAACTGCTATTGTTAATTGATGTTCTTGACATTGTTCCTCTTTCGTAGGTGGTGTATGATGGACTTTTTGGTACAAATACAAATTCAAAGTTAAGAACATTATCCCTGCAATTTGTGCATCACATTTGTATAACGTAAGTTTTTTGAACTATTTGACTGTAAAGTTTTCAAGCTGTCGGAGTGATCAATGATTCAAGTATATCTTACCCAGAAAGAAATCATGTTTGCTCATCTTTAAAAAATTTCAGACTTTAATAGATTAACTTATTTCAGTTATGTCTCTGATTAAGTAATTATCTGAAAAGATACGTAATTACGACATTCTTATCTTGCTTTGTGTATGTGTGCTATTTTTTTAAAGTTGTCCAGAAATCAAGATTAAGCCATTAGGTCCAATGCTTTTGAATGGCCTCACCAAGCTAATCAATGAATATAAAGAAGTAAGTGACTTGTCTTTTAAATTTTGTTAATGTTTTATATTTTAAAATATTTTCTGTTATAAACCTTTCTGGTCTACGTGTTGGTTTAGTTAGTTACAATTTGCTATTGTTCCATCATTTCTTAACATTTTTACTTGAACTGGTGCAAATTTCAGAAATTACTACCATCTTTTGCTTTTTTCTTTTTGAAATAAGTGCTACAAAGTGATATGAATCTTGAGGAGTCTTATCACTTCTTTAAATAACATTTTTTTCCCAAGCAAATGCAGTTTATTCTACTTTTAGCACTGTGAAAAAATGGAATGAAAATAATTAATTAAATTTTATTTTATGATTTATTTCCATATGGGTCTATTTGGATCTGCTTATATTGAGAAACAGCGTTAATTCTTAGGGGCTGAGATTTTACTGATTCAAAATTCTGTCAAAACATGCATTCAGTAAATTTTTGATTCCTTAAGCTAAGTGGGATGAGGATTGCTTGGATTGTAGATTTTTGAATCTTGTTTGTCCTTGCTGTATCACTCTCACCATCTCCGGTATATCAGGGGAATTTACTAAAAAAAAAAAAAAGTGAGGTTTCAAGAACTCTAGTTAAGGTTATTTTCCTAAGTCTTAGCTAAACGTGAATGCATGTTTGCAGTAGTACACTGACCAAGATTTTGCCATTTGGAGTTAGAATTCAGTTTGAGTCCTAGTTTTGTTCTTTGGTGAGTAACTTAAAATCTTTGGACCTTTATTCTTTATTGAAAAATGAAAGTAATACCACTTCACTGGATTATTGTGAAGATTAAATGAGATAATACACAAATGCTTCAGCACCGTGAAGGCACATTAGTAGATATTATTCGTGGAAAGCTGTTCACTCGTTGTGCAGCTGTGCTTGGGGGGCAGTGTTAGGCCTGGCTCTCTTTTCTTCTCTTTTTGCATGGTGCTTGCATGCTTGTTAGGGCCTAGGGAGCCTTTCAGATTATTTTTATGGCATAGATAGTCAGATACTTTGGATGGTTGGTAGAAATAAAAATGCTCTGGAGGTTTTAGGGAGAATCTCTGTATTTAAAAATAGGTTAGAGAGGCCAGATAAACTACAGGGCCCTCATCTCCTTACCTCCAGATGACGCCTCCAAGTCTTCCCAACAGATGTGTCGATAAGGTGTGGAAGAGTGAATCCCGTGTTAAATGGATAAACTTCAACTAACAGAAGTGTTACTTTGTTCTGAGGAATCAGTCAGGCTATTGGTTTTCATGAAACTATGTACAATTCTATCTGTTTGAGGAGGGAACCTTACGAACCCACTTGATGACTGTGATCCCTTTAATTTTTTATAGTGGACAATAGAAGAGGAAGCTGTTCATTATAGTGCAGAGTTTTAGAGAATCCCTCCCCAGCTTACCTTACCTGGATCCTAGTCTGTCGGACCAGTGGTGAATTTTCTACTCAGTTAAGCGGCTTTCCTAGTGTGTTGAAGATGAATTTTGGTGTTTGCAGGTTACGTAGTGTTGAAAATATCCTGAACTTAGCACCAGCTAAGAGGACCTTTTCATGTATGACCACTGCATTTTCCTTTTGGAGTGAGTTGGGGATGCAAGGTTCTGTTTTGTTTTTCCTTTTAGTAGTGTGATGAATTCTGGGTTTGGACTTTGTTTGCTTGTTTGTTTTGTTCAGATGCTAATATCATAGAGTTAGGCAGAGAGGGACCAGGTTTAACAAGGAGTGAAATAATGCATGTAATTGCAGCAAAAAGGTTTTGCCGTTTACTGTGTTTTTTGTTTTGTCTGTTTTTTGTTCTTTTTTTTTTTTTCTTAATTTCAAGGACCCTAAGCTACTGTCAATGGCATATTCAGCTGTTGGAAAACTCTCCAGGTGAGTAAACTCTTTTTCAGTGAGAGATATCCTGTTGGTAAATTAAGAAAAATTATGTGGCATTTAATACAGGATGGAGAATAAATGTGCTGTGATTCTGAAAGGAAATGTATTTAATGGCTATAGGTTCTTTAGAAATGTCTTCCTTGTAGAAGGAAAATAATGTGCTTTTTAAAAAACTTACATTTGAAGATGTTACCATATTAAACGGTAGTCTTGAAATGAGATTTTGAACTGGATTGTGTCATCGTGGGTTACATCTTCTTGTACCCGAGAGACGTTTGATTGACCTTAGTGTTCTTGCTGCTACTTACTACTATAGTAGTCTTTATAATCCCAAGAATGAAAGTTTTTCTAGTGATTCTCTTTTTTAATGGTGTTATATTCTAATTCCGAGTGGCCCTGTTTCCAAAGATGGACTTTTCTGCTTAGTATGATTTCCTCCTTAGTCCTAGTGCCTCCTGGTCTCCTCTTCCTTCGCTATATAAAGCAGGGAGCTAGAGGTGCAGCATCCTCAGTGGCACCGTGTGCTGCTTCTCCCCTGGCGCAGGTTCTGATTGGCTTGTGTAGACTAGGTCTTGCTCTTCTATTTGTACAGGGAAAGGAGCTCTGGGGCTCAGAAAAAAGCCACCCACATCAACTGATACAGCGTACGGTTGTCAGCAAACCTTGTCCTTTGTCTCTTGGCATGAAGTAACAAAGCCCCTTATCACACTAGCTTTTAGTTTAAATAGCAATTTGGTCTGCGATCTATTTTATTTTTATTAAAATCAGAAATGTTAACTGAATGCATGGAATATTATAAAGGGAATATCTGGACAGTATGTAAATTAATCAAGGCTTCCTTGGATTAGACAGTTGAAGAACTAAATGTTTACTTTAAAAAATATTTGGCTCGTTGGGGAGGTAATCTAATGATGCTGACACTGTGTTCAGAGATGAAAATGCAAGTTCAGGGAAATTTGTGTTTAGTTTAATTTCCTTTCATCTCATGGAAGTTTATGACAGTAACGATGGCCTTTTATTCTCTTACAGTCGAATGCCACATTTATTCACTAAGGATATAGCTCTTGTGCAGCAGCTTTTCGAAGCCCTCTGTAAGGTAGGGAAACACCAGGCAATTTTATGCTTTCTGTTTGGATGCTCACCTGGAATCCCAGCCGGGAGGGAAACACTGTTTTCATCATCTTTATAGGAAGAGCCTGAGACGCGGCTTGCCATTCAGGAGGCGTTATCGATGATGGTTGGAGCTTATAGTACTTTGGAAGGAGCCCAGCGGACTCTCATGGAGGCGCTCGTGGCTTCCTACTTGATCAAGGTAGGTCCACCTGTGTGAGCCACAGTGCCTGGTACTGTATACCTTTTACATTTTTAAGGACCAAATTTGAATGACTTTTCTCCTTAACTATCTTGATAATGAAGAGGAATATTTGCTTTCGTTCGGATTGTGATTTATGATCTATTTTTAATTCTTCAGGATGGAAATCTGATTTTAGGGGAAGAGTGGTGATATTCCTAGAGCTTTATGTTTAAAGCCTTCTGTGTTGGAAAACTGTTCTTAATGTCACGTCCTCCAAGTTGGAAGTATTTTGTCTTAGCTGGTAGCTGAGCACTACAGTGCACTGGGGTAGAATTCTGTAGGTAACATTGAGGGAGAAAAGCAGAAAGAAAGATAGATACATTTTATATATCAAAATGAGTCTGTACAAAGTAAGCCAGGACTGTCATACATACTCCTCTTCCTTCTCGTCTTACTTGGTTGTCATGGGAGTTTGTAGGAAAATTTTGAATATCTGTAGATATATACACATATGCACACATAATATGTAATATAAAATAATATACATTTGCTATAGTCAGTTCTTTGTCCTCCATTTCTAGGAGTAGAAAGAGAGGGATATTAGAAGAGGGAATGAAGTCAAAAGGTATTGATGAGATTAATGTAAATCGCATCCTGTTGAAATTTGTCTGGCATACTTAATTCATTTATATTGAGAGAATTATTAAAGGTTCGCAAAGGCATCTGATTTCTATTGAAATATGACAAGATTATTATGCACACTCAGAAAACTTACTGTAGTCATGCGTTGCTTAACCACGGGGATATGTTCTAAGAAACGTGTTGTTAGGCAATTTCGTCGTGGTATGAATGTTGTAGGGTGTGCTTAGACAAACCTGCATGGTATAGCCTATTACACACCTAGGCTGTATGGTACCAGTCATATGGGGCCACCATTGTATATGTGGTCTGTGGTTGACCAAAATGTCGTTAAGCAGCCCATGACTGTGTGTGTGTGTGTGTGTGTGTGTGTGTGTGTGTGTGTGTGTATATACCTAGTCTCATTGTTAAGTGCTCTTGGTATCCAGTGTTCATGGCTCCTGGTCACATATCGCGGACAAAGAATTGTGGGCTTACTTGGAAGCTCAGTAGAGTAGAATACTGCCAACTTTCCCTAGGTAACCTTACAAGGAAGAGTGATGCTTATGTAATGCATGTGGCTGCTGGTTGTACTCGTGCAGATCAAATCGTGTAACAGTATTACCAAACCAAAGCTAATTTATATTCTTTTTTTCAGACTATATGTAAGGCAGTCAGACTACAGGCTAAATCATATGGCTTAGCCTCTAATATCATTGCTGTTTGTCGTAGCTCAGGGAATGCTAAAGAGCAAGAATACCAGAGTGAGTGGGACAGTATATATTTATTAGCTCTCCTCTCACTTATGTTGTAACTGGAGGAATGACCTAGGGGGAAGGTACGTGAGAATGATTCTGCAACTGCTTTTCTGGTTGAAATTTGTATTTGTAGCTTATTACTCTATTTCAGTTAATTGAATGTATTTAAGTAGTTTAAATTTTGCTTTGGAGTCAGTTTTAACTTTAGAGCTAATCTGAAAAAGTTGGGGGTGTTTTGTTTCAAATTTGTAGAGATTCCAAGTGAGCTCTGTTTGTGTTCCCTGCAAAATGCCCGTATTTCCCTTGTGTGACTACGAGTTGGGGAAGCAGAGATGGTGGCCAGAAACTGTTACAGTGACCTTGGTCCAAAGGTCCGGCTGAGATGTGTGTGTACAGAGAGAGTCTCTGGCCGTGAGTTTTCCTGCTTTACTTGGAGGGTCCTCTTAGATCATAAAAGTACTTTTTAAGTTGTATTGCTGTCCAGAAGACACATAATTAAAGATCTTGAACAAATGATTTGTCTCAATTTTATTTATTTAGACATATATTTAATTGAAATAACTTTGATTGTTTACAATTAAGATGACTTGACTGGAATAAGTTGTTGGTAATTGAATTCTTCTTTTTTTTTAATCTGTGTGCATTTGTGTCAAACAGCCTGAAGTTCAAGTTCGACAGGTGGCTGTGAAATTTGCCAGCACGGTGTTTCCCTCAGATCATATACCTTCCAGATATTTGCTCTTACTAGCTGCAGGAGATCCGTAAGTTTCAAAGGTGTTAATTTGAATTCGGGTTCATTTTAAATTTATTTGAAAATTACTAAAATTTATGTTGTTTACAATGGTGGTCTATGGAATTTAGAAGCAATTGATTAAAGAGTTGCAATATGGTCCTTGATGTCATCTTAGACCCCTAGTTATAGTGTGGCTTGTTTTTTCCTGTGGGTAAAATTCAAAGATGCAAGCCACATGACTCTAAATCTCATGAAATTTCCACAAAGAAGTAGGTTCTTATAATGTATTTTATGACTGTTTGCTTCTATAGCCAACAATATATTTAAGACGTTTTCTCAGAACCCCAACTGCCACATAAAATTGCTGTTCCGCGTCTTCGTATGGTCTTTCTCCAATTGGTGAAATTTATTTTTTATTCTTGTTTGTCTTTCTGAAAGACGGGAAGAAGTTCATGGAGAAGCACAGCGAGTATTGAGGTGTCTTCCTGGTAGAAACAGGAAAGAAAGTGCTTCTAAGCAGATGCCTTCCTTCCCAGAAATGGTATATTATATCCAAGAAAAGGTATGGCATGCAACTTCAGATGATTCGTTTGAGTCATATAATGGATGATGAAAATAAACATAGATTTTTTTAGGTAACATGTTTAAAATGTTGATCACTGTTGAATAGTAATAAGATTTCTAACAATGTTAATATTTACAGTAAGAGAAAGGTACAAAAAAATATAATTCTGAAATGTAATTGATCTGTTTTGTCCAAATCTGAATTACTTACAGTTCCTTTTATGCTCTTCAACATATTGGCTGTGCTTAAAATTTTTCCTTTTGGTACGACTTGCTTAAAAATACATCTCCTGGGGCCTGCCCAGTGGTGCAGTGGTTAAGTTCACATGTTCTGCTTTGGTGGCCTGGGATTTGCCGGCTCAGATCCCAGGCCCGGACCTACACACCACTTGTCAAGCCATGCTGTGGCAGGCGTCCCACATATAAAGTAGAGGAAGATGGGCACAGATGTTAGCTCAGGGCCAGTCTTCCTCAGCAGAAAGAGGAGGATTGGCAGCAGGTCAGGGCTTATCATCCTCAAAAAAAAAAAAAGAAAAAAAATTAAAACAAAACAAGCAAACAAATAAAAAAATACGTCTCCTTTTTATTGTTTATTTTTATTTTTTTAATAAGTATATATTTTTATTTATTTATTTATGTTTAAGATTTTATTTTTCCTTTTTCTCCCAAAGCCCCCTGGTACATAGTTGTGTATTTCCAGTTGTGGGTCCTTCTAGTTGTGGCATGTGGGATGCTGTCGCCTCAGCTTGGCTTGATGAGCGGTGCCGTGTCCTCACCCGGGATTCGAAGTGGCAAAACCCTGGGCCCTCAAAGCAGAGCAGGCAAACTTAACCTTTATTTTTAAGGTCATTATTTGGGGCACCGTAAGTTTGTTGGTTTTTTTTGAGGAAGATTAGCCCTGAGCTAACATCTGCTGCCAATCCTCCCCTTTTTGCTGAGGAAGACTGGCCCTGAGCTCACATCTGTGCTTATCTTCCTCTACTTTATATGTCGGACGCCTGCCACAGCATGGCTTGCCAAGCGGTGCCATGTGTGCACCCGGGATCCAAACTGGCGAATCCTGGGCTGCCAAAGTGGAACGTGCTCACTTAACCGCTGCACCCCTGGGCCGGCCCCATGGGACACCATAAGTTTAAGAATGCTTCAGGGAGCAGTTCAGAGTTTTTCCACCGTAATTATAAGAGAACATTACATCTGCTTTTGCAAGTCTCCTGTTTTTGCAGTGTTGTCTGCTGGTGGATCATACAGAGTATTGGTAGTCATGACCCCCAACCCTGACCCTATCCTGCTTTTTACATCAATGTTTCTTTGAGTATGCTGGGTGATGCCTTATTGCCTTCTGCCTCTACTGGTGGTCCTACCATTTTGCTCAGATAGACATCTTAAGGGAGTTAGAGGTCAGTATGGAGCAGCCATGGTTCTCTTCTCTATAATGCAGTCATATTTGTGGTCAGAAGATGCTTTTGTGCTCGTATTTTCCTCCTACCTCCATTATTAATGAAAATCACTGGCATGCATTGGCCAGGGGTGACTATGTCAGTAGATGCCTGGAGTAGGTTTATTCTTTTTAAACAAGGCAGTAAAAACATGGAGTAGAAAAGGCAACACCCCTGTCATGTAGAGTTTGAGGGCCATGCACGATCACCAAGATTAATGGAAAAATGTTTTGACCAGGAAAAACAGTAGCAAACAATAATGTAGCTAGAAATACAGTTATTGTTGAGTTGAGGAAGGGCACATGTGCTCCAGTTTTCAGTAATTGTGTTTGTTTTGGGCTTATTTTATTAGGCTTCTCATCGAATGAAAACTCCAGCCAAGTACATGACCGGGACCACTGTCCTTCCGTTTAACCCAGCAGCCTTTGGAGAGGTAGGACTGGCATGTATTTCTATTTTGCTTTCTCTAAAGCTTCTAAAAGATAACATCACACCTAAAGAGATGTCTGTGAAGTTTTTGTGTTCTAGACAAACCTTTGTTGTGGTGTCATCGTTCTTTGTCAGGTTGTTTATTAGAAAAACAGTATTTGGCCGTTGGTATTATTTTAATTCATAGTGGAGTCTACAAATAGATTTATCTCAGTGAGATTCTCTTTGTGAAAGAACTGGATCCTCTTCACTGATAACCATTGGGATTTCATAGCAAATTAGATTTGAATTTTAAAGCCAGCAACATGTTGAGGTTGTTTGGGTTATCCAGTGTTGAAGGTTGGAGGGTTCGATTAATTTATCACATTTACTAAGGGAAATTCTATTAGATCGTTGACTTGCACTAATTAAACGGCAAGAGGTGATCTTGTTCAGAGCGAGTAAGAATCCTCACAGTGAGATTGCTGCCTGTCCTATTTTAGCTGTCAAGGAAAGAGCTTCCAGAAGACTTCTTAGTAGCTAGTTTATTTCAGAGGTTTTTATGGTGTCGTATCTACTCCTCTCTAGATGATCTGAGCTAATTTTCTCAAATTCTTCTGTCAGTGGTGATTAAATACAACTGGAGTTCCACAGGAATAGATCATTTGCACCAGGTTTCTGCCCGGTGTCTGTCTCTCTCTATCACAAACACCTTTTAAAAAAATAATGATTTTCATTGGAATGTTTTAGATTTTAAAAGTTGAGTTTACATTTTATCTTCATTAAACTCCATTTAAAAACCTCTTTGGATTTATGAACGCCTGTTATATAAATTTTGCTCCATTATGGTAATTTCAGTTAACGTATTGAGTCGTGTTTTCCAGCTTCTTGAGGATTGATGAATAGCTTTATGAAGGAGGGTGGGGAAATCAAAACTGGAGACTGTCACTTTGAGGAATAGCCTCCCACGCTGAGTTTTTGAGAAGCTCATCTGGTGCTCTTCTTCTGGTTTCAGATAGTTCTGTACTTACGCATGTGCCTGGCTCACAGTGCAGGAGTGGTGCCCACCTCTCAGAGTTTGGCTGATATGCAAGATCACGCCCCAGCCATCGGACGCTACATACGGACTTTAATGTCAGGTGGCCAGGCCACGTCCTCTTCATCTTCTTCCAAGAGTGGAGAAACCAACCCTGTTCAGATCTACATTGGCCTGCTTCAGCAGCTGCTAGCAGGTGTTGGAGGTAGGAGGGCGTGATGCTGAGGACAGATGTTAAAGCACTTCAGCAGAAATCTAATTTTAAACTCAGCTGAGAATTTATAGCAAAATTATTTTCTCTCTTCACTACTCTAACTGAACATTAGTCTTTGTTTCTTTTCTAAAATTATCGGATTCATCCTTGATACACTGTTTCTCTTTTCAGAAAGAAATGCTAACAATAGTTAATATATTTTTACTTTTGGAAGTAGGTGTGAAGGAGAGGGCATCTTTTTCTTTTTTTTAAATATTGGCACATGAGCTAACGTTTGTTGCCAGTCTTCTTTTTTCCCCCCTTCTTCTTCTCCCCAAAGCCCCGCAGTACATAGTTGTGTATTCTAGTTGTGAGTGCCTCTGTTGTGCTCTGTGGGTCACCACCTCAGCATGGCCTGATGCACAGTGCCGTGTCGGCGCCCAGGATCCGAACTGGCGAAACCCTGGGCCGCCAAAGCGGAACGCGTGAACTTAAGCACTTGACTACAGGGCTGGTCCCGAGGGCATCTTTTTATGGATAACTAGTCTGTACATTTATTGTATTGAATCACATACTGTATTTAGGTTAACTTTTGTTTGGTAGAACTGGGGAATGCCTCCTAAATCAGTAGCCTTATAGTTTAAAAAAAATTTAGTGATCTCTGTATGTTTATCACTTTTCTTGAAATTAAAATGGTTCTGAATTCTTTCTTATTTAGGTCTGCCGGTCATGTACTGTCTATTGGAAGCTGTCTCAGTGTATCCAGAAAAGCTGGCTACCAAATTCGTAGACAAGACAGAATGGATAAAGGTATGTCCTGTGCATGTATATTTCTCTTTGATTCAGTACGTTTTAAAATTCAGTCTCGTGATTTCGTCTCCCTACCAGCGTTCCTATGGCCTTCTCTGCTGTTAGGTCATTTTGAAAGCTCTCTCATCATCGGACACTGAGAAGCGTGTAGGTTAATGTATCTCAGTGATGCATCTAGGTGAGAGTGGGAGACATTGACAGTCATCTGAATAAAAAAAATAATTATTTGTAGTTTTAAAAGTTAAAAAAAATAGATTTGTATAGTTAAAATAAAAAATATGTAAAATGTCTCCTTTCCATAACTGTCTCCCATCTACTCAAATCCCTCAGCTTCTTGCCCCTTCCTCTCTGACCTGACACACATACATAGATCATCACTCGTTTATGTATGGTGTACCTTCTAGAGTTTGCTTATACATATACACATGAATAAAAATAAGCATTTTTGATTCTTCTCCCTTCTTTTACACAAAAGGTAGCATAGTTTTCACATGGTTTTGTACCTTGTTTCTCTTAATGTCAGAACATGGAGATACTCCTGTAAAACCACAGACAGAGAGAGCGTTTTCTTTAACAGCTTCATTGTTGTCCGTCGTATCAATATGCCCTCATTGATTCTAGATTCTTACTGATGGTCGTTTAGGGTACTTGCACTTTGCTGCAATGAACGATCCATCATTTTGAACATGAGGAAGTGTATCTTTTAGATGGATTCTCTAGAAGTGGAATTGGGACATGTGCTTTTGCGGTTTTGATAGACAGTGCACATCTTCCATATGAGTTGTACCAATTTACACTCCCACCAGCCGTGTGGGAGAGTGTTCTTGTCGTGTCGTCACACCAAAAAGATTGCCAGGTTTAGCAAATAAAAATACAAGATGCTCAGTTAAATTTGAATTTCAGATAATCAATGAATAATTTTTTTAGTACAGGGATGACCCATACAGTTTTATTTATCTCTTGTGCTACACAATGTAGTTCTTTTTGGAAAATGCAGCTTCATATATGGTAAAATGTACAGATTATCTCTTTTAAGTGTGAAAACATGAATGCAACTTACCAAGGGGTGTGAGTTTTGCACTTTTCTGCAAAATCTGGTCTTGCGAAAGTACTTCTAGTTTAAAGAGATTTATTCTTTGTGAATATTTGCTAATTTTAAATGGTCTGAGAGTTGTTTTTTAATTTTTTTCTTCTTCTTCTTCTCCCCAAAGCCCTCCAGTACCTAGTTGTATATTCTAGTTGTGAGTGCCTCTGCTTGTGCTGATCTTAGAGTTTTTGACTTTTGATCTTGTAGATCAGGGATTGTTGGATTATGGTCTCTGTGCCACATGTGGGCTGCCTCCTGTTTTTGTATGGCCTGCAAGCTAAGAATGGCTTTTACGTTCTTAAACAGTTGGGAAAAAATCAAAAGATGAATGCCATTTCCTGATCTGTGAGAATTAGTGTCCATAAAGTTTTTTTTTTTTTTTAAAGATTTTATTTTTCCTTTTTCTCCTCAACACCCCTGGTACATAGTTGTATATTTTTAGTTGTGAGTCCTGCTAGTTGTGGCATGTGGGATGCCGCCTCAGCATGGCCTGATGAGCAGTGCCATGTCTATGCCCACGATCCGAACTGGCAAAACCCTGGGCCGCAGAAGCAGAGCACGTGAACTTAGCCACTCAGCCACGGGGCCAGCCCCACGTGTCCATAAAGTTTTATTGGAACAAAGATACACCCGTTCGTTTACTGTAGTCTGTGGCTGCTTTTGCACTACAGTGGTAGGACAGAGACCATCAGGCCCGCAAAACTTATTTGGCCCTTTACAGAAAACATTTGTTGACTTCTGTTGTAGATTATCTGTGTATTAATTCCACCTGTTTTATACTTTGTATCTTTGATGAAAATGCACAGAAGATTTTTGGTGTGTGATTCAGCTTTTATTTTGTTTTGAAATAACAGCTTGTTGTGTTCTTTTCTCATGATTACCAAAAGATTGCACAATATAATGTATTCTTTTTTCTTTTAATTTTAAAGGTTAGATGTTGTCAGCAGGAAGGTAATTACATGTCATGTATATATTTCTTTTTCTGCGTCACTCAGAGTCTGATGAACAGCAGTAAAGAAGAGATGCGTGAACTGGCAGCCCTGTTTTATTCTGTGGTGGTGTCTACAGTGTCGGGAAACGAGTTGAAGTCAATGATAGAACAGCTTATAAAGACGACAAAAGACAATCATGTATGTTATCAGTTTTGTCTTCATTCTTTTTTGTGGACAGTAGTAGAGTTTTACATATGCATCTAGTATATTTTTAGTTTTTGTGTTCTTGTTTGTAAGATGAACATTTATGATTGTAAAGATTAAATGAGACAGATAATACATTGATTCAGTCAGTTCATTCAACAAACTTGGGTGTCCTGTGTCTGACAGGCACTGTTGGAGAGTAAGTACACGAGAGTTTCTAGAACTAGCTGGTACTCAGAAATGTTAGTTCCTTTTTTCTTCCACATCTACTGCCGCCTATCATTGTGTTTATCCTATCAGGAAGCACTGTCGAAACCATGTGCTTTCGAATAGTTTATCACCTACCTTGTGTATGGAGGTTTTGGTGATTAGAAATAAGGTCTTTTCATTGTATTTTGTTGGCAATTGGGAGAAATTATGCTTGAAAATTATGATGGTGTATTACGTAAGTGCTGTAAGCTAGAAGAAAGAGTAGGTGCTGTAGGAGCAAGAGAGTCACCTTACCCAGAGATGGAGTAGGTGTGAGATTAGGGAATCTAAATCAAAACACAGCTTAACTTCTCAGAATTCTGTGTTAGAAGTTCAGGGTTTCTCCTATTCCCTAAGGCTGATTCATTAGCATCCAGTAGAGCCTCAAATGATCACTTTATTCTTTGGCCTTAGGGTTTTGTTTTGTTTTGTTTTTTGGTGAGGAAGAGTGGCCCTGAGCTAACATCTTTAGCCACTCTTCCTTTGTTTTATATGCGGGATGCTGCCACAACATGGCTTGATGAGCAGTGCTAGGTCCGTGCCTGGGGTCTGAACCTGCAAACCCTGGGCTGCCAAAGTGGTGGCTGTGAATCCTAACCACTACACCACTGGGCCGGCCCCCTCTTTGGCCTTATGTTTTATTGGAGAGATGACCGTAATAAACACAGTTATTTCAATGCCTTCTTGTCCCTGTGAGAGAGACAGAGACGTATGCTATTGTGTTGTTAAATTCAGAGCCCAGAGATACAGCACGGATCCCTGCTTGCATTGGGATTCACAGTAGGGAGATATTTGGCCAAAAAGAAAATGAAGATGGCAGAGCAACAAGATGTGGAGACAAATGCCGATTTCCTGCCTGAACAGGAGGAGCTCATTCAGAGTGCCACAGAAACCATAGGTAAGGAATTTCGTCTTTATGCTGACTCGGATGTTTAAATTTATTATAACATTTCATTTCTTTTTACAGCATTGTATGTTAAAGGCACAAGCTTTTTCACAAAATCTTACTTGATGCTAAATAAATTCTGTGTTTTTAATAACAATGAAAGTGCTCTATTTTCTGTACTTTTTTTCTATATGTTTCTACACAACAGAGATGATTCTGTTGTAGGAAAGAATCTAAACGTTAAAAAAGGACACTACTCTATGCCTTGTTTCCATGGTGTTTTACTACTGAGTAAATGTCAACAAATTATCAACTGGTAGATACTGTAGACTTTAATTTTGTTTTGCTGTCTTTTAAAAAATCTTGAGTACATTGTTGGTTGCTTTGGGTCACAAGGAGGGTAGTGTATTATTCTCAGTTTGGTCTGAATGTGCTTGCAGGCTCGTTTTTGGACAGTACCTCGCCCCTCCTGGCCATTGCTGCCTGTACAGCCCTGGGTGAAATTGGCAGAAATGGTCCGCTCCCCATCCCCAGTGAGGGGTCTGGCTTTACCAAGCTACATCTTGTGGAAAGCTTACTAAACAGAATACCCTCCAGTAAAGAAACCAATAAGGCAAGTTCTTTCTTTTTTCCTTCTCTGTGAAATTCTTTTTATTCATAGATGTATAAATGAGCGAAAACACGATTGTCTTGAGGCTGGATGGCATTGCAAGAGGGGCAAGGAGTTAATGTAAAAAAGAATGATAAAATAGAGAGGAAAGTCTAGGTGACTGTTTAATTTTGAGTTAGGGGTGATTTGGGCCCAATCTTTGTGTGTGCACCATTTGACCCAGTTACTCCAATTTAGGCCCATAGCTATTAAGATTTGGGTAAAATATTAAATGCATGAGGTAATTCTTTTGTCATGCAAAAGGTGGATAGTAAAGTGTTAAATAGTTTTATGACTTTTGTAATTTCAGACCAAATCAAAATCTTAAACTCCTACAGCCAGTTTGGTGTTAAGAAGTCTGGACATTAGTAAGTAGTGTGAGTAATCTGTGAGGGAAAGGATGTTTATAGTTGTTTAGTTTTAGACAAAAATTTTCATCGACTTTAAAACATTTTCTTTGTGGTGAAAGCACTTCAGTGTTGAAGTATAAGATGAGTTAATGAGCAGAAAAATCAGTTTACTACAAGCTTGAAAAATATATAATCTTATTCTTGGTCTACCTACTGTTGAAGTCTTTCCAAGAAGATCACACAGTGTAGTTTTTATTAGTTGTTAGTAACTAATTAATCATTACCAAGCATGGTTGAGTGCTTGTAATGTATGCTAAGCACTTCACATACATTAATTAATTGCATCTTCAAAAGGTTTAGTGGAGTAGGCACAGTTGTCGTCTCTGTTTTCCAGACGAGGAAATGGAGTCACAGAGAGGTGGAGTGACTTCCTAAGGTCGCACACCTGTAAAGGCTACTAAAATGGCCAAGCCGTGATTTGATCTTAGCTCCTCTGGGCCCAGAACCTACATTTATAACTGTTAGAGTTTGGAGGATAGTCAACCTAGTTCAAGGCATTCTTCTTTCTCAACTGTGGACCCTTAATTAACTCAGTTTTGTGTCTTTCTGCCTCTAATAGACATAGTTCTGTAAAATTGGATACTTTAAAAAAAAGCTAGGGGCCGGTCCCATGGCCGAGTGGTTTAGTTCGAGTGCTCCAGCTTCGGCAGCCAGTTTCGCCGGTTCAGATCCTGGGCGCGGACATGGCGCCGCTCATCGGGCCGTGCTGGGGCGGCGTCCCACATGCCACAGCTAGAAGGACCCACAACTAAAAATATACAACTATGTACCTGGGGGCTTTGGGGAGAAAAAGGAAAAGTAAAATCTTTAAAAAAAACACAAAACTTGTGCACTGGTGTATTAGTTAGACGGAGTGCCGCTCCCTGCCGTCTCATTTTTGAAACGTTGTTCTGGGATAACGCTGTTATATACTTTGTTTAAAAAAAAACAATTTTCTGTTCTTTCAGATGAAAGAAAGAGCAATCCAAACTCTGGGGTATTTTCCAGTTGGGGATGGAGATTTTCCTCACCAGAAACTCCTCTTGCAAGGTCTGATGGATTCTGTGGAGGTATTTATATTGCTATCTGATTGTCAGTCATTCAAACAGAAGGCAGTTTTTAGTTGGAATTTTGCATGCTTTGAGCTTTTAAATTAAACTGCTGTTGATTTATTCACCAAGTACTTATTGCGTGCCATCCTTGGGCTCATCACCGTGGTAGGTGTAGCATTGGCTAAATCACCTATGGAGCAAAGGGCTTCTCTCATAATTTTTGAGTGAAGCACGGTGCATTGTGGGTAGAAGGGGAAGCCTTCCCACTCAGCTGGATGTGGGGGTGGGTGCTGGTATTCCAGTTGCTCCTGAGTCTGATGCCTTAGCTTCTGTCCTCTGGATAAATGCCCAGTGTCGTGGAGAAGACCTGCAGTTAGACGGCCACCAGCCCCGTGTGATAAGTGCCTTAGCACGGCCTCATCTGGCCCTCATCTAGCCTTGATTCTTGTCACTCACATTATTGTACACCAGCCTTGCCGCACTCGGAGCTTTGAATGACCTGCGCTTTCTTTTTTCTCAGCTTGTTGCTGTGCGCCTTGAAAAGCCTTCCCTGACGCTTCACACTAGAGTAGATTCTTTCGTTACTTGTGCTGTCGTGACTCTCCGTGCTTGTTCTCCACAGCATTTATCACAGTGTCTAACTGCCCACTAGACTGACGTTGAAGTCTCTTTCACTGCCCGTTAGGAAACAAGTGCCTAGCAGTGTGGTTGGTAATGGTAGGACCTCAGTAAATATTGGTGGAGTGACTGAACGAAGAGACGTTTGCATGTGAGGAGGTAGGCTCACCAAGGAGGGCGTGAGCACCTCAGTCTGGGTGAGGTGGGCAGGTTTTCTGGAGGTGAGGCTGCTGCTGGACCTTGAAGGACAGGAGGGCAGAGAGAGGAGAGTTGGGGCTGAGGACCAAGGCAGCTGAGTGATGGAGCCAGTATTAAAATTCAGGTATCTGGATTCTTAATTTAGTATTTTAAGGTGAATTTTTCGATAATGAATTATACCCATATCCAATTCTCCCTGGATGTCACTGACATTGTAACCACTTGGGGAAAAGCTTATGAGGTCTGCTTTTTCATCTTTTGTGTTTTATAAAATCTATGAGAGAGATGAGTTTCTTCTAGTTTTGTTTAAATAAATAAGGGTTTGTCTCTATTCCTAACTTGCTATTAAAGCCATTATTTTAGGGTTTAGAAGTCCAGAAATACATGAAAAGCTAGAAACATGATGGAGAGATTAAAGGTAAGAATGAAAAAAAAAAAGACATGGGGGCCGGCCCCGTGGCTGAGTGGTTAAGTTCATGCGCTCCGCTTTTGCAGCCCAGGATTTCGCTGGTTCAGATCCTGGGCGCGGACATGGCACCACTCATCAGGCCACGTTGAGGCGGCATCTCACATGCCACAACCAGAAGGACCCACAACTAAAATACACAACTACGTACTGGAGGGATTTGGGGAGATAAAACAGAAAAAAAATAAAAATGATTGGCGACAGTTGTTAGCTCAGGTGCCAATCTTTAGGAAAAAAAAAAGCATGAAGCAGAGAAGCAAAATATTTTCGCACTCAACCAGGATAAAGTTCTAAAGTTTTTTTCATTTAAGTTAAAAGACTGTTTGTTATGGGAAATTTTAAACATACACAAAAAGTAGGGAGAATAATAATATGATGAATCCCCATGTGCTTGTTGTTCTTAGATCTGTTATTTCTGGAGTATTTAAAGGAAAGTGTAGATACCATATCATTCATAAATGGAGTTGGGAGTTTTGTTTTATGTAATGCCAACTATGTTGTTATTAACAATAGGAAATATGTAAAAACAGGCAGATAAAATGAATCCCTAATATAGAATTCTCTGAGTTGAAATACCTTTTCTCAGTTTAGAGTTGCCAGAGAAGCTTTTGACTAGGGCTGCTGAGGGACTGAAGCCCTTAAGTGTTTTTTCATCAGAGTAGGCAGAATGTGGTATTAGCGCTTGACACCTCATGGAGACTTGCGCATTTAGTTGATTGAGCATAGGAATGGCTGCATTGTTGTCTGTATGCTTTGTAGAGTTCTCCTAAAAGGTCAGTATTCCCATATCCTGCATGCTTTCATTCTTCATTCTCTTTTCATTCCCCCATTCTTAGATTTCTTCCAGTTCACAGTAAACAGAGAAAATGCCAAAGGGAACTCAGATAGGTCCAATTCTGTGTTGAGTCCATCGTTCATGCTTGCGAAGTGTGTCAAAATGTCTAAAGCAAATTTTTAAAAGTTTGAGTATACGCCGTATAGAATGTTTTTAATGTTTGATTTTCGAAACAATTTTAAACTTACAATGCACTTATACCCTCAAGAACTTTACACCCTCTATCCAGATTTACCAAATTATAACATTTTACCACATTTGCTTTGTCATTCTTTATTTTTTCCTGAACTATTTGAGAGTAACTTGCAGATATCGTGTAATTTAAGAGTGCAAAGAGGAGGTGTTAGTAAGTTATAATGGCTGCTATTTATTGTGCAGTTACTACAAACCAGGTGTCCACTGGAAGCTTTATGTACGTTAACCTCATTTAATCCTTACAACCTTGATAAGGTGGGTGATGGTATTATGCTCATATTACAGATGAAGAAGTTGAGGCTCAGAGTTTAAATAGGGCTATGTAGCTAGTGAGAGAAGAGCTAGAATTTGGCCTCAAAGTCCATGCCCTTGCCCCCTAGGTAAATGGTATCTTGCTTGTGAAGATTAAAAATCATTGCTTAGTGATTCTCTACTGGGCGTGAGGAGCGCAACATGGACTTGGAAAAAATCTCCAGGTCGTTCTTACATTCTTCATTCCCTCACCCTGCCTCACCTTTGAACCACCCACTTATCCAAAAGCAATCCAGGCAAAAGAATGAAAACAGAGCATGCTGGGAAACAAGATATTAAGCAGCTTTGCTGTAAAATGGATGTTTTTTGGAAATGTTCTCTCTGATTCGTAGCTTTTGTTTCCTTCCTTGCAGGCCAAGCAGATAGAACTTCAGTTCACCATTGGCGAAGCCATTACCAGTGCTGCGATTGGAACTAGTTCCGTGGCTGCCCGAGATGCTTGGCTGGTGACTGAAGACGAGTACACTCCTCCTGCTGGTACCACATATTCAGCGAATTGATTTATAGTCAAGTCACCACCCTTTTCTCTTCCCTTTATCTCATTTGAAGCAAAAGAAAAATTGATAATTCCATTTTAACTCTTTTCAAATATTTATATCTGTCATCAGTTTGGTTCAGTCAAGAAAAATAGTTGGTTAAAGGAGAGTGAGCATGTAATGCATGAGAACTTTTTTTCACCCTTTGGCAAGCAAGCAGGGGAGTTAACTATGGGTTGCCTTCAAACTTGTGTTCTTTTCATGAGGATTGGTGTATTTAGCCAGTTTCATAAGTCAAGGCATAGCAGTTTCCAAATGACGTGTCCCCTAATCCTTTATCCCATAATGAAGCTTCGGTGTCTTCTGCTAAGGTTCTAGGCACCTCTGGACGACAGGTGCACTGGTTTTCAGTGACTGCGTAGGTGAGGGAGTGTGCGTTTTCTGACTCCGTTATAGACACTGTGATTTCAGATGTCTTGTGGTTTGGTTTGAATTTGGAATTGAAAGTATATTTTAGTATTTGAACCAGTATTTATTTTCTATCTTTAGAACAAAAGGAGAATCACCAAGTTTTTATATGTTGTCCTCTCAGATGAGGAAATTAAAGAGTGTTCTCATGGTATTGATTCCACCATAATTATATTCTATCATGAATACGTTAATTTAGTTACAGTTAACATTTAACACTGCAGTATTTTACATACTTCCGTGTCCACCTATTATTTCTTTAGCTGCCTTATAGAGATTTAAAGAAAATAGAAGACTACACTTTTGCTTGCATTCTAATTAGGAGAACAGTGGCTTGATGGAAGCTAAGTAGAGTTCTCTGATGCTTCTCTTGATGTGCGTGAGGCAAGGCAAGGAGGAATTTGTGTAGAAGGAAGAAAATACTCCAGGAAGGGGACTGACTGTTGTTGACAAGTAAGCAACCAAACCCGAAGTAGAAATTCTCAGTTTGCATATGAGAGGTGATGTGGGAGGTTTGGCCTAAGCGAGGGCCCACGCGGAAGAGTGGATTTGCTAGTGAGACATGCCTCTGAGTCCGAGGGTTTCTGCATCATTGCTTAGGCAGATGAAGGGTAAGAGAGAGGAACCTTTGCCAGTCTTCACACTTCTGAACCTCCTCTGTGTTGTCTCAAACTCTTCTCGAAAGATTGGATCCTCAGTTAAATTCTCCATGAAATGTTGACGTTCTCCTCGTCTTTCTCTGTTTAGGGAAAGGCAAACAAAATATTGTGGAGAAGTGGGTGGTGATGAATCTTTACCTGAATTTTGGTTGTGTGTGTTCTCTTTGTTATTCTCAGCTGAGTGCTACTCAACTTTTTGGATGTTTTTTGTTAGAGTGTACTAATCTTGCTTTGAGCAGAGGGAACAGCATTTGAGAAGCCAGTTAGGGCCTAGGTCTTAGCCATCTTAGTATCTTGAGCATCTAACACAGTACCTGGCGTATTGTGGGAATGGCTTGTTAATTGGGTAATTGTAGTCGCCAAATAGCAGAACTGCAGATAGCTAGAGCTGTGGTTATGGGAAGGTAAAAGAAGGGATTGTATCTGACACTGAGAACTAGATCACTGTGACTAGTGAGGAGCTAATAGCACCAGCCTCTTGCAGTGTCCAGGATTCCCCTGTAAGTTAAGGAGGAGCGTCCACTAATAGGGCTCTGTCTCCTTCAGGCCTTTTGTTGGCTTTGTGTGAGTCCAGTTCTGGCTCTTCTTTCTTTGGGGATGCTTTCATTCTAGGATCCTTTCTTACCCATCTCATACTTCTGAAATCTTATTTTACCTATCCTCCTTTCATTTTGGTTCAGTTACGGGGTTGCATTTGCACCCAGGCCTTTAGCATATCCCAACACTTTCTTGGAACGTTTTTCTCTTAGTTTTTGTAAGACTGTGTTTTCCTGAGTTTTTTCCTTGCCTCTGTCTGGCCACTTCTCATTCTCCTTCAGTGGCTCCTTTTCCTCTATGCTCCCCATCTGTGTTGGGCTATCCCCATCACCCATACCCATAGCCTACTCTAATATATATTGATGACCTCCAAATGTCTATCTGTGTCTTAGAACCATTGTGTGATACTCCAGAGCTGTGTTTCCAACACTTTATTAGGATTTATGACGGAGGTCCCCAGGCACCAACATTTCTATATGTCTAAAGCTGAAATCATCATTTCTTCCTCCTCTCACTCTCTAAAACTGTTTACATTCTTTATTCCCTAAAACTATTCCGCCTCTTTATTCCCTGTCTTCATTAGTGGTAACACCATTTCTCCCCAGTTTCCCACACCCAGAGAAGGTGGAGAAGGGCTAAGATCCCAGACTAAGGCCAGGGAGAGGAGTTAGTTCAGCAAATATTTATTGTGCTTAGTATGAGCCAGGCACAGTTCTGGGTGCTGGTGATGCAGGAATGATCAAAACAGTTGAAAATTTTGCTCTAATGGAGCTTACATTCTAGTGGAGGACTTGGCAAGAAGCAAAATAAGTAAGAGAAAATATGCAGCGTGCTAAATGGCGATAGGTACTGTGGAGAGAAGTGAAGCAGAGAAAGTGGATGATAAAATTTGGGTGGTAATTTAGAATACGTGGGGCAACTTTTCTCAGGAAGGTGATATTAAATTGAAGACCTCAAGAGGGTGGATTTCTTGGGGAAGAGCATTCAAGGCAGAAGCAATAGCAAGTGCAAAGGCCCTGAGGCATGAGTATGTTTGAGGTCAGTGGGATTGAAATAGAGTGTGCATGTAAGGAGACCAGGAGTAAGAGATGAGGTCAGAGGGGCACTGGGAAGCCAGATCATGTAAGGTCTTGAAGGCCACTGTGGGGCCTTTGATAGGAAGCAATTGCAGGATTGTGAGCTGAGGAGAGCCATAATCTGACTTACAGTTTAAAAGGGTCATTCTAGTGTTGCACTGAAAGTAGACTCAAGGAGGCAAGAACAGAGCAAGGAGAACAGTTAGGAGGCTGTTGCAGTATTCCCGGTGAGCGATGATGGGGACTTGCACCAGGATGGTACCATGGAGGTGGGGAGAAAAGGTTGATTAAAGGTGTTTGAAAGGAGTGACAATAGTATTTCCGATTGGATGGGTTTGTGAGGTGAGAGGACTCAGGGATGACTTTAGAGTTTTTGATGTGAGCAGCTGGAAGAACGGAGTTGCCATTTAGCTAAGATTGGGGAGGCCGTGGGAGGTGGAGATTCGTGGAGTGGGTGCAGGGAAAAAGCTGCTTGACTGGCTCTTCTTCGTCCACACTCCTCCCGCTCAGCGTTGGAATGTCCCAACTCCCCCATAGATGAGCTAGGACCAGTATCCTCAGGGACATCTGGAAGTCAGTTGGATATGTGAGTATGGACTTTGGAGGAGTTCCAGGTTGGAAAGTCTCTGGGAGTATCGTATAAAGATAGTATTAAAAGCCGTGAACCTAGATGTGATCACCAAGGGAGTGAGTAGAAAAGAGAAGAGGTCCAATAGCTCAGCTCTGGGCCGCCCCAGAGTTTAGAGTTTGGTAGATGAGGAGAACCAAGGACGGACACTGAAAAGGAGCGGCCTCAAGTTAGGGGGTCCTGGAAGCGAAGGGAAGAAAATCTACGAAGGGATGAGGGTGGGAGGGGTCAGGATCAGCTGGGTTGCATACTGCTGGAAGAGCAATTAAGATGGGAACCGAGAAGTGATCATTGAACTTAGCTACAGGAAGGTAATTGGTGGCTTTTACAAGTGATTTCAGTGGAGTAGAGAAGGTAAAAAGCCTGATTTGGAGTGAGTTCAAGAAAAATGAAGAGGTGAGAAAATGTAGACCATGAGTGTAGTCAACTGGTTTGAAGGTTTCAGTGTAAAGTAGTGCTTCTCGACGAGGAGAGGGACATTTTGCTCCATAGGGGCATCAGGTAATGTTAGTTTTTAGTGGGAAATGGGAAAGATACGAGAGAGAGAAAAATAGCTATGACAAGAGAGAATGGGGGGACAGTTTTAAAAAAAATTAAGACTTTTTTAAGAGAAGTTTTAAGTTCACAGCAAAATTAAGAGGAAGGTACAGAGGTTTCCCATATGCCCTCTGTCCCTCCACATGCGTAGCCTCTCCCATTGTGGGGAGGAGATTTCATTCTGGGACTACAGTTACCTGAGTACCCT
The DNA here is from genome assembly GCF_021613505.1 of Equus quagga. Lineage (NCBI taxonomy): Eukaryota > Metazoa > Chordata > Mammalia > Perissodactyla > Equidae > Equus > Equus quagga. The sequence goes on along the minus strand of NC_060267.1, from coordinate 74,198,209 downwards.
GGAAAGGTTACTTAGCTTATGCTGGGTTCTGAAATGAAGGATTATCAGTTCCTTCAACAACTTGTTTAAACCCCTTATTCGTTTAGATTGTAATATGTTACAGGATTGTTGTATTGAGTAAATGATTAAAATTTAATTTTTTGCAGGAAACTCTACTCAATTATTTTAATTGTGTCTTACTGTTCTTTGCTTTTCCCCAGGAGCCAAAGTGAATGATGTGGTCCCCTGGGTGTTAGATGTGATTTTAAATAAACATATCATTAGCCCCAACCCACACGTGAGGCAGGCAGCGTGCATCTGGCTCCTTTCCCTCGTGAGGAAGCTAAGTAACCATGACGAAGTGAAGGTAAGCTGTCTGTACATGTGATCAGCTCTACGGGAAACTGCTTATGAAGTGTTTATGATTGAAAGGGGCTCAGAAGGAAAGTTTACAAAGGTGAGGGCCATTAACCACTAGCAGATATTTTGAGATTAGTCATCCATGGAGGAATGAAGGGTGGTGGCCTGATATACATTGGTTGGAAGCTGATTCTAAACCTAAAGGTATATAATCAGAAGAAGTGCTAGGGGTGGGGGGCTCGGCCTGCGTGCGTTAGATTGCCTGTAAGTGGTGCAACCTTCAGGTGATTTGGCCACCTTCAAAGAGGAGAACACAGCAGGGTTTGTGACCACCTTGGGCCGTTAGTTAGACTTGACTTTACAGGTGCTGTGTACCCCAGGGGCACGCTGCTGATTCTCCCAAAGAGTTGGAGTTTCTGTGTTCTAAATGCCTTTTTTCTTCTTTCAGTCTCATCTTAAAGAAATTCAGAGTGCATTTGTTTCCGTTTTGTCAGAAAATGATGGTAGGTTATGGGTAAATATTTGATTTCCAGACTTCATTAAACTTGTATTTTAAATTTTGAAAAATCTGGATGAATAAACATAAAAAAGGGGTCCAGGAAGCTCAGTTCTTATTTATTAATTAGATCATGTTCTTCAGTTTTGCATTTAAAAATGGAACCGAGGCCTTCTTTAACATTGGTACTTCTACTAAATAATAGCTTGCTTCTACTTCTGTTTCCTTTCATCTTTGTGATTTTAGGCAGGAGAGGGTGGATGTATATGTATTAGACATGTATATAGTAGCTTTGCTTTATAAGTTGTTTTAAACATATGGTCTTCTGTTGACTTTTCATTTTTAAAAAAGTTGGAGGTGGGTATGTGAGATCCCGTGAGGCTGTTTTTTTTTTTTTTAAAGATTTTATTTTTTCCTTTTTCTCCCCAAAGCCCCCCGGTACATAGTTGTGTATTCTTCGTTGTGGGTTCCTCTAGTTGTGGCATGTGGGACGCTGCCTCAGCGTGGTCTGACGAGCAGTGCCAAGTCCGCGCCCAGGATTCGAACCGACGAAACACTGGGCCGCCTGCAGCGGAGCGGGCGAACTTAACCACTCGGCCACGGGGCCAGCCCCCTGTGAGGCTGTTTTACCTCTCACGTGTCTGCCTTGCGGTCGGCCCGCTGATCCTCTGTCACCATGCGCTACACACTGAGGCTCAGCAGTGTTGACTTGGTTTGTGAGCTGGGTCTTTTGTGAATGTGGTCTCATTTACAGGGACTTTTTGGTGCCATGTCCACTGAGATGATTTAGTACGCTTTTTAACTAAAGAGGCAGATTGATTCTGTTTTCATATCTTTACTTTGCTATCATTTTGGGTTAATGTTACAAATTTTTAAAAATTTTGACTTGATGGCCAGTAGACAAATTTTTCTTAAAGTAATACTATTTTGTCTGTCTTTTGTGTAGAACTTAGCCAAGATGTTGCCTCCAAAGGCCTCGGGTTGGTGTATGAACTGGGCAATGAACAAGATCAACAGGAATTGGTTTCTACGCTTGTAGAAACACTTATGACTGGCAAGAGGTATGATGAACTTGAATATTTCAGAGTTGGGCACAGGGCAGGTCTTGCACATACTGAGAATAATGCAATGGGAGAAGGAAAATTCAACTTTTCGCTTTCCTGTTTATTAAGCCTTTTCCAAATTGCAAGTCAGTGATTGTTGTGCTGTGGGTAGCAGTTTAATTATCCAGTGTATACTGTTTAGAAAGTAAACTAAACTAAACTACTGTTTAGAAACATGCCAGAAGGACAGGCTTTGAAAATGGAATGATCTCAGGACAGTTAAAGCATTGGATTACAAAAATCCTGTAATTGCTGTTGGCTAAATGACGATGGAGACGTGGGGAGGGAGCTCCATCCTTCATAGTCGTGATCTGTGAAGAGTATGAGAAGCGAAGTCATTCTTGTAATTGTTTGCTGCTTTATGTTGCCCTCCGCGTGGGAAGGATAGTTTTTTGTTTTGTTTTGTTTTGATGAGAAAGGTTGTCACTGAGCTAACACCTGTACCAGTCCTCCTCTATTTTGTACGTGGGACACCACCACAGCATGGCTCGATGAGCAGTGTGTAGATCTGCGCTCAGGATCCGAACCCACAATCCCTGGGCTGCTGAAGCGGAGCCTGTGAACTTAACCACTTCACCACCAGGCCAGCCCCAGGAGGATGCTTTTTAATGTGTGACCACATTTAATTCAGTGTAACTTTTCTATGGGATGTCTTTTACATGGGATCTATGAATTTGTTCATTCCAGACTTCATTTTATAAAATTCTCGGGCTGATGGAAAGGATTGGTTGACCTTTACATCTTGCACATGGTAGATACTGGAGAGGAAATTTGATTTCATCAGTTTGCAAATGAAATATATCAGTTAGATGATTGCTAGTTTGAAAAATTTGAGGCTAATTTAAATTCTTATTGTTTTGGTTTAGAGCTAAACATGAAGTTTCTGGAGAGACAGTGGTATTTCAAGGGGGAAGCCTTGGCAAAACACCCGATGGGTAAGTGTGCCAGATCCGTTGATCGTCGTTGTAGACGCGGTGAACAGAGCACTCATGACATTGGTTTGTACCCTCTAGGAAATGATGTGTATTAGTGGCAGAAGAGCACTTTTCTGGAAAAAACCTGCTGTCTTAGATTGGGTTTCCTGGGAAACAGACTCTGAGGTGGAGATTTGTATGTTGGAAGTTTACTGAAGTGTGCCCCAGGATCATCACCCTGGGGGAGTAAGGAAGCAGGACAGGGCTGATGGCCCAAGGAGGGGCTGAACTTCTGCCAGCTCTTAAGCAGATACTGGCCTCTCAAGGATCTCTGGAGCTGGGCCAGGCTGGCCCTTCAGACTTGTCCTGATTCAAGGGGCCCCTCACGAGGCCTTTACACTCCCTCAGTGGCCAAACATTGGTGGTGGGCTGCTCTGGGGGACCTGACCTTGGACTGAGTCATGCGTGGGGAAGCTGGCAGGACAACTCGGCGTCCACTGCACGTAGTTTGTTGTAGGGGGCACCTCTACTTGGTATCATGGAGTCTACCAATTTAGCATTTCCAGTTAATTCCTAGAGCCTTACCTCCTTTATTTTATCATTGTTCCATTGTGATTACACTGTTGCCTTTCCTCTGAAAATCCTCAGGGAAGCGCTGCAGCTTGCTCAGCCGTCTGTGGCGTTGCGCAGAGCCCTGCCCTCACTGTTGTCTGCGGTGTTAGAAAAGCAGCGCTTTGTTCTGTCCTTGATGTTCTCCTGTGGCTCAGTGTTTTCACAGTGAAAGTTGTTTTTGTTCCACTTACTCTCCCTGTAGAGTCCTGAGTTTCTAAAAAGTGCTCACTTTTCACAAAATAACTAACACACGTGATCGGGTGTTTGAGTAAATATTGTTTGTTCAGAGGAAAGTTAATAGGACTCAGGAGTTGTTATCAGGATTGGGGTGCCCTGGCTTAGAAAAGGCCTAGAGAAGACAGAAGTTGTCTTCAAATGTCTCTTAGGATTTTGAGAGTGATCTGTGCACAATATAATGAATTACTGAGCCGCCTCCGGAGGTGGGGAGGGCTCGCCCTCCATGAGAGTTGCAGGTGGGTTTATGTCATTTGCCAGGCGTTATTGGTACTTGAATCAGGTGACTTTATATTCTTCTTAACCTGGTTCTCTGCCTCTGTGATGATAATTCAGTATTGGAAATTTAGGGAAAACATAATTTTAAAATGTCCTAGTAATATTGGTGATGTAATTTTTATTAGGCTGGAGATAGAGAAATACATTATTGCATACTTTTTGTTTGTTTGTTTCCAAGCCAGGGCCTCTCTACTTACAAGGAACTTTGTTCTCTGGCAAGCGATCTAAGTCAGCCAGATCTGGTGTATAAATTTATGAATTTAGCCAACCATCATGCAATGTGGAACTCTAGGAAGGTAAGTTGCTATAACTGGACAGTTTTTGTTTTTCACTTCCCTCCAAAGCCAAACCTGCTACATTGGCAGACAGTGACAATTGGTATGCTGTGTTTTGTAAACGTCTGTGATCAGAGAGAGCCAAACCACCACATGACTGCTATTGTTGGTGGGTAAAGCTGGGATACCCAATAAATCAGGTTGTATTCAGGGACAAGTTTGGGAGGGAGAATTTTGTGATCTTTATATATTTCATCTGTTAATATTTTACCTGTAACAAATGTATCTGAGCCACTTCATCTTATCATCATTTTTTTAGGGTGCTGCTTTTGGTTTTAATGTAATTGCTACCAGAGCTGGAGAGCAGCTGGCTCCTTTTCTGCCTCAGCTAGTTCCTCGTCTTTATCGTTATCAGTTTGATCCCAACCTTGGCATTCGACAGGCCATGACTAGTATTTGGAATGCACTGGTCACTGACAAATCAACGGCAAGTATCTGTGAACCCTTGTCCAAGATTACACAACAGCATTTAAATCCAGTGCCCATCTTCTCTCTACTTTGTATACTTATTTGTTTAATCAAATGAGCTTTCTTTCAAGGTATCAAAGATGTTCATGGAAATGTTTATTGAAATCTCAAAAATACAAATAATCTAAATGCCCTTTGGGTGGCTAGTTAAGGAAATGGCAGTGTATTCACACAAATGGAATAGTGTATGTCTGTAGGTACTGTTGATGCAATGGAGAGCAGGTCAGAGTTCCTACCTTCAAGGAGCTCACTTAGTTGAGGAGATAGACAAGGAAGCAGACAATTACCATATATTATTTTCTCTCTTGGTTTTCCATCATCTGGCTACTTCTCATATTCTCTTCTACTTTTAGATACTGAGATTTCTCAGGGCTTGCCTCTGGGTACCTTTTACTTGCTCAACTTTATCTTTCTAGATGAGCTCATCTGTTCCAGGGCATATAAATGTCATCTTTATTGTGATGGTTTCCAGTCTTGTATTTTTGGCCCGGACATGACTTGTGCTCCTGACTTACATATCTAACTGATTGACATCTTCTCTTGGATGTTGTTTCAAGATACCTTAGACTTAGCATGTCTAGAATAGGACTTATAAAAACAACCTTCCCCTCTCTTCTCAGCATTCATCCCTTTACCCTAGGCCAGGAAACCTGGTGTCATCCTTGATTTTTGTCTGTCTTTACCCCCACCCTCAGTTGAATCCCGTAGCAAATTCTGTTGATCCTGCTTCCAAAGTATTCCTTGAATCCATTCTCTTCTTTCCCTCATTTTTTCCTGATGAACAGGTTGTCATCTTTCTCTTCTCTTTGCCTTCCTTCATTTAATTATCAGCAGTGAAAGTGATTTTTAACCATGCAGATTGGATTTGCCATTTTGTGTTAGAATCCTGTAGTAGCTTCATAGCCACTTTAAATAAATTCCACGATCCTCACCTTGTCCTTCCAGTCCCTGCACACGATGTGGCCCCTTCCTCTCTCTTCAGTCTGACCTTAGGTTGAGAGTGTTCCGTTCATGGTGGTAGGCGCTTGAGGGTTCAGCTTTGAAGGCTCGGTGAGTTCTGTTTGCTCAAGGAGAGTACTCACTACCACTGGGTCAGCCAAGGTCTAATGGGCCGGTGGTTTTAAAGATCTGAATTCAGGGCACAGGCCTAGGCTCTCGACATGTGAGCCTCACCTGTATGAGAGAAAGGTGAAGCCACAAGTATGGATGAGATCACTATGGAGAACGTTTAGAGAAGCAGACAGAGGAAGTCATCCGTTTGTTAAATGTTGAGTGAGTTGTGTACCTCCTGTCTTGGTTTCCTTACGTATAAGTGAGGATAGCAAACCTCTCCTACTTAGAAGAATAAAAGTGGAAAAGCCATAAGTTTTTGAGGTTCTTTGGATCAACATAAAAACTTTTGTTTGTCTTTATTACCAAACTGATAAGTGTATATCAAAACGAAACAGAGGCTTAAAATATTAAACTCATCTTTTATTCTGAACAATCAGAATGCTTCTTTATGTGCTAGGTACCATGCGGGGTACCAGGGAGGCAAAGACAAGTGAGGCAGTGTCCCTGCCCTTGAGGTCTCAGTGCGATGGAGTCGTACGGTTATTGTAGCATCTGCTAGAGTGCGCCTGAGAAGGTGCTGTGGGAACAGAGGAGAGTAGGCCGGTCTTCTCTGCCAAGGCTGCCTGATTTGAATCTTGAAGGACAAGTAGGCGGTAGCCAGGCCAGTAGGAGATGGAAGGGGATTGTGGGGAGAGGTAGTGTGTGCCAAGAGTGGGGGTGAGACAGGACGTGATGCCTTTGGAGCTAGATGGGTCATGGAGGGCTTCGTATCCATGTCCAGGTGATAGGTGTTTATTCTCACGCACTGAGGAAAATAAGAGGATCAAGTCTGCATCTTAGAAAGATCCTTCTGGCAACTTTTAGCAACCAGAGCGAGGAGAGAGTTGCAGGCTGAAAGGCCGAGAGAGATGCTTAGGCTGTTACCAATGGAAATGTGGTCCGTGTGATTGAGAGATGAATAATTTGATTGTTGATGGATTTTACATTTTTCATTTTATCCTTTTGCTTTCATTAGGTGGATAAATATTTGAAGGAAATTCTTCAAGATTTGGTTAAGAACCTTACCAGCAATATGTGGCGAGTTCGAGAGTCCAGGTACCATTTTTTGAAATATAAGTCTAATCAGATACAGCTAGTTTTTTTCCTTTAAATTTTCAAGCTTTATAGTTTTGTGCAAAAGGAATAAATTAATATTATTAAAAAGCATGTTCCTGGTTGAGTTAGATAGTTATCTTTATTTAACGATTTAAACTGTACAAGTCATTGGTTTTTCCTAAGTTGTTTTAGTTTATCTAAGTGTGAAGTTACAGAAGCAGATCACTTGTTAAATTGGTAGACATCAAGATACATTTATATACTCTCATGACTTTTGTGGGTAGCATTTATTTATAGAATTTATATTTTTTCAGTGTCTGCCATGTGCTTGGCAGTGTGCTAGGCCCTGGGGGTACACTGGGAAGTAAACAATGATGTGTCATCTCAGAGAGATTGTGTTATGGTTGTGGGAGACAGACATTTGGTGACTGTCAGTGCCATATGCCTGTGGTATATTTGAGGAACCAAGGGGGTAATAGTCATTGCTGTCGTGGGGTGAGGGGGTTAGTCCTAGAAATATAGGCAGAATCTATATTCTTGTTTGGTATGAATGTTTCATAGTAGAATACTGAGCCTTCTCGATCATACGTTTGAAACCAAATTGTTTATTTTCAGCTGTTTAGCTCTGAATGATTTATTGAGAGGAAGACCCCTAGATGACATCATTGATAAACTTCCAGAAATTTGGGAAACTCTTTTTAGAGTACAAGATGATATAAAGGTATTATAGAAATAAATCTGCATTCATTCCTAGAATAGCTTAAACTGGAATTGTTAAAGTATGTTTCAAAATTTACTATACAGACAATTTTAAGAGACCACAATTTCCTCCCAAAGTTTCAGTCTCAATGTGCCTGTGAAGTTGCAAGGTTGGGCATCTTTAGATCTAAATTGACTGATTTTTTTTTTTTTTTTTTTAAGGTGGCTACTGCCTGACTTTCTTTCAATAGAAATTTCATGAGGGACAAATAACAGTTTTGAAATAATCCAGACTAACTCTACTCCATCAGTTTCATAAATTGGATCAGTCGTTCCCAAATAACGTGACCAATGCCTCTGAATTTTTCCTGCAGTTTAAATTTTAGATATTTTGATATTTTACCATTAAAGTTAGGCACTTCGTTTTTGCCTTTCTTTCTTTTTTTGTTTTATTCATTAGAGATTTTTCAAGTCTGTCAGAATCCTCACATAGATCTTATGCATTTGCTTTTATGATACATTAGTTCTAAAGTGTTATACTTAATAGCCATATTTTTGTAGGGTCAAAATATGTCATAGCTAATTAAAACAAATACGGGATTATAAAATGTGTTCCTTGATGGGCAAAGAGCCTAAGGAAACACTATTTTTTAACCTGGTGTTGAAAGTAGGACTTTTCCTTAATCTGGGTAGAGTCGGAGGCAGTTAAATAGGGTAGATGAGAAAGAAACTAAGTTATATGATGCCAAACTTGTCTCATTTTTAGGAATCTGTACGAAAAGCAGCAGAGCTAGCTCTGAAAACTCTGAGCAAGGTGAGAACTCTTATCTTATCCTATGTTGGGGGTGAAGTGGGGCAGGGTTCTATGTGACCAAGACAGTAATGACTTATTTTTTTGTCATACAGAATGACACTGAGTTGCAGTATAATTGGCTTCATGCTGTGGTTCACTGTTTTTACAATGAATGAGAAACTGGGTGCCGTTATACTAGAATACTAGTAGTTTTTTTGTTTGTTTTTTGTTTGTGGCGGAACCAAATTTTATTCTGATGATTGCAAAATATTGACTTTCTAATTCTATTACCTTTAAATATTTATTAGTTGGCATTGTACTACAAAAAAGAGCTTTCTCTTCTTCCCTATTTATTTATGTACTTATATATTATCAATATGAGCTCATGAATTCTTATTTTATTCAATGGATTATAATCCACTGCTGTGCTGATCTATTTTGGTACTCAAATTGCAGCAGATTTGGCCAGTGGGAGCCCCTTGAAGCCGCTCCTTGCCCTTTGACATGCCCCATCGTTTTGTTGAGCACTTCCTTTCTGCCATAAGATGTTTCAGGCTCATCTGTACCTTCCCTGCCCCAGTCCTGGAATTAGCCATTTCTCCAAAGAACTTTGATAGAATACTAGTATTTTTAACAAAGTGTATCTCTGGTCTCTTTAAATGGTGAGCTGCTCTGGGCCTTTACGATGAAGTATGACTTTCACTTGACCCTGAAGAACACATTACTCAGTGAGATCAAGCAACATCTATCTTTTCTCTTACTCTTGCTGTGTTATGTGTTAATCTGCCTTTCATATTTATGAGGTTGGCAAGCATTTTGAAACTTGTTTCCCACTTGAACTTGATTTTATGATATATCAGGAACTTCTACACTCTAGCTGTACAAACCTTGCCATAGGTCACATTGTTAGTAAGTAGTAAAGCCAAGTTTTAAATTCTAGATGTTTCTTATTCCAGATTTCTGTTCTTGACCACAATGTTATGCTGCCACCTGAAGTCATTGATGATGATGATAATAATACTTTGTCTTATTCAAAGTGCCTTCTTACACATTTTCTCATTTCGTTTTCAACTGTTCTCTATCTCACAAATTAGAAGTCCAAATCTTGGAGAGTGAAATGCATTGCCAAATTTTCTGTTTCGTTTCTGGCTGACATAGGACTCTCTTGTGTTTCTCCCTGTAGTGCCATAGAAAGTAGATTTACTTATTCTTTTCTGTGGTTACAGGAAGGGGGAAGTATTTTGTCAGATGAGTGCTTTACTGGCTGCGAAGTCAGTTTCACTAATTTCCATGCTCTTTGTATGTGAGGTTTGTGTGAAAATGTGTGACCCTGCCAAAGGAGCTGCCGGCCAGAGAACCATCGCTGTCCTTCTGCCTTGCCTTCTGGACAAAGGAATGATGAGTCCTGTGACAGAAGTTCGAGCCCTCAGGTGTGAATCAGCTGATGAAATGAACGTATTGGATTTACTTAGTTCTTAGTCATTCTGTAGGAAAGGGGTTTCTTTGAATGTTAGATTCTTGAAAGTATGGAGAAAGGAGGAGAATCCAATGAGGCAGCCCAAGAGCATTTATGGAAAGTTGTGAGTCTGAACATTTTCACAGAAACATTCTCATGGGAATCTTGCTTTCGAGCAGCATTCTGTCGTTTTGCCTTGACCCTGAGTAAAGTGGGTTTTTTATTGCCATCAGTCTCTGCCCCCAGCAAGCACATCTTCCTCTTACGCCACAGGTCCTCAGGAGCTTGCTTGTTGTTATACCATTTAGTAATATTTCACAGGTTATTAGGTTTAAAGTAAACTGTACCATGTGCAACAATGAAATATTCAAAAAATACACTCACGATTAGATATATGTGGCTATTATAAATTAAAGTCAGCAGTGAAGGATTCCAGTTTGTATGTTCTTTTGTTTTTAAAGTAGAATGCTATCTGGGAATTTTATCTGTTCCATTTTTATTTCACTCTTAAAATTAGATAAAATTAATAGTACCAACAGTATTTCATGGTAACTAAACAATTGATGAGGGGGGCCGGCCCCGTGGCCAAGTGGTTAAGCTCGCGTGCTGTGCTTCGGCGGCCCAGGGTTCACCGGTTCAGATCCTGGGTATGGACCTAGCACTGCTCACCAGGCCATGCTGAGGTGGCGTCCCACATAGCAGAACCAGAAGGACCCACAACTAGATATACAACTATGTACTGGAGGGCTTTGGGGAGAAAAAGAAAAAGTTTATGAGGGAATGTTCCTTTTAGAAAGAATTCACCTAACATAGGTAAAGGAATGATAAAATTAGGATGTCACCATTTTGCTATCCACTGTAAAATAATGTAGGTAATGATCATGAGTGGCTCCTAAATCCACTGGTGAAAGGCTGATGGGGAACTTTATAATGGATGGTTCAGGCCAACGAAACTTGAGCCAACAGATAACTCAACAGCACAAAAAAAGACAAGCACACATTATATGCATCCTGATGTGATGGAACAGGACACACAGCACCACCTATGAAAGATTCTTGTTAAAAAACTTGAACTTGATTTAGCCTATGGATCTGTACAAGGGAATATGTTAAATGCTTGGAAATTTCTAGAATATGAAGTTAAAAAAAAAATAGTGCGAAGACCAGGCTCTGAACCCATGTTAATATATTCGTGAATGCAGCAAACTGCAAACGTCCTCATGGTTAGATTTGTAGAGCTTCTTGCTTTTGTTCAGAGGACTCAGGAGTTGTGTTCTGTGTGTCTGTAGCATTAACACCCTTGTGAAGATCAGCAAAAGTGCAGGAGCCATGTTGAAGCCACACGCACCAAAACTCATCCCAGCTCTGCTGGAATCCTTGAGTGTATTGGAACCCCAAGTTCTCAATTATTTGAGCCTCCGGGCTACAGACCAAGAAAAGGTGAGTTGACGGCACAGGCATATTGGTCGGTATCATGGAGGAAGAGCCCTGTTAAGGAACTGAGGTCCATGTGAAAATCCTTCCAGTGTCCTCAAACACCGTGACTTGAATGATACTTTCACCGCTCTTGAAACAACTTGACTCCCATAACTGCATGCAGTGTCTGTTTGGGGGTGAGGAGCAGGAGGAGGGCTCAGAGACTATTTTGTGAATTGGATGAAACTAACACTTCCATTTAAAAATGCATTAACACTTATTTAACACAGTTTTTTGTACATGTTTGTTTATTTTTTTAGGGCTTGGGTCTATACCTTCAGAGTCCTTCTAAGGACCACTCCTGCCCTGCAAGTAAAGAAGATTTGTATCTAGACTTTGGCATAGTCCAAAATTATTCTGCTTTTCAGATATATTGTAGTCGCCTAGTCTCTGATCAGAGTTTTTTAAAAAATTACAGATGAAACATTTATTGTAAAAAATTAAAATAATACAGAACAGTAGAAAGTAATTCCCCAGGAGTCCCCTCTCCCCTACTAGCATAGTATCATTTCCTGATCATACCCACCATCAACAGTTTCCTGGGTGTTTTTCAAATTCTTTTGTAGTCATAGGCTATAAAACCAACAAACACTAACTTATGAATGTTGTTCTGCAACTTGCTTTTCGTTATTAACAATATAGCATGTCTCCATGTGGAGCTATTTCATTCTCTTTAACGCATGCACAGTATCCTCCAGGGAGGAGATTTTGAGTTTTTGTCACATTTTATGACATCAGAGGATTGTGACTGTTCTGTTTTCTTTACGCCTTTGCCAACGTTGAATTGACATCAGTCTGATAAGCAAGAATCTCATCGTTTTAATTTACACTTTCCTGGTATTAGTGTTGTCCATTGTCATTTCATACTGTATCAACCATTTACATTCTGTGAATTGTGTTTGTATTCCATGCCTATTTTTGTGCTTGTTGATGTTTTTACATTTGTCTCTGTTTATTAGGACTATTAAACGTCTGTCACAGAGATTGTAAATCATTGCTCTCAGTTCACTGTTTGATTTTTAGCTTGCCTAAGCTAGTAACTTAACTCTTTTCCCTTTGCCTCTAATGTTGCTGTTGCTCCTCCATCCATCGTTCTTTCCTTGCTGAGCAGTAGACTTGCCGCGTCCTAGGTTCCCACGGCGCACTTCCTAGGCGCCGAGAGTCAGGAAACATAAACTCTAGTCCACAGTTTGCAGCCCTAGGCAAGTCGCTCTGTGCGCCTTTCTCTTCTCATTTGTTATGTCTGGATATGTTAGCTTCTCCTACACGGTAGTTGTTAGACTGAAATACCACTGTAGATATGAAGGCCCTTTACAAAGTTAAAACATTAAGTGTATAAAATTTTTTATTGCTTAGACACAGTTTTTTAAAATCTGAGATAGAACTTTATTTAGTCTGTTGCTTTATGTAGTGGATGGAGGACCTGAGGCTCAGGAAGGCTGGATGACTTGCTCAGAGCCATAGTATGTTAATTACTAAGTGCCATTAGTTTCTAACTGTTACCTGACTTTCTTACTGCACTGGATGCTGCCCTTACAGGTAAATTGTTGAGTGTAGATCAGAAGAAGTTAGAGTTAGACTTATGTTTGACTTTGTCATATCTTTATATTATTTTTTTAAATGTCCTCTGTTTGGAAGCAAAGCCCTTTCGGAGAATGTGGGGGCTTCTTCCTAATTAATCGAATTTGCTGAGTGACTTGAATTTGTGTTCTCAGGCTGCGATGGATAGTGCTCGACTCAGTGCTGCCAAATCCTCTCCCATGATGGAAACAATCAACATGGTCAGTGCCTCGTGACGGGAAAGTTTGTTTGCTTACCTCCGAGTTCCAAGTCTTCAGGCTACATTAAATGAAGTAGAGATTTAAGGGATGAGTCAAGGAGCTATTGTGGCTCCAATTTTTTCTTAGTACAGTTTTTCTTTTTTTTTTCTATATTACTTAATGGAATAAATAATACTTCCAAATATTACAATCCATCAGTCCAGATTTGTGTTACACAGGAGAACAATATATTAAAAGCTCTCTCTGTAAGTCTGTATCTGGATCTGTTTGGCTTGACTATTTAGAAAGCTTCAGATAGTTGTCTCTCCCTGAGCATTGTCTTTGGGAGGACCCGGGAGGGTGTCAGCTGGAGGTATTTAATGAAGTAGGCAGCATAAAAGGCAGGGAAAGAGAATTGAGCAACTTGATATGTTGTTTCAGTCATAGGAAGGGATTTGCAGAAAAGAGCTGCTCAGCACCGAGGTTCTAAGTCCTAACGTTCCCGGCGTCTTGGAGTAGGAGTGACTAAAGTCACTAACGCCGACTGCTGTGGCCTGGAGTGGTTCACTGAGGGCTTGTGAGCGAGTGAGCATTGTTTTGCTATGCAGCTCACAAGGCTGGACAAGACAAGTAGATATTTTTTAGTGCTTACTGGAGGACTATTACCATTACTATTGGGGAGGAAAGAGCAAGCTTAAAGAAATAGGAATAGTTAGCAAACACCTTATAGATATGCTTATTAATAATAGGATATATGTCACTGCATTTTCAAAAGTTTAATGCAGCAAATTCAGCTAAGAAGTCAACTTTAATAAAATGGTTTCATAGGGCAGGCCCATTGAAGAATGTCAATGTTAATCTAGGTCTTTTACACTAAATGTGATTGATAAAGAGGAAGTAGGTCCAGAGAGATCCTTTCTTCTGGGGTAATTATTTTTTTCCTTTAGTAGGTTTTTTCATTTTTTTTTTTTTTTTAATGTTGAACCACTGATGAATGGTTTTTCTGTTTGTAGTACAATGGTGGTTTTAACATTAAAATCAGAGCAAAATCAAGCCATCAGTTTTTCAACTTCATGTCAAATCCAGTGGTGGGTGCATATTTGACATGGGTAGTTTTAAAAAAAAATTTTTTTTGACATGGGCAGTTTTTAATTGAAGATGTGGAATTGAGTCAATTAAGACTTAATTATTTGCTAAGGTTGACTTTATATTTATTCTCTTCCAAAAGTGCCTGCAATATCTTGATGTGTCGGTGCTGGGTGAGCTAGTTCCTAGATTATGCGAACTGATCAGAAGTGGCGTAGGTCTTGGAACTAAGGTAAGTATATTCTTCATGAGAGGAATTTGCATCTTCCTTAGTTCAGGCCTCAAAAATATAACAGTCATGGTGTTTGAAATTCGTATTTTTCCCATAAAGCCTAATATTATTTTACATTGACCATTTTGTTTTCATGGTTGCACTAATAACCTAAAACATGTAACTTCTTCAGAATATAGAATATGTGACTTCCTCAGTACACATAATGTCACTTTTTCAGTGGAATCATTTCTGCCACCTGGTTGCCATGTACATGCCCTCTGGGTCCTCATTCGTTCTCAGTTATTAATGGAAATACTCATCCAGTTATCAAGGCAGCGTTGCTTTAGGGGGTGATTAGCATTTTTCACAGAGGGGTCGGCAGGTGTTTGGACAGGAAAATGTCTTCCTCTCCAGGATCTTTCAAAGATCAGACCCTGCCCCCCACACTTTAAAAAGAAACAACTCACATTTTTCTCCTGACAGAATTAACATGTTTGTCCTTTTAAATTTTAGCATTTCTAGATCAGGAGAAAGTTAAAAAATGTCTGTAAGTTTATCACCCATAATTGCCGTTAATATCTCAAAGTGTTTCCTTCCAGTCTCTTTTCTGCATTGTCCTCTTTAAAGGCCATCTGATACTCTGTTGTGTGACTGTGACATCATTTATTTTAATCCATCAAGGGGCATCTGATTTGCTTCAGCTTTTTTGATATTAAACAAAGCGCTGTGATGAATGTCTCTGGACACGTCTGGCGCTGTCTCCTTTGGTTCCGTTTCTAGAACTGGAAATGTTAGAACAAGGATGGACAAGATGACACATGTTGCCCTCCTGGACGACTGAGCCCATTTTCTTTCCTATTTGCAGTGTGTGAGAGCACCCATCTTCCTCGGGAGGTCTTGAAAACATCTCTGCCTTGCTAATTTAAAATAAGCATTTTCCTATTTCTAGATTGATTCTTGGAGGAGCTGTTAGACTTCATGTGTTTCTTATCTTTGAATCTTTGCTAAAACAAAGGGTTTGCTACATCAAATTTAGACGTTTGCTTTTGTAACCCTGTAGGGAGGCTGTGCCAGTGTCATTGTGTCATTAACTACTCAGTGTCCCCAGGACCTAACACCTTACTCAGGTGAGTTTGTCAAAACCACGTGTGGTGATATTTTTGTATGGCCATGTCTTGTGTGACAAAGTTTAAAAGGAAAAATAATTTTCGTTCAGACATGCTTGTGAGACTGTACACTCTTCCTCCCCTCATACGTCCCCCTCTGCCTTTATTTCTTTGTTTGCAAGAGGTACAGGATGATCAAGTTTAGCAAGTTTTCACTGTTTTATAAGTGATTATTTCTGAGTGGTATCAGGAGGTGAGAGTATCTGTCATTCTGTAGGATTCGTTTACCATTTATAGCTAATTTCACAGCAGCATTTTTCTCTTCTTAGATTGGCTCGTAGACGGAGCCTATGAATTTTATGTACCTGGCTCTCATTTTTGCACCATTTGCCACCATATTCTAGATGTAGATTAATTTTTAATTTTATATCAGGCAAAAGGAAGCAAATTTATACTATAATTGTAACATAGAAGGATTCTAAACTACCATGGAATAAATCAGGTGTAAATTACAGGGTTAAGTTTGTTTTGGTCCTGGGAACAGAGCAGAAAATTGGTCATCCAAATATAGATTTTTCTCTATTTCTGATAGGTAAACTTATGAGTGCTTTGCTTAGTGGCCTGACAGATCGAAACAGTGTAATTCAGAAATCCTGTGCATTTGCCATGGGCCATTTAGTTCGGGTGAGTTGAATTTCTTCTTGAGTTAAGTAATTATACTTTGATAATTGTGAGAAAGGACTAGGATTGTTTCTTTTTCAGACCTCACGGGATAGCAGCACTGAGAAACTCCTGCAGAAGCTCAACGGCTGGTATATGGAGAAAGAAGGTGCCTTTCTTTTCCTACTTTATGTTCTTTTTAATTTAGATTTTAGCAGCCTAATAAAACGATACAAACCAGGTCTTACCCTCTGTGATTTTATGTGCTTTGGGAGGAACATTTCTAATTGCTTTTACTGATTTGTTTTGCTGTGGGGAAAGTTGAATAGTAGTCTGTTTAGAACGGTTATCCTGAAAAACAGTAAGTGCCATAAAGATTATGGTTTTTTCCTGCTTCTCTTTAGAACCCATCTACAAGACCTCTTGTGCTTTGACTATTCACGCTATTGGACGATACAGCCCTGACGTGTTGAAGAACCACGCCAAGGAGGTTCTGCCTTTGGCATTTCTAGGCATGCATGAAATCGCTGATGAGGAGAAATCAGAAGAATGTAACTTATGGACTGAAGTGTGGCAGGAAAATGTACCTGGTTAGTCAGTACTGCCTATGAATTAAGCCTGTTTCTTAAGAACCACAGCTGGAAGTTTTTACTCATATTCTGTATTCATAAACTCCTTTAGTTATTTTCCCAGGACCTTAACAGCATGTGTCCCATGTAGTTTGAAGCCTGTCCAAGTGGCTGAGTTCTCAAGGTTGGCACTCAGAGCCCTTCTCTTTCCTCCCTCATTGCTACCCCTGTTGGAGAATAGAAACTCTGCCCCAGCAAAGTAGAGCTTTATTTATTTTAGTTGAGAGTGAATAGTGATCGTATGTTGCCTTAGAGTATCCTTTTAGAGTAGTGCTTCCCAACTGTTTTTCCCCTTGACACGTATTAATGGATGACGACCATTTGCATGACGCCCTCCTGTGGACATATCCAAGTTCATGAAGTCCTGCTGTTGTAAAGATACATCACGACACCACCCAGTTTCTCTCCCTTTCAGAGAGTGGTGTGATGGAACCATTGAGAATCACTGCTTTAGACGGATGGTCACTGGCTTTTTTTCCAGACTTAGAAAAGAAGAATCAGTTAATTAATTTTTTTGTGTCACGTAAAAGTTGCTTTAATTTTGCTTTTCATAACCTAGGTTCCTTTGGTGGCATTCGGTTATACCTGCAGGAGTTGATTACCATTTCCCAGAAGGCTTTACAGTCTCAGTCCTGGAAAATGAAAGCCCAGGGTGCAATCGCCATGGCATCAATTGCAAAACAAACCAGCTCCCTAGTACCTCCATACCTGGGAATGATCCTGAGCGCGTTACTGCAAGGCCTGGCTGGAAGAACGTGGGCAGGAAAGGTAAAGGAACCCTTCATGCCCAGTTAAACCGAAGGTATCCTTAAAGGATTATGACTTCCTCTTTCATTTTCTATAAAAATTAGAATCTAGTTTTGTGGGACGTCAATGGATTGTTTTCATGATTTCCTAGCTAATAGGAAGCTTTGGGTAAACTTTGTCTGATTAAGTGTGACATTTCATCAACGTGTAACCCACATGTCCTTGAATACTGCACATAATGTTGGAGATTGATTTTTGTTTGTCATGTTCGGCTTTCCAAGATAAGTCTTAAACCAAGTGGTCACCGTTTTGTGAGTGCTGACCTCATGAACGGATCAGGACCGTGCATACGTGAAATTGAGTAGCGAGGCAAGCTGCGTCTAAACCTGGAGCTGGGATGCCCCTCTGGGGCCTGTGAAGGAGTAACAGTCGTTTTATATACAAGGGTGATAGTAGGATACTTACAGTGAACACTCAGTGGGGAGCAGGAGACTATGGCAACCGAGAACAATCTGCTTGATGTTGTAAAAATCCGATAGTGGCCAGCACCATCCTGTAGACAAAGTACTGGACCAGAAGTCAGACACGGCTCTAAACCCGTGCGTGACACTTCTGCCTGTGTGACCTTGAGCAGGGGAGTTCTCTAGGCTTTATGAAATGGAGATGAAGGCAGTTATCTTGCTTCCCTGGTTCGAGTAAAACTCTGTAAATGTGCTCGTTAAACAGTAAAGTGCATTAAAGGTAAGATTAAAGTGCATTAAAGATTAATTTTTGTTGTCATGGTTATTAAATATTCCTGAGGTAATTGTAGTCATAGTACAGAGAATGTAAGTGACACATGGTGTGCTTAATAGCATTCCCTCGTCTTTCAACCCTTTAGGAAGAACTGTTGAAAGCCATTGCCTGTGTGGTGACAGCCTGCAGGTAAATATTCTTTCAATGAAGATGCCATTTCTTAAACTGGACCTGAAAGCTGTGGCCTTTTATTAACTTTTCTGGTACTCTTGTATGGATCCTGTAGTGCCGAGCTGGAGAAGCCTGTGCCCAGTCAACCCAGCACTAATGAAGTTCTCCAGGCTGTTCTGAAGGAGTGTGGCAAGGAGAATCTCAAGTACAAGATTGTAGCAATCAGCTGTGCAGGGGATGTCTTGAAGGCCACCAAAGAGGACAGATTCCAGGAGTTTTCTGACATTGTCATACCTCTCATCAAGAAGGTAATGACCACCTATATCCTGTCAGGCCCGGTTTATACCTAAGAAAATTAGGGAAAAAAGGAAAGAAAAGATTTTTTTGTGTCCTGTTTGCATATTTTATTAGGATTAGTGTAGCTGCCAATAGCAGAAAATCCCCAAATAGCGTGGCCTCAAATAAGATAGATGTTTGTTTCTCACATATTGGTTTAGGGATTCTGGCTCTTTACAGCGCCCAGCTCTGTCATCCCTAGGGTGTCGCTATTGTCCTCATGGTCCACGGTGTGTCTGTATTCCAGACAGGCGATGGCAAAGGAGACGAAGAAGGGATGAAGGATCAAAGTAGGCATGTCAGTTCTCTCTTAAGGAGAATTCCTAGAAATTGCTGCATAACACTTTCACTTCTGTCCCATTAGCTGTACTTAGCCGGATAGCCACACCTGGCTGTGACGATGCTAGGAAAGGTAGTCTTCTTTCTAGGCATCCGTTTGCTCAATGGGAGAAGGGGAGAGCAGATGTGCTTTTGTTTTTTGTTTTTTTTTAAACCAATCAGAAAGATGAGTTTATTGCAAGGGTTTTGACCTGTAAGCTGGGAAACTCAAGGCTACAGGAGCCATGACTTCTAAGAGTAGATGTTGCTGTGGATGAATGCTCTCTGTCATAGTTACAATAAGCTTTGCTTTGCAAGCATGAGCAGAATCCACCCCAGTCATCCTAGAGTGAAGACAGGGAGCTCAGTGTGTCACTGTTGATTGCCTCTGCTGTATATTGGAGGACTTTGATCAAAAAGACTGGTGTCTTTTAGAAAATGAAGTACTCATTTTTAAAGATTGGGCACTGGTTCAAAGAAAGAATGGTACGGTTTACCTATTTATTTTTTTGCAAAACACGAAATATTTTAAAAAGTGTTTTTATTTCTTGTGTTGCTGCTAATTTGCAGTTGTTTTCTTTCAGTAAAAAGCTGTTTGCATAATTTCTGTTATATACATAGTGTATGGATTTGGGAGATTTCTATTTTAAATTGATTGTATCACTGGCTAGGTGGACAAGTCACTTCTTGGCCTGTTTCCCTATCTTATTAAGAAAGAGTTTGGGGGCCGGCGCCTTGGCCAAGTGGTTAAGTTTGCACACTCTGCTTCGGCGGCCCAGGGTTTCGCCGGTTTGGATCCCGGGCACAGACATGGCACTGCTCATCAGGCCATGCTGAGTTGGCGTCCCACATGCCACAACCAGAGGCACTCACAACTAGAATATACACCTGTGTACTGGGGGGCTTTGGGAGAAGAAGGGAAAAAACGAAAGAGTTTGGGTTTAGATCATTACCGAGTTCTTCCATCTTTAATTCCATGATTCTAATACAAGTCTTTTTATGTTGTGCTTATAGTACTACAAATATGATATTTTTTTCACTTTTGCTTACAGATTCCTTTAATGGATTTCTCAAATTTATTAGAGAGGTGTAATATTTCAGTTGCAAACTCTTTTTACAAATAGGAAAATTCATGGTAGAGAATTTAGCTTTTAATTTTTGGTTAACATCTTTTACTCTGGTACCCTGATTGTTTTAACAGTATACCGGTAACTTTAAAGAAGAAATTGGGTTTTGCTTTCTTTTTCTTTGACATGTCCTAGAACTCACCTGAAAGCACTGGAGTCCGGACAACCAAGAATGAAGATGAGAATGAGAAGGAAAAGGAGCTGCAGCTGGAATCTCTGTTGGGCGCCTTCGAGAGCCTGGGCAAAGCCTGGCCCCGAAATGCAGAGACCCAACGTAAGCACGAGAACCTGGGTTTGAAGGTTCTTGTAGAGCCTGACCGATTAGTAGAATTATCCAGTATAAATTGTACTCCTGCATCAGCAAATAACCTCATTGACTATTGTCTGAGTCTGCCGGGACTGCTATAATGAAGGGCCACAGACTGGGGGGCTTACACCACAGAAATTTATTTTCTTACAATTCTGGAGGCTAGAAGTCTGAGATCAAGGTGTCAGCAGTGTTGGTTTCTTCTGAGACCTCTCTCCTTGGCTTGTAAATGGCCATCCTTGTCCTAATCCCTTTTTATAAGGACAGCAGTCATATTGGATTAGGGCCCACCCTAATGACCTCTTTAAAAACTTGGTCTCAGGGCTGGCCCCGTGGCCGAGTGGTTAAGTTTGTGCGCTCCGCTTCGGTGGCCCAGGGTTTCGCTGGTTTGAGTCCTGGAAGCGGACGTGGCATTGCTCATCAGGCCATGCTGAGGCAGCATCCCACATGCCACAACTAGAAGGACCCACAACTAGAATATACAACTATATACCGGGGTGGGGGGGGGGGGGTGTGGCTTTGGGAGAAAAAGGAAAAAAATAAAATCTTAAAAAAGAAAACGAAAAACAAAACTTGATCTCTCTGCACAGTCACATTTGAGGTTCTCGGAGTTAGGACTTCAGCATATGAATCTGGGGACACCATTCAGCCCAGAGCAGCCATGATACATTTTATGTAGGTAGTCTGCTTATGAAAAGAATCGTTAGTTTTCTTTATGATGCTCTATTTTGAGGAATCCACAGAATTTATTAGTGGGGTCTCCATCTTGAATTAATGGCCTTGTTATCAAATCTTCAGTAAGCAAGCGAAATCTCTTTTTCGCTGAGAAACTGGTAACTTTTTGAGAGATTTTTAGAATTGGGCATGTATTTCAAAGGATTAAGTAAATAAACGAACAGCAAACCTTTATTGTTGGATTAGATTGTATTAGTTAGGACCCTTTGACAGAGTCTTCAACTTGGGACGATGCTGCTCTTGTCTGCTTGTGTTGGTTTCTGCAGGGCATCCCACTGAACATTGTAATATTCTTGAATGTTCTAAAAAGTGTTGTTGATTATTTGTGATTGGGTATGTCTGAAATCAGACTTAAGTCTGTGAGCCTTGCCATCCTTTGTGTGAACTTGAAAAAGTATATTTGCTGTGTAGAGGAAGCATTTTCCAAAAGACACAGATTTGTAAGTGGTCTTCTTTCTTGGTGTTATGTTATGGACTGCAGTGGAAGTCCACTTGCTGGACACCATTAGGGCTACTAACTTTTGCTTGATAGGTAGAGAGAGTTAAAGGAGGGAATTATATAAAAAATGGTACATACACAAACCAGTTTATTTAGCAGTTTGTTTTAGCATAAGGCATAGAAATGTACACTGATTTGCCCGTTCCTGAGGGGACGGCCTTTGACAATTTAACTGTCCCACATTGGCTTCTCATATATATCTTACTTACAATGTATCATCTACAATTTCTGGTTTTTGTTTCTTTATAGTGGAGAAAGGAATTACAATCTCTCATGAAGCAATTCAGGTGCAGAATTCCAGATTTTTACCCCCGTCCATTTTTACATTTGTGAACCACGCTAAATTGTGCAACGTTTTAAAAAATAACCGTTGAGTTCTATACTCGTTTCATCAGGAGTATAATGTTAGCATAATATTAATTATATAATTATATCAACAAGCACCGTTGGCGGAACAGGCCTGGGATAAAGCACTGTTGACTCTTGGTGAGCCTGTGACATGCAGAAGCTTGTGAGGCTCCGGAGAGGAGCTCCCACCTCCGGAGTTCTGCTTTCCTTGGCTGCCATTCAGGGTGTTTTATGGGGAAAAGGGAATGTGGTTAAGATTCTGTGTCAGTTCCTCGGAAAAGGATATTGCCTTGAAAATAAACGTTTATGAACAGTTAGATAGGCCCTTTGTGGGGGAGGTGTTCTGATCAGGGAAATTGGTTTGAGAATTGGGTGCAATGTCACACTGAAGTTTTTTTGAAATTTCATGGCTTTAATTAAAGGCATTTGTTGTTTTATTTTTTCCTCTCTCCCTCCCACCCTCTCTTTCACTGTCCCCCTATCCTCTCTGTTCCTGTCTTTCTCTGTCCTTCTGTCCATCACTGCCTCTATCTTTTGCTCCTTCACACTCTCTTTCCCACTCTGCCCCATTCTCTCTTTTTTTCCAGGTTGTTATCGTCAAGAGCTGTGCAAATTGATGTGTGAACGGCTAAAACTCAGCACGTGGAAAGTGCAGCTAGGAGTCCTACAGTCAATGAATGCCTTTTTTCAGGGGTAATTTGCTTCATGTTCAGTCATTTATTTTGCTCCCCTCCCCTTAGCATTTTATATATAATCAATGGAATTCTTTTAAATTTTAAAACTAAAAGCTAAAGTGATACATGCTGGGTCCACCGGGTGGCGCAGTGGTTAAGTTCGCACGTTCTGCTTCGGCAGCCCGGGGTTCGCCAGTTTGGATCCTGGGTGCAGACATGGCACTGCTTGGCAAGCCATGCTATGGTAGGTGTCCCACATATAAAGTGGAGGAAGATGGTTATGGATGTTAGCTCACGGCCAGTCTTCCTTAGCAAAAAGAGGAGGATTGGAAGCAGTTAGCTCAGGGCTAATCTTCCTATAAATAAATAAATAAAGTGGTACATGCTGATAGAAATTGTTTGTGCCAGAAAGGTTTTGGAATGTTTCTTTCTTTTCTATTTCTTTTTCTTTTTTGCTGAGGAAGATTTGCCCTGAGCTAACATCTGTTGGCAATCTTGCTCATTTTTCTTGAGGAATACTGTTGATAACATCTGTGCCTGTCTTCCTCTGTTTTGTATGTGGGTCGCCACCACATCATGGCTGCCAATGAGTGGTGTAGGTCTGCGCCTGGGAACTGAACCTGGGCTGCTGAAATGGAGTGTGGCAAACTTAACCATTAGGCCATGGGGTCAGCCCCCTTAGAATGTTTCTTAATAACCAGCGTTTGTATCTTGCTTTCTGATTTGTACAGATTAATGCTTTTGGAAGAGGAACATGCGGATGCTGAGGCTTTGGCTGAAATTCTCCTTGAAACTTGTAAATCAATCACATATTCTTTAGGTGAGTGGGGTAAACTGACGTTGATCAGGAGTCCTAATTTGAAAGCTCAAGGAGCAGAGCCTCACGTATTCCCTATCTTGTGCTGGAACTAAATGTATGGAACAACTACTGAACCATCCTGTTTAATATACTCAGTGTGTACCCCAAACGGGAATATGTTAATCCAGACTGTGTAATTTAGGATTTGAACACCTAGATGAGAAACATCTTTGTGATAAGTAATTTTTTAAGCTTTTCTTTGGAAATAATTTCAAACTTACAAAAACTTGCAGTAATGTTACTGTACATATAATACCTGTACAGTAGTCCCCCCTTGTTTGTGGGGGTTATGCTCCAAGACCCCCAGTGGGTCCCTGAAACCGTGGCTAATACTGAACACTATATATGCCATGTTTTTTCCTATACATACATACCTATGATAAAGTTTAATTCATAAATTAGGCACAGTAAGAGATTAACAACAATAACTAATAATAAAATAGAAGAATTATAACAACATATGGTAATAAAAGTTACCGTAGATCTCAGCGACCTCAGCACACGATTTTTTTTCTTATTAAGTCTAGAACTTTCACCTTTTGTCTTAAAGGAAGCTTTTTATGGCTTCTCTTTGGCGTGTTCGAATTGTCAACCTCATTACTCTTGCACTTTGGGGCCATTATGAAGTAAAATAAGGGTTACTTAACCACAAGCACTGCAGTGCGGTGATGGTCCATCTGATAACCCACACGGCTACCAAGCGACTAACAGGAGGCAGCATATGCAGCTCGGATCGCTGGACAAAGGGATGATTCACGTCCCTGGCGAGACAGAGCAGGATGGTGAGAGATTTCATCACTCCACTCAGAACCGTGTGAAATTTAAAACTTGTGTATCGTTTATTTCTGGAATTTTCCAGTAAAAAAAATATTTCCAGACCATGGTTGACCTTGGGTCACTGAAACCACGGAAACCGAAACCACAGATAAGGGGACACTCCTGTGTCTCCTTTGCCCAAAGTCACCTGTTAACATTTCGCTCCATTTACTTTATCATTTGCACCTATATGTACATATTTTTTCCTGACCATTTGAAAGCATGTTGCCTATATCATGCCCCTTTACTCCTAAATTCTTCAGTGTGCATTCTTTTGCATAACCACAGTACAGTTACCAACTTTAGGTAGAAAACTGATCAATATTTTTTAATCAAATTTTTAGCATTCATATTCTAGGTTTTCAGTGGACTCAGTAATGTTCTTTAATGGAGGGAAGGAAAAAAAATTCTATAAAGAATCCAGTCCAGGATCATTTATTGAATTTAGTTGTCATATCTTTTTAGTCTTTAATCTGGAACGCTTCCTCAGCCTTTCTTTGTCTTATATGACATTGACAATTTTGAAGAAAATCCCCCTCACCCCCCGTTTTTTTTTTTTAACTAGAATGTTTCTCATTTGGTGTTTGTCTGATGTTTCCTCATGATAAGATCCAGGTTATCCATTCCCACTTGGGATACTCCGTAAGTGACGTTATGTCCTCTCACATCAAGAGGCAGACAGTGTCCATCTGCCCTCACTGGCGATGTTAATATTGATTACCTGATCAAGGTACTCCTCACTTTGCTCTACTGTATAATTACTATTTTTTCTTTTTTGTGTATGAGGAAGATTGGCCCTGAGCTAACATCTGTGCCAATCTTCCTCTGCTTTATGTGGGATGCTGCCACAGCGTGGCTTGACCAGCAGTGCTACGTCCATGCCCAGGATCCGAACCTGTGAACCCTGGGCCACTGAAGCAGAGCACGTGAACTTAGCCACTACACCACTGGGCTGTCCCCTATAGTTACTAATTTTTACCCCTTATTTCTAATAAGCAGCCTGTGGGAACACACTTTAAGACCATTCAAATAACCTACTCTTCTTCAAAACTGTGTCTGATTAGCAGCCTGGGAGAAGACACTTTAAGACCATGCAGATATACAGCTTTTCTTCAGAATGTCTTCTTTAGACTTGGCGTGCGTTCATGGTTTGTCCCTGGACCAGTTCTCACTGAGATGGTTTTCCACCTCTAGTGCTTCCTCCACCGTAACCATTTGACAGCTGGCATCCTCTCGTGAGCAAGATCCCTCCATCTCCCTCTCTTTTTATTTATCTCTTATCGATATTGATTCATGGATTCCCTTTTCCCCAATTGGTTTATAATTATTTTGCTTAATTAATTTGTTGTTCAAAGTGTCCTAGATTTGGCCTGCGGAAGTCCCCTTAGTCTGACTCCTGTGTCCTGTTGACAGGTCACATCATTCTTTTGAGTACTTCTGCACTTAGCATAACAGGATGTTATAAGCTCATCTTGCACCTTCCTTGCCTTGGGTTTGGTTGTGTGGTAATTTTTCCAGTAAACAGCTTCACTGTGAACTAGATGCTGTGTCTAGAGTAGATACCAGTGGAGCATATTTTAGTTGCAGTTCTTGGAGGTAGCATGTTTTCGGATGACGAACTGGCAGCTAAGAGACTAGTCTTCGTAGGGTCCCAGCCAGGTGTCCTTGAGTTGGCCTTAACCCTGGGTTGTGTCATCATCTTTGGGAAAATGAGGAGGTCATGCATAGGTCATTCTTAGGTATCATGTGAAGATGACTGTGTGTTTGAGGTAGTGTCTTTTGAGTTCCCACTTCTAAAATGGGTCCTTTAAATATTGCCATTTGTTGTGGTGATTGGTGTATTTGGTTGACCGTTTTTTTTTTTTTGTTTAAAGAATATGGACATGTAGTACATTTCAAGTATTTGTTGATAATAAGTAAAGGGAAGCTTACTGAAGAACAGGTGTATCTTTTCCTGAATTTATAACTTCTGAACATCTTTCTTTCAGTACCACTAACTTAATCTGGGCGGTTCTGTTTGTAAGGCATATAAAACAAATAATGTGAACTATATGATTTTCTTCTTAGAAAATAAGACCTACTCATCCGTGAGAACAGAAGCTTTATCTGTGATAGAATTACTGCTTAAAAAACTTGAAGGTGAGTTCTTGATAGTTCTGACAGGAGGACCAGAAAGCCAGGATACTTTATGGCATAATTTTTAGGAATTCTTTTATTTTCTATTTTTGTTTCTAATAAGCATACACTCTTAAATAGTCATGCGTTGCTTAACGACAGGGATGCATTCTGAAAAACGCGTCCGGTGATTTCAACGTTGTGAGAACATCATAGCGTACTCACACAAACCTAGATGGTGTAGCTACCACACACGTAGGCTGTATGGTAGTAATCTTATGGGACCACCGTCATTTATGGAGTCTATTGTTGACTGAAACGTTATCTGGTGCATGACTGCACAAGTTAATATATATGTACATGCAAGTGGACTATACAAAGCTAAAGCCTTTAAATTTTATTAAATGTTTAAATTGGTACTCTTATTTTATACACTTTTGATATATTAGGGTATCTCAAAATAATAAAGTTTTTGTTTCCCTCATGAATCCTGATTTAATCTTGGTTAATTGCAGCATATGGTTGACAGTGGCATAGTAGAGCTCACCGTATATGTGTAATAAACAGAATGACATGCTGGAAGGTGGAGTTGGGAAAACATGTTAACAATTGTCTACCTGAGTCATCAAATTTGATAGTAATTTTCTTAATCCTTTTTTTTTCTTGTTTACCTTTTTTAAAACCTTCTTTCTGGGAAGCAGATTTCTTCTAATGATCTGTTATATCAATGATAAAAGAAAACTGCTAGCATTTTTTCCAGTGGTGTATCTGTTACTAGATTTCCAAAGAAGGCCTCTTTTTAAATTTTCTTCTTACTCTTCTTTTTAATTATTTTAACTCCATGGATTAAGAATGGGGAAGATGGAACAGTTTTCTCTAGAGCCTTGTGTATTTTATTTCTACTTCTCTGTCTACCTTTGCTTAACAATTAAAGCACCTCTCTTAGGGCTCCATAAAATAGGCCTTTTAGGCTGAGTAACACTACACATCTCATAATCCCTTTTTTCCTTGTTAAAATAAAATAGCTAGGCACTTAGTGTATCACTGAATTCTTACGGGTTGCCAGATATGTATAAATGTATAAATAGATGAGGAAAATGAGGTTAAATAGTGAAATAACTTGCTTGAAACCACATCACTAGAAAGTGTCAGAACCTCATAAACAAGATTTAAGATCTGATATACTTTGAATTTATGAAATTTTCAGTATGCATATCGTTCTCTGATGCTTCCCTTAAAGAAAGGAGTAATAAAGTGTCATCTGTTGAAAATGACTTTGCAGTTATGAAATATACAAGATTTTTTTACTGAGCATATCTCATAAAGAGGCTTTTCTGTTGTCGAAATGGCTTTTTTGTTACTGTGTGCCTTGACTTGAAACTTCCTACATCCCCCTTTACTTCAGCACCCCTAGATTCTCTTTGTCCCACCAGTATTGGGGGCAGGAGACAAAACTCCCTCATATGCTCTCAGGTTGTCAGTAATTAGGCTCTGAGACAACTATTGAGCCTATGATAATTATATACTGAACTATTATCAAAGGGTTGCTTTGCATTTATTTTGGGGATAGCATACATGGAGGGAAAATGGAAAGAACAGTTACCGTCTTTTTGCTTGCTTGTTCTATATGGATTCTTTTTTCTTCTTCATTCTTTTTCATTCAGAATCTAAACAGTGGGAAAGTTTGACATCTGAATGCAGAGTGCTCCTGATTGAGTCTTTAGCAACTATGGAGACAGACAGCAGACCTGAGCTGCAGGAGAAAGCGTCATTACTGAAGAAAACACTTGAAAATCTGGAATAAATTAGAAGGGGAAGAAACAAACAAGTGCCATGTTCATTGGGGGTTGAAATGGTGGTATTCTTTGAAAAACCAAGTGGGGAAAAGTAAAGATTAATCTGTAGCATGCATCATTCCTTGGCTGAAATAAAAAAAAAAAAATGCCTTAAATTTTGTTCCTTATTGGCATTATTTTACTTGATGTTTTTAAAGAATGTGGGCTGAATGAGCTTAATGGAATGTTGGATGTTTGAGAGGTGGTTATAGGTGAAACTGACGGAAATAGTCATTAAAAGAGTTAAAGCTGTTATTAAAGAAATAGACAAAAGTTGCAGAGCAAACTGCATAAAGATCTTAGAACTGCATCCAAATTAAATACAGTTATTTCAGGAAGGGACTTGATAAATCACTTCGTTTAACCCCCTGGCTTTCCACCCGAAGAAGTAGGCTGTGAGATGACATAACTTCCTTTTTGAGGCCTGTGCCAAGGCCGGAACCTAGGTGTCTGAATGACCTGCCTGGTATACTTGGTTTTACAACCTGCTGCTGATCGATGCTAACCCTGGCCTGCCCGGGAAACTCCCAAGACGAGGCGCATACAACAGCCCTTGAACCAGAACTGAACTGACCCGTAGTCTAAGCACCACTGGGTTCTTGAAATTGAGAAGCTAAATATTGTCATGTCGTTTGTTTGGATGATTAGTTTTGTTTAGATGACTGAGTTTTAGAAAATGATTGTTTAGCATCTTTACAGGTTGAGAGGGAGAATGCGGTCTCCGTGTGCTAATTCCTCCTTTGACAGGCAGACGAAGGTAGATTGGGACAAAATTGCTCATTCTGTATCTATTTGTGGTTGCATATTTTGCAAAACCCAAACCAACAACAAAATTGCAACTGCTTTGGTTTAGATCATTTACAATCTCAAAACTATGAAGACAACTTAGAATTTTCCACCCACTTTTATGCCAACAGTATGAGTATAGGATAGAAAGGAAAGCATTTTAATTAGCCATTGGGGAATAACATGATACCACTGAAAGTAACTAATTGCAGCTAGGGTTTCTTCCTTTCCTCATACTGCTCATGCCCCTGCCTAAGGGTAAAGAGAAAAACAAGTTAACCGTAAGTGTTGATGGTAAACTGAGAGCTCTCTAACTTACCTTCCAAGCATGACACTGGTTTACACTCAATACTGACTCCTTACTGACGTTAACACCGAGTGGAAACTCCACGTGTATTATTTTTGGTGGTCTCTATTGACCAATGTATTTCAAATTTTCTTGACTGTGACTCATAGTAAAAATAAGTTTCTAAATTGTGACCCAGAACAGAGAGAGAGAGTGTGTGTGTGTGTGTGTGTGTGTGTGTCTCAGAGAGAGAGAATGAACATTAAATCTTTAATTGAAATCTGTTTTGTGAAATAACAACATACTCTTACTATGTGTGATATACTTTAATCCCCACCCCCTGCACCATTTTAAATGTTCTTCAGACCCACTGAATTAATTTCCTGACTCATAATGGATTGCTGTTCATAGTTTGAAAAGCACTGCCACAGGTAGTAAACTGGGCTGCGTATGCTATGTTCTGGGGTTGCTTCTGGTTGGAAAAGGGGTTTACAAACGAAAATGTAAGTGTTTATTCCAAAACATCTTCTTAGCTGATAATAACATAATTGTGAGTTTTAGGAGCATCATGAATTTTAAGGAACCTATCCTGGTCTTCCACTTGAGAATGGCTTTTGCTTGGGGAAAGATCAACTCTGGATGTTTTTCAGAAAGCTCATGGCCTCAGAGGACTTGGTGTTTTCGGTTCGATATTTCCCCCTCCACTGAGTGTCTTCTAACTTTCCTTTACTGGGCCAGGGGTACTCTTCCCAGGCAAGAATGCGTGTCGGTCAGGTGTTTTCAGAAAGTAAGAGTCATGGACAGGAATTGTGCTCTTGGCCCATATCAAGTGTTAAAACCTCATCAAATTTTATGCTTTTTAAACTTGTTGTTATTTAATATTAGGAATTTCCCATGGTGCTGAGAGTGGTGCTAAGATACTTGAACCTTAGTGCTATTGACTTAATTTATTTTAGCTTTCTAAGCGCATTTCTAATATAAACATGTAATGCCTTCATCTTGACCAGCCAAGTCGTTTGCACAACCAGCGATGCTAACTCATGGTCTCCCAGTGCAGTTTGTGTTTGGTGTGTACATAGTTATTTAAAAGGGTTAGTAACAGAGTTTGTAATTGTGGAATGTTGATACTGGTGAACAAATGGCAAAAAAACCTGTGCATGTTTATATCTTCGGCCTTCATTTTCCAAAGCTATCTGGAACAGATTTTTTATTATTTTTTCCCTACGAATATTCAGTGTTACTTGTCGTACAAGCAACTGATTAGAGTCTAATTACCAAATTCCTTATTCCTGGAATTAGTGCACTAGATCGTCACAAATTTATTGATACGTGACAAGGAGGTACCCAAGGTTTGGCAATTGAATGTCAAAACAATGAAAGTAGAATAAAATTGGTGATAAAGACCAGCACTTTCTTTAATTAATGTTTATGTCCAGTTTGCCATTGCCGGTGTGTCTGCCTATAATTCAGTTTACCTGCATAATAAAACTGACTGCCACCGAGTCCCCATTGCTTTCTCTTTCTATCTTTTCCTTCTGTCTTAACAAGAAAAAGAAAAAAAGATGTGACCTTGTTGATGTGTGCTCTAGTGCAGCAACTGCACTGTGTGAACACTGCCTGCCCTTTGGAGGGCGTTCCTACCTGCTGCTACCACGATACGGTCGTGCTGCTTGTTAAGGATAGGGCCCCATTTTGACATTGGCGCTCATTGTAATGTACAAACTTGTTAAATGGATGTATATGTAACAGATTTTTGTATTTTATATGCAAAGTCTCAACAGAATCCTCTGCAATATGTACTCAGCTAGCTAAGCATGTGATAGTCTTATTTGAAAGGAAAATCCTACTCATGCCCAGGAAGATATTAAGCGGTAAATAAAAGCTGCATGACCAGTTCTTTTGAAGTAGTGCATTAATTTTTACTGGTTCTCTAGGAAAATAGTTCGTCTGTCAAGGCATTGACTAGTTATACTTTAAAAACCAAAAAAGGCCCTACTGGCTGCCATATCCTGAGCCATCTCCAAGAAGCAGAAATTGTTGGCTGTAGTGTCTGGGAGTTCCAGGCAAAGCAGAAACGAAGGCAAGTCACCTGAACAACTGCTGTCAGATACTTGGAGAGAAGTAATCATTGAAAGACTTGACCTGTAAAAGTAATCCCAGGTGAACACATAGAAACAACAGGCATTTCTGCTTTTGACCAAGATTGATATACATGCATATGGACATAAATTGTCAGAGGTACAGGCACATCCTATACTGGAAACTGCCAAACAAATTTAGGTTGTGGAAGGTAGGCTTGAAGGGGAGAGTTCCTTTTTCTCTAGGAGCAGCCGACAAGCCTAAGCTGTTCCCTCTGCTGTGCTTTTCTTCCTTTTTCCTTTCAAGCAGGTTGCCAATTGATTGTTTGGAATAACAATTGGTTTTTGAGAAGTGGTAAATCATAATGCCACAAAAATTGGAAATAGCCTTTCCCACGATGCTTATTGAAAGTTTTATGTTTTTCTTTACCTTAAGAAATGACATTTCTTTTACATTTAAAGACTATTGATTGTCTTTAAAAAATATAAAGGACAGTGAGAAAGCAGCTAATAGCTAAAGGACACCTAGTTTTTGTTTGGGTATTCCTGAAGAGAGTATTTTAAAACTAGTTTTGGGTATTAGCACTTAAATGTCTAATTCTATTATGCCACTTTTGATTCCAGAACAATCTTCAAATACAAAATTCTTAACATCAATTGAAGCAAATGTTTTTTGAATACTTATTTCAACACTATAAAGATTTCCACTGTTTCTGGTCTCCAAGATTTTCAGTGCGATAAGTATGATCATTCAAATTGTTTCCCTGGATGTGTCATTTTTCTCTGGCTGCTTCCATGATTTTCCTTTTTTAGATTTAGCCACTTTGACTATGATGTTCCCAGGTGTGCTTTTCTTTATATTTATCCTGTTTGAGGTGTGCTTAGATTTCTGAATTTCTGTGCTTCACCAAATTTGGGATATTTTTGGCCATTATTTCCTCAAAAATTTTGTTTCTGTGCCATTCTCTCCTTCCTCTCTTTCTGGGACTCCAATTACACCTATGTTAGATCATTGATACTATTCTATATGATGGATAGTTATCTATATGATAAATTCTCTGAGGCATTTTAAAAAATCTTCTGTCTTTAAGTTCACTCTTTATCTGCCATGTCCATTCTGATATTAAAGCCCATTCAGTGAATTTTTATTTCATATAGTAGTTTTCAGTTCTCTCATTTCCATTTTGTTCTTTTTTTATATTTCTTCTTTTTCTGCTATTTCCAGTCTTTCATCAAGAACTTTTAACTTTATAAAGCACAGTTATAATAACTGCTTTTAAGTTCTGGTCTGATAGCTACACATCTGGATCATCTATGGGTTTAGTCTCTGTTGATCGCCTTTTTTCCCTCCACCTTTTGCTGGTTCTTCATATATTCAGTATTTTTGGATTTTATCCTGGACTTTCTGAATGTTGTGGAGACCCTGGGTTCTATTAAATCTATTTATCCAAAGAATTGCTTTTCTTTTAGCAGGCAATTTAACATGGATAGACTCAAACTGCGAACTGTCTCACCTTTGTTGGGTGGCAGTTCCTATCTCAGTTCAATTCCTTTGTTTCCTGAGCTGAGCTGTTTGCAGCATGCCTTGCACGTGTGTGGTCAGACACTTAGGCAGTTTACACATAGAATGTGGAGTGAGCCTCTCCACTTTTTTCTTTCCAAAATTTGCCCTTCATTTTCTATCCTGGACTCTGACTCTGCTGGCCAGAAATATAGTGGTTTTCATTGAGAGCTTCAGCTGTTCTGTGCCACGTTTTGGCTATGCTTCACCCTTAGACCAAAGCCATAAATCCAGAGAACTTACCCGGTGTTGCCCCCTTCTGTGTTTTGACTCTTCCAAAGTCTGACTTTGTTGACTCTAGAGCCTGATGAGAATTGTTTTTTTGTATTTTGTCCAGAGTTTATAGTTGTTATATGCAGAAGAGTCAGTCTTTTGCGAAGTTTATAAATATGTAAGACTAAATATACCCTTACCGTATCATCCAGTGATGGCAATCCTTGGTATTTACCCACATGAATGGAAAACTTATGTCCCCATGAAAACCTGCACATGGATGTTTATAGCAGCTTTATTCATAATTTCCAAGACTTGGAAGCAACCAAGACATTCTTCAGTAGGTGAATGGATAAATAAACTGGAACATTCAGACAATGGAATATTATTCAGCACTGAAAAGAAAACGAGCTATCAAGCCATGAAAAGATCTGGAGGAATCTTAAATGCATATTTCTAAGTTAAAGAAACCGATCTGAAAGGCTACAAACTGTATGATTCCAACTAGATGACATTCTGGCAAAGGCGAAACTATGGAGACAGTAAAAAGAGCAGTGGTTGCCAGAGAGCGGGGAGGGAAGGACAAATAGGCAGAACATAGCGAATGTTTAGGGCAATGAAAGTACTCTGTGTGGTACTACACTGGTGGATATGTGTCATCGTGCATTTGTCAAAACCCATACAACACCAAAGTGAACCCTCATGTAAACTGGACTCTGGGTGATAGTGATGTGTTAGTGCATGTTCATCGATTATAGATGTACCACTCTGGTGCAGGATGTTGATAGTGGGGAGGCTGTGCAAGTTTGGGGGCAGGTGGTGTACGGCAAATCTCTATTTTCTGCACAATTTTTCTGTGGACCTAGCACTGCTGTAAAGAATAAAGTCTATTAAAAAATAAATTATTTTTAAAGACAAATCTGTAAAGATTTTATAGGTTTATTTTGGATTATGAAGGTAATAAAAGCATTTTGCACAAATAACAAAACATTTTAAAGAAGAAAGTAAAGATCACCTATATTCAACTATCCAAAGATAGTATCTGTTAATAGTTTGATGGATACCATTCTAGGAATAATAATGACATAACTTAATAAAATAATGAAATGTTATTAATTTTTAAGATGAAAGTGATATACAGTTTTGTGACCTTTTGTACTTAGTATATTATGAAATGTTTATGTTAAATATTGAACTCAACTTTTTTATTATTTCAGAATGCATATAGAGCTGTGCCAGTGCTCTGAATGGATACCTAGATGTTGCTTATTTCATTTTATAAACAAGGCTGTAACACACATCCTTGAACACTCAACTTTGAACATTTGTTCAGTTCTTTCATTTGAATAATTTTTAGAGATGGAATTGTTAGGGTGGAACTTAAGAGTATTGCGTATTCAAGTGTTTTGTTATTAAGTGAAATGTAGCATAAAGAGGTGAGGAATTAATGTCTTTAGCCATTTAATAATCACAGGCATTATTCATTTTATCTAAATGTACTGGTACACAGGTGGATTTGTGATACTATCTTAAATTGACTAATATAGGTTTAGGTCATCATTGGCTAAAAAGCTGCAAAACCACTGATTACAAATATCAACCATTTTTATCACTGGAACCCAATCACTTGTCTCTCTTTTTTGTGAGTTCTGTGCTCCGTTAAATGGAAGAACTGCTCTTGATATGCTTTCAAGTCTTTGATTTTGATTCCAAATGTTATTATGATGCTTATGATTTACATAATCAAAAAATAATGGTATGTGATCATTGTGAAACTCCAGTCATCAAATGGTAACCACTGCTTTGTGTATATACATATGCAATATTTTAAAAATTAATGTAAAATTGAATATAAATCAGGTTTTTCTATTTTCGTCCATCTCCTTAACAGTTTCAGAAATAAAGTAGGTAAGATATCAAATAATGGAGCACTAATGCCTTATGAAAGTATTCATATTCCTAACATTTTCCCATTTCCCCCACCTCCCAGCTCCTGGTAACCATCGTTCTACTCTCTGTTTCTATGAATTTGGCTTTTTTAGTTTCCACATATAAGTGGTACCATTCAGTATTTGTCTTTCTCTGTCTGGCTTATTTAACTTAGCATAATACCCTCAAGCTCCACCCCTGTTGTCACAAATGGCAGAATTTCCTTCTTTCTCATGGCTGAATAGTATTCCATTGTATGTATACTCCATATCTTCTTTATCCATTCATCTGTTAATGGACACAGGTTGTTTTCATATCTTGGCTATTGAGAATAATGCTGCAATGAACATGAGACGGGATATCTCTTTGAGTTGGTGATTTCACTTTCTTTGGATATGTACCCAGAAGCAAGATTGCTGGATTATATGGTAGTTATACTTTTAATTCCTCAAGGAATCTCCATACAATTTTCCACAGTGGCTGTACCAGCTTACACTCCCACCAAAAGTGCACAAGGGTTCCCTTTCTGAGTGGGATGTTTTATGGTTGATGAAATGTTCTAAAATTGATTGTGCTGATGGTTGCACAACTCTGTGAATACACTAAAAAAAACTGATTTGTACATTTTAAATGGGTAAATTGTATGATATAGGAATTATATCTTAATAATGCTGTTTAAAAAAAAGACAATCCATGGGAACTAGTTGGGGCATTTTTGAATATTTGTAAGTTATAGATAACAAAAATGTGTCGATTATTTTCTACTTGTTAAAATATGTTCAGAAATTTTGTTTCCTAACAAAAGAAAGCACGGGATACCATTGGGCACCCACTGAAGTGGCTAAAATTAAAAAGTGACACAGATGTAGAGTAACAGGAATTCTTATATATCGTTAATGTGATTGCAAAATGATACAGCTTCTTTGAGAAACAGTTTGGCATATCATAAGAAGTTAGGCATATGCTTGCAGTGTGACCCAGAAAGTTTGCTCCAGGCATTGACCCAAGACAAATAAAACCTATGTTTGCACAAAGACATGAATATTCATAGCAGAATTATTCATAATAGCTGAAAACTGAAAACAATCTAAGTATCTATCAACTAGTGAATAAACAGGTATGATAGATCTATACAGTGGAATACTACTCGACAATAAAAAGAAATGGCCAATATAAGCATAAAACATTTTGCTAAGTGACAAGACTGCATATTATATAATTCTACTTATACGAAATTCTAGAAAAGGCAAAACTATCATGACAAATTGGATCAGTAGTTTCAGGGTCAGCGGAGATAACTGACTATAGAAATGGGCACAAGGGAACTTCTTGGGGTATTGGGAATATTTTATATCTTGATTATGGTCATAACCCAAATTACATCTTTACCTTATTTAAAACAGCTCTCCATTGTCCACAGAATTAAGTTTTACCTATTTCATATGGCATAAAAATTGTTTATGATGTTATTACTGCCTACTCTTGACAATTTATAAGTTTATGCTTCCACCTCACTCTTCTGTCAATCAAATCAACTTTTAGATGCAAGAATGTGCTAAACTAGAAGTTCCGTGTTTAGAAAATAAGGCTTCTTGAGACTTCCTTGTTCACCATTAATTGCAATGTGTCCTTAGAATCTTTTTTGAGTTATCTGGGGAGAGGCCTCCACGGTCCTTCTACACACTTGAGCTCACATAATTCCATCATGAAATGTACAAAATCTGAGAGCTTTTAGGTGTTCTTTTAATATGTAACTCCCAATGTTAGACTGTAAATTCCTTGATAAAATAACTTTCTCTTTGAATCCCTGGAGAATATTTATTCACGGAATATATCCTGTCTTTTAATTAGTTTCCCCAGGACTTTTAATTCTGAAGATCAGCTCATCAGTTCTGACACCAGTTTGAACCAACTCCTGTCTAAAGGAAAAAAACCTCTCTGATCCAAAAATCCTTGCCAAGCTCATACTACACAGTCTCCCACAGACATTACCCTTAAATAGTCTGAATTCCTGACCCAGATACACATGGGCTATAAGAAAATGACTGTTTTAAGGCACTAAGTTTTGGTTACTTTGTTATGCAGCAATAGGAAGCTGAAACTCCTGGTAGTAGATACATTTTCCTACCATGTTGGAAAATCACTTAGCACTATATACTAAAGGTGACTTAAGCATGTTCTATCACTTATCGTTTTCACTCCTAAGCATATATGAAAGAGAAATGTGCACACATGTACCAAGACATGAACATGCAGGTTTTTAACATTAGTTGAAACAGCCAAAAAGTGGAGACAATTCAAATGTCTAACAATAGAAGGAAGAGTGGATAAAGTGTGCTATAATCATAAAATAGATTCATACAACAACAAAAATGGACAAACTGAAGCTGTACACATCAACATGGATCTTGCAAGTGTACTATGAAGGGAATGAAGCCAAACATACCGAAATGCATACTGTACGACAGCATAAATCAGGTAACGTTCTATGTGCACTTGAGAAGAGTGTGTGTGTGTGTGTGTGTTGTTGGGTGGGGTGTTCTATAGATGGTGCTAAGTCTAATTGGTTTATAGAGTTGTTCTAACTTTCTATGTCCTTGTTGATATGCTGTCTAGTGGTTCTACCAATTATTGAGAGTTCAGTATTAAAGTCGTCAACTATTATTGCTGAATTGTCTGTTTCTCCCTCTAGTTGTTTCTGTTTCAAGTATTTTGGGGCTCTGTTTCTTAGGTGCACATATATATTTACAATTTATAATTTATAATTATGTCTTCTTGATGGATGGACCCTTCTATGATTATTAAATATGGGCCATACTTTTCTGTTTCTTTGCATGTCTCATTTTTTTGTTGAATACTGGATATTCAAAATAACATTATGTGGCAACTCTGGAAATCAGATTCCCCTCCCATTCCAGAGTTTGCTGTTGTTGCTATTTTCTTTTTTAGTGACTTCCTGAACGAATTCTGTAAAGTCTCAATTATTTATTGTATGTGACCACTGAAGTCTCTGCCCAGTTAGCTGAGTGGTCAGCTAATGACTGGACAGATATTTCCTTAAATGCTTTGCACCCAGTTCTCCGTTCTGGTAGCTTACTTCTGTTCCTCCATTATCCAAGATTGTTGTGTTTATATGACCTTAATTGAATTTTTGGGAGTAATAGAGGGAGCAGAGAATAGCTAAGACCAGCCAACAACCTAATATTAATATGAGATATTGCTATTTTTATAAATCCTTAGCCTTCCCTGCCACTAGGTATTTCTCATTGGCTAATTTCTCTGGATTCCTTTTAGTTCTCAAGATTTCTGGGCTCTCTCCTCCTCTCTTCCTGATATTCTCTCCACTCTCCGTTCTCCCAATGTTCCAACCCCTTCTGGAGAAGCCAGGATTGAATTTTAAAATTCTGGAACTTCATCATTAAATAGAATAAGCTAGTTATCTTTATAATAATCTTTTTTTTATTGGAACGATCTCAGGACCTGCTTTCACAATAAAGCAGACTGCTTGAGGTG
Source organism: Equus quagga (assembly GCF_021613505.1). Taxonomy (NCBI): domain Eukaryota; kingdom Metazoa; phylum Chordata; class Mammalia; order Perissodactyla; family Equidae; genus Equus; species Equus quagga. Next base: position 74,159,414 of record NC_060267.1, on the reverse strand, counting down.
TATTTCTAAATATGAGAGCCACATAACCAAGAGATGAGATAATTATACTACTCTTCTGAAAGGGGAAGTGGCTGAGGTCAGTTTCGTTATCAAACAGCATTTTTTCCTTTAAGCTATTTTGTTTGGTTTTGTGAGAAATCATTCTGAAGGCCTCCATTTCTACCATTGTTTATGAAAACATCTCTTCCTTCACTTTTGAAGGTTTCGTTTTAATATAGCAGTTTTTCATTTTACCAGAAAAGAATTATTTTTGTGTTGATCAAAATAACATGTTTAAAGATGGACTCTAGATTTGGCATCAGGATTCATTTAGTTTATTGGTTATGGCACTGCTGTTATTAAAATTTTATTGGTCCTTTCATGTCAATTCTGCACGGTTCTTGTTAGAGTTGTTCTAAGATAGCTCAAAGTTTTAATATAACTGATAACGGAATCCTTTTCTGGTCACTGTATCTTCCAACTGGCTTCAAGAAAATTATTGACTTTTAAAATTTATCTTTTATTAGGCTACTTTACTAGACTGTTTCTGGGGAACAGTTTTAATTGATTTGTTTTTAGATATAAAATCATATCGTTTGCAAGAGATAATTTTATCTCCTTTTCTCCAATATCAATGCCTATTATTTCTAGTTAATATTTTATTGTGAATTTCCTAGCAAAATTCTTGTTGCCTTGTGACAGGTGAGATTATTGTGAGCACTGACCTTTAGGAAAATAAAATTTCAAGATTAATATTATTAAAACTGTTAAGTCATGAACTCTGTGATGTTTCCTGTGTTTCATAATCAAACAAGCCTATTGTGTACAGTGGGTTTAACTATTTCAAGCTCATCATGAATGGGCCACTCTTGCCCATTATCCCCAAAATGTCATCCTACAACTTATTTAGTTCTATTGCTATTTTTTTTCCTTCTTCTCCCAAAGCCCCCCAGTACATAGTTGTATATTCTAGTCGTAGGTCCTCCTGGGTCTGCTATATGGGACGCTGCCTCAGCACGGTCTGATGAGAAGTGCTAACTCCGCGCCTAGGACCCAAACCCACCAAACCCTGAGTTGCAGAAGCAGAGAGCCCAAACTGAACCACTCGGCCACGGTGGCGGAGCGGTCCGTATTGTTAATTCTTATATTATTCAATCTAATTGTTACTTCTCTTCTTTACCTAAGAAAGAAAAAGTCTGCTTATTCGTGTGGTATGACCAAATTCTCCTGATGGTCCTCCAGCTGAAGCGTCCATTTACCCTTGGTGATCCAGAGAAAGTGAACTGCCAAAAGGACCCAGCAAAGACATGGGAACCGCATACCTTGCAAAGAGAACGTGGTAATAGATGTATCTGCTCTCCATGCACAACTTTTTATTTCATTTTTCCGGCGGGATCTGGTTTATTCCGCCTTGGGAGGGTGGTCCTCAGAGTGCCGGGTACCACCCTTGCCCGGTCGGAGAGAGGGTCCATTAAGGCCGGTGGTGGGAGAAATGGGGTGGGGGTGAGGGTACGCAGCAACTGCAAGGCAGCGAGGCCAGGCCGCTCTGGTAGGCCTGGCGGGTGCCCCTGCTGCCTAGGGTGGAAGGCACGGGGCTGGGACCCGTCCTGGCTACAGGGCTGTGAACCCAGTCCACACAGGCACCGCGGGCAGCGGGGCACAGGGTCACAGGGCACGGAACATGAAATACAGACACATGGCTCATGACTAAGCACAGGGACAGCGGGAACAGATTCACAGGCCAGAGGGACACCCAGCCTTAGCCGGACACATGGACACAACGGTGGTGTCATTCAGACCATAGGGGACACACGGCACTATGGGACACGTGGCCTCAATGGCCACAGGGGACAGACCAGGCCACGCAGTGCGGGGGTCGGGGAAAGGGAGGACTGCTCAGGAATGGCGGCGAGAGGGGCTTCGGCGCCCGACTGGAGGCGCCTGGGGGCAGCCCCGACGCAGAAACCTCGGGGGCTCAGTCCGTCCTCCACTTTGTTGAGCAGCTTCACCACCTCATCGTGGATGATGAACACGATGGCCACGTCCACGGAGACCTGGCCCAGGGAGGGGCAGTGCCCTAGTAGGACGCCTTGAACTCCTCATTCCTCTGGACCTGCGAGCAGCCGTCCAAACGCCCCAGCGTCTGTGCGCCTCCAGGTCCTGCATCCGGGTCTCCATCACGGCCACAGGCGTGTTCCCGAAGCTGCGCTCGCGGTAGCTCCGAATCCCGCGTGAACAGCAGTTTCAAGGGCTTGATGGGGTTGGGCGCGCGGTACCGGCTGCGCGCGAGGAAGCGCATGGCCTGCCTGCATCTCTGCTTCAGCACGGTGGCCATGAGTCTCTGATACGTCTCCTTCAGCCCTTGTTCCCGCAGTCCCCTTGACCCCGTGAAGAATCCTCTGTCCTTTGGGTTAAGGGAGGTCTGGTCGTGGATGAACTTCGCCTTGGTGGTGTCCATGGGGCGCTCGACCACCAGGCCCTCTGCCACGCCGGCGCCCGTGCCGCACGGCAGCCCGCGCGTGCTGTCCAGCCATCCTTGGGCGTCCGGCTCGTGGTTGCTGAGGAACATCCCGAACCCGACGGCCGCCCTGAGGCTGGAGCCTTAGGCCTCGGTACAGGTCTGGATGCCAGGGCTGCGGACCGTCTGCGGCACGCAATCCTGATGCTTGGTTCCGCGGAGGGTGCGAGCGCTCGTCCCTCTGCGGCTGCGTGTTCACGTCCTCGGTGGCGAAAGTGATGCAAATTGCGATGCTGCCTGCGGGGACCGCGACCCGGGTCTTGAGACCCCCGGCCGCCCCCCCGGACTTTGCCCCGCGTCTGTGCCGCGGGGAGGCTGGCCGGGTCCCCATGCGTCGCCGTATTGTCCTGGCGAGGCGCGGAGCGGCGACATGCCGGGCGAGTCCCTCCAGAGTGAACTTTTTAAAGAACGTATCGTTTATGATCTGTTTGAGGGTAGTTTGGAGAGATTTTGCCCTTTTAACACTAAATACTTCAGTGTTTAAGAACAAGGACATCCTCTTACGTCACCACAGTGCAATTATGAAGATCAGGAAATTTAACTCTGATACAATGCTATTATTTAATCCACAGCCCATATTCAGATTTTGTCTACTGTCCTAATAATGTCCTTTAGAGAGAATTTTTTCCTGGTCCACTATTCAGTGCTGGGTCATGCGTTGCATTTAGTTTTCTTGTCTCTAATCTCCTGGAACATTTCCTTAGCCTTTTTGTTTGTATCCTGACCTTGACATTTTTGAAAAGTATAGACCGGTTATTTTGCAGAATATCCTTCAGCTTGATTTTGTCTGGTTTTTCCTCTTGGTTAGATTCAGGTTATGTATGTTCGACAGGAATACTAAAGAAGTGGTATTATGTCCTCAGTGCGTCATATCAGAAGGCACCTGGAGTCAATTTGTCCCGTCGTTGGTGATGTTAAGGTGGTTATCCTCCAGGTCTCCCAGATGTAGAGCTATTACTATGTTTTTAAAAAAATTAATATGTAGTTTGTGGTGAGATACTTTGACACCATGTAAATAGCCTGTTTCTCATCCAACTTTTACCTATTACAACTATGATACTTACATTTACCTACTATAATATTTTACCTATGATAATCTGTTACCATAGCAACTTTAACCTTGTTTGATGATTTTCTAACCCAATCATATTTATTTTTTGGCATCCTACTGTAAGAAAGAGCTTTCCTTCTTCCCTCCCTCCCTTCCTTCCTTCTTTCCTTCCTTTCTTCCTTTCAAAAGAACTCATGCATTCTTGTTTTATTCTATGGGTTATAGTTCATTTTTACCATTATTTATTTTGATGCTCAAAATAATCTGTCCCAGATTTGGCTAATGGGAACCTCATCCACTGTGCTTCTATGGCCTTTTGAAATATCCTAATCATTTTCTGCATGCTTCCTTACATTCTAGTGCGGTGAGGTGCTCCAAGCTAATCTTGTTCTTTTCCTGCTCCAGACTTTTTAATAGCCATTTCTCCAAGGAACTATGTTTCCTTTTAGTTGAGAATTGTATTTAGAAACCAAGATCTGGGCGGGAAGTGTGTCCATTGCTACTGAGGGTTCATTGCCCTCGCAGTATGTGTATATTGAATAAAATTTCTGATCACTTGTTGGGACAAGTGGCTTAAAGAGTAAACTTTTTTTTTGACTTCTGGAACATTTGATTTTTGATTTTTTTTATTGAGGTCATAATAATTTATAACATTGTAAAATTTCTGTTGTACATTGTTATTTGTCTGTCACCATATATATGTGCCCCTTTACCCCTTATGCCCATCCCCTAACCCCTTCCCCTCTGGTAACCACTAGTCTGATCTGTTTGTCCGTGTCTTTGTTTATCTTCCACATATGAGTGAAATCATACAATGTTTGTCGTTGTCTGTCTGGCTTATCCCGCTTAACATAATACCCTAAAGTTCCATTCATGTTGTTGCAAATGGGACGATTTTGTCTTTTTGAATGGCTGAGTAGTATTCCATTGTATATGTGTATATATATATATATATATATATATATACACACACACACCCCACATCTTCTTTATCCATTCATCAGTTGATGGGCACTTGTGTTGCTTCCACATCTTGGCTATTGTGAATAATGCTGCAGTGAACATAGGGGTGCATAAATCTCTTTGAATTGTTGATTTCAAGTTCTTTGGATAGTTACTGACTAGTGGAATAGCTGGGTCATATGGTATTTCAATTTTTAATATTTTGAGAAATCTCCATACTGTTTTCCATAGTGGCTGCACCAGTTTGCATCCCCACCAGCAGTGTATGAGGGTTCCCTTTTCTCCACATCTCTCTAACACTTATTTTTTTTTGTCTTGGTGATTATAGCCATTCTAACGGGTATAAGGTAACAACTCAGTGTAGTTTTGATTTACATTTTCCTGATGATTGGTGATGTTAAAGATCTTTTCATGTGCCTGTTGGCCGTCTGTATATCTTATTTGGAAAAATGTCTGTTCATATCCTCTGCCCTTTTTTTTTTGGTGAGGAAGATGGTCCCTGAGCTAAATCTGTTACCAGTCTTTCTCTTTTTGCTTGAGGAAGATGGTCCCTGAGCTAACATCTGTGCCAGTCTTCCTCTATTTTGTATATAGGATTCCACCACAGCATGGCTTAATGAGGGGTGCATAGGTCGGTGCCCGGGATCCAAACCTGTGAACCTCAGGCTGCTGAAGCAGAACATGTGAATTTAAGCACTACGCCACTGGGCCAGCCCGCCTCTGCTCATTTTTTGATTGTGTTGTGTTTTTTTTCGTTGTTGATGAGTTGTTTGAATTCTTTATATATTTTGGAGATTAACCCCGTTTCAGATATATGATTTGCAAATATTTTCTCCCAGTTGGTAGGTTGTCTTTTTGTTTTCTCCCTTGTTTCCTTTGCCTTGCAGAAGCTCTTTTTTTTTTTCTTCTTCTTCTTCTACCCAAAGCCCCCAAGCATGGAGTTGTATATATTCTAGTTGTAGGTCCTTCTGGTTGTGCTGTGTTGGATGCTGCCTCAGCGTGGCTTAATGAGTGGTGCTAGGTCTGCACCCAGGATCTGAACCAATGAAACCCTGGGCTGCTGATGCAGAGCACGCGAACTTAAGCACTTGGCCATGGGGCTGGCCCTGCAGAGGCTCTTTAGTCTGCTAAAGTCCCATTTGTTTATTTTTTCTTTTGTTTCCCTTGCCTGAGTAGACATGGTATTTGAAAAGATCCTTCTAAGACCAATGTCTAAGAGTATACTGCCTATATTTTCTTCTAAGAGTTTTATGGTTTCACGTCTCACCTTCAAGTCTTTAATCTGTTTTGAGTTCATTTTTGTGTACAGTGAAAGATAATGGTCTACTTTCATTCTTTTGCATGTGGCTGTCCAGTTTTCCCAACATCATTTATTGAAGAGACTTTCCTTTCTCCAGTGTATGTTCTTGGCTCCTTTGTCAAAGATTAGCTGTCCATAGATGTGTAGTTTTATTTCTGGGCTTTCAGTTCTGTTCCATTGATCTGTGTGTCTGTTTTGGTGCCACTACCATGCTGTTTTGATTACTATGGCTTTGTAGTATATTTTGAAGTCAGGGATTGTGATGCCTCCATCTTTGTTCTTTTTCCTCAAGATTGCTTTAGCTATTCAGGGTGTTTTGTTGCCCCATATGAATTTTAGGATTCTTTGTTCTGTTTCCATGAAGAATATCATTGGGATTCTGATTGAGATTGCATCGAATCTGTATGTTGCTTTAGGTAATATGGACATTTGAACTATGTTTATTCTTCCAACCTGTGTGCATGGAATATCTTTCCTTTTCTTTATGTCATCATCAGTTTCTTTCAATAACGTCTTATAGTTTTCATTGTATAGGTCTTTCACCTCCTTCGTTAAATTTATTCCTAGATATTTTATTCTTTTTGTTGTGGCTGTAAATGGGATTGTATTCTTGAGTTCTCTTTCTGTGAGTTTGTTATTAGAGTATAGAAATGCAACTGATTTTTGTAAGTTGATTTTGTACCCTGCAACTTTGCTGTAGTTGTTGATTATTTCTAATAGTTTTCTGATGGATTCTTTAGGGTTTTCTATATATAAAATCATGTCATCAGAAAACAGCAAGAGTTTCACTTCTTCCTTGCCAATTTAGATTCCTTTTATTCCTTTCTCTTGCCAAATTGCTCTGGCCAAAACCTCCAGCACTATGTTGAATAAGAGTGGTGCGAGTGGGCACCCTTGTCTTATTCCTGTTCTCAGAGGGATGGCGCTCAGTTTTTCCCTAATGAGTGTGATGTTGGCTGGGGGTTTGTTGTATAGGGCCTTTATTATGTTGAGGTACTTTCCTTCTATCCCCATTTTATTGAGAGTTTTTTTTTTTATCATAAATGGATATTGGATTTTGTCAAATGCTTTAAAGAGTAAACTTTTTCCCCTTAATCTTTGAAAACTAGGGAGTAGTAGTTTCATAAATGAAAAAATACGTATCCTAGAATTCTAGGGATACCTTTTCTCTATATACTGTTAAGTGTTCTACCTGTAATCATTCAAGAAAAAAAATCTTGATATAGCTAGGATGGATAGGGAGGAAGAGAAGACTTTGTTTTTATGTAATTCATTGAAGTTATTTGGGGCAACTGTGGTTCACTCTCCGTCTCAATTTTTTTTTTTTTTAACATAAGTGTTCTTTTTTTCTTTTAAAGATTTTATTTTTCTCCTTTTTCTCCCCAAAGCCCCCTGGTACATAGTTGTATATTTCGTTGTGGGTCCTTCTAGTTGTGGCATTTGGGACGCTGCCTCAGCATGGTCTGATGAGCAGTGAGCAGTGCCATGTCCGCGCCCAGGATTTGAACCAACGAAACACTGGGCCGCCTGCAGCGGAGCGCGCGAACTTAACCACTCGGCCACGGGGCCAGCCCCCTCCGTCTCAATTTTTAAAAGTTTAATATAATTGGATCTTTGGGACATTATCCCTGAAGGATCTGAAGTTTCAAACCTCTGTGTGTATTGTAGCTGCTAAACTTTAAATTGTTTAGGGATGACAGCTATTCCCCCAAACAACAGATGATTTAAATTTACATAACATTTCATTGACTATCCTTTGGCATTTTTAGTTATGGGGGTAACAGTCAATACTTTGGAAAGAAATGAATTGCAATGTGGATTTTTGTGTAATACATTTAACATTTTTAACATGGATGCATTTATTCTTTCCTGCACATAGCTAACTTTATGAAGTACGTCATGAAACAGTATTTTATTTGGAGTTGGTGACAAGGGAGTTCAGGTGAGAGGACCAATTTTTCTTGGCTACTTTTTTTATGGGATAGAAAATATCAAGTCCCAGGCAACTGGGCTGATTTTTCATTCTAAAAAAATTGTGTTTTCTTTGGTAGTTTTAAGAGTAGGTCAAGAGATATTGTTTCCTTAAAGTAATCTGCTACAATGATATCATAAAATTTTTGTAGAGAATTTGTTAAATATAAAATCTGGCAGAGAAATCCCTGAGAAATAATCCATTAAGTAACAAATGAATAGGAACTAACTACTGTGATATAGAAAAATGCAGCTCTTAGGAAGAAAAGCAAAAACTGTATGCTCAGGTACCACAGAGGGAAGTAATACTGACAAGTGTTCCCTGGAATACTAAGAGAGTATTCAGCGTTACTGATAACGTTTGGACCTACAATGCGAGCTGCTTTGGGAGTGATGACTAACAGTAAAAAATGAAAGGACTCGCTAATAGGCCAGATGCGAGATAGAGTAGGGAAGTCAAAGATAATAAGGTAATATAATGAAAACTATTGAAAACTATTACGCCCATGTTATAGAGGCATGATATGAGATATTGCCTATGACGTAATTATTTTCACCATCACCATCTGTGCTAGCTTTTTAAATATGGAGAACTGGGAGACAAATGATAACATTGACTGAAATTGAGAAAAACTGGGAAAGAACACCAATGATGAGAAAGTGAAGACTGAAATATTGGGAGATAAACCATATAATTGAGGAATTTGCCTGTGAAATAAAGAGCAAATATAGGATCGCAGTTTGCATATGTAGTGAGACAATGAAGGGAATTTTTAAGAACAAGTATATTTGAAAATAGAAAGGAAAGAACTAGTGGGGAAAGGAAAAATGTTGAAGGTGATAAAGAGCAATGTCAGTGCAGAAGCAAGGTAAGTTTTGTAATTTTTTGGTTAATAATGTGAAATGTAAAAAAATAAAACCTTAAGTGTCTTGTTTATAATTAGATGATCTATAATCTTCTTTTCAAAGAGATTTTTAAGATAATTTTAAAAGGGAGTTTAATTTCTGCGTTTCCTGGATCTTCATGGGTTTTCGTGTATAATAAGAGTATTGCCTGGGTATAGTTTTTAGAACTATTTACATACTGGCAGAGGTATGAGTCTCAGTAATGAATGAAACTGAACAATGGATACATCAGTGTTTAAATGGGGTGGGTTCTTTTGTGTGAGTTGTAAACTGACTCTTAAATCTAATCAGAATGGATAGCTACAGTGCTTCACAGAATGTCATCATTTTTGAAACAAGTATATGGACCGCCATGCTGTTAGCTGCATAGCACAGAGTTCATTTAGACCCAGAACTTCATAAGTGTTCGTTTAAAATTTATTTATTTGTTTGGTTCCACATTCCTCTTCTTCTTCCAATGAAAATCATTACTGGTTTTATTGAGTTTTATGGACAAATGTGCTTTCTTTTCCTCACTTATCTGGCTTTCTTTTCTTATTTGTGCTCAGTGACATATTAGGCCTTCATACATATTTTTCGTCTTTCAGTATTTTCAAATCTTTACTGAAAACCTACTGTGGGCCAAGTATAGGATTATGGGCTGAGATTCAGATATTAAATATGTTTATTCTTGTTCCTAAATGAATTATTTTCTAAATTTTATTGTGGAAGAATCAACTTTTTTTGCCCCTTTAGATCAATAGATACACTATGCTGTGATTTCTTGTGGTAAAATTGTGTTTATGATAGTGAAAGTAAGTTTGAAAGCGTTTTCCTAGCTAAATGAACAGTGTACTTTATCCATCCCTTTCTGTCCTCAGATGAAATGAAGAGAATAAGGCTAGAATCACTACAGGTGAGTGGAAGGAAATGCAAGGAGAAAACCTCACCATCTGGAGCCTTTTTTTCCTGGAGGGTTTTTCGAGATACCCAGAGTTAGAGATCGTTCTCTTTGTCTTCAGCCTTGTAATGTATCTGATAACCCTCCTGGGCAACAGCACTCTTATTTTAATCACTGTCCTAGATTCATGCCTTCAAAGCCCCATGTACTTGTTCCTGGGGAATCTCTCTTTCATGGATATTTGTTACACATCTGCTTCTATTCCCACTTTGCTGGTGAACCTGCTGTCATGCCAGAAAACCATTATCTTTTCTGGGTGTGCTGTACAGATGTATGTGTCCCTTGCCATGGGCTCCACGGAGTGTGTGCTCCTGGCTGTCATGGCGTATGACCGTTATGTCGCCATTTGCAACCCGCTGAGATACCCCATCGTCATGAACAGGCAGGTCTGTGTGCAGTTGGCCACTGTCTCCTGGGTGACCGGCTGTCTGACCGCCCTGTTGGAAACCAGTTTCGCCCTGCAGATACCGTTTTGTGGGAATCTCATCGATCACTTCACATGGGAAATTCTGGCCGTGCTGAAGTTAGCTTGCACAAGTTCACTGCTCATGGACATGGTCATGCTGGTGGTCAGCGTGCTCCTCCTGCCCATTCCACTGCTGTTAATATGCATCTCCTATGTCTTAATCCTTTCTACTGTTCTGAGAATCAGCTCAGCAGAGGGAAGAAACAAGGCTTTTTCTACCTGTGGTGCCCACTTGACCGTAGTGATCTTGTATTATGGGGCTGCCCTCTCCATGTACTTAAAACCTTCTTCAGCAAGCTCACAAGAAATAGATAAAGTCATCTCATTGCTTTATGGAGTCCTTACCCCTATGTTGAACCCCATAATTTACAGTTTAAGAAACAAGGAAGTCAAAGATGCTATGAAAAGACTACTGGGCAGAATAACATTGCATCAGACGTGTGAAAATCTCTGACTGGGTGCCTGTGGCTTTTCTAGGAGTGCGCTCCTGGCAGAACTTGCCAGAGAAATTCTAGAAGATATACTCACCCTCAGAACACTGACTTGAACCTTACTTAGCTCTATAATTTTACAGTTGTGAGAGATGTGTACACAGAGTGATTGCCTATGAATAATAGTAGGCTCCAATTAGCGTTTAGTAATATTTTCCATCTTTTGTGTTTCGTGGTTGTGAGAAGTTTTGGACTATAGAGTCATTACAAGTTTGCTCCAGAAGGAAACTTGGATAAATTTAGTCAGTGAATGTCGGTGCCAGAAGAAACTTGTATATCCTCTCTGCCTTAAGTCCTTTCTGGAATGAGGCAGGAGCACAAAGAAACAAGAAAAGATTGTCCTTGATTATGCAAGTGAGAAAACAGAAAGGAAAATTAAAAGACTTGCTCAACATCACACAATTGCAGAACCGGAACTGCAACCCTCATCCTTTCCACTTCTTTGCTGGATCTTGCTCTCCCACACTGTGGTGGCTCCCTAACTACCCTTCCTCATCCGGAACTCCTGATTAAAACTGGAGGCTGGCCCGGTGGCCCAGCGGTTAAGTGCGCATGTTCTGCTTCAGCGGCCTGGAGTTCGCCGGTTTGGATCCCGGGTGTGGACATGGCACTGCTTGGCGAGCCATGCTGTGGCAGGCATCCCACATATAAAGTAGAGGAAGATGGGCACGGATGTTAGCTCAGGGCTAGTCTTCCTCAGCAAAAAGAGGAGGATTGGCAGCAGACGTTAGCTCAGGGCTAATCTTCCTCAAAATAAATAAATAAATAAATAAACCCTCCTGACTTCCTGAGTAAGGCATCCAATGCTGACTTGATCTGCTCACCTGCTGATCTTGCTTTTCTAAGCACCCAGAGACTTATGCAAATTGTATCTGTCTCTGTGCTGGAATACCACCCATACGCTAATGCAGTCGTTTTTGTGCTTTTATCTTTTTTCTTTGTTTGATGATTGACTTCACAAGGGCAAGGATTCCTATTATTTTGTACATTTTATGTTTATAGCAGTCATTCGGTAAACCAATAAATTAGCTTTAAACTAATCACTTTGTTTCAGAAATAAGTACCACTTGTGAAAATTTTGAAGAAGAAACAAGCATGGGCAATGAGGTATATTGCTTTATAAATATCCAACAATTACAGAGGCAATGTTTTCATTAGTTGTTTTAAATCTTTTATTGTATAAAAATATTCCTTGTTAAAAATGCATATTTTGAGGCTGGCCTCGTGGCTGAGCGGTTAAGTTTGAGTGCTCCACTTTGGCAGTCTGGGGTTCGCTGGTTCATATCCTGGGCGTGGACCTACACACTACTCATCAGGCCATGCTGTGGTGACGTCCCACATAGAAGAACTAGAATGACTTGCAACCAGGGTACACAACTATGTACTGGGTCTTTGGGGAGGAAAAAAAAGAGGAAGATTGGCAACAGATATTAGCTCAGGACCAATCTTCCTCACCAAAAAAAAAAAAAAAAAAAAATCTTAAAAAAAATAGCAGATTTTGGGCCTCTACTCCCAGATATTCTGATTCATTAGCTCTGGGGTGGGGTCCTGATAATCTTCATTTATAATAGATCCCCAAGAAATTCTGATAGAGGTTGTGAAATGATCATACTTTGGGAGACGTTGTTTCCAGTGAAAATCTGTCATTCCAAAGGAGAGGTAGGATTAGTTCTCATTTCTCCCTTTTTCCTTTTAATTTTTCTTCCATTCTTTCTGCCTCCATGTGCACCTTCTCACTTGCCCACCTCTACTTCTAGAGTAGGGAAGGATTTTGAGTGGAGAAAGGTTAACCCACTTGACGAATTTCAAAATATGAAAGACCTAAAAAGCTTTAGTATGGGATGTTGAATTCTGGATTATTTAACTCTTACACCATTCCCATGGATCTTGGGCTTCCATTACATGTTCCTGGATGTGTAACCCACTTGTAAAGAGACTTGAAATAACCACATACAAAATTCTTAGCAAGGGGACAAATTTGATGCTAGAGGTTGCTGCCAAGAGATGTTCATAGAAGCTAGGAGTAATTATTTTTCTGCTTAGATACCTTAACCTTCTCAACTCAGTTACCATATTAATTTCCTGGCAATGTCAGAGTCATTTTGAAGTGAAATTTCATAATAGGCTTTTATTAGAGTGGAGCTGAATTTTATGTTAGAGTAGAATGAACTGTCTGCCTCCTGAAATTAGCTATAATATGTGTGGTACTAAATATAAACAGGGATAACCATAGTTATAAAAATAGCTGAAATCTTTACTTCCAAGAGTGAACTATGAGAACTTGAAGACACAGAGACTGAACACTCTCTGTAATTAATATATCAGCTTTGACACAAAGAACTGAGCAAATTGACATGGAGCCAGATGTTCCAGGATACGATGTGGACCAGAATGGGACACTGAAACAAATGAGAAATGGCCCAGATGTCAGAGAAGGCCCCAGGATGGGACCCAGGCAGGTATCCCCCTAGCAGCTCTTGGCGAAGAGATTAGGAAGTACAGTAGTTACAGCCATGTTATGTAAAGTTGCTGTGAGTAACAAATAACAAGCAAATATAAATAGAAATGCATTTTATATATTATTCAACACTAAATTATTGGTAAATGATATATTCTTTCATTTGGATTAGATTCCATTTCAACCAATACTAATTACAGTCATTACATTTATAGCCTCAGGTAAGGGATCCTTTTTAAGTATTGTTGAAAAGAGGAATATATTTGACAGAGAAGATAAAACCACCTCTTGACAGCCAATTCCTGAAAGAATGATTACACAATCAGATTTATGCTTTAGAAAAATCTGATCATATCATTTCCCTACTTAAATCCCTTAACAGCTTTTTATTACTCTAAAGCTTGAAGTCCCTAAAATGACATGCAAGGACTTTCATAATCTGGTTACTCACCATTTACATCCTTTGCTCTAGGCATACAAAATTCCTTTTAGTTCCACGGAAGCGTGCTCTGTCTTGCTTCTTTTATTAAGAGCATTTACCACAATTTGTAATTTGATAATAATTTGTGGGTTTACTTGTTTAATGTCTCTCTCAATAGTCTGTAGGTTCGTTGAGGCAAGGACAATATCACTTTCATTTTCCACTGTTCCCCAGGGCTTAGCACAAGTTCTGGCACAGAGAAGACATTCAGTGCATACTTTTTTGTGAAGCACCAAGTGCTCAATGAACATCTGTTGAATGAAAATATGCATGTAATAAACTTTGGATGACTATCCAATTAGATACTTGACCATTCCTGTGTTGAATACCTCCTTTTGATCGCTGGTGGTGGTGAGGTGGTGGTGGCAGTGGTGAGGATGTCTGTTGAGAATTAAAGAATGTCATCATTAGTTCTTAGCATGGAATCTCTAGGACTAAAGCATTAGGTTAACCACCTTTACTTTTCAACAGAGATGGTATATTGTTAGATAAGGGAAACGTACTAACAATTATTGTTTCAGGCCTTTGGCGCTATAATTGATACAGTTTCTAATGATCAAGATGGAGAAATGTACATAGGATGAAGCCATAATTAGAGTAACTTATAACTGGTTGGATCTAATGCACACTGGAAGAGTGTTCAGAATAGAATGAATGCTTGGTCTGTTCATAGAGGGGATTCAAGTATCATATGAGTGGTTGGGCCACATGTCCTTTACAGCTCGATTCCTTATTTAAAAAATAGTAATTATAGCAGGCTTTTAGCACTCCTTCGTTTTCATGGATGTTAATAGATAGAACTTTTAGACATCTCTGAATGATCTAAATTTAGAACCTATATTAATGGATACATGGGGAAAAATAAAAGTGTCACTAGGGGGTAAGACATCTGGACATGAACAGTAGCTTGTGGGCTGACTTGGGGTTATACAATCCTTCCTCCCGCCTGCCTTGTTTGTGAGAAGGCACCACCAAAATGTGAAGTAATTATTGGGCTGGTAAGTGAAGGAAAGTAGATGATGTGGGCAGGGGGAGAGAATGTCCCTGGCAGAGGGGCAGCATGTGCAAACGTCCCCTCACAGAGGAAGCATGACACATGAACCCAAAAGAAGGTCAGTGTGATAGAGGCATGGAGAGCAAAGGGAGAAGTGGCAGGTGATGAGGCTGTAGAGGTAGGCCAAGGCCAGACCTGCAGATCTTTGAAGAGGCTAAGCACATTGAGCAGCTGTTGAAATGGTTTGAGCAAACATTCCCATTAAAAGTCCTCTGGCTACAGTGTGGAGAATTGATTGTAGAAGGTAGGACTGGACACAAAGAGACCAAGTAGAAGAAAACTGCACTGCTCCAGCTGAGTGTTATTGGAAGCTTGGACTAGAGTGGTGGCAGTGGATAAAAAGGGTGATAGGAAAATTTGAGAACTATTTAAAAAGTAGCATTAACAGATTAAGAGGTAAAGTCAACAGGATTAGATATAGCTGGTGAGAGAGATGAAAGTGTCAAGGGTGACTCAGGTGTCCAAGAAGGCTGATAGTGTCATTAACTGACACAGGGAATGCTTGAAGAGGGCCAAATTTGGGGGTTGAAGGGTAAATCAGGAGTTGTATTTTAGACACGCTGAATTTGTCAGGATTTTGAGATATGGAAGTAGAGATATCGTGGAGTGAGTTGAATAGGCTAGTTTGGAATTAATGAGAAAGATAAGCCTAGAGATATAAACTTGTGACGCATTTGCATATATGTAATAATTTAAGTTATGAACATGGTTAACCTTAATTAGGGAGAGAATACAGAGTGAGAAAATTGCCTACGGTGAAACTAGAGGAACACTAATATTTAAAACCCGTGAAAAAGGAAAAGCCAACAAAGGGGCTTTGTAAATGAGCAATCCCTCAAGCGGGGAGAGGGCAAAAGCCGGACGACAGAATCCAATTTTGGTTGAGATGAAGTAAGCGCATTCCATCCCGTGTCTCCCACTGAATGCAGTTAACAACTCGAGAGAGAATGCAGAGCAGCTGTTCGAGGACTCTGAAAAATAAATGGTAGCAGGCAAATGCGGGAAGGAAACTGGAACTCAAGGTACCAACGAACTCACGGTGAATTTTCTGCTTTTTTTTTCTTTCCTCCCTCCAGTATCTCTTGTCTTGGACTCAAGGGCAGCCTGAAACCCGAACCTACACGCTGGGTTCAGACAGAAAGATAGAAAGAGCTCCAAGAGAAGCTCCCTATTTATGGTCTGAGAAGAGAGAAATGGGGTCCCTATGCATCAGAAAGAGTATGGCAAATTCCCTGATTTTTTCTGTTACCTCTTGACCAAACCCCCAGGCAGTCCTGCGGTGACAGTGGCAGCAGCAGCAGCAGTGGTGGCTGGGCAGGCACCTAAAATCCTTAGGAAAGAGAACACTTCTTCCTGACTAGAGGAACAGCGGTCCCAGGAGCATGGGAGGAGTCCCCATTGCTCTTTTTTTTTTTCCTCTCTATTCTCTCACCATTTGGTACCTGAGGCAGAGACTTCCAGCTCCCAGAACTGTGAGAAAATAAACTTCTGTTTGAGCCACCCAGTTTGTGGTATTCTGTCACGGCAGCCCGAGCAGACTGATACGTGGTCCCTTTCTCCGTCTTCAAACCAGCAAAGATGAGTCAAGTCTTTCTCACATTGCATCACTCTGACCAAGCTTCTATCATCACATCTGTTTCTATAACTCTTTGTCTCCTTTTTCTACTTTAAGGACCTTTGTGATTACTTTGGGCCAAAACAGATAATCTCTCTGTTTTTTTTTGTTGTTGCTGTTATGAATTGTGAGCAATTTATTTTTATTTCTTGTAGTGTTCACGTAGTCTTTGATGGCATTAAACCTTTTATAATAAAAGCTACACATTTGTGAAACGACAACAGGATAAAGAGGCAAAAATGTTTTGTGTGAAAGTGTCAGTGTTTTATAATCCTAGACTACTTTTTATTTATTGAGTTCATAATAGTTTATATCATTGTGAAATTTCAGTTGTACGTTATTTCTTGTCTGTCACCACATAAGTGCTCTCCTCACCCCTTGTGCCCACCCTCCACCCATTCCCCTGGTAACCACTGAACTGTTTTCTTTGTCCCTGTGTTTGTTTATATTCCACACATGAGTGAAGCCATATGGTGTTTGTCTTTCTCAGTCTGGCTTATTTCACTTAGCATAATTCCCTCCAGGTCCATCCATGTTGTTACAAATGGGATGAATTTGTCTTTTTTTATGGCTGAGTAGTATTCCATTGTATATATATACCACATCTTCTTTGTCCAATCATTGGTTGATGGGCACTTGGATTGTTTCCATGTCTTGGCTATTGTGAATAGTGCTGCAATGAACATAGGGGTGCCTATGTTACTTTGGATTGTTGATTTCAAATTGTTTGGGTTGATATCCAGTAGTGGGATATCTGGGTCACATAGTCTTATTTTTAGTTTTTCGAGGAATCTCCATGCTGTTTTCCATAGTGGCTGTACCAGTTTGCCTTCCCACCAGCAGTGTATGCAGGTTCCCTCCTCTCCACACCCTCTCCAACATTTGTTATCTTTAGTCTTAGTGATTATAGCCATTCTAATGGGTGTAAGGTGATATCTTAGTGTAGTTTTTATTTGTATTTCTCTGATAATTAGTGATGTTGAACATCTCTTCATATGTTTATTGGCCATCTGTATATCTTCCTTGGAAAGATGTCTGTTCATATCCTCTGCCCAATTTTTGATTGGGCTGTTTGTTTTTTTGTTGCTCAGTTGTGTGAATTCCTTATATGTTATGGAGGTTAACCCCATGTCAGATATATGATTTGCAAATCTTTTCTCCCAGTTGGTGGGTTGTCTTTTTCTTTTGACCCTAGTTTCTTTTGCCTTGCAGAAGCTCTTTAGTCTGATGAAGTCCCACTTGTTTGTTTTTTCTTTTGTTTTCCTTGTCTGAGAAGACATGGTATTTGAAAAGATCCTCTTAAGTTTGATGTCTAGGCATGTACTACCTATATTGTCTTCCAGGAGTTTTATGGTTTCAGGACTTATCTTCAAGTCTTTGATCCATTTTAATCCATTTATTTTTGTGTATAGCATGAGATAATGGTCTACTTTCATTCTTTTGCATGTGGCTGTCCAGTTTTCCCAATACCATTTATTGAAGAGACTGTCTTTTCTCCATTGTATGTTCTTGGCACCTTTATCGAGTCTACTTTGTCTGATATAAGTATTGCAACACCTGCTTTCTTTTGTTTGCCATTAGCTTGGAGTATCCTCTTCCATCACTTCACTCTGAACCTGTGTTTGTCATTGGAGCTGAGATGTGTGTCCTGGAGGCAGCATATTGTTGGGTCTTGTTCTTTAACCCATCTTGCCACTCTCTGTCTTTTTATTGGAAAATTCAATACATTTACATTTAGGGTGATTATTGATATATGAGAGCTTAATGATGCCATTTGATCACTTGTTTTCTGGTTCTCCTGCATTTCCTTTGTTTCTCATCCTGTGTATTTTGGTCTACCAATTGAGTTATATAGTTTTTTGTGTTGTATTCCTTTGTTTTCTCCTTATTTATTATTTGTGTCTTTGTTCACTTTTTTGTTTAGTGGTTACCATGAGGTTCGTATTCAAAATCTCATAGATAAGATAGTCCATTTTCTGATGGCCTCTTATTTCCTTAGACTAAGCCAATTCAGTCTCTTTCCTCTTCTCCTCTTAAATTGTTTTTCTTACATCTTATTCCAACTTGGGTTGTGAGTTTCTGATTAAAATGACAAGATTATCTTTGCTTTTGGTGTTTTCCTTCTCTTTATCTTTTGTTTTTTTGAGGAAGATTAGCCCTGAGCTAACTGCTGCTAATCCTCCTCTTTTTGCTGAGGAAGACTGGCCCTGAGCTAACATCCGTGCCCATCTTCCTCTACTTTATATGTGGGACACCTACCACAGCATGGCTTTGCCAAGCCGTGCCATGTCCGTGCCTGGGATCTGAACCTAGGAACCGCGGGCTGCTGAAGGGGAGTATGCGCACTTAACCGCTGTGCCACCGGACTGGCCCCTCCTTCTCTATCTTTAATGCTATTCTTGAGTATTTGCTAACCTGTTCTGATGTATAGCTACAATTTTCTGATTTTGTCTACCTATTTATCTCCTTACTCTGTGCTTTGTAACCCCTTTCTCCCCTTTTTCTTTTTCAGGTATGAGGGCCTTCTTGAGGATTTCTTATAGGAGGGGTCTTGTGGCTACAAACTCCCTTAGCTTTTGTTTATCTGGGAAAGTTTTTATTTCTCCATCATATCTGAAGGTTGTTTTTGCTGGATAGAGTATTCTTGGCTGAAAGTTTTTGTCCTTCAAAGATTTGAATATGTCATTCCAGTCTCTCCTAGCCTGTAAGGTTTCTGCAGAGAAAGCCACTGAAAGCCTGATAGGGGTTCCTTTGTAGGTTATTTTCTTCTGCTTTGCTTCCCTGAGTATTTTTTCTTTGTCATTCACTTTTGCCAGTTTCACTACTACATGCCTTTCAGTAGGTCTTTTTACATTGACATATTTAGGACTTCTGGTAGCCTCTTCCACATGGATTTCCATCTCCTTCCCTAGGTTTGGGAAGTTCTCTGCTATTATTTCTTTGAACAAGCTTTCTGCTCCATTCTCCTTCTCTCCTCCCTCTTGAATACCTATAATTCTTATGTTGTATTTCCTAATTGAGTTGGATATTTCTGGGAGACTTTCTTCATTTATTTTTAGTCTTAGTTCTCTCTCCTCCTGTATCTGGAGCATTTCAACATGTCTATCCTCAATTATGCTGATTCACTCCTCTATGATGTCTGCTCAAGCATTCAGGGAATCCATATTTTGTTTTATCTCTTCCATTGTGTGTTTCATCTCTAATATTTCTGATTGATTCTTCTTTATAGTTTCAATCTCTTTTGTGAAATAGCTCTTGAACTCATTGAATTGTTTCTCTACATTCTCTTTTTACTCGTTGAGTTTTTTGATGATACCTATTTTGAATTCTCTGTCATTTAGATTACGTATTCTGTGTCCTCAGGACTGATTTCTGGGTACTTGCCATTTTCTCTCTGGTCTGAAGATTTGATATAACTTTTGATGCTGCTACAGGGCATGGCTCTGTTTTTGCACATTGTGGTATTATTTGGTTGCAGTTACTGCCTATTGCCACCAGGTGGTGGGAGGGGGTCAAGAGCTGTGTATTCTGAGCCCTCCTGTGTTCTGCCGAGATCCCATGCAGTGGAGCCAGTGCTGGGCGGGTGGAGAGGCGCTTTCTTCTGTGTGCTCTTGGAGTTTTCTCACTCTGCCCTTGCTATCTGCTCTCCTTGGGTGTTAGCTTGATGAGGTCACCCCTGTGTTAGATTTCACCTTGGTAGGGGCTTTCCCCTAGGCTGTGAGGGCCCTCGGGGATCTTTGATGTTGCTGCAAATGAATGTCCCCTCCCCCATTCCTTACCTCTTGAGACCACCTGCAGTCCTGGATTCCAGTCTTTTGGGGAGGGAGCGAAGTTTTCTCTTACCCTGTTCCACCTCCTCTGAGGGGGGATCCAGCCTCTCTGCCCTCCATTGTATGGCTACTTGGGTCTCTCAGATGTCTTTTGTGTTGTGTTTGGATGTCCTCTGTTGGAGTATGAATGTCAGGTTACCGGGAAATCTCACTCCAACATGATGCTGAGGTCACTCTAAATCTCTCTGTTTTAAGGTCAGCTGATAAGCAACTTTAATTCCATCTGAAACATTAATATTCTTTGCTGTGTAATCCAACATGTCCACAGATTCTGTGGATTACACTGTGGACATTTTTGGGGCCATTCTTTATCCTGCCACATCTTGATTTCATAATCACTGCACTGAGAAATGAAAACACTTTAAACGTTTGGATTCCTGGACATTGATGCTGAACTTACTCCAATTCCTGAAGACCCAGAATGACACTGCAATATATATATCAGTGAGTCTGCTTATGAATTTCTAGTGATTAATTGATAGTTTTCAAAAGTTCACTTTATGGAAACTCTGAAAGAATCCCATGATTATTTCCTTAATTTGCATGTAATATTTGGAATAGTTGCCATCGACAACTGGCACATCCCCACATCTATGAATTATGGAATAAAGACCACTATAGTAGGAGAATCCAAGCTGAAGCCTTTGGAACTTCCCTTTCCTGACAGATTATAATGTTAAAGGTGATATTGCATTCCTGGTGGAACCATAGAAATTAAAGCCACCATCAAAGGCTTGGAAGATTCAAGAAGTGGTGATTTCTGTATTGTGCTCGACTTTCCAAATTGGTAGATGCAGAAGACTGACAGGTTTTGGGGAATGATAATGAATTAAAATATAATCATTTTTTTGGAGGTTCTAATTGCACCTGCTTTTCCAGATATGGTCTCCTTGCTATAGCAGCTGGTGGCTGCTTTGTTTTCTTTCCTATTTCAACAATGTGAAAACAAGAAACCATCTGCTTTCACTTGGCAGAGTCAGCAGTACACATTCACCAGATTACCTCAGGTTTCTTCCTCAAGTCTCTAGTTCTGTTTCGCAAATAGGTATTGGAATATTGATCTGTAGTTTTATTTTCAAGTGTTTTTTTTTAATACAAATACATTTTTATTTCTTCATTAATTTATTCAGTAGATATTTACTCAATATCTAATGAGTGTGAGGTGCTTTTTTGGGTGTCATGGGGGATGCAGACACGAGCAAAACATGAATTTTTGCCCTTAAGGAGTCCAAAATCTAATGAGAAAGACCTGCATGAAAATATCTAAAAACTCAAGGCAGAACAATCACTTCACACTATGTATAATGCTTTTATGTTACCATACATCATAATGATAACAAATCTTCCAGTGATTTCTTTGTCTGACTTTGGCATAAGGGTAATGCTGGCCTTATAGAATGACTTGGGAAGTGTTTCCTCCTTTTCTGTTTCTTGGAAAAGTGTGAGAAGATTGGTGTTAATTCTCCTTTACATGCTTAGTAGAATTCACCAGCAAAGTTATCTGGTTCCAGGCTTTTCTTTGTTGTGAGATTCTTGATTACTGATTTAAGACCCTTACTACTTATAGGTCAGTCCAGATTTTCTGTTTCTTCTTGAGTCAGATTTGGTAGTTTGTGTGTTTCCAAATTGGAAAAGAAAAAGTAAATTATCTTTGTAGATGACATGGTTTTGTATATAGAAAATCCTAAACAATTGACAAAACCCCCAACTATTAGAGTTAATAATCATATTCAGCAGAGTTGCAGGATACAAGATCAATACACAAAACCAGTGATATTTCTATATAATAGCAGTTAACAATCCAAATAAGAAATTAATAAAACAATTCCATTTACAATAGCATCAAAAAGAATAAAACAGGAATAAATTTGACTTAAGTGTTACAAGACTTGTACACTTAAAAACTACATTGTTGAAAGAAAATAAAAAAGATCTAAATAAATGGAAAGATATCCCATGTTTATTGACTGGAAGACTTAATGTTATCATTAATTTTTAATTAAATTAAAAAATTTTAATAAAAAACATAACATAAAGTTTACCCTCTTAACCATTTTTAAGTGTATAGTACTGCAGTGTTAAGTATACTCATGTTGTTGTGGAACACATCTCCAGGACTTTTTCATCTTGCAATACTGAAACATACACGTTGAACAACAACTCCCCATTTCTCCTCCCCATAGCTCCTGGCAACCACTATTCTACTTTCTGTTTTTGTGAATTTGATTACTTTAGATACCTCATATAAGTGGAATGAGACAGCGTATGTCTTTTTGTGACTAGCTTATTTCACTTGGAATAATGTCTTCAACATTTATCCATGTTGTAGCATGTGACAGAATTTACTTTTTTATAAGGCTGAATAATATTCCAATAAGGCTGAATATAATAATATTCCTATATATACATATATATATATATATATATATACCACATTTTCTTTTCCATTCATTCATCAATGGACATTTGGATTGCTTCCATCTCTTGGCTATTGTAAATAACGCTGCAATGAACACGTGCAGATATTTCTTTGAGGTCCTGCTTTCAATGTTTTGGATATTTACCCACAGTGAGATTGCTAGATCATGTGGTGGCTCTATTTTTAAGTTTTTGAGGAACCTCCATGCTCTTTTCCATAGCAGCTGCACCATTTTACATAGCAGCGGTGCATTTTACACTCTCACCAATAGTGCACAAGGGTTCCAATTTCTCCACATCCTTGCCAACACTTGTTATTTTCTGTTTTTGTTTTTATATTAACCATCCTAATGGGTGTGAGGTAATATCTCATTGTGGTTTTGACTTGCATTTCTCTAATGATTAGTGATGTTGAGCATCTTTTAATATACTTTTTGGACATTTGTATGTCTTCTTTAGAGAAATGTCTATTCAAATCTTTTGTCTATTATTTTATTTTTATATTTTCCCTATTATATCTTTGATTAAATGTTAAATTCTTTAATATGGATACCATGACTCTCTTAAAATTTTTTTTATTAAGACTCTGGTTTTTTAGGTTCACAGCAAAATTTACTCCGTGCTCCTGCCCACACAGCCTCCCCTGCTATCAACACACCACCCTAGAGTGGTACATTTGTTACAATTGACGAACCTACATTGACACGTCATAATCACCCAAAGTCCCTAGTGTACTTTAGGGTTCACATTTGGTGTTGTATATTCTATGGGTTTGGACAAATGTATAATGATCTGTATCCATCATTATGGCATCATCCAGAGTATGAAACTTCATAGTTTTGCAATATATAAAGTAGAGCAAATTTATTAAACTTGAGAGGAATATTGTTCCTTGGACCCTTTTATGAGTACTTTGAACCACTGTCATCTCTTGATATTTCACTGTTACTCAACAATTGAGATCATTTCACTTTGAAGGGACTTCAAATTCCCCTTAGGAAACTTTCTGAGAAGAAAAGTTCTCTTATTAATAAGTCTCAATTGGATTTTCCCAAGCTTGCTCCTAACATGTTGCCTACCCCCAGGGCTGAGTCCCACAGTGTCTTATTTAACCTGTGTACACTTCCAGGGCAGCAGCGCCACCTGGGTTCTAAGCAGTAATGAAGCCCAGTGAAACCCAGCTCCCTCTAGGGCAACGAGAAGTAGTCTGTGACTTTTATTTGTGTAGTGGGAATAGTGTCATAATGAAGACTTGAGGTGCTGCAGAGAAAGAAAAACATGACTGTCTTCGTTAGATATATTTTGTCAACAAAGGCAAACTCTTGTGCTATTTGGAGAGCTAAGTCAAGTAGCTGCTTCTCCCAAAGGGCCATGGGAAGATCTTCTCAGAGGGACGATAGAGCATCTGTAATGAGAGAACTAGGTGGAATGGTGTGCATGTATTTTACTGCTCCCTGAGCAACGAAGTACCTTCCTAGTGTGACTCTTTCCTCATCATTCATTTCCCTACCTCAGATGGTCCTGCAGATTAACCAATATGACATTTCCCTATATCTTTCTCCTCTTGACCCATTGTAAGGGAAGAAAGGTTCCTTGACATTGTGTTAATAGTAGCATAACGCCCAGAACAAATCAAGGACTAGTCCCATTCTACTCCACATGAGTCCGAGCTATGTCTGCAATGTCTGTTATTTTTAGATGGAATATGCTACTTACTTTAGCAATTATTCTGAGCAGCCCTGGTCCAAGGGCAGCTACTTCCAGTATCAGATTGCCTACCAGCTGTGCTTCAAGGTGAAGTGCTTAAGTAGCTCATCAAAATTCTTTTTAATTTCCCTTCTAACATTTGTTGTCTTTCAGCCATAGGCAAAAGTTATTACTGGGTGGAATTTACATCTGGAGAAAGCATTCCAATTTAAGAGAGACATTCATAAACAGAGGCTGTGTCATATTTTATGCAAATATTTTACAAGTATATTATCCTTGAAAAAATTGTCTTCTGTTGTATTTTTAAATTGCACAGTCAATGAATAAATATATTCTTATAAAAACTATTAAATCAAAATGCTTTAGTAGAATTCTCCTTCGAATGCATGAATCCCATCCCAGTCCCACCTCCAGAGTTAATTCCTCTAATGAGACCTTTCTTATGCAATACTATAGTAGTTCTGAAATTTTACCGTGCTTGAGAATCACCTGGAGAGCAAGTGACTTGATTCCTGAGCCCCACCCCAGAAATTCTGGTTCAGTAGGTTTGGGATGGGAAGTGAGAATATGTTTTTCTAACAAGATCTCAGTGATACTGATGCTGCTGGTCCACAAATCACATTTTGAATAACAGTGCTATTGGCGTATGGTATAGAAGTGGTATAGAAATATTTAGTATAACATTGTGCATATGGTTTGATGCAAATGCTCTACTCTTTGCATTGCTCTATAATTTGCTTTTAAAAATTAGTAATGAGTCTTGGAAATAGCATCATGGCAGTACATATTGATCCACTATATTCTTTTAAGCTCTTGCAGAATATCTTATATTTCCTTCTAATTTTTTGGGTGCTTCCTGTAATTTATTAAGGTTACTTTTCTTTCTTGTACAACAGTTTGTGTTCCCTAGAGTTAATACTTGTCTTTTTTTATGCTTAGTTTTAAATGTGTTTTTTATTAACTCAAACCCAAACACCAGCCAGAGGGTATATATGTTCTCTCAATATATTCAGACACATTAATTATTGTATTAATTTCATTTTTTAAAGAAATCTTTCCCCAGATACTTATAACTTGCTGCAGTCTTTACTGGCCACTCTCTAGACTTGGTGTAGAACCATCATGAGATTTCTCTTTATCATTAGCCTGGGGATTGCCTTTGCCTCTGACTTGGTTTGTGTTCCCTGGTTCCTGATTTGATGTCTTCCTCCTTCCTGGTTTACTGCCATATTTTGTTGACCATCCTTCAGTAGCTTCCTAAAAAGGTGCATGAGTGCTAATTTTTTTGAAACTTTGATTGTCCGAAAATATGTTTGTTCTGTTGATGGTTGTCTGGCTGTAGAATTCCAAATGTTTTAAAATTTCTTGATGATGTGCCTTGGTATAGATTTTTTTCACCTTTTGTGTTGGATACTACTTGAAACCTTTCAATCTAAAACACATGTTCTTGGACATTGAAAAATATATTTTTTTTCTTTATTTTCTCTGTTTTTCTGGAACTTTTATTAGTATGTTGGAACTTCTGGATTGGTACTCTAATTTTCTAATCTTTGTCTCTCTTTGTGTTTTTGGTTTACCATCTGGGAGATTTTCTTAATTTTATCTTCCAACGTTTCTGTTCAGTTTTTCCTGGTTTTGGCCATGTTTTTAATTTCCAAGAACTATTTTTATTCTTTGAATGTTCCTTATATGCCACAACTTCTTCATCCATTCGTCTGTCGATGGACACTTAGGTAGTTTCCATGTCTTGGCTACTGTAAATAATGCCGCTGTGAACATGAGGGTGTAGATATCTCTTTGACATAGTGTTTTTGTTTCCTTTGGATATATTCCCAGAAGTGAAATTGCTGGATCATATGGTAGTTTTATTTTTATTTATTTTCTTAAAAATTTTTTATTGAGGTTATGATAGTTTACGACATTGTGAAACTTCAGTTGTACATCATTATTTGTGAGTCATCTTATAGGTGTCACCTTTCACCCTTTGTGCCCACCCCCACCACTACCTCTTTCCCCCTGGTAACCACTAAATAGTACTCTTTGTCCATGTGTTTGTTTATCTTCCACATATGAGTGAAATCATACAGTGTTTGTCTTTGTCTGCTTATTTCACTTAACATAATACCCTCAAGGTCTATCCATGTTGTTGTGAATGGGATGATTTTTATCATTTTTTATGGCTGAGTAGTATCTATACCACATCTTCTTTATCCAATCATCAGTTGATGGGCACTTAGGTTGCTTCCATGTTTTGGCTATTGTGAATAATTCTGCAATGAACATAGGGGTGCATAAGTCTCTCTGAAGTGCTGATTTCAAGTTCTTTGGATAGTGGCTGGCCTAGTGGCACAGTGGTTAAGTTTGCACGTTCCGCTTCTTGGCAGCCGGAGTTCGCCGGTTTGGAGCCCAGGTGTGGACATGGCACCACTTGGCACGCCATGCTGTGGTAGGTGTCCCACATATAAAGTAGAGGAAGATGGGCACGGATGTTAGCTCAGGGCCAGCCTTCCTCCGCAAAAAGAAGAGGATTGGCAGTAGTTAGCTTAGGGCTAATCTTCCTCAAAAAAAAAAAAAGTTCTTTGGATACATACCCAGTAGTGGGATGACTGGGTCATAAAGTATTTCTATTTTTAGTTTTCTGAGAAATCTCCATACTGTTTTCCATAGTGGCTGCACCAGTTTGCATTCCCACCAGCAGTGTATGAGGGTTCCCTTTTCTCCACAACCTCTCCAACATTTGTTATTTTTTGTCTTGGTTATTATAGCCCTTCTAACGGGTATAGGGTGATATCTTAGTGTAGTTTTGATTTGCATTTCCCCAATGATCAGTGATGTTGAGCATCTTTTCATGTGTTTATTGGCCATCTGTATATCTTCTTTGAAGAAATGTCTATTCATATCCTCTGCCCATTTTTTGATTGGATTGTTTGATTTTTTGTTGTTGAGTCGTGTGAGTTATTTATATATTATGGAGATTAACACTTTGTCAGATATATGATTTGCAAATATTTTTTTCCAGTTGTTGAGTTGTCTTTTCACTTCAATCCTGGTTTCCGCTGCGTTGTAGAAGCTCTTTAGTCTGATGAAGTGCCACTTGTTTATTTTTCTTTTGTTTCTCCTGTCCGAGAACATGTGTTGTCCAAAAAGATCCTTTTAAGGCTGATGTCAAAGAGTGTACTGTCTATATTTTCTTCTAGAAGTTTTATGGTTTCAGGTCTTACCTTCAACTCTTTAATCCATTTTGAGTTTACTTTTGTGACTGGTGTTAAGAGAATGGTCTACTTTCATTCTTTTACATGTGGCTGTCCAGTTTTCCCAACACTGTTTATTGAAGAGATTTTCCTTTCTCCATTGTGTGTTCTCAGCTCCTCTGTTGAAGATTAGCTGTCCATAGATGTGTGGTTTTATTTTGGGCCTTCAATTCTGTTCCATTGATCTATGTGTCTGTTTTTGTACCAGTACAATGCTGTTTTGATTGTTACAGATTTGTAGTATATTTTGAGGTCAGGGATTGTGATGCCTCCAGCGTGTTCTTTTTTTCTCAGGATTGCTTTAGCTATTCAGGGTCTTTTGTTGCCCCATATGAGTTTTAGGATTCTTTGTTCTATTTCCATGAAGAATGTCATTGGGATTCTGATTGGTATTGCATTGAATCTGAAGATTGTTTCAGGAAGTATGGACATTTGAAATATGTTTATTCTTCCAATCCATGTGCATGGAATGTATTTCCATTTCTTTATGTCATCATCAATTTCTTTCAGAAAAGTCTTGTAGTTTTCATTGTATAGGTCTTTACTTCCTTGGTTAAATTTATTCCTGGATATTTTATTGTTTTTATTGTGATTGTGAATGGGATTGTGTTCTTGAGAACTCTCTCTGCTAGTTTGTTATTAGAGTATAGAAATTCAACTGATATATGTAAGTTGATTTTGTACCCTGCAACTTTGCTGTAATTATTGATTATTTCTAGTAGGTTTCTGATGGATTCTTTAGAGTTTCCTATATATAAAATCATGTCATCTGCAAACAGTGAGAATTTCACTTCTTCATTGCCTATTTGCATTCCTTCATTTCTTTTTCTTGCCTAATTGTTCTGGCCGAAACCTCCAGTACTATGTTGACTAAGAGTGGTGAGAATGGGCACCCTTATTTTGCTCCTGTTCTCAGAGGGTTGCCTTTCAGTTTTTCCCCATTGAGTATGATGTTGGCTGTGGTTTTGTCATATATGGCCTTTATTATGTTGAGGTCCTTTCCTTCTATACTGATTTTATTGAGCATCTTTATCATAAAAGGATGTTGGATCTTGTTGAATGCTTTCTCTGCATCTATTGAGATGATCATGTGGTTTTTGTTCCTCATTTTGTTAGTGTGGTGTATCACATTGATTGACTTGTGGATGTTGAACCATCCCTGTGTCCCTGGTATAAATCCCACTTGATCATGATGTATGATCTTTTCAATGTATAGCTGTATTCAGTTTGCCAATATCTTGTTGAGGATTTTTGCATCTATGTTCATCAGCCATGTTGGCCTGTAATTTTCCTTCTTTGTGTTGTCCTTGTCTTGCTTTGGTATCAGGGTGATATTGGCCTTGTTGAACGTGTTAGGAAGTGTTCCATCTTCCTCAATTTTCTGGAATACTTTGAGAATGATAGGTGTTAAATCTTTGAATGTTTGGTAGAATTCTCCAGAGAAGCCATCTGGTCCTGGACTTTCATTTTGGGGGAAGTTTTTGATTACTGTTTTAATCTTTTACTTGTGATTAGTCTATTCAGATTCTCTATTTCTTCTTGATTCAGTTTTGGGAGGTTGTAAGAGTCTAAGAATTTATCCATTTCTTCTAGGTTGTCCAATTTGTTGGCATATAGTCTTTCATAGTATTCTCTTGTGATCTTTTGTATTTCTGTAGTATCCATTGTAATTTCTCCTCTTTCATTTCTAATTTTATTTATTTGAACCTTCTCTCTTTTTTTCTTAGTGAGCCTGGCTAAGGGTTTGTCAATTTTGTTTATTTTCTTGAAGAAACAGCTTTTGGTTTCATTGATCCTTTCTACTGTCTTTTTGTTTCAATTTCATTTATTTCTGCTCTAATTTTTATTATTTCCCTCCTTCTACGGACTTTGGGCTTTGCTCTTCTTTTTCTAATTCTGTTAGGTGTAGTTTGAGATTATGTATTTGAGATTTTTCTTGTTTGTTGACGTGGGCCTGTATTCTAATGAATTTCCCTCTTAGGACTGCTTTTGCTGCATCCCACAAGAGTTGGTATGGTGTGTTTTCATTTTAATTTGTTTCCAGATAATGTTTAATTTCTCCTTTGATTTCTTCAATGATCCATTGGTTGTTCTGTAGCATTTTGTTTAATCTCCACATCTTTGCCCTTTATCTCAGCTTTTTTCTTGTACCTAATTTCTAGTTTCATCGCATTATGGTTGGAAAATATGCTTCATATTATTTCAATCCTATTGAACTTATTGAGGCTTACTTTGTTTCCCAACATATGGTCTATGCTTGACAATGTTCCATGCACACTTGAGAAGAATGTGTAATCTGCTGTTTTTGGATGGAGTGTGCTATATATATCTATTAAGTCCATCTGGCCTAGTTTTTCACTTAATTCTACAATTTCCTTGTTCACTTTCTGCCTGGATGATCTATCCATTGGTCTAAGTAGGGTATTGAGGTCCCCTTCTATTATTGTATTGTTGTTATTATCTCCTTTTAGGTTGTTAATGGTTGGTTTATGTACTTTGGTGCTTCTGTGTTGGGTGCACATATGTTTATAAGTGTTATGTCTTCTTGGTGGAGTGTCCCTTTTATCATTATATACTGCCCCTCTTTGTTCTCTCTTTACCTGTTTTGTCTTGATGTCTACTTTGTCTGATATAAGTATGGCAACACTTGCTTTCCTTTGTTCACCATTAGCTTGGAATATCATCTTCTATCCCTTCACTCTGAGTCTGTCTTTGTCTTTGGGTCTGAGATGTGTTTCCTGGAGGCAGCATATTGTTGGGTCTTGTTTTTTAATCCATCCTGCCACTCTGTGTCTTTAGATTGGCGAATTCAGTCCATTTACATTTAGAGTGATTATTGATATGTGAGGACTTAATGCTGCCAGTTTATTGCTTGTTTTCCGGTCTCCTGCATTTTCTTTGTTTCTTGTCTCATGTATTTCAGACTACCAATTCAGTTAGCTAGTTTTCTATGCTGGTTTTCTCCTTACATATAATTTGTGTCTCTGTTCTAATTATTTGTTTAGTGGTTACCATGTGGTTTGTATTAAAAAGCTTCATAGATGAGATAGTCCATTTTCTGATAGCCTCTTATTTCCTTAGACTAAACTGATTCCATCCTTTTCCTCTTCCCCTTCGAAGTTGTTATCGTCACATCTTATTTCATCTTGTGTTGTGAGTTTGTGGTTAAAATGACAAGATTATATTTATTCTTGGTCTTTTCCTTCCCTTTATCTTTAATGTTATAATTAAGCATTTGCTAACTTGTTCTGATGGAAAGCTGCAATTTTCTGATTTTGTCTATCTACCTATCTCCTTGCTCAGTGTTTTGTAACCCCTTTCTTTTTATCTTTCAGATATGAGGGCCTTCGTGAGGATTTCTTGTGTGTGTGGGGGTGTCTTGTGGCAATGAACTCCTTTAATTTTTGTTTATCTGGGAAAGTTTTTATTTCTCCATCGTATTTGAAGGATATTTTTGCTGGATAGAGTATTCTTGGCTGAAAGTTTATTTTTTTCAGAATTTGGAATATATCATTCCACTCTCTCCTGGCCTGTAAAGTTTCTGCTGAGAATCTGCTGACAGCCTGATAGGGGTTCCTTTGTAAGTTATTTTCTTCTGCCTTGTTGTCTTTAATATTTTTTCTTTGTCATTGACTTTTGCCAGCTTTACTACTATGTGCCTTGGAGTTGGTCTTTTTACATTGATACAGTTTGGAGATCTATTGGCTTCTGTCACATGGGTTTCCAGCTCCCTCCCCAGATTTGTGGAGTTCTTAGCTGTTATTTCTTTGACAAACTTTCTGCTCCATTCTCCTTCTCTTCTCCCTCTGGGATACCTATAATCCTTATGTTGCATTTCCTAATTGAGTTGGATATTTCTTGGAGAGTTTCCTCATTTCTTTTTCTTTCTTTCTTTTTTTTTTTTTTTTGAGAGAGATTAGCCCTGAGCTAACATCAGCTGACAATACTCCTCTTTTTGCTGGGGAAGACTGGCCCTGAGCTAATATCCATGCCCATCTTCTTCTACTTTATATGTGGGATGCCTACCACAGCATGACTTGCCAAGCGGTGCCATGTCTGCACCTGGGATCCGAACTGGCGAACCCCGGGCCACTGAAGTGGAACATGCTCATTTAACTGCTGCACCTCCAGGCCGGCCCCTCCTCATTTCTTTTTAATCTTAGTTCTCTCTCTTCCTCTATCTGAAGCATTTGCACATTCCTGTCCTCCATACTGCTAATTCAGCCCTACTTTTCAGGGAATCCAGATTTTTTCTTAATCTCATCCATTGTGTTTTTCATCTCCAACATTTCTGCTTGGTTCTTCTTTATAGTTTCAAGCTCTTTCATGGCATAGCTCCTGAACTCGTTGAGTTGTCTGTCTGTACTCTTTTTTAACTCATTGAGTTTTTTAATGATAGCTATTTTAAATTCTTTGTCATTTAGGTTATAGATTTCTGTGTCTTCAGGATTGATTTCTGGGTACTTGTCATTTTCCTTCTGTTCTGGAGATTTAATATATTTTTTCATACTGCTTGATGGCATGGATTTTTGCCTCCACATAGAGACAGAATTTGGTTACAGCTTCCACTTGCTGCCACTCAGGGAGGGGCAGGAGCTGTGTAATCTGCACCCACCAGGATCCCTGTATGCTGTTCCTGACTGAGTCTGGGCCACTTCTTGGGATCACAGTGGCCCTGTGTGGTCTCCCACCAACTATGGGAACAGTCACATAGGGGTTCTGGGTTGCTGCTGTCTGCTTCCACTGACCCACCTAGATGTGCTCCCCCCCTAGAGCCTGCAGCAGTGTTATGGGCTTTCAAGGCAGCTGGGAGCTTGTGCACCCAGACTCGCAGCTCCGTCACTATCTGGTCTTAGGCTGTACCAGCTGTTGTGCTTGGTGAGTGGGGCTTCCCCACTGGGTCAGAGCCAGCACTTCTCCCTGGGACCATGATGGGATTGTGGACTCTCCCACCAGTCAAGAGAGTGATCACACAGGGGCTCAGGGCTGCTGTTGCCTGCTCCTGCAGTCCTGCCAGTTGTACTACACCTTTGGGGCTGCTGTGATACTGTGGATGTTGGTGGTAGCTGGGGGCACTTTCACCCGGGCTTCAGGTATGCCGCTGTCTGTTCCTAGGTTGCACCAGCCGTTGAGCTTGGTGGTGGGGCCTCCTCACTGGGACGGAGCCTGGGTCACTCCCTGGGGCCACAATGGGACTGTGGACTTTCTCACTGGACCTGGGAGCCATCATGCTAGGGCTCAGGGTTGTCATCACCTGCTCCCATGGTCCCGCTGGATCTCACTTGCCCCTTTCGGGCTGCAGCAGAGCTATGGTCCTTTAAGGCAGCTGTAGGTTTGTTCACGTAGACTTGCACCCATGCTGTGTCTGCTCCTAGGTAGCACCAGAGTTTGTGCTTGGTGGGTGGGGCCTCCTCACTGGGACAGAGCCTGAGTCACTCCCTGGGGCTGTGGTGGGACTGTGGGTTTTCCCACTGGAGCAA
This sequence comes from Equus quagga, assembly GCF_021613505.1. Classification (NCBI taxonomy): domain Eukaryota; kingdom Metazoa; phylum Chordata; class Mammalia; order Perissodactyla; family Equidae; genus Equus; species Equus quagga. Next base: position 74,126,535 of record NC_060267.1, on the reverse strand, counting down.
AGAGCAATCACAGGCTCAGGGCTGCAGTCACCTGTTTCCACAGTCACGCCAAGGTGCACGACCACCCTTGGGGCCACGGCGGTGCTATGAGCACTTCAGCCGAGAGAGCAGTCGCTCATGGGTACTGGGCTGTCTTGGGGCTGGAGAGTTCTCACTGTCTCCACCTCCTCCCCGGGGATAGTCCATCCACCTTTGGATGTATAGGAGTGTGGGTTTTTCAGGTATCCTGATGTGCTGTGTGGGTATCCTCCATTGATCAATGAATGTCTATTTAGTTGTTGTTTGAAGGGGGAGAGACAAAGGGAACCACTCACTCTTCCATGTTGCTGATGTCTTCCCTACTTTTATTTTTTTGAGGAATCTCTATATTGTTTTCCATAGTGGCTGCACCAGTTTATAGTCCCACCAACAGTGCACAAGGGTTCCCTTTTCTCCAAATCCTCGCCAGCACTTTTCTCTTGTCTTTTTGATGATAGTCATCCTAACAGATGTGAGGTGAACAATGAGATGGTATCTCTTTGTGATTTTTATTTGCATTTCCCTGATAATTAGTGATGTTGAGCACCTTTTCATGCACTTGTGGCCATCTGTATGTTTTCTTCGGAAAAATGTCTATTCAGATCCTCTGCCCATTTTTTAATCAGATTTTTTTTTTTTTTGTTATTGAGTTGTATGAGTTCTTTATATATTTTGGAAATTAAGTTCTTAGCAGATATATGATTTGCAAATATTTCCCCCCATTCCATAGTTTGCCTTTTTATTTTGTTGATGGTTTCCTTTGTTGTACAGAAGCTTTTTACGTTAGAGTTTGATTTATATATTTCAAAGTTTTTCAGAATGTTAAATCCATAAAAAGTCATGACTGTTGTGTCTTCTTGATGTATTAAAATGTGCTTGCACAGTTATTAATATGTAATAATCCTCTTGAGTCCTTCTAATAATTTTTTTTTTTTTTTTAAAGATTTTATTTTTTCCTTTTTCTCCCCCAAAGCCCCCTGGTACATAGTTGTGTATTCTTCGTTGTGGGTTCTTCTAGTTGTGGCATGTGGGACGCTGCCTCAGCGTGGTCTGATGAGCAGTGCCATGTCCGCGCCCAGGATTCGAACCAACGAAACACTGGGCCGCCTACAGCGGAGCGCGCGAACTTAACCACTCAGCCACGGGGCCAGCCCCCCTTCTAATAATTTTTGGCTTGTATTCAGTTTGATTTTAATATTGTTACAGTTTGTTTTCCTTTAAGCATTTTCTTGATATACCTTTTCTTGTCCCTTTATTTCAACATTGCCTTGTTATTTTCAGCCTGTCTCTTTTAAATAGCATAGAGTTTAATTTTACCCTCTCAGTCTATGAGTCTGTTTTCTAATATGAATTTTACTCATTTATATTTATTGTTATTTATGATATATTTAGGTTTGTTTCTATCCCCTTATTTGCTCATTTTTGCTATCCTTTTTTTTAAACTTATTTCCCCACCCCCATTCTATTTTTTATTAAATTGGTTATTTCTTAATTGTTTTCCTGCCAAGATGTTAGAAGACATAATGCCCTACATGTTTACACTTACGTTTTCTAACAGTGTCTATCAATTAATATTTACATCTGTATCAGTTGACTATTGCTATCATGATGTTTTCTAGCAAACTATCTCCCAAGTAAACCCAAACAATACCAATCTTTTTCGCTATTCATGCATCTGTGCAGTGGCTGAGGTTCAGTTGATGTAGGCTGGGCTTGGAAACAGAGCTCTGCTACTATTGTAGTTCTGTGGGTTGGTTGGAATAGCTTTGCTTCAGGCTATAGAGGTCAGGTGGCTCTGCTCCATGTGTCTCTCATCCTCTCCTGGGAATAGCAGGCTAGCTGGGGCGTGTTCTTCTGATAGTGATAGTGGAGGCACAAGAGAGTAAGCTTAATGGTGAAAGCCCATTTCAAGTCTCTGGTTGCTTAATAGCTGATAACAGGTCACATATCCTAGTGCAGAGTCAAGGGGTGAAGAAATATGCTCCAAGACATTAAGAGGGCATCGCAAAATTACATCACAAAGAGTGTGGATGTATAATCCTATTACTAAAGAGAGAGAAAACAGAATAATAATCCTGTCTACCAGAACATTCTTCCTTTTAACAAGATGAATTTTTTAAACTTATAAAATTCCTCCTTTTTTCCTGCTTGTCATCTCTCATGTTGATATTTGAGATTTTTGTTATTTGGTATTTGAGATTGCTATTATTTTTAGTTTAAAACATTATACTTGTTGAGACAAGGACACAGGGCACTGCCTCTATGTGAGTTCTTGTGGGTGCTATGATATGCTGATCAGAATCCCCATTAGGAACGAAGGACTCTCAGCTGTAGGGAATGGGGCCAACAGACAGTTCTCAGTACTCAGACGCCATCAGCGATTACCTTGACTGAAGAGGACTGCCTTGCCGAGGTCGTGCCCTCTTCCCAGGTAGTCACATCCAATGACTATTCAGTATGACGGTATAAAAGTCCAATTGGGATGGACTAAAAGTCCAATTGGATGCCACAATTTAGGATGGTTCTGAAGGGTAATCCAACTTTTGGAACTCCTCAGAGAATCAGCTAAGACTTCTGTTGATATTGTTTCACTGCTCAACCTCTGCCTAATCTTGCTCCCTTATCCTCCTTTCTCTTCTCTAGGTGCTGCTCCTCAGAGCACTCCATAATAAACTTGGGGTTTTTTTTGCTGGGAAAGACTTTCCCTGAGCTAACATTTGTTGCCAATCTTCGTCTTTTTTTTCCCCATCCCCAAAGCCCCAGTGCATGGTTGTATATTCTAGTGGTAAGTCCTTCTAGTGCTTCTATGTGAGCTGCCACCACAGCATGGCTACTGAGAGATGAGTGGTGTGGTTCTGTGCCCGGGAACTGAACCCCAGCTGCCGAAGTGGAGCATGCTGAACTTTAACCACTAGGCCATCAGGGCTCGCCCCTCCCTAATAACTTTTTTACATACTAATCTCCCTCTCAGAGGTAACTTGCCAGGGAACCCATCCATGAGAGTTGGTGCTGGTGGTCCAAAAAACCTCAAACAAAACCAAAAAAAAGACACTTGCTGTGATAGGATTGTGGAGTTGAATCATTACCTGGCTGGCAAAGAGGACTGTTACTGGTGGTGGATGGAGCACAGACAGCGCCTGGCAAAGATTAGCAGTGTAATTGTTAAAACATCCGCTCTTGGGTAATTGGGACAGTTGGTCAGTGGAAGGGAATGCAATTAGCTGGTGCAGTGTATCAAGGATTTGATAAAAATGAGAGAAAAAGCAACTATAAGGATAATAAAATTGAATGTGTATTGCTAAACTCAGTTGACATTTGGAAAAAGATAATGAAAAATTAAGAAAGATAGTTAGAAATTACAAGCTAAATGTGAAAGCCAGAGGTCCTCCTTGGTATCGTGTACAGAGGTTCTCATCTCCTATACCTGGAAGGCAGAGAAAACAAGGGACAATGGTCATGACAATTGTAAGAGTAGCTGAGCTCTTGGGCTGCTCCCATGGCCGAGTGGTTAAGTTCCCATGCTCCACTTCGGCTGCCCAGGGTTTCACCAGTTCAGATCCTGGGCATGGACGTGACACCACTCATCAACCTATGCTGAGGTGGCGTCCCACATAGCACAACCAGAAGGACCTACAACTAGAATATACAACTGTGGGGGGGTGGGGTTTGAGGAGAAGAAGAAGAAAAAAAGAAGATTGGCAACAGATGTTAGCTCAGGTGCCAATCTTTAAAAAAAAAAAAAAAAACAGAGTAGCTGAGCTCTACAGGTCTGTAATGCCAAGGTTGGGAAAGAATGGAACCCTAACACCTTGAATGGAGACAGGGATTCTGATACCTCATAAACATCTTGAATCCTCAGATTTCCCTGAGCACTTCGAGCTTGCACAAGTGGACCACTTTACATGGTAGTCCATTATGAGGGTACGTCATGATTTTAACATTGCTTTATGTGTCTCTAAATGCACACTGCTTTTTCTTTTTTGAGTAGATTACATTTTGTCCATTGGTCCAGGAGCACGTTCTGTTAGTCTTGCCATATTGTTTGGGTGCAGTTTGGATGACATTCACTATTCTTTATCAACTTTGTCCTTTCTGTTTAAAATTACCACACATCTGTTTACTTTAGTGGAACAAAAAGAAAGTGTTAATTCTCAATGATGTTGCTTTTACTAAAGACAGTTCTGAAAACACAGCGGCTTTTAATAAGTCTTATTTATTAAAAACATGCAGACTTTACAAATAAGAATTTTGTGTTGGTCTGAAAACTGCTGAAGGTCTTTCCATATTGTGCCATGTGGTTTTCTGATAGAAAGCATATACACACAAGTAAGAATTAATTCTTTTAAAACAGATGGGTCTGCTTACCTGTTTTCCCCTCCATTTTGGAAAATGGAATGTTGACTATAATAGTTGAGTGTGATTGACTTCATCAAAATATATTTCCGAAGCAGTAAATAGAGGGAGTCTTTGAATCTTTTGAAAACCCCAAGATGGGAGAAGAAGTATACATAATCTGTTAAATAGTCAACTTAAGGAGAATTATATACAATTAATTGTATACAGTGCATATACACATACAGTGGGGTTTTGATGTTAATTTATAACTGATGTGTAACTATGAGAGTTTTCCTTATTCTGTCAGGCCTAGATTTCTCTTCACAAATAATTTAGGTCCTGTTGATGTTTTTCCATATAATGATCATGGTGAAGCTTAATTTGCATAGCACTTTTGAGGACATTGAGGTATAGAACGGACCAAGGAAGTTTTATTCAAAATAGTGAAGGGAACATTGAGGACAATAGGATTCAAACAAAGAGAGGATAAGAACTCTACGTAAATTCTTGGTGAAACAAGGAGAGAATGAAGATGTGAGAGTAGAGATGCATGATGGATGCTCCATTACAGGACATCATTTGGGTTCAGAAAGGGTGAATTCTTTTGAGCATGGCATTCTGGGGTTGTTAGCCAAGTATCTTTGCCTCAGCTGAGTACCTTCTTGTCGGGTTTCATAGCATTACTTCTTTTCATGATCCAAAAATGTTGTAAACCCTCAGATATCAGACACTTCTGGAGGGAGCTATGATCATTTAAGCAGAGAAAACTAATTTCCAACTTCAAGGGCAGTGGTGAAAAAAGAACCTCCAATAATTGCATAGCAGTGTGAAGAGCACTGGTGGCCAGAGGTTACCGATGTTAGCAGAAGGGCAAGACAAACATTGATAATAGGTGTTCTCTTATAAGGAAACTAACAAAGCTGGGGATTGGCTCAGAGCAAAATACCATATGATCTTTACCCAAGTTCTTGATATTCCCTCTAGTTGATACGCTCTGGGCACAATAAGAGTCTGTTTCTCCTCTTCCTCCTTCTGTCTCTTTCTTTCAAAATAAGTATTTGTATTTTGCATTATCTTTCCACATAGCTTAATACCATTTCCTTCCACCTGAATCTGATCTTTTTAAATGTCCTATTATTAGGTGAAAGTAATATACTTATCTTGTTAAAGTATATAGGTTCACCCCAAAAGACAAATTCCTTGATTGTTTAAAAAGATAAATTTATTAATGTCTTGTAATTGACTTTTTTCCAGCCTGATGTATTTTGGATCTTGGGCCCATGCTAATTTTTATAGGCACACTAGGCGGCAATGTTGAGTTGTAAATATCTCAGTAGTGTTTGCCTGGTTTGTATTAATGCTGAACTTGCAACTCCTTTAATTTATGTCAGTATTTCACCTTCTGTGCTAGCAATAGGATATGAGAAAGACGTGTAGATTTGCTTCCAGTGCAGAAAAAAATAACGATGGCTTAAAACAGTGCTTGTTGAAAGTTGGGGAAAGAAAAGCGCATATTTGTGAAGGAGTCCTGATTTTTTTTCTTCTGCCCTTTTTGGGTTATAAATTCGCATTAGTGATACAGCCAATATACAAACCACAGTTGTAGCAACCGGAGAAAGAAACAGGATATGACCCCCTATGTAAGATGCTCATAATATTCCCAAAGAGGCAGGGGAAAACTCCATTCATCTGCAATTTATTCAGAATGTTCTTTTCTTTTGCTTGTCATTTTGGAAGGGATTTAATCGTTGCTAAAAAGTTACAGGAACAACAGCCTCATAGCTAGAAATCATCTGTTTCTTCACAAAACAAGTTCACCCCAGATCAGCCATGTGACCCGCCCCAGCGGTGCCCAGCCCTCTGACCCTGAGTCTTGCTGGAACAGCGTCTCTTTTGGGATTGAAAAAGAATTCCTGTTCTAAGTCCTTCCTGCTATTTCTCTCAAGTTTGGTGCCTGCTCTGATGTTGAGACCTTTTTCCTTTTAAACCACATACTGAAAAGTTAGCCTAAAAACCCGAATTCATTCAACAGAGAATTCAGTGTGCAGATTTGGGATAAAATAAGCCGCAAATATGTGACTAGTATCATGACATGACGTTGCAAATTTTGAAAAAATTAATTAGAGTGATTTGAGTTTTCTCGTTGGTAAAGTTGGGGTAGTTGCGTGAACATTTGAACTGCTTTCAGCCTTATTCAAGCTGAACCTCAGAAGATTCTTAAATTTATGTTTGATTTTTTGTGTTACTAGAATCAGACCTAAGTCTGTTTTTTTCCATCTACACTTAATACAGTTATATCAGTTTACAAATATTTTAGGAATGATGTGCCCTCATTAATTTCCATTAAAAAGCATTTATTAAAATCACACATTTGTTCATGTAGTTACTGTGCACAATTAGTTATTTGTGATTCCTGTCCACCTGATGCCCACCCTCTGCTGAGGCACCAGATATGTCTGGATTTTCATCCCAGCCCAGTGGGTTGCTAGCTCTGGGGCTCTCTGGGGCAACTTACTTGATTCTCTGAGCTTCAGATTGAAGAGGATAATAATACTTTCATCGTCATGGCTTTGTAAGGATTAAATGATGCACTAATGTGAAGTGGTCAAGTTGGCAAAGTATTCAGTGGAGACTAGTGTGCTCCCTTTTGCATCTATTTAAGACCAGCGATGATGCAATAGACAGAAACAGTAGAGTCCAAAACTGCCACATTGTTGAGCGTTCCCACATCACCCAGGAAAAGTCTCACAAAAGCAAAGAAAGTACTGCACAGGGGGATGCACATTTCTTGCACTATAGTCAAAGGAAAAGCTATCTCCTATCCAAAACTTAGAATAAATTTGAGCTATTTGCAATATATACTGCACTCCAGAGTATTTTAATCAAAGTCTTGTGAATGACTTTGGATCAAAGAAATGAATCAAATAATCAACAGAAGTAGAGCTTCTGTTTCCTTAGTGCCTCATATTCATGCTTAGCATATGGTGCTTTAAAAAATTTATATTAAAAACAACTTTCACAAAATATAGTGGAGCTCAAAGTCCAAGAACTGCAAATGAATATAAATGGATGTAAAGCAAATATTCTCCTTGGACTCCACTACTCGTTGCTCTTCCTGAAGACAGGCTCTCCTACATCCTTGAGTATCTTTCTGTTGAAAGTAGATGGATAGATAGATAGATAAATGATAGACAGATAGAAGGTTGGATATGGATATGAACATAGATACTGATGCAGATATAATCTTTGCACACATGTGGGATATATCCTTAGGATAAATCTAGAAAAGGAATTGCTGGATCAAAAGCCTTGAGCATTTATAATTTTTATATTGCCAAGTTGCCCTCTGTAGAAGGTATATATCTTCTCTCTATATCTCCTCTGTGTGTGTGTGTGTGTGTGTGTACACACACACACACACACACATATATATATATACACTTATTAGCAATGCCTATATTCTTCAGCAGCACCGTTTATTACTTTTTTTGATCTTCATTTGATAGGTAAAAATGATATTTCAGTGCAGTTTCAATGAGTACTTTTATTATGAATGATATTAGTCATGTTTTAGGAGCTATTTTCATGTTTTCCTGTGAACTATCTTTTCATATCTTTTGGTCATTTTAAATTAGACTTTTAGTCCTATTATTAAGGTATTTAAAAATATATTAGGAAAATAAGGCCTTTGTCTGTAATCTAAGTTGTTAATCCCCCCCCCGTTTTCTGTTTATCTTTTGCCTTTTCTTATGTGAGTTTTAAAAATGCAGGCATTTTACATTTTTCTGCAACCAAATCACTCCAAGATTATAAAAACATGGAATTTGCCATATACTGAATTCCTATGTGTATTTTCCTGTGTTTAGTGTTTAGAACATTCTATTTTGAGGGATTTTTTTTCTTTATTTTTTTCTGGAATTATTATCTTTTACTCTAAAGAAATATAATAATGGGGCTGGCCGTGTGGCCGAATGGTTAAGTTCGTGTGCTCCACTTTGGGGGCCTGGGGTTCACTGGTTTGGGCCCTGGGCATGGACCTACACACTGCTTATCAAGCCATCCTGTGGCGGCATCCTACATAGAAGAACTAGAATGACCTACAACTAGGATATACAACTATGTACTGGGGCTTTGGGAAGAAAAATAAAAAGAGGAAGATTGGCAACAGATGTTAGCTCAGGACCAATCTTCCTCACCCCCCCAAAAAAAAAAAAAGCATAAAACAGCCCTCCCTCTAAAAAAAATAATAATAATAAAGATATTTCTGAAAGAGTTGGAGAGACCAATATGGATTATAGAAATGGATTGTATTAAAGACTACGCAATACACAGGACTAGAGTAAGGCATTACAGCTCCTTTGATACTCTTAGAGGCCTTACCTGGTGAATAGAAACAAATGATTTTAATTAGCACATTAATTGTATGCCTGTAAATGGATGATTCTAAAGAGCCTGAAACTAGTCCTTTTCTTAATTGGTTCTTTTAAAACAACTTTAGTATAGAGGGAACCTCTGTGAGGTGCCTGGCCCTGCCGTTAGGACTATCCCGTTTGCATGGCCAATTACTTTTTAGCATTCTTGGGCATGTCTGTCATAGAGGACAGGCATATCACCTTGTCCAATAGCCCAAAGTTACGCTGGTAATACAAGTTTAGAGAAGCATTTTATTAATGACCTCGTTTCCATTATTGCTATATGTATGTATGTATGTGTGGATGTATTTGTATTTTTTCCTCTAAAGGACAATGATGAGCCTCAGCAGTTTCCAGAATACTTCTCATAAACCAGTAGAGCCCAACCTGATGAGGTTTCTCTGCATTACTTGCAGAGATTCAGACCATGATATATTATATTTGTAAATACTTAAACAATGTCATTGGAAGAAATTTTGGTTTATAAAAAGTTATTGTAGAAATGTGATTGAAAATCATTTACATAATTGTCAAAAATTTCTCAGTGATTAAAAATGGTTAAAGAGAGGCAAAGGGCGAGTTCTCTTTATCGGTTTCTTCCCAGCCCCTTTCAGAAGTCTCTGGTTTGTATTACTAAATGGCTACCTGTGGCTTTATTCAACAGTTGTAACTTAAGACTGTCAGAGCTGGTTTCTTTGAGTGAAGGCTGCTGGATTGCTCTTTTTCCAATAAATATAGAGTCTGATTTTTTTCGTGTTAGGCAGACAAAGATTCCCTTTGAAACATGGAGTCTGAGCGCCAAACACTGGACCCATTGTCTCTGAAACAATAAGTGCCACATTCAGTCTTTAGAAATGGTGAGCGATTTGCTTCTATTGAAGAACCAAAAAAATTTTACACATCTAGCAAAGTGATGCACAGCTGAGCTTTCAATAATGCTAATACTGTGTGTATGAGTGTGACTTAAGACTGTAATGTGTAGTGTTGTACCCTGACTGGTATATGCCACTTGTGGATCAGCTTTGGACTGCTCACGACACATTATTTACTATGTATACTGATAGAACCCAATCACTTTAACTGAATGTAGAAAGGATGCTCTTCATAGTTCGTTTTGCATATGAGTATATAGAATTAGATTTTATTGTCATACACACTCTGGATGTAATGTGGCGTTCAAAGTTAGGGATTGCTTTGTGTCAGGTTCTCCAGAAGCCAAGTCTGAATTGAAGATTTATGTGCAAATGATTTATGGGGAATTGCTCCCAGGAGAAACAGGTAAGGGAGTAAGAGAAACAGATCAGTGAAAGGAAGGAATCCAAGCAAGGGTACAATTTCTGGCAAAGTTCTAACCTCAGTTGGATTGTACAGGAGAGCTTTGGAGGGCAAATTATAGTTTAGATTTTGTCCCAACTTGAGGCAAGGGAGCTGGGCTTTCCAAGTCACTCATTGGCTAAGAGCCACCCAAACTAAACTAAAGTGGACCCGAGCACTCAGAAACTTCCAGCTCTTAGCACAGGCAGGCAGAGTGGCAGCTGTGGCTGAGGGCAGTCTCCTGAAGATAATCACAGATGTGGGACCACAGAAGCAAAGCACAGGGAAGCTGGGGATGGGGGTGGGGTGGTACAAAGAAATGGCTGACGGGCTTCAAGGGCATCTGGGTCTAATTCCAACAGTTGTTTGCCTCAGAGATTACTTATTAATTCTGATTAAATGATTCTCAATCATTTAAAAAATAATCATTTATTGATTCTGATACATTTTCTTTTTAAAAGAATTATTAATAGGTAGATGATTCTAATCAGGTATTAGCTTAGTCAAGGGCTACGCTATAGGAAATCTTACTCTTTATTTCTCCAACACACCAGACACATTCCTGTCTCAGGGACTTTGTACTTGTTTCCTCTGCCAAGGTCTCACCCCACAGATCGATTTTTGGTAAAAAATGAGAAAAATATGATTTTGTGATAGAGGTATTTGGCTGTTTCACTCCGATCCAGTCATGCCATCGACTAGATGTTGTGTACCTCTTTAATGTGATGCAATGTGAAATGTAAGACATCCTCGTGAAGGATTCTTGCCCAAAACTATTTAAACAGAATCTGATCAAACCTTTCCCTAACTTCCGGTTTATAATATAAATATGATTGTTTTATACAGTTAATGTTCCTATGGAACTTTGGGTTTGCCCACATATTTACCATTTGTTTTGCTGACCCTCCCTTCTTGCATCTCAGCTCTTTGAACTGGAATCATTTTCCTTCTCCCTGCAGTGTATCTTTTAGCACTCCGCTGACCAATACGGTAACCGCTAGTCATGTGGATACTGAGCAATTGAAATATTGCTGGTTTGAATTGAGATTTCCTGTTAGCGTAAAGTACATACTGGATTTCAAAGACCTAGTACAAAAAAGTGTAAAATATCTCATTAATGATTTTTATATTAATTATATGTTCAAATGATAAGATTTTGGATATAATGGTTTAACTAGATTGTTATTAAAATTAATTTTACTTTTTTTGCTTTACAAATGTGGCTACTAGAGCATCTAAATTTACGTATTGCTCATATTGTAGTCCTATTAGCTCTGTTTTAGAATTTTCTTTAATGATAGTCTGATGATGGAAAATTCTTAATTTTGTCTGAAAATGTCTTTATTTTACACTTGCTCTTAAAATAATGTTTTACTGGATATACTATGTCAGATTGAGTAATTTTCTGTCATCACGTTGAGGATGTTATTTCACTGTTTCTGGTTTCCGTTTTCACTGATAAGATGACGGTTAACATTGTCACTCTTTCGGCACTACCTTGTCTTTCCTCTCTCACTGCTGTTTCAAAAATCTTGTCCTGGTTTTTAATATTCTGGTACTTCATTATGATGAATCTAGGTATGGGTTTCTTATTATTTGTCCTGCTTGGTTTTCGCTGGATTTCCTGAAACTGTATGTTGGTTTCTTCTATCAGTTCTAGGAAATTACTAGTCATTATCTCTTAAGATATTACCTCTTCCTCATTCTGTTTCTCCCCTCCTTCTGAAACGTCCGTTAGACCTATATTAGACTTTTACTTTATCTTCTGTTTTTCACGTACCTTTTAAACATATTTTTGTCTCTGTAAGAAGCATAGTGGAATTAATTCTTCAGAACTACCTAACATTTTGCTAATACCTTTATCTATGTCTAATCTTTTGGTTCAACTCCTCCATGGAATTTGCTTAATTTCAATGATTTTATTGTTATTTTTTGTTACTAGGAGTACAATTTGATTCTTTTCAAATTTTGCTTATTTTTGTCTTAGTCTATTTGGGCTGTTATAACAAAAATACCATAGACTGGTTGGTTTAAACAACAAATATTTATTTCTCACAGTTCTGGAGGCTGGGCTGTCCAAGATCAAGGTGCTGGCAGATTTGGTGTCGTGTGAGAGCTTGCTTCCTGGTGCACAGATGGCTGTCTTCTCACGTGTCCTCACGTGGTGGAAGGGGGGACTCTCTGGAGTCTCTGTTGTAAGGGTACTAATCCCACGTGTGAGGGCTCCACCCTCCTCACCTAGTATCATCTCAAAGGCCCCGCCTCCACATACCCTCACATTGGGGATTAGGTTTCAACATATGAATTTTGGGGGGACACAAGTATTCAGTCTATAGCATTTTTTATAGTCTCTTGTTCTTTAATCATATTTTGAACACTTCTTTATTTCTTTAAATATTTTAATCCAACATACTTTTCCGTATTCTGTGTCTAGTAATCCCATTATCTGAACTCTTTGCAAGTCTGATTTTGCTCTTGTTATTGCAGATTTTCTCTGATGGTAGCTTCTTTCCTTGTATATTTTATGATTTTTGACTATACGCTGTTCATAGTTCCTTGAATTTTTCTTTTTTCGAGGGAGGGATAATTCTTCAAGGCCTGTGTTGAGGGTTGGTTCATTCCAAAAGGATTTATATATGCTTCTTCTAGGAACCTAGGGACACTAATAATCCAGTGGAACACTTTAAAATTTCAATTTCAGGTTGTTGGACCATGTAGTTAGTGAAAATTTCACACTCTGGTGGGGATCCACTTGGGAAATGAATTTTCATACCTTTTTCACTTGTCTCCAAGGTTTCAAACAGGCAATTTTCTCTGCCATCCCCTTGGTGTGTGAGGTGAGTTTATTTCTGCTCATCTTACACTGATGTACATGTGGCCCTTTGTGAGCCCATTTGTTATTCTGGCAGTTTTCCATGAGATTGCCAATTTTTTTTTTTTAAGATTTTGTTTTTTTCTTTTTCTCCCCAAAGCCCCCTGGTACATAGTTGTATATTCTTCTAGTTGTGGCATGTGGGACGCAGCCTCAGCATAGCCTGATGAGCAGTGCCATGTCCGCGCCCAGGATTCAAACCAACAAAACACTGGGCTGCCTGCAGCGGAACGCGAAAACTTAACTACTCGGCCACGGGGCCAGCCCCGAGATTGCCAATTTTAGGTGAGCTTTGTCTTCTGTCCCCTATATTCTATGAGCCTGTGAAAACAGAAAGTCAAGGTCACCTGGATTCAGAAAATACCTCAAAACAAATCCAGATTTAGTTCTCCACTTATCCCTCTAGGTTTTTTGGTTCTCATTTAGTTTTTGTTTTCTGAGGGTTGCTTATTTTCTTATCAGTTTATTGGGTATTTGAAAATAAATTGTAAAAATCTTATTTTTTATCCAGCATTTTTAGTCATTTTCACCAGGAGGGTCAGTCATGGGTTTTAGTCCATCAAAATACCATAAATGGTAGGTCCAGCCCTGTGGCCTAGTGATTAAGTTTGGCACACTCTGCTTCAGCAGCCCAGGTTTGGTTCCCAGGTGTGGATCTATCCCACTTGTCAGTAGCCATGCTGTGCCAGTGACCCACATACAAAATAGAGCAAGATTAACACAGATGTTAGCTCAGGGCGAATCTTCTTCAAGCCAAAAGAGGAAGATTGGAAACAGATGTTACCTCATGGCAAATCTTCCTCAGCAAAAAACAACAACAACAAAACAAAAACCGTAAATGGTAGTCTTATGGTTTCTTAAAAATAAAAATAAAGTTCAAAAAATAATTTTCAACTTCTTTTAATTCACGGTGAGGAATTTAGCCAGCCTTTGCATCCTCTGTCCTTTCTGTGATTTATTCTCCTACAGTTATTCCTAAACAATTAGCATTATATTTTAACCAGTAAAAGCTTCCCTGTAAGTTTTTTTGCTTTGAGTGAAATTTAAAAATTATATTTGCTGTAAGTTTTGTAGTTATTTTTCATGTTAAATTGTTTTCTATACTGACACCAGTGCCTTTTTATTTTGACTTTTGATTTCCTGAATCGTCTTTCAACTTCTTCAGCTGTAGAATGTGCTTCAGGACATTTCTGTCGAGGATACATTTGTGGCATTCTTGCTAAATCTTTGCTTGAGTAGTTCTTTCAGTTGCTTTTGTTTGTGAAAGAAAAGTTGACTAAGTTTAGATTTTGATTCACTATATTTTTTCCCCTCAAGATTTTGCAGACACACCTCCATTTTTGTCTGGAATTTATACGTGTGATGGAGACTGAGGCAAGCTTAAATTTGTCCTTTCTAGGTAAACTTTCCTTCTTACATCTTATAGTACTTTTCTTTATCCATGTAATTAAAATAGTTTACTCTTTTGTGTCTAGGAATGGTTTCTATTTCAATAATTTTTCCTGGAACATGATGAACCCTGTTTTCTTATAGACTCTGGATTCATTTTTATTTATTGAAGTATAGTTGACATAACAATATTCTATCAGTTTCAGGTGTACCTCATAGTGTTTCAATATTTCTATACATTATGAAGTGATCACCATAAGTCTAGTTACCATCTGTCACCATACAAAATTATTACAATGTTATTGACTATATCCCCTATGCTGTACATTACATCCCCATTTATAACTGGAAGTTTATACCTCTTAATCTCCTTCATCTATTTTGCCTGCCCTCTCCCCCTCCCCCTCTGGTAACCACCAGTTTGTTTTCTGTATCTATGAGTCTGTTTCTGTTTTGTTTTGTTTATTTGTTTTGTTTTTTAGATTCTGCATAAAAGTGAAATCATGTGGTATTTGTCTTTGACTTACTTCACTTAGCATGATACCTTCTAGGTCTATCTGTGTTGTTGCAAAAGGCAAGATTTCGTTCTTTTTTTATGACTGAGTAATATTCCATTGTATGTATATACATACCACATCTTTATCCATTCACCTATCAGTGGACACTTAGGTTTCTTCCATATCTTGGCTATTGTAAACAATGTTGTAACAAACATAGAGGTGCATATATTTCTTTGAATTAGTGGTTTTGTTTTCTTTGGCTAAATAGCCAGAAGTGGAATTGCTGGATAGTATGGTGATTCTATTTTTAATTTTTTGAGGAACTTCCATATTCCTTTTCACAGTGGCCACACCCATTTACATTCCCACTGACAGTGTATGAGAGTTCCTTTTCCTTCACAGTCTTGCCAACACTTATTTTTTGTCTTTTTGATAATAACCATTCTGACAGGTGTGAGGTGGTATCTCATTATGGTTTTGATTTGCATTTCCCTTATGATTAGTGATGTTGAGCATCTTTTAAGGTGCCTGTTGGCCATCTGTATGTCTTCTTTGAAAAAAATGTCTATTCAAGTCCTCTGCCCGTTTTTTAATTGGGTTGTTTTTTTTTTTGATATTAAGTTGTGTAATTTCTTTATATATTTTAGATATTAACCCCTTATAGGATATAGGAACCCAGAAATAAACCACACATCTATGGTAAATTAATATGTGACAAAGATGGCAAGAATATAAATGGAGAAAAGACAGTCTCTTCAATAAGTGGTGTTGGGAAAACTGGACAGCTACATGCACAAGAATGAAACTGGACCACTATCTTACACTATATACAAAAATCAATTCACAATGGATTAAAGACTTGAATGTAAGACCTGAAACCATAAACCTCCTAGAAGGAAACATAGGCAGTCATCTCTTTGATATTGATCTCAGCAATATTTTTTTGGGCCAGTTTCCTCAGGGCATCGCAAGCAAAAATAAACAAATGGGATTAGATCAAACTAAAAAGCTTTTGCATGGCAAAGGAAACCATCAACAAAACAAAGAGGCAACCTAATGAATGGGAGGAGATATTTGCAAATCATATATCTGGTAAAGACTATTTTTTTTAATCCAGAAAATTTTCTTATTCTTTCTTTATTTTTTGTTTGTTTTTGGGTCCTAATATTTTCAACTTCTTTCTTGAAAACACTGTTAATCTTAGATTGGATATTTATTCCGTTCTTCTGCATGTACCTATCTGTTAACGCCCTCTGGTCTAACATCTCATTTAAGGCTGATGTTTCCTTATTGATTTTCTGGATGATTTATCCCATTCCCTATTCTTAAAAATTATTATTTTTTCCTGTCATAATTAAAATTTTTGTTCTCATTTCCTCTCTGTGCTCTGATGACTACTCAAGTTTGTCTTCAATATCATTGTTCCAGTTTTATTCAATGTCACTTCTGCTCTTTACCTCCCTCAAGGGAGATTTTAATTTTCTTATGATATATTGGACTCTCTTGCACTTTTTTTCTAGTTTCTTCAGCATATTTCTTTGTTTAACTGTATTCCTCATTAAAGCTTGCTGTTTCTGTTTTACAATGGTCATATCTTCTTTATCTTTGGGAATACTAGGGAACTGGTTGCCAGAATTTTCTTCTGATTCCTCTAGAAATCATTTTATTATTTTTAAAAGTCTACTTTTGCTCTGAGGGTTCATGCCTTATGGTTGGCTCTCTTCTTTGTTGCAGTAGTTTTTCATTGATTCTATATTGATTAGTTTGTTGTTCATTTAATTTTTAATATTTAGTTCTATCCAGGCATAGCATGGTCTATAAATTAGGGTAGAAGTTATCAATATATGTATGGTATTTAAAGAATTCAGATTCCTTTAGCACGCATGTTTTCAAAATGTGGTCTACAGATTCCCAGATTTCTGGAAAGGATCTTCTGGGCAGCCTCAAGAGTCAAGAATGAGCACAAGCCCATCTGTCTGGGTTCTTTCACCCCTGAAAACAGAGCTGCTTATACATCTAGTTTCTGCTTTAGAAATTATATGAAGGAAGGAGCTAGCTGTTTAAGACATTTCTGAAAACTACTCTTTTGAGGTATGAATAACATGTTCGGTTAAGTTAGTCACTTTTGGAAGCTTCACTATTTCAGGCTATGAGGTTAACAAAAAAGTATAAAAGCTGAAGGAAATAGGTCCCAAGAGAAAACAATGGATTAGTAACCGCCTAAAAGGACTTATGGGAGGGGTAAATGACCTAATAAGAGGAAATGGGTGTAAATTATTTTAATAAAAATTAGTCAGCTACCATGAAGAAGTGCTTAACTGAAATGAAATATGACTTGCAAATGAACTCTGAAATCATGAATGGGTCAGCTTAGGGGCTGATAAAGTGTTAGCTCCTTTTGTGTTTACTCACTCCTTTGTGACAGTGTCTAAGATACAACTGTTCCTCCGTTGAATGCACAAGGATGTTGATAATTTCTGTTTAGGGCACACAAGGGTACTAACTGGCTGCGAGGAGGGCAGATGACTTGAGAATGTCCATGGTAAGGACATCAGTGGACATGAGTGGGATTGAAGTCTCAAGATGGAAGATAAACTTAAGGAGCATCCAGAACACTAAGAAAGGAAGTTTTTTATATCTGTGTGCTTATTATGCGATGGTGATTGAGTCTTGAAAAGACAAGACTGAAACTTGGGAACGGGCCTAGAATGATCATTGGTATAGGGTTTGGAAACATGGTTGAAGATGTAGATGGGCATACAGTTTTGGGAGTTTCATCATATCCTGTTTGGCTCTTGTAATTAGCTTCTGCTTGGATCATTTTTATATGTGGACTAAAAAGCACATATTTCTTCTCCTCCTCATTCTCTGTTTTCTTCCTCATCACCTCATATTTTAACTTATAGGTGTAATCACATGTTTTTGTTTAAAAGCCTTCTCTTTCTATGGAAAGGACTGATTTTTTTGAAAAGGAAAGAATAATTTAACATAAGACTTTTAGACGAGGTATATATATATATATATATATATATTTGGAATGCTATTTAACTGTAGAGAGTTTATGAACTTTAAGATATGTTGAGGCAAATAAAGCCCAAAGTCAGCAGCAGAAGGAGAGAAACAATAAAAATCAGAGCAGAATTAAATACTATTGAAACGAAAAAGGCAGTGGAAAGGATCAATGAAACAAAGAGCTGGTTCTTTGAGAAGATAAATAAAATTGACAAACCCCTAGCCAGACTTACAAAGGAAAAAAGGGAGAAAGCTCAAATAAACAAAATCCGAAATGAAAGAGGAGAAATAACAACAGACTCTGCAGAAATACAACGGATTATAAGAGAATACTACAAAAAACTATATGCCAACAGAATGGATAACCTAGAGGAAATGGATAAATTCTTGGACTCCGACAATCTCCTAAAGCTCACTCAAGAAGAGGCAGACAATTTGAACAGACCAATCACAAGGAAAGAGATTGAAACAGCAATCGAAAACATCCCAAAGAATAAAACCCCAGGACCAGATGACTTTCCTGGGGAATTCTACCAAACTTTCAGAGAGGATTTAATACCTATCCTTTTCAAGCTATTCCAAAAAATTAGGGAGGATGGAACACTTCTTATCACATTCTATGAGGCCAACATCACGCTGATACCAAAACCTGATAAGGACACCAGGAAAAAAGATAAATACAGGCCAATATCACTGATGAGCAGAGATGCAAAAATTCTAAACAAAATTTTGGCAACCAGAATTCAGCAATTCATCAAAAGAATCATACATCAGGATCAGGTGGGATTCATACCAGGGACACAGGGATGGTTCAACATCTGCAAATCAATCAACATGATACACCACATCAACAAACTGAGGAATGAAAACCACATGATCATCTCAATAGATGCAGAGAAGGCATTTGACAAGATCCAACAGCCATTTATGATAAAAACTCTGAACAAAATGGGCATAGAAGGAAACTACCTCAACATAATAAAGGCCATATATGACAAACCCATAGCCAACATCATACTCAATGGGCAAAAACTGAATGCCAGCCCCCTGAAAACAGGAACGAGACAAGGATGCCCTCTATCACCACTCTTATTTAACATGGTACTGGAGGTCCTGGCCAGAGCAATCAGGCAAGAAAAAGGAATAAAAGGCATCCAAATAGGGAGGGAAGAAGTGAAACTCTCGCTGTTTGCAGACAACATGATCTTATATATAGAAAACCCCAAAGAATCCATTGGAAAACTCTTAGAAGTAATCAACAACTACAGCAAAGTTGCAGGGTACAAAATCAATTTGCATAAATCAGTAGCATTTCTATATTCTAATAACGAACTAACAGAAAAAGAACTCAAGAACACAATACCATTCACAATCTCAACAAAAATAATAAAATACCTCAGGATAAATTTAACTAAGGAAGTGAAGGACCTATATAATGAAAATTACAAGGCCTTTCTGAGAGAATTGGATGACGACATAAGGAGATGGAAAGACGTTCCATGTACATGGATTGGAAGAATAAACATAGTTAGAATGTCCGTTCTACCTAAAGCAATCTACAGATTCAGCTCCATCCCAATCAGAATCCCAATGACATTCTTTACAGAATTAGAACAAAGAATCCTAAAATTCATATGGGGCAACAAAAGACCCCGAATTTCTAAAGCAATCCTGAGAAAAAAGAACAAAATGGCAGGCATCACAATCCCTGACTTCAAAACATACTACAAACCTACAGTAATCAAAACAGCATGGTACTGGTACAAAAACAGGTGCACAGATCAATGGAACAGAATTGAAAGCCCAAAAATAAAACCACAATCTATGGACAGCTTATCTTTGACAAAGGAGCTGAGGGCATACAATGGAGAAAAGAAAGTCTTTTCAACGAATGGTGCTGGGAAAACTGGAAAGCCACATGTAAAAGAATGAAAATTGACCATTCTTTTTCACCATTCACCAAAATAAACTCAAAATGGATCAAAGACCTAAAGGTGAGACCTGTAACCATAAGGCTTCTAGAAGAAAACGTAGGCAGTACACTCTTTGACATCAGTATTAAAAGGATCTTTTCGGACACCATGTCTTCTCAGAGAAGGGAAACAATAGAAAGAATAAACAAATGGGACTTCATCAGATTAAAGAGCTTCTTCAAGGCAAATGAAAACAGGATTGAAACAAAAAAACAACCCACTAACTGGGAAAGAATATTTGCAAGTCATATATCTGACAAAGGCTTAATATCCATAATATATAAAGAACTCTCACAACTCAACAACAAAAAATCAAACAACCCGATCAAAAAATGGGCTGGAGACATGAACAGACATTTCTCCAAAGAAGATATACTGATGGCCAGTAGGCACATGAAAAGATGCTCATCGCTGATCATCAGGGAAATGCAAATCAAAACTACACTAAGATATCACCTTACACCCATTAGAATGACAAAAATATCTAAAACTAATAGTAACAAATGTTGGAGAGGTTGTGGAGAAAAAGGAACCCTCATACACTGCTGGTGGGAATGCAAACTGGTGCAGCCACTATGGAAAACAGTATGGAGATTCCTCAAAAAATTAAAAATAGAACTACCATATGATCCAGCCATCCCACTACTGGGTATCTATCCAAAGAGCTTGAAGTCAGCGATCCCAAAAGTCCTATGTACCCCAATGTTCATTGCAGCATTATTTATAATAGCCAAGACATGGAAGCAACCTAAGTGCCCATCAACAGATGAATGGATAAAGAAGATGTGGTACATATATACAATGGAATACTACTCAGTTGCAAAACAGAACAAAATCATTCCATTTGCAATAACATGGATGGACCTTGAGGGAATTATGTTAAGTGAAATAAGCCAGCTAGAGAAGGATAATCTGTGTAAGACTCCACTCATATGAGGAATTTAAAAATGTGGACTAAGAGAACAGTTTAGTGGATACCAGGGGAAAGGTGGGGTGGGGGGTGGGCACAAAGGGTGAAGTGGTGCACCTACAACACGAATGACAAACATTAATGTACGACTGAAATTTCACAAGATTGTAACCTATCATTAACTCAATAATAAAAAAAAAAGATATGTTGAGGCTAAGTGGCAATAAATGATTGAGCTACCCTGAATGAGTGGGAGTTAATGTGACTCAAGGTTGCCTTTGAAGCATGGAAAACCTTTACTAAGAGGACCCTGGCTGATGTGTTGATGCATTCCAGTGCTGCTCCCAGCCTAAAGCAGTTGAGGCATGAGGAGGTTGTGGGGTTGGGGAAGAGGGGAGGCTATTCAGCAAAATGCCTGGAGATAAGGGCCCCCCCTCTTTGAGAGATCTGACTTCTCTACTGAATGAGTGCTTGGAAGGCTATGAAGCCAGCCAGGCAGCCTGTCCCTCAGGCTGCATCATTAGGAGGAAAGTGAGGCTGCCCCATCTTGAGAAACCCTCTTCTCAGGTGAGAACCCTGCCACTGTCTCCAAATGTGGTCCAGGATGCCCAGAGGGACTTGTTCAGCTGGAATAGTTTACACCCATCAGCAAAACCTCACCACGGTCCATGATGGTGTGTAGTGGCCTTTTCTGATATGGCACCACCTAGAACATGGTGCCTAAACTTGGCTGTGTGGCAAGATCTAGGAGTTTGTACTTTTAATAAGTATTTGGTGATTCTGATTTAGAGAGACCCTCATTCTCTCAAAAGATGTAGTTTGGAACCACTGATTTAGTGCATGGACGACTGTGATATTGCATCTGCAGAAAGGACAGGTCTAGATGTTTGTGGAGTAACCCTACCCACTCCTGAAACATGAACTTCCCTGGGGCACCTCCAGAGAATTTGTGTAGAATAAATCATTGTAATTCTTTACTCAGAATATCCACATACATAGCAGTAATGCATTTTGGACCATCTCATCCCTCTTCCCTGTACCTCTGTGTTAGAGACAGTGAGTTGCCTACTAAATATCTATTCTCTTCTTCCTTGCCAACAGATGTTCATTTTATTGGTATTAGTAATGTGCCCATCTGAAACACGACACAGACCTGCCTTTCTCTGGTTTCCTGATTCCATTCTCCTGCTCATCTCTGCCTCTGGATGCTTGACTGCATTTCTGGGTAAGGGATGCATTCGTCCAGGTTTTGCCCCTTAGCATCTCCTCTGCTCAGCCTCCCTATCAGCAAATGGCACTTAGACGTTGAAATTTCTTAGGGAAGTGTTGTATCCTCATTACTCCTGGTTTTCTTGAGGAAGATTTTTTTCCCTAAATACTCCTCCTAGATTCTTTCCTCAGCCCCTTCTCATACAGTCATGGGTGGAGTGAATTACCTGACTTAAGATTTTGAGAAAGGAACTAAGCGCATAGCTTAGCTCCTTGTTTCCTGCCTTTTCTTAGGAGCAGACTGCCTGAAGGAAGCCCAAGTGCTGGCCGGCTCTTCTGTGCTCTACACTCTACAGGTCCAGGCTCTACTGTGGGAAGGTCTGAGACTGTCCAGTTGGTCCGTGGTGGGGAGACATGTCTGCGGAATTCTGGGGGTACGTATTATATTGTAAGTCCAGGTAGCTGACAGACTGAAAACCATGTCCTTTTATCTAGCCTTTATCAGAAATAAAGGAGATATTTTGGGCCTCATCTGCTCATTTTTTGGTCTCTTAGTGGGTTCAGAATTCAGGCAAGAAAAAAGGATTGCCATTTTTGGGGTTACCTCAACCTTTCTGAGATCCATAACGTATGAAGGAAGCTTTTCTAATAGCTTAAAGTAATTTGAGATCCTAATGCATTCAGCAGATGAAGTGCAAATCTGCGTCTTCCTCCAAACACCTACTGATCTTTTTCTAATGCAAAAGAATATGAGCCAAATCTAAGATGTAAATTGTGTACCTATTTGTACCTTGTGGAACACACAGCTTATCTTGCTAATGAATTGTTATGGTAGAGTGGAAGGGCGACATTATGATATAATGGCATTATGGTATAGTGAAAAAGCACAGGAAACTAATAATCAGAGAAACCTAAGTGAAATAACACTTCATTGCTTAATAGTTGAGTGACCTTAGACCTTTTATTTAAGCTTTAGAGCTTTACTTATTTCAATCTTAAAATGAGAATAGCCAGCTTTGGTGGTCTAGTGGTTAAGATCTGGCACTCTTACTGCTGTGGCCCGGGTTCATTTCCCGGTCAGGAAACCACACCACCCATCTGTCAGTTGGTTGTCACACTGTGGCAGCTGTGTGTTGCTGTGATGCTGAAAGCTATGCTACTGGTATTTCAAATACGAGTAGGGTCACCCATGGTGGACAGGTTTCACTGGAGCTTCCAGACTAAGACAGGCTAGGAAGAAGGACCTGGCCACCCACTTCCGAAAAAACTGGCCATGAAAATCCTGTGAACAGCAGTGGAGCATTGTCTGAGAGAGCACCAGAAGGTGAGAGGATGGAGTAAAAGACCAAGCAGGGTTCTGCACACAGGATTGCTAGGAGTCAGAATTGACTGGATGGCACTAACAATAATAATGCCTAGCTCTTAAGATTGTAGTGATAAAATTTAGTATACTTGAAGGACTTGCCATGTAGAAGGAACTCAGAAAGTACGTTGCTGCTTCCTGTGTGGATCCACAGAAGTAAATTTCCTAATTTGCACTGTAACTACATTGTTTGTGCTGAATTTGAATGCTTCTAAATAATGCTGTACCATGTCTAGTAAGCAGTTTGGGATATTCTGCTTTACTTCCTTTATGGTATAGAAATTACTCTTTTGAATGTGCTTTTTTTTTTTAAAAATATCTTCTCAAGGTGAAGGAGTAAAACATATTCATCTGCCAAATAAATTAGCTAAATACTCTTCTTGTCTTTTGTGCATGGTAAATTCCATGAGTGCATTTGGAAGATAGATTAAAACTACGAAGTATAAAAAAGTCCCTTTAAATTGATCTGAAATGAAGTTGAACTTAGCTGTGTTTCTTCTTATGTCAGTAGTGTACAAACTTTTCAAGTTTGCAATGTCATTTTTTCCAACCTTACTTATATTTTAGGGAATCTGTTGAAAAAATGCATGTGCCATATCAATTTATAGACTCCTTGCACACAATTTACAGCCCTCCACAGTTTCAAATCTGTCAGATTGGGAAATACTGCCTTTTGGGAGACATTTTGGGGTTGAAAGAGTCTTATTTAGATCAGGGAACTCAAATCCTTCCTGTGGCTCTATGCTGATTTATTTTTCAGGACACTGTGCTTCCCCACACTCCAGATAAATCCTCAGCATTCAGATAATGAGCACCAGTTTCAGCACCCTGCAGGTTTAGCATTCACTTGGGGTCAGAGGAAAGGGCATTTTCACATCCTCTTGTTTTATCTGTCACTGTCTATGACAAACAGCTCACCCAGGGGTATTGGACAGTTAATGGGCTTACAATTTGCTATTTCCTTCAGTAAAAAGGTGAGTAGAGAATTACATATTGTCAGGTCAACGTAATGACTTACAATACTTTCTGTGTGTGTGTGGAGGGTGTGCAGGTGGGGGGGTACTTATTGCTTTGTCTAATTTTGGCTCAATGGGACTGATAATATTTAAAAATGTTCTTTCTTTTCTTATAACCCAAATCTGGGGACCCATCTGACAAATTCATACATCTAAAAATCAAAAGATAATACAAGTCTAACTCAAAAGCATTAAAAAATGATGTTGATTTTTACTGTTGTTTTCTTGTGGATATGGAAGAAGGGATTTCAACGCACACTTTAGAACAAAACTTCTTACAAGTCCTCTGTAAGCATCTTTCTTCCCTAAAGTTTCACTCCATATGGTAGCGACTCTGTTTCTCCCCTTTCTCTTTCTCTTCTACACCCTTTCCCTGAAGTGCTTCATCTCCTTTTTCATCCCTGCTCAGAATTCTACCAGCATATCTCATTCAGACATTAATCAAGAAAAGGCAAGCTGAAGGCAGTGAGCCAAATGAAAACCCAGTCCTGATCATTCTTGTCCCCCAAGCGTGGGAGCCTCCATTCATCTTACAAGTCTATAGTGGAATCACACGGTAGGATGGAAAAAGCACTGAATTACTGAATTAGGACTCAGAAGACTTCTGCCACCAACAAGTGGTGTGCCTTTAATAAACTTATTTAATGGTGAACTCCATCTTCCTCCTTCTAATATGGAGCTAGTAATACTTATCTACCTCATACGGCTGTAGGAAGATCAAATTCAATGGTGCATGTAGTCAAAGTACTTTGGGAATTGGAAACTACTTTGATGCTGCCATGAGTTCTAGAATGAGAATGTGATGGTTGCAAGGGGTCTTAGAGTTATCTACTGCTACCCTTTACTTTAACAATGGGGAAATTAAAACCCAGAAAGTGTCATAACTCACTCCAGGCCATAAAGATAGGTAGAAGCAAAATCAGGTTAGAGCCAATATTTCTAGTATTAGAGACTAGAGTTAGAATGAGTTTTCAACAGTTCAGTAATGAATCAACCATAGGTTGATCAATTGGCTGTCAGTGCTAGAAGTGATGCTAGCAAATCAAAGGTGTAAAGGAGGAACAGAGTCAGAGACATTGCTGATAGTGGATGAGAAGGGAAAACAAGATGAAACAGTGCAGGAAAGAGTGATGAGTTGTCACGAGAGGGTGGCTGGGGACTTTAGGGAGTCAGTAGCTTTTGTTATTCTACCTATTCTAAAATGCTACACAAAGATATGTTTCGTTTGAAGTATCCATTTATTTTGAATGATTAATGATAGATTATCCACTCAAATTGAACTGCCTAATTCCCAGTCTTAATCATGGCTATATAACAGCTGTGGATATGTGTCAGAGATTCATTTACTGGAATGAGAAAATTTCCCTTACCCATGAGTCATGAGAATCTTCTTGTCACTGGGGTTTTATTTTGATGAAGCCAGAGGTTAAGCAATTGGTAAGTTATTTGGTTCCTGATGTCCAGATTCTCACAATCTGCCTACGTTATCTGTTGTTTATCGTTTAGTCTTGGGTTCTCTACCACTTGGGTGAATACACCTCAGATGAGGCAGTTCATTCTCTTCTTGTAATGGGCAATGTTATGAGAGGCCTGATGACCAGATAGTTGCTAGGTAAGGAGTTGCACTCTAGACACCAGATTGATGCGTATTAGGAACGAAATTAGCTGGTTTATTTATATTTCTTTTGTGTTTTTTTCCATTTAAATGTCACATGGTGTGTTCTTAAACCTTATTTTATCATCAAGGTTTACCATTTTTCTTAAGCAATTTCTTCAAGGGAAGTTTCATTACCTCTTTCTTTGAAATGATACTCTCCATCTGTTTTTGTTGGCAAGACAAGGAACAATTTCCAGTACCCAATTAAAGTTATGCAGGCTGACTTTCATTAATATGTCACTAAACATTCCTAACTGTTGTACATTATTTACTTAGAGAATAAAAAATCAAGGTCCCTTGATAGTCACTTTCTGAACTTTCTGGAGTTTACATATATTCTGAGGCCTCTCTTTAGAGGTACTAACGCTTTTTTCTTGTTATGGAGAAAGCAGTGTTTCATGTGAGAGACAGTTCCTTGGAGAGCTCTGTGTTTAAAAGGTGAGAGTAATAAGCTTATTCAGGTTCTTACCATGAGTATAAGTAGACGGCTGTGGTTAAAGTTTGTAACTTTAACACACATTCATGGTTTAGACTGTCTTCTTGTACAATTTTGAGGTTCTCATTGTCTCAAAGTGTATTTTGTCTCATCACATCCCAAACTCTTGAACCTATTCTCAGGATAGATTTAAGTACAATATGAATTTATCTGCTTATTGCTAGATTTGCAACTCAACACAATTAATTTTATTCGAAAAACAGACTCTGAAAGGGACCTTTCCAATTATAACCTGGTTGGATTTTTCCTGAAAGAAATTGCCACTCACAAAGGAGATAGAAAAGGGGAACAGATCTTGAGAATGAGAAGAAATGATGTATTTTGCTCTCAGGCAGTAGTGGTTTGGGGGAGGGAGACACAGAGAGAGGAAAAGAGATGGAGGGAGTGAAGGAGGAAGGAAGGATGGAAGGAGGGTGGGAGGGAGAGAAAATATACATTTTAGACAGCAGGTTCTGAGATCTGAAATCCTCTTGGATCCAGTCATCCTGGTACTGACTGAGTCTAGGAGAAGATGGCTGCTTGTGGGTATGTATAAAGCCAAAATAGCTAAAGAGCAGAGTTGAATTTGGGCTATTGGTTAAGAGATCCAGAAGCCTGTGAGCCCAAGTGACGTGGACCAAGACAGTATAGCATGTGGCTGTGTTTCCCCTTTTATCTTTTTTGCCCCTCAAGTTTTACTTTAATGGAGTCAGTAATGGAGAAACTGGTAATTTATTTGGTTGATGGATGTCCAGATTCTTATAATCTCCCTACATGTGTTACTTATCTTTTAGTTTTGGGTTCTCTACCTCTTGGGTGAATAGACCTCAGATGAGTCTCATTTCCATTGGTAGAAAAGCCCGAACTGAGGGGACTGTGCCTGGCAATGGATACAGTTATCACAGAGCTGATGGCTTGAAAGATTTTGGTGGAGGTATGTGTGCCATTTTGCCATAAATCTATCAGGAAACAAGCTGTATCATGCCTAAGTGATGGAACCATCTGGGCTTTGAGAAAGACACCATGTGGTAATGTCAACCCTGGTGGCGGGAGGAAATATAGTTATCTGGTAGACAAAATTTTCTCTCTAAAAGGTACTAGTAATGAGGAATGAAGCCTTGAACTGAGTAGTCAATTCTTGGGGCTGGTAGACTTATCTTGGATGTGGTGGTGATATGTGGAGAGAGATGAAGGATTCAAAAATGTGAATTTGTTTTCTGTCCTAAGCTGCTAAAACAGGGAAATTTCCATTGCATGATATTAATTCTGTTGGATTTTCCTTAAAACTGGAAAATCAAGAAATCAACTTTGGATGATAGAGAATGCTTGTGTTTCTGTTACTACATTTGTTCTAGAATATATAGAAATTTCATAAAATGGTAAAATATGAAAGAAAATTCAGATAACAGGCCATGCTATAATACAAAAACTGGTGAATCCCAGAAGACTTTCTCCCACCCTGGGAGAAAGAGCTCATCCTACCAATCTCTGGTCAGTTTTATTTATCTGAAAAAGGAAATTGTGCTTGTTTTGAATGAAGCAAATAAATCTAGGAACTACTGTGATTTGTAGAAACAAAATTTACAATTCCAGGGTCTTAGTATTTACATGGTATTTGTCTAATTGGAATTTCATTTAATTGTGCATATTCTCAAACTAACATGCAATTTTTTTAAAAGCCATACAATTATACATCAGAGAACAAAAATTATGAATATGACTTGAGGAGGAAATATAGATTTTATGACCTTTTAACTCATATAACTTACCCTACAACCCAAATGAGAAGAGCATCATGGAAAGACCATGATTGGAATCCTAGCAACCGAGATTTGAGTTGTTTTTCAGTGTGCCTTGAGCCCCAATTTCCTTATGTATAAAATCTACCTTGTTAAAAGGATAAGTCTTTTAAATAAAATTCCTGGCACCTAGTAGTTGCTCATTTAATAGTAACTATTATTAGTGTTTTTTGTTCCTGAATGGTGTATACATTCAGGTTCTTACATAATTTTTATAAAGATTCCTACATATTTTGCTGTCTTCTTCAGAAATAGCATGCATCATATTAGTAAGCCTTGGCAATTGATTATGTCAGTAACAAAAACCTTCTTGTTCAATTAAAGAGTATAAGATTATAAAAACTGTAACTTATGCATTGTTTATATAGATATAATTTTGTATTTATTTATAACTTGCATCTATGATTTCTGTTCAAATTGGGCACAAGGTCTAAATATTGGATTCACTGTTATCTAAAACCCATGAAAAGTTATTAGAGAGGGCAGTTAAATAGAATTTTGATGGGCAAAGGAAATGAAAAAATAATTTAGAAAAGTAATGCAGTTAAATAAATGTGGAAAAAAAATACATTGGAAATGAAAGGAAAGGAAACAGTAGGATACCACTTTCGATTTAATGAAATAGCAAAGAAAAGAAGGAAAATTGTAACCTAGAACTAAAATTTTTTAACTGGGAATACTCCAAATTTGAAGAGGGAGTAATGAAAATGATAATTTTTTGTTTTTGTTTTTGGTGAGAGTACATTTTTACAGGGAAAAAAGTCAAATTGAAAAGCTAACTTGATTATATATATCTATCAAGAATCAAAATTGTTTATTTACTTTGACTCAATTCCCAACCCCTTCTGAGAAGTTAGAATGCTTTGAGTCAGGAAAAGGCTATTGACTAAACCTGTTCCTTACAGTATTAGAAACAGTTAAATGTTTAAACCTTGAGGATAGTTCAACAATTTTTGTGTTCAACAAACATTCAACAAATATTACGAAGCCAGTGAAAAATCATGAAGACCGTGCGGCATATGAAAAATTGTTGATGATAAACTTTTAAGGAGAAAGGAAAAACAAAAATTAAATGCATACCATGGTAACAAGTGCAAAATTTTGAAATGTTCCTTCTTTGTTCTAGGAGAAGGCTGGTCTGGCTTATTTCTCAAGTCACTGATGCCCCTAAATCTAGCGAGTGATGGCCTCCCTTGAGTCCTCGTTCTCTGCTCCTGAAGTCAGCTTGCTTATAGAAAATACCTTTTGCCCTCTCTCTCATTCCTTTGGACCACACGTCATTACGCATTAGACTAAATTCTTTAAAGAGCAACTCTACCTAGTGTCTCAGCGTCCTAAGAGATTTTTAGACTCAGCCCTTTTATGTTAACCATTGACTGTCCGTGGGGCTCTAGCATAGGTCCTCAGGCGAAAGGGATGGTGTTGGTGAAAAATCTGAGTTGCATACACAATGCTATACTGAAGATGACCCCTTTCTTCCAGTCCCAACCCAGTGTGCTTGGCCTAAGCAGGTGTGCTAACTTTTCTTATGATGGGTTTTTAACAAAGAAGCTTCTCATTTTTGAGAGTAAATAGCTCTGTATGGGCCACTCTACCAAACAACCAGACATGCCCAAACTCATCTAAATTTAGAAAGAGCACGTTGTAAATGCTGTTATACCTGTACCACCCATGCTTCTTCATCCCTCAAACTTTTGGGGGCATCTATAAGGCACATCGTGAGCTTTGAATAGACTATATTATGTAAAATCCTGACACACTTTTTTTCTGAATGAATTTGGTTGTTTACAAGATAGTTTTCACTGGGTACCTTTGTTTTTGTTTCTTATACAATATAGTTTTAGTTCTGCTACTGAATGATTGTATAAACTCGGGAAACTTTTAAACTTTGAATTCTGAATTTGTGAAAAAGACAGGTAGATGTTGATGTTTTTAAGGCTCTCATGAGGAAACTCTGGGCATCTCGGTTAAGTTCAAAGTGAGCTTCCTATGGACGTTTTATCTTCCTCTCGGATTCCCAGGAACTCAACCTGTATTCCTACGCAACTACCTCCTTTCTCTGTTGGGGTTGTATAACCCTCAGATTTTCCTTGGCATAGGCTTTAATATTTTCAGGTGCTGTTTTATTTTTTTGTGCTGAATGAAAGCAATTGTTTCCTTATGGCTTCAAGTTTTACTGTTGTGAGAACACAGGGTATAACCTGAGTAACAGTCTAGAATCTTAAAAAATCATCATAGTTATGTTCCTAATCTACATTTCCCAAGTGCCCTTTTAACATGGTAACTGGAGATGTCTTTCAGATGGCGCTACAAGTTGCTTTTAGAAGACTGGGTTTCAGAGTAAGCTACGTAGAAGGGAGCCAGAGATATTGCTATTGCCAGATCTGGTGGAATTTTCAATCAGTTTTCTAATCTTATTTCATTTACTATTTTCATTTATTGTGAACATCTTTCTCTCTGTCCATCAGTCCATCCATCCCTCCTCCATTTATTTTTTAATTTGTTTGCTAGATTCTTTTTTCAGCTTTATTGAGGTATAAATGATGAAATTTTAATATATTTAAAGTATACAATGTAATAATTTGATATGTGTATACATTGTGAAAGGATTCACTATTGAGTTAATTAGCACATTCATCTCACATATTTACCTTTTTTTTTGGTGAGATACTTAAATTCTGCTCTCAGCAAATTTCAGTCATACAATACAGTGTTGTCAACTGTAGTCACCATGTTATACATTAGATCTCAGACTTGATTCATCATATACCAAAAATTTTGTATTCTTTTACTAGCCTCTCCCTATTTACCCCACTATTCTAATTTCTGGGAACTACCATTCTGCTCTCTGTTTCTATGAATTCAACTTTTGTTTTTCCTTTTAGATTCTCCATATAAGTGATATCATGCAGTATTTCTCTTTCTCTGTCTGACTTATTTCACTTACCATAATGCCCTCCAGATTCATCTATGTTGTGGCAAATGGAAGGATTTCCTTCTATTTTAAGGCTGAATAATATTCCATTATATACATATATCACATTTTCTTTATCCATTCATCTGCTGACACACGCATAGAATGTTCCCATGCCTTGGCTATTGTGAATAATGCTGCAATGAACATGAGAATGCAGATATCTTTTTGAGGTACTGATTTCATTTTCTTTGGATATATACCAAGAAGTGGGATTGTGGGAACATTTGGTAGTTTTATTTTGAATTTCTTGGAACTTCCATATTGTTTTCCATAGTGGTTGTACCAGTTTATATTTCCACCAGTAGTAGCAAGGGATCCTTTTCTGCCCATCTGCACCAGCATTTGTTATCTCTTGTCTTTTTGATGATGGACATCTTAACAGTGTAAGATGATATCTCATTGTGGTTTTGATTTGCATTTCCCTCATGATTAGTGATGTTGAGCACCTTTTCATGTACCTGTTGATCTTTTGTATATTTTCTTTGGAAAAATGTCTCTTCAGGTCATTTGCCCATTTTTAAATTAGGTTGTTTGCTTTTTTGCTATTGAGGTGTAAGAGTTCCTTATATATTTTGGATATTAACCCTTTATTGAATTTGTGGTTTGAAATATTTTCTCCCATTCCATAGATTGCCTTTTCATTTTGTTGATAGTTTCCTTTGCTGTGCAGAAGCTTTCTAGTTTTATCTGGTTTCACTTGTTTATTTTTGCTATTGTTGCCTTTGCTTTAGGTATCAAATCCAAAAATTCATTGCCAAGACCAGTCAAGGAGATTAGCCCCTGTTTTCTTCTAGAAGACTTACAGTTTCAGGTCTTATGTTCAAATCTTAATACATTTGAATTGATTTTTATGTATCATGTAAGAGAGGGGTCTGGTTTCATTCCTTTGCATGTGGCTATCCAGTTTTCTGAATACCATTTATTGAAGAGACTGTCCTTTTCCCATTGTATATTCTTGGCTCTTTTGGCATAAATCAGCTGACCATATATGTATGGATTTATTTCTGGGCTCTCTATTCTGTTACAATGATCTATGCATCTGTTTTTGTGCCAGTACCATATTGTTTTAATTACTATAGCTTTGTAGTCTAGTTTGAAATCAGGGAGTATGATGCCTCCAGCATTGTTGCTGTCTCTCAGAATTGCTTTGGCTATTTAGGATCTTTTGTGGTTCCACAAAAGATTGTTTTTCTAGTTCTGTGAAAAATGCCGTTGGAATTTTGATAGAGATTGCATTGAATCTGTAGATCACTTTGCGTAGTGTGGACATTTTTAACAGTATTGATTCTTGCAATCCATGAACACAGAATATCTTTCCATTTATTTGTATCTTCTTCAATTTCTTTTATCAATGTTTATATTTTTCAGTACATGCGTCTTTTACTTCCTTGGTTAAATTTATTCCTAAATATTTTATTCTTTTGGTGTTGCTGTGAAAGCCTTCTTTTTTTCTTATCTTTCTGATAGTTGTTGTTAGTGTATAGAAATGTTACTGATTTTTTTCCTGATTTTTGTATATTGATTCTGTATCCTGCAACTTTACTGAATTTTTTTATAAAACAGTTTTTTTGGTGGAGTTTTTGGGTTTTCTCTATATAATATCATGTTGTCTGTAAATAGAGACAGTTTTACTTATCTCCTTCTGATTTGTATGCCTTTTATTTGTTTTTCTTACCTCATTGCTCTGGCTAGGACTTCCAGAACTATGTTGAATAAAAGTGGCAAGAGTGGGCATCTTTGTCTTGTTCTTAGAGCCATAAAAATTGGGACACTAGATGTATGATCCAAACCCTTCACTCCTCAAGGAGAAGCTGAGAGTTGGGGATTCCCTCCAGATTGCATGGCACTGTGCTGAGGGTGAAGTTTATGATGAGAGTGTATCTCAGTTTTTCCTACCTGTTTCTACGTGGATATTTTCTTATTTGCCTGATGTGTAGGAGTCACTTAGATAGTTTCTGGATTTCTCTTAGAGGGAATTGCTCCATCTGTTGCTGTACATTTGATGTGTCTGGGAGGAGGGAAATTCAGGAGCCTCCTATGTTGCCATCTTGGTCTTGAGTCCCTCTTACAATTTATTGTTTAATGTGATAAATATAACAATATAATCACGTGCAAGATGAAGGGCAGCACATTGGAGAGATTGACTAATTCCAGGAAAGACTTCAGAGAGAAGCAGACATCTGAAAGAAAATAATTTTTTCTCAGGAAGACAAGAGAGTACAGAGAAATTTTAGGCAGAGGAAACAGTATATGCAAAAGTACAGAGATATAAAAGAGTGTGGTGTGTTAGAGCCAGAAGGAGCGATCAGTTGGGTGAACAGAAGTCGCATCATAAAGAGCTTTGAGTGTCTTGCTAAAGAGCTTGGATTTGATATTTTTAAGAATGGGGAGCAATTGAAGGGTTTCAAGCTGAGGGAGGTGTGATTCTTTTTGTTCCTTAGAAGGATGACTTGATAGTAGGCAAGGCTGGAGGCATGGAGAGCAGCTATGAAGATGTCCAAGCAAGAGAAAATGGATATAGGTGTTATTAGTTGGAATGGAGAGAGCAGACAGATTTGAAAATATTTAGGAGATAAAGTTGACAGAAATTGATACTTTTGCTATTGGAGATGAGGAAGAGAAAGGAATCAAGGGTTATATTCTTCTTCTGGCTTGGGAAACTCAATGAGTTTTGTGGCCATATACATAGAGGCACTGGAGGGGTAAGGACTTTGCATTAAGATTCCAGATTAGGCTCCTGTGATAGAGACCTCAAAACACAATTGCTTAAAAAAAAGATAAAGTTTTTTTTTTCCTCCTCTAAATGTCAGGACAGGTGGCCCAGTGAAGTCAAAACTTTTGGAGACCTAGGCTCCTTCTCACTTGTTGTTCTGTTATTCTCATATGATCTCCATAGTCAAGATCTAAGATGGCTGGGCCAGCCCTGGCCGTCATGGACACATTCTGTACACACATCTTCCCTTCAACGGCATGATTCAGAAGCTGAAGTGATTATTTCTGCTTATGTCCATTCTGCTCACATCCACTGACCAATCTTAATCACAAAGCCATACCTAGACGTGAAGGAGGCAGGGAAGTCTTAACTTGTGTGGCTATGTTCCAGTTAAAGTTCTGTTCTGTTATTAAAGGAATAAGGGAGAGAGGATAGTGGAGGACAGCCAGCAGTGTTTGCCATATATATGTTGAGTTTCAAGTGGAAATGTCCAGTAGGCGTTTGGAATGTATAGGCCTAGGTCTGAGCTGAAGGTAAGGAATTTGTATTTAGGGAACATTAGCTCTTTTCCTTTGTCTCTTATGGCAGAGACTGCAAATTCTCCCCAAGTATCTATCCTCATCTTCCTGGGAGTAATAGGAGTTTTAGAGGGCAAGCGCTGCTTAGCTAGAAATGCTACTTGCCAGCTTCATTTGCAGATGGGTGTTGCCATGTGATGAAAGAATGGACTTTTTAATGAAAATCTTTATTTTTTTAGTTCCCTGAGACTCTAAATGGAACAAGAAGAAGAGTCTGAGTCATCACGCTGGAGCAGTAGGAGAAGAGAGAATGTCAGCAACTCGGGGCATTGCACAGTTGGACCTGATGCCTCCAGCTTTCACACTTAAATTACTTTTCTTCAACTTTCTTATTTCTTTTTCCAGCCACCAGATTGGGAAGACCTTAAATTCACAGGGTTACATAATTCCCGTTTAACCAAGAGCAGGGCCCTTTTGTATGAAAACAACTTTTTAATGTAACTGTCATTTACATTTAATTATTTTAGGGAAGTAATTCTAGCCTTCATTTCCTTCTGCCTTGTTTTGTACTTATGTATGTGACAATTTCCACCACTAAACTGCCAGTCCTAAGACCCTTATCTAATTGATTCATGTTTGTACCTTTATGTCTGTCATGTTGTAGGTGCTGGACAAATGTTTCTTAAAGTGAATAAAACTAAGCACTATTGCTGACTCAATCAGTTGGTCAGAGTAGCAGCTCTCCTCTCTCACCTTTTCACCTCCATTGCTATCATATGTTCATTTGTGGAAAAAGGCAAAATGGAGATATTTAAAAGACCAAGAGAGCATAAAACTGCTTAAGAAATTGATTTGAAATACAGTCCCACCTAAACAAACAAGAAAAATCTCAAATAAGCAATCTTAAACTATACCCAACAGAACTAAAGAAGTAGAACAAAGCCCAAAGTCAGCAGAAGGAGGGAAATAATAAAAATTAGAGCAGAAATAAATGAAATTGAAACAAAAAAAAATAGTAGAAAGGATCAATGAAACCAAGAGCTGCTTCTTTGAGAAGATAAATAAAATTGAAAAACCCTTAGCAGCCTCGCTAAGAAAAAAGAAAGAAGGCTCAAATAAATAAAATTAGAAATGAAACAGGAGAAATTACAACAGATACCACAGAAATACAAAGGATTATAAGAGAATGCTATGAAAAACTATATGCCAACAAATTGGACAATCTATTAGAAATGGATAAATTCTTAGACTCATACGACCGCCCAAAACTGAATCAAGAAGAAACAGAGAATCTGAATAGACTAATCATAACTAAAGACATTAAAACAGTCATCAAAAACCTCCCCCAAAATAAAAGTCCAGGATCAGATGGCTTCTCTGGAGAATGCTACCAAACATTCAAAGAAGATTTAGTATCTATCCTTCTCAAACTAGTCCAAAAAATTGAAGAAGATGGAACAATTCCTAACACATTTTACAAGGCCAACATCACCCTGATCCCAAAACAAGATAAGGACAACACAAAGAAGGAAAACTACAGGCCAATATCGCTGATGAAAATAGATACAAAAATCCTCAACAAAATATTGGCAAACCCAATACAGCAATACATCAAAAGGATCATATGCCATGATCAAGAGGGATTTATACCAGGGACACAGGGATGGTTCAACATCTGCAAATCAATCAATGTGATACACCACGTTAACAAAATGAGGAATAAAAACCACATGATCATCTCAGTAGATGCTGAGAAAGCATTTGACAAGATCCAACATCCATTTATGATAAAAACTCTTAATAAAATGGGTATAGCAGGAAAGTACCTCAACATAATAAAGGCCATATATGGCAAACCAACAGCAAATATCATATTCAACAGGGAAAAACTGAAAGCCATTCCTCTGAGAACAGGAACAAGACAAGGGTGCCCACTCTTGCCACTCTTATTCAACATAGTACTGGAGGTTTTGGCCAGAGCAATTAGGCAAGAAAAAGAAACAAAAGGAATCCAAACAGGCAATGAAGAAGTGAAACTCTTGCTCTTTGCAGATGACATGATTTTATATATAGAAAACCCAAAAGAACCCATTGGAAAACTATTAGAAATAATCAACAATTACAGCAGAGTTGCAGGGTACAAAATCAACTTACAAAAATCAGTTGCAATTCTATACTCTAGTAATGAACAAACAGAAGGAGAACTCAAGAATACAATCCCAGTTACAGCTGCAACAAGAAGAATAAAATATCTAGGAATAAATTTGACTAAGGAGGTGAGAGACCTATACAATGAAAACTATAAGACATTACTGAAAGAAGTTGATAATGACATAAAGAAATGGGAAGATATTCCATGTACATGGATTGGAAGAATAAACATAGTTCAAATGTCCATATTACCATATCCATATTACCTAAAGCAACATATAGATTCAATGCAATCCCAATCAGAATCCCAATGACATTCTTCACGGAACTAGAACAAAGGATCCTAAAATTCATATGGGGCAACAAAAGACCCCGAATAGCTAAATCCTGAGAAAAAAGAACAAAGCTGGAGGCATCACAATCCCTGACTTCAAAATATACTACAAAGCTATAGTGATCAAAACAGCATGGTACTGGTACAAAAACAGTCACACAGATCAATGGAACAGAATTGAAAGCTCAGAGATAAACCCACACATCTATGAACAGCTAACCTTTGACAAAGGAGCCAAGGACATACAATGGAGAAAGGAAAGTCTCTTCAACAAATGGTGTTGGGAAAACTGGACAGCCACATGTAAAAGAATGAAAGTAGACTGTTATCTTTCGCCATACACAAAAGTAAACTCAAAATGGATCAAAGACTTGAAGGTGAGCCCTGAAACCATAAAACTCCTAGAAGAAAATATAGGCAGTGTACTCTTTGATATGGGTCTTAGAAGATCTTTTCGAATACCGTGTCTACTTGGGCAGGAAAAACAAAAGAAAAAACAAATGGGACTTCATCAGACTAAAGAGCTTCTGCAAGGCAAAGGAAACCAGGGACAAAACGAAAAGACTGGGAGACATCTCCATCAACTGGGAGACAATATTTGCAAATCATACATCTGACAAGAGATTTATCTCCAAAATGTATAAAGAACTCACACAACTCAACAACAGAAAACAAACAACCTGATCAAAAAATGGGCAGAGGGTATGAACAGACATTTTTCCCAAGAAGATAAACAGATGGCCAACAGGCACATGAAGAGATGTTCAACATCACTAATCATCAGGGAAACACAAATCAAAACTATGTTGAGATATCATGTTATACCTGTTAGAATAGCTATAATCACTAAGACAAAAAATAACATACTGAAAGGATGTAGAAAAAAGGGAATCCCCATACACTGCTGATGGGAATGCAAACTGGTGCAACCACTATGGAAAACAGTATGGAGATTTCTCAAAAAATTAAAAATCGAAATCCCATATGACCTAGCCATTCCACTGCTGGGTATTTATCCAAAGAACTTGATCAACAATTCAAAGAGACTTATGCACCCCTATGTTCATTGCAGCATTATTCACTATAGCCAAGATGTGAAAACAACCCAAGTGCCCATCGACTGATGACTGGATAAAGAAGATATGGTATATATATACAATGGAATACTACTCAGCCATAAAAAAGACAAAATTGTTCCATTTGCAACCATGGGTGGAACATGAGGGTATTATGTTAAGCTAGATAAGCCAGACAGAGAAAGACAAAGACCACATGATTTCACTCTTATGTGGAAGATAAACAAACACATGGACAAAGAGAACTGATTAGTAGTGAACAGAGGGGAAGGGGTTGGGGTGGGCATAAGGGGTAAAGGGGCACATTTGTATGGTGACTGACAAATAGTAATGTACCGCTGAAATTCCACAATGTTGTAAACGATTACGACTGCAATAAAAAAGAAAAAGAAAGAAATTGCTTTGAGTCTATAGCAGGGGAGGATAAGAGGAGGTGAGATAGTGGGTTTTATATACGGCATAGTAAGTGTAATAAACTCCAAGCTGGGAGGACAGCAAGGGTGCTCTGTGTGGGTTAATTGGTGCCCTGCCTACACTTGAGAGAAAAGTAAATTTTCAACCACATTAAAGTCTCCTCCAGAAGAAAAAAATGCTCATTAAAAATTCCATTTCCAGGAACCCTGGCAGCCAAACAATAAGAAGGCTGAAACATCACCTCTGTTTGGCCTGCTACTCCTTCAAACTTTGAACTATTTTCCTTGAGAAGAAGAAAGAAACTACGTAGGTAACATATTTAAATTCAACTTCTTAGAAAATGAATGATTTAGCTCGAGTTGGCTTCGATCAATTTGAAGATTCCCAAAGCCTTAAAATTTATTACTAGGAGTGTGTAAAAATTCACCCTTGGATACGCCTCCATCCCATTCTCATAAAATGCTTACAGCATAGTACATGGATGCATTCAAAATCATACTCCTCACGATGGGGAAAAGTGCTGAGAGAAAGCAGATTGGCTTCTATATTTAATCCTGATGAAGGATTCTGTGGTTCATAGATTTTTCTACCATCTATCTCATTTATCCTAAGACTGTGGATCACTGTAAGTTCACCAAGGGCAGAGAACATATTATCTTCCCTTTTAAAAACTTTTTATTTTGGAATAGTTTTAGGTTTATGGGAAAGTTGCAAAGACATTATAGAGAATTCCCATATATCCTTTACCCAGCTTCCCCTAATGTTATAATTTTACATGACTGTGGTACATTTGTCAAAACTAAGAAAATAACAGTACAATATGGTTAACTAAACTACAGACTTTATTTAGATTTTATCAGTTTTTCCACTAATGGCCTTTCACTATTCCATAATTCAACCCAGGATACCACATTGCATTTAGATCTTATTCACTTTTATTTTCTGGTACCTTGGATAGTACCTGATAGGTGCTCAGTATATGTTTGCTGAGGGAACAAACTGGAGAAAACAACTAGAATTTAATGGTCAGATACTTAGGAGGGGATCCAGAGTGGGAATCATGGAGGTATCTGCTGCACAAAATTCAAGTTGGAGGACAATTGAACAGCAGCCCCTGGGGGTGGCAGTTGGCAAGTCATTACAGACTTTTGTCTCAATAGCTTCGAAAGAGTGCTGGGGGCAGCATCCAGCTTCAGTGGGCTGGAGAGTGAGTGAGAAGGGGAGATGGCAAGTGTAGAGAACTTCCTAAGGAGTTTGTCAATGAGAGCAAAGGCAGAAAAAGCTCAGTGATTGAAGGAGATAAAGGTCCTGAGAATAATTTTAGGAACGGGAATGGTGAGCTAGTTTACAGTCAAAGAAAAGGGAAATGAAAAGGTAGGGAGGAATTAAGACCCAATAAAGAAGAGAGAATTGCTGAAGTAGTATTCAGGAAAAAAGCAGGGGAAAAGATGATTTGGAGTCAAGGTGGAAAAGCTAGCCTTTGGAAAGGAGGAGAAAACTTTCCACTGAAATAGGAAGAAAGGGGAAAATATGTGGGTGAATGTCATGGATCTATTTGCCCAATTTTCCTCTTTTCTTTCTTATCTAGGTTTAATGGCTTCTACTTTTTAAAGAGAAGTAGAAAGATAACCTCTGAGAGTGAGGAAGCAGGAATGGATTATAATAAGGGTTTTCAGAGACTGAGAAATGTTGTTGGAGTATCTGCTATGGGGCAAGGAAAATGAAATCAACTGAGAATGAAAGAAAAGAATAATTGAGCATCACTGAGGGCCCAGAGATCATGAGACAGTTACATTTTGAGTCTGGAGCTAATGACACATTGGTGCCACTCTTAGGCGGCCAGACTCCCCTGAGGACATGCTAGCTTTTGAAAATTCACTTTTCCATTTCCTTTCATATTATTACATCATTGGTAAAATTATTTACTTTGTTCTGAAATTCAGTAACAGGCTTCACTGAACTAATAATGAATAACTTTTGCTTTTTATAGTGGTTTCACAGAGTAACCTGCCATATTAACAATGGAATTTTCCTAGTTTGTTTATAGTAAATAATCGTAGCAAAATTTATCCTAATGAAAATAACTATAATCAGAATTTCTTGAGTACCTATTATGTTATAGCACTGTGCTAGACATTTTATATATGTCTACGAGGCATCTCTGTTTCAAATGTAGAAACTGAGTCTTGGAGAGATTAATTCTTTCAACAAATATTTATTAAGCATCCTCCATGTGTCAGGTTTCATTTGAGGCAATTGGGATACGTCAGTGAGTAAAGTAGACAAAGTAGACAAAGATCTCTGGTCTGCGAAGTCACATTTTAGCAGAAACTCTAAGTGGGTAAGTATTTGGTCAATTCAGACTGCTATAACAGAATAAACAACATAAACTTAAAAACAATAGAAATTTATTTCTCACAGTTCTGGAGGCTGGAAGTCCAAGTCAGATTTGATGTCTGGTGAGGGCATGTTTCCTGGTTCATAGACAGCTACGTTCTTGCTGTGTCTTCACAGGTGGAAGGGGCGAGGGACTTTCTCTTTGGGTGAACTGCCTGGGGTCTCTTTTATAAGACCACTAATCCCATTCATGACCTAATCACCTCCAGAGGTCGTACCTCCAAATGCCATCACACTGGGCATTAGGTTTCAACATATGAAGTTTGGGGAGACACAAACATTCAGTTGATAGCAGTAAGTGATTTGCCTAAATTCACACAGATAGTGAGTAGCTGCAATGACCTTTACTAATTTTTGGCTGCCTTGTGTTCATTTCACCTTCTTTTGGTAATCTTTTGGGGAGAATTTGCCATTTTCCTTATTGGTTACAGTTTTGTAGGACTGTTAGTTAAGGTATTCTGTTGTTAAGAGTAGCCATACGACTAGTCTTGACTAGGCTAATAGACTAAGCCAATTGAAGGCTTTTTTTCCTTGAAATTTGAATCCTGTATAAAGAAAGAAACTATTGAGAATCAATGAAACTCATCCATTCTTCTGGTTTCCCAAAGACTTTTTTGAAATGAGATCCCCTGATGTGTC
Source organism: Equus quagga (assembly GCF_021613505.1). NCBI lineage: Eukaryota > Metazoa > Chordata > Mammalia > Perissodactyla > Equidae > Equus > Equus quagga. The sequence continues at coordinate 74,085,062 of NC_060267.1, read as the reverse complement.
TATGGTTTTTGACTTTTCCAAGTCTGATTTGTCAGGCTTCTCTTCAATTCTGAAAGCACCCACATAATGTTGCTACATCATCATCATCATCATCATCATTTTTGCGTAAGTCAGACTTAGTTTCTGTTGCTTATCATCAGGGAACCTAGATTTGTCTGATTCTAGAATCAATCCCTTAACTGCACTAAGCTTCACTAGCATGCATTCCACAGCACATGGGAATTCCTAAGAGATGGTTCCAGGGATTTTTGGTTACCATACATATTCTGATTTGAAAGTTTTCTGAATCTAGACAGAATGGGATACTGAATCATCTGTCTCTTGATATTGAGCACGACTTAGAAAGGATAAGCCCTGCTTCACTTCTCTTGGGATATGGAACAGCCTAGAGAGAATACCAAATTAGCTTTTACCCACTGGTCCTCTTATCATTTTGAAGTACTTTGAGGACTTGACAATGGTCTTACGGCAATTACATGTACTTAGTGTGACATTATCCTAGCCCCCTGGGCCTAATCAACACCTTCTACCACCTCTTGAGATTTACGTTGCTAGAGCCTTACATTGCTGGCCCTGGCTGTCAGTGTTCAGCAGACGTTACGAACACAGGAGGAATAGCTTGTATTGCTGTCACTTGCAGGGGTCATCTATATTTGTGGACACATGGGAATGCTGTTTCTGGTCTCCCTGCAGGGCTGTAGCATTGTACAAACACTAGGGCACCACTCACATAGTAAGCATCACAAATGGTACTCTTAGAGTCAAACAATGAAGTGTCCTGACTCCTGATGTGGAATTGGCTTCTTGCCTATTTTTTCCTGCTTGGTGTATACTCCTAGATGCTGGCCCAGACTTCTTTCTTAGGACTGTCTTCATGGCTGTTTCCTCCTACCTTCCCCAGGAGTTTCAGACTCAGAACTTAACTATACCCTCAGGATTTATTTTTTCTCATCTGTTTTCCGCAAGAGCTAATTCCTGGATATGCTCTGTGTATGCAGGGACTCTCACTGTTCCTCACCCCCTGCCTGCCTGACTCCTGATCCTATCTCTTCTAGCTTTCTCTGTTGAGCGCCACCAAAGAACCGGTTCTGCCACTTAACGGCTCTCTATAGTGCAATGGCAGGCCCATTCCTCAAACTGACAGAGCTCAGTGCAAAGATACAAATGAGTGTCCACATATTATGATGTCTAAATATTTATAAGTTATACTTCAAGCTAACACATTGTTACATAAAATATCTTCTGTCCACTACCTTGACTAATATACCTTCATAATGACTTAGACGGTCAAGTTTCTTGGACTTCTGTGAGTTCTACTCCGGGACATGGCAGCATGGGGCAACCTGCCCCGCCTCCCACCCCAAGTCCGTACTTTGGCTCCCACTTCTCTTCTCAATCCGGCTCTGTCCAGTACAGTGAGGGGGACCCATATGAATGTGTGTAGGTACCCCAGCCTATAGATACAAGTGCCATCCATGTCCCCACAAACAGGCCTTTCTTGGCCACATTCTCTTCATTGGTGTGGTCTGCTCTCAGAAGGAAGGACCCAGGGAAGAGGCCTCTCTGGCTTTGGAAGTGGGCTCAAGGCCATTTTAGCAGAGAATTCTGGTGTCCAGGTACAATAAGCGTGATCCTGAAGGAGAAGTACCCCTGGCTCCAGGAAAGCCTTGCTCCGTGAGAAAGGATCCGGTCAGAGAAAGTCAGGAATCCTCTTCCCCAAGTTAGTGGGTGTAACGGGAAAGGACTGAGCCAGTCTCATTCTCCTTATAATGCTGGCGGTGTACGCCAGTTCAGCCGTCCTCTTCTTCACAGGGAACATTTGGGGCAATAGGGAGATTCTGGTTGATCTGTATGTTCAACATAGGGGAAAATGTAAAATATGATGTTTCTGACCTACTTCTCAGAAGGCAGTGACCACGAAGGGAGTCCCATGTTGTCTGGTTCTTCAGGCATTTATGTAAGTAGTAGGACAAGTTGTTTCCGAATAGCACTATGGACTCAAATGGCAAGCACAAATGAGAAACAATTCAAATATCAGGTACATCTGCGAAAGCTCCACACAGCCCAAAACATCAATGAATATCTCACTCTTAATTCCGTGCAAGAATTAATGACAAGTTGCTTTCCAGCTACTCTGTCTCTATTCTATTCAGCAGACATTTGCTGAGCATCTATTCTGTTCTGAATTCTGACTGGAAGGCTGGAGCGGAAGGAGGTGAAATTTGAGCTGCACCTTGAGGGCTAAGTAGGTTGTTACTGGGAGAGCAAATTGGGAGTTGTCTTTAAGAAGCAAGTTTCCTCATCTGTAACATGGGGATACTGATAGTGCTTATCTTACAGGGGTCTTATGAAGATTAAAAGAGTAACAAAGGACAGACACCTAGATCGTAGCTTGTACTCAATAAACGTTAGCTATCCCTATTATTTTTTCTGGGAAGAACAAGACAGAGATGTGGAATATGAACATGATAACTTGTTAGAGGGAGCAGGTTTTTACACAAGAGGGGTGACTGGAATTAGTTTCAAGAGCTAACTGAAACCGGATTGTATTATCTGAAGGAGTTTTGATATTGTTCCATAGGCAAGGGGACTCACTGATGAGATCTAGGGGAATCTGGAGAGGACTAACATGATGAGATTTACCACTTTAGGAAGTTCACTCTTGTGGTGTCATAGAGGATAATTTGGAGATGGAAGAGACTGGAAACAAGATTATCTGCAATAATTCAGATAATAAATGAGAAGGACTTGAGCAAGGCTCAGGTTGTGGAACGCATAGGAGAGGACAGATGTTAGCAGTAGCATTAGTGGTACTACAAAGGTTAGGAAATTTAAGTGACAAAGATATTTGAAGGTTTCCGGCTATGCATTACAATGGCATGAATGGAGGGACTGTCAACTGAGGTAGGGGATGACAGACTAGACAAAGATTTGTGGGAGAAACCTAGAGTTTGAGAGATATGAGACATCTAGTGGAGATATCCAGTTGGCCACTGGTAACAGATCAGGGTGAAAACACAAATTTGGAGTCTTCTTCACTTGTATGATAGCTGAGGTCAGGGGCAATGATCAGATATGTCAGTGAGATTATAGAGTGAGAGAGAAGAGGCCTAAAAACATACAATCAAAAGGATGTGTGAAGGAAGAAGGAGCAACCAAGGAAAAAGTGAGGGAATAATGAGAATGAGAAGAGATAATGCAGAAAGAGAGTGAAAGGAGCTACAAGAAGAAGGTGGGGTTAAGGTTGGAAATTGCCAAAAATGAGATGCTTAAATGAGGTAAAGATTGAGAAGTGGCCAGTTGATTTCCCATTTGGGAGGTCACTGGTGATCTTAGTGAGGCTGATAATTGAATAAGTGGTGGCAAGAGGAAATAGCTAATTATATCTTGTTATTGTGAATTTCTTGGTCAATTTTATTTTTGTCAGATTTGAGTATATGTATTTCTTTTATAAAAACAAAAATAAAACCATATATGTATTTGTGCATGAATATATTTATATATTTGTTTATCACAGAGATATGGAAAAATAATAATAACAATACATAGTGTTTGCTTCAAGATAATGGGAATGAAAGAGTGGCAGAGAGATATTAATAACCTTTTCTTCATAAACTTTGTATGATTTTAGTGTTTATGAGTATTTCTTTTGAAATAAAAACATTTAAAATACAACATTTGCTAATAGTTGGTAACTTGAAAAGTTAGATTTGTGCCTACCAAAAATAAGATGAATATTAGTAATAATAATAATAATAAATAAAACACTGAACATTGATAAACCACACAAGAAAATAGAGAGAAAAATGTATCAAAGCTCTGAAGCGTAGATGACTTTTTAAGCTTAGAAAAAAATAAATATATCTCAAGAGAACATATTTTTTACTAGGTAAATGTTACAAAAATTTAAAAGTTAAACATAACATAGATGGGGCAAACAGTATATTGGGGAAACGTGCAGCAAATATGGCAGAAAGTCTGATATCTTCATTGTACAAAGTCAGGAACATGTAAGTTGTTATCAGACGGGTAAGGGCTTCTAGCAAGTTCCGATACATAATTTATTTCCATCTTTTCTCTCTGCTTTGAAAGTTGATCAGGCCGGAGAGTTTGAGAAGGGACCCCTCAGTGTGCTGTCTGTGCAGCAGTTTTAGTATAAGAGAACGATTGCCGTTTCTTACTGGACTCACCCTCCTTCAGAATCTGGGGTTTTTTGGCCTTGCAGAGTGTCAGGTTGGTCTTGCTTCCTCTCTGAACCTCGGAGCATTAAAAATAAAGTGACTGCACTCAGAATCTCAACTTTCCAAACCCCTTTGACTGGAAAATATTCAAACAAAAGCTTCATTTCACTGAAGCACCTCAAGCCACCTTTGAGGAGTTCTTGACAAAGCGGTTACGCTGTCCTTTGGCTTGGGATGAGCTTTTCCAGCAAATTCCTGATAAAATCAGTATTTTATCCTTGTCTCTGGAATCATGCTAAAGAAGAACTTCCAAACATTTTAGAAAGCAGAGAAGCCAGAGACTTGATGACTTCAAAGCTCAACGGCTGAAGCATTCACGGACAGAGCAAGACTCCACGGGACCTTCCAAGATAGCTTCTCTGTGCGTAAATTAACAGGGTGATGTAGAAAGACTAAACCTTAATGAAATAGACTACTTTTATGGTTTGTCCATTTGAACACCACATCTTGGTTCTAAGAGTCAAGCAGAGTCCAAGTACCTGTATTAATAATTTTTATGAGACTTTTGGAGGATGATGACATAATTTGTCGGGAATCCACACTCTGAAATAAGAACTGTATGCTCTAAATCGGGCACAAGCACACATAACTACATGTAAAACATTATTGAGTGGGATTCTCACTTCATTTCAAGCTCTTCCTTGTTCAGTGTGTTTTGCTGTGCCTTAGAAGCTGAATAATTTTGGTTCTTATCTAGCCTGGCATCCCTTTCCTTTGTGTTTCTTCAGACCTGCATTAGAATGTCCTTTGCTTGTTTCACATGTCTTAGGATTTGCACGCAGTTCTTAGTTTTTGCGTCTATAAACATTCAGAGTTCCCTTTCTGTACAGAATTTTGATTATCTACAATTTGTCCAGTAAAATGCTCACCATATGCTTGATGTTAACTTTGGGGGTAGGTTTTAGTGTGTTTGCTGGGCCTAAAGGTCTAAAGTTTTGGGGGGTCCATCCTTTTTTTTTTTTTCTGAGGAAGATTGGCCCTGAGCTAACATCTTTGCCAACCTTCCTCTATTTTAGGTGGGATTGCCACCACAGTGTGGCTTGGCAAGCATCGCTAGGTCCATGCCCAGGATCCAAACCCGTGAACCCTGGGGCCACTGAAGGGGAGTGCATGAACTTAACCACTAGGCCACCGGGCCAGCCACTTGATCATCTTTTTAATTTTCTTTGCTGGCTTTTTGCTCTCCAAAATTCTACAACAGTCTTTCTGAACCCTGACTGCCCACTAGAGTCACTTGGGGGGAGCTTTAAAAACATATAGATGCCCAGGTCCCTCCCCAGACTAATCAGCATATTTTGGGGTAAGATTTGAACATCAGTATATTTTTAAAACTCCCCAAGTGATTAAAATTTGCAGCCTGGTTTGAGAAACATTACTCTAGGGTTAAAAGGGGAAATTTTTATGCTATTTCTTTTGGTAGAAATTTGCTCCCTTGTTGGATGCCAAAAGTAAATTAATCATCTGATTCGGTAGTGCGGTGGTACTGCCTGTGTGACTCTGTTAAACATCTCCCTAGCAGCAGTAGCTCATGCATACGGCTATTTAAGTGTTTCACAATCGATGTTATGCAGGCTGGTAGCCAGCATTATTAGTGAGTCCTAATAGTCTAATGGTTCAGATTTGGCGCTCGTAATGCCATGTCCTGGGTTTGTTTCCCCATCAGGGAACCACACCACTGGTCTGTGGGTTGTCACACAGTGGCAGCTATGTGTTGCTGTGATGCTGAAAGCTATGCCACTGATATTTCATGTACCAGCAGAGTCACCTATGGTGGACAGATTTCAGTGGCGCTTTCAGACTAAGACAGTCTAGAAAGAAGGACTTGGCCGTGAACATCCTACGAATTGCAGCCGAGCGTTGTTCTACTCTGCTGTATACGGGGTCACCAGGAATTGGAATCGACCAAGCTAGCTTTATTAGTATAGGAGAGCCTTCTCTAAGAATTAGACTTCTGATTACAGTTGCTTGTAAGTTGGCTTCATGGGGCGGTTGGGTATCTATCATCAATGTTAACTTGGAGAAGGACTGACTGACTTTTCTTTTTATTCTCGGGCTGGAATTTCTATGATGGGTTTAGATCTCCGGGGTTTCTGAGAGATGGCGGTTTCTCTGTTTTCTGTTTCTCCACTTCCTACATGTAGGGATTTGAAGGTGCCACATTGCCTACTATCTCCATGCACAGTGATAGGTTGACACTTTCTGGAATAATGCTTCATTCACACTGCCCTGCAGGGGACACTAGTTTGGGCTGCAGCATCTCTTTCTCCTAGCTGTTGCGTATAGGTCCAGAGGCTGAATTCTGAGGGACAGTACCTCATTTGAGACTGAGAAGCATGTTCAAGACTGGCCATAAAGGCAAGAAGCTGGAGTAAGGCTAGATTTAGAAGCCTAAAGTTCAACTTTGAGCCCAACTCTGAGACCAAGAGAGTTCAACCAACTAGGAACAATGAGAGATGCCTAGGTCTGAATGAATGAATGTGAAGTAGTTTTGAAGAATTCTGGAGATAGAGGTCAGGGATTCTAACTAATTTTTCACATTATCGTGATAGGTATCCCTATAGTGAATGTTATTTACTGGTGGCTGAGATGGGATGGACACTAAAATAAACATTCCCAGGGCTGTTTTGTTTGAACGGTTTGGTATGCTCTGGAAGTATTGATATTGCTTATGCAAACATCAGTTTTGTCTCTGCCTCAGTTGTAACCAATTTCAAATTAATATAGTGACAATTATGTTTTAGAGAACTTTAGTAAGGCATACAGTTTGTGACCCTTTTGAATTTAAGTCCATTAATTCCTTTATTTCTTCAGTTAGCAAACATTTATTGGGTGTCTACCATATGCTAGACCTATGACATAAAATTTATAGAATTCATTTTTGCCACTTAGAAAAAGATCTTTATGGGGCCGTCCTGGTGGTGTGGTAGTTAAGTTCGTGTGCTCTGCTTGGGTGGCCTGGGGTTCATGGGTTCAGATCCTGGGCTCAGACCTATACACCACACATCAAGCCATGCTGTGGCAGTGTCCCACATACAAAATAGAGGAAGATGGGCACAGATGTTAGCTCAGGAACAATCTTTCTCACCAAAAAAACCCCCCAAACTTTATTGAGATAGAATTCATATTCCAAAAACTCACCCATTTAAAGTGTACAATAAATATAGTTTAGCTATTCTTGAAATTTGCCTATAGATTTGCCTGTTCTGGACTTTTGATATAAATGGAATCACACAATAAATGGTCTTTTGTGTCTGGTTTCTTTCACTTAGCATGATGTTTTCAAGGTTCATTCATGTTGTAGCATGTATCAATATTTCATTACTTTTTATTGCCAAATAACATTCCATTTTATGGATATATTGCATTTTATTTATTTATTGGTTGATGAACATATGGATTGTTTCTACTTTTTGGCTATTATGAATAATGTTGCTATGAACATTCATGTATGGTTTCTCTTGGGTATATACCTAGGAGTGAAACTGCCGGGTCATGTGGTAACTCTCAGTTTAACTCTACATTAGAGAGAAACTACCAAACTGTTTTCCAAAATGGCTGCCTTACTTTACATTCCTGGCAGCAATGTCTGAGGGTTCTAATTTCTCGACATCTTTGCCAACACTTGTTATTATCTGTTTTTTTGGTTGTAGAGACCCTAGATTTTTCTACTTTTAATGCCAAGTGTATGATGTTTACAACCCTTTGAGTTTTCATAATTGGGCTTTACAAACAACAGTAGTGAAAATTGTGTACTTTGAAATTGTGCTGTTTCATTGGAAAGTTTATCTTACTCTGTTTTAGTCTTTATGAAATAAAATGCAGTAGGAGAATCATTGCAGCAAAACAAGGTCAACTGTGTGAGATATATCGACTCTGAATGCACTCCATGAATGAAAATTAATTCGTATAAGAATGAGAAACCTCTGGCACAGTAAGCTCTCAGCATTCTGAGAACCAGGGCAGTTCGGTGAAGCAGGAGCCAGATCCTTGTGGTTGTTTACTGATCCCCATGGGAGAATACAGAGGTCAACACAAGCTCTCAAAAAGCTTCCTCTTGAAAAATGAAAAGTAAGATTGGCTGGAGTGAGGAAAAGCGCCGAGACTGAGAGCAGGACTGGCTCCCGATTCTAAGGCTGAATGATGACTCTGGATTAGGACATGAGAACAAGAGAGCTCTGTGTTGCTGCTGTTGAATAGAATGGGCGTGTTCTGTCCTAGACTGAAGATCTTGTTCTGCAGGTAACATCTGGAAGCCGGAACAGAAGACAAACCTATGACCTCAGCAGCTGCTTACTGTCAGCCTGCCCAGAATCACACAGACAGCAGAGTTCTAACTCTATCAGGCCTCACATCCTTACCGACCGTGGCCACCCCTCAAAATATAAACGCTTCTTGTCACCTAATTGTTCCCATACTTGCTTACGTTCTGATAGTGTTGTGTAGTCCTCTTGCTTGACTCAAGTCTACACTACTCTTCATCCCTTCCCAGACCTTTCCTGTGTGCCCTTAAGAACATTTGTTCCTCAATAAAAAAACCTCTATCTTCAATTTCTTTTCTGAATGATCTTCCACCTTCAGCGTTAACTGAAATAGGGCTCTTACTTGAGGACCCACCCCTTCCCCTACAGCCCTCTCAAGGGGAGGCTGCTCACTCCCCCAAATTTTAGGTACTGCACAGATCAACATCCTCCCTGATCCTACTGCACTCGCAACACATTCCTCTCTCAGCCCCATTGGAAATTTTCCCTCTGGTCAAGTTCATCCTATCAGCTAGGCCATCCTCTAACTCCAGATCACTGATGTCATGACTGTTGCAGCCATGTCCACATTCGCGGACTGGTTCTTGGCTCCGTCTTTGCATTATCGGAGTAAATACCATGCTTATATGGACAATGTCCCGGGCCCCTATCCTCACAATTCTTGGACATTTTAAACTCTAATAATGACTCTCAGCCACCCACTTCCAGGACTGATCTTAGCCTCATCATCACACCCGATGGAGCCATCTTTTAAATTTTATATTCTAATAACTCATTCTTTATCATAATCTCCTTTTTAGCCTTCTCTCTCTCTCTTGTTCTATGCCTGTTCTTTGGCCTCGTTCTGGACCTACTTTCTCTCAACCAAAAGTGTATACTAGTGGGAAAAGGCGAGACTCTGGCTACATGTTGCTGGGTTTAAATCTATGTTGATTGTTCATTAGCTGACTTAGTATTTCTCATCTCTTAGTTGTTTAGAGTTCTTCTTTGAGAAATTTATTTCAGAAAGGATCAGTTTGAGGCCTTTGCATACTTGAGAATGCATTTCTGTTACTTTCACATGTCATGTTGCCTATATGCAGAGTTCTTTTCATTGTGTGTTCCCCCCAAATCTCAGAAAATCATTTTTCATAGAACTTATTGTTGTGGAGGAGTATCTGGGGCCAGACTGAGTTTTCTCTCTTTGTTTCTAGTAGGCTCTGATAGTTAGTGTTTTCCCCAGCTAGCTCTTCTGGTTTCTTTGGGAAAATCCACACGGTCCTGTTGAGCCTGTTAATAATGACGCCATGCAGGCCCCCATCCTACTTCCCACCCCCCATTTAACGCAGGCCGATCAGTCAGAGTGCCACAATCACTGGAGATAGTGATTGCTTCTCAGATGGGATCCTGACTCAACCAAGGCTAACTGGGGATTGATATAAGGAGTTGGGAGAAATAATTGTTTCTGCTAGGTTTGGTAAGTAAGCAATGTGAGTCTAGGGTTACTGAGGTTACTGGTAGCTATCTCTCTCTATCATCTATCTACCTATCTCCCCACCTACCCACCTGCCTATCTATATAGATATATCTAGATAGATAGATAGATGGGAGAAAGAGAAAGAGATAGCTACCAGTAACCCCAGCCTCACACTGCTTATTTACCAAACCTAGCAGAAACAATTATTTCTCCCAACTTCTTATATAGATATATCTAGATAGATATATAGATAGATAGAGATAAAGGGAGAGAGAGAGAGAATGAATATGAATATGAAGGTAAGCAGAGGCATATAGAACTGAGAAATGGAAAGAGAGAGAGAGCCCTGAAGATATCATTTGGAACCTAGATTCAGCTGACTCTGAAACCAAATTCATCCTGGACTTCCCAGAACTTCCCAGATAACATGAAATGAAACTGGTTTTTTTTTGTTTTGTTTTGCTTTGTTTTTTTTTTTTTACTTAAGCTAATATTTTTTTCTTAAGCTAATTTGAATTTGCTTTGTTTGCAGTTGAGGGACTTTTGACCAGTAGTAATTAATCCACTTTTTCCCCATTGAATATTTGTAGGATTCTTTTTCCTATCCATGAAGGTCAAAAATGTCTGCAGAATATGGTTAAATTAAGGTATCTCCTCAGTAGGTTTGCCTGAATATGTAAAATGGAATCAGAAAAGCTTTTTGCTATTGTATCTCTTAATGCGGCTTTCGTTCTATTTGTTCTTTTCTCCACATGTTGAATATATAAGACTAGTGACCTATATTTGTCATTTTTGACGTTTCAACTTGCTGATCTTTTTCTCTGTGCTCTGAGAAAACTTCCAATGTTTGTCTTCCATGTCACTAATTGGATTTTCTACATTGTATATTCTGGTCTTGACTACTTCCAATGAAAATTTGCCTCCTGTTTTATTGTCTTTCCCCATACATTATTGCTGTATCAACCTCAGATTTATTTTAAAATTTCTGCCTATTTCTCAGCCTCTGCCTTTGAGTCTGTAACTTTAATGAGTCTATATTTTTTCAAATTTGTGGAAAGCACCAAGAAACTCACCTGAAGTGTTTCTTCCTATTACAATCTTTTTCAATTGCATATCCTTCCTCTGCAGAATATTTTCATATTCGTAGGCTCATAGATTTCATAGGTGCCTTTTTTCTTTTATTTATATCTTCGTGAATTAACAGAGGTCTATTTGCCTTTGGTGTTTACCTTTTTAACCACAAAGAGGGTAGCTGAATTATCCTTGGATCTCCTTCCTATATATCTGATTACTATTAGAATAATAATAATAACTACTATTATTGTTATTATTATTAGATTTGAAACTGACTGGCATTATCAGCAGATTAAGGTGAGTGGAGAAGGAGCAGGAACCTGGATATCACATGGGCAAGAACTTAGTGTTTATTTATCTTCCTTCTTTGAAGTTCTTGTTTCCTAACGCTATTTGTGCATAGCTCTCCATGTGGCATGGCTATGTCTGCCCTCCATTCTTGTTCTGCTGCCCAGTGCCTCAAAAAGAAGCCTTGCTTCACTGGGGAGAAATGCTGCCGTTTCCGAGAAGCCTTGCCACACTGCCTGCTTCCTGCCTGGCGGAACAACAGCGTGATGTCTGGGATCTCCTTGAAAAGCTGCTTTTGAATGGTGCTGACCCACAGCTTCAAACACAGTTCTAAGGAGTGCTTCGCTTTTCTTCACTGCTACCACCATCCTCCCAGCCCTTGCTCCTCCACATGTAGGAGTGTTTGTAGGGTTCTGCCAGGATGTCGTCTACTTACTTTTTTCTCATTAAGGATCATAAATGTTGTCTTTCCATCTGGTTCTATTAGAATCATTCAGAAGTCGTGCAAGAGTATCCTTTCTCTTTTAGCATGGATGCAAGTTCCCTCCCATTTTGATGTCCCTTTTCCTGTTTCACTTGGGATTTGGGGAGAAAGAGGAAAGTTGGGCCCAGTTTTTCCAAGTATCTCTTAAGGCAATCCAATTTATTCCATCTCTACTGTTGCTGCCTTATATCTGCTCATGTCTAGTTCTTACGGCGAGAGTCCCCTATTGGATCTCCCTGCCTCTTTTTTGGCACTGCTCTCCTGGTGTTGGCACTCAGTTGATAGTAGCCTGGCCCCAGGAGATATTTTGTTGTATTAGAATTGTGTTCAATTTCAGGTAATCAGAAGCCACTCTACTGTAGCTTCAGCAGAAAACAAGAAGTCCAGGGGTGGTCAGTCAGGACTGGTGGGGTGACTCAGTGATGCCATCAGGCGCAGGCTCCTTCTGCTTTCCCGCCCTACCATCTTCGTGAGGTCTGCTGCACCTCCAGGCTGTGCAAGTATTACAGGGGAGAGAAAGGGGAAGAGGAAGAGGCAGCTTCCCCTGTTTCTAGTGGTCCAGCAGGGCCTACTTACTGCTTCTCTGTCTTTTACCCAATATGCTCTGGCTGCTCCTTGGCATTTTGGACCACTCCAGATATTAAGTGGATTTTTCCATTTCTTTTGTGCGTCTCAATGGCCACAGCAGGTTCACAGTTGCAGCCCGACTGTGGAGAAGGTCAGAGAATGCTAATGGGACATTTAGCAGCAAGTGTTCCTGCTTGACTTTCTGTGGAAAACAAAATTGAGTTGACAGAAGGAGAAAATGCAATTCTAATTTAATGTAGAAACAGTCCCAAGTTGGGACTGCTTGTTACATTAGTCATTGATAGATATAATTAAAGATATTATTTCACAAGAAATAATGAAGGAGTGGGAGATCACTATGGTGTGTGTTTCCAGACACGTTCTCTTGTGACTTCTTCTCTTGTAACATACAAGATATATTTTGAATGTGCCTAATAAATATGCAGTAAAATGTATACATTAGAATTATGTTGAAAATTTGAATCTTGAGAATGTATAATTTGGGGATGTATGCTACTGTAATTATAATTCAAAAGACTTTTAATCCACATATCTATGGAAACATCACTCCCTATAAATACTATTCTGCATTCTTGCTCTCCGCCTGAGGCAGTGTGATAAAGTGGAAAGATCAGGTGATTTAGAGTTAGAAGCTCTAAGTACAAGCCCTGAATCTCACATTTGCTAGCTATGTGAATTCAGAGAAATGCCTCGGCTCCTGGCTCTCAGTTTTAACATCTACAGAACGTTGATAGTGGCATATTTCAGAGTTGTTGGAAGTATCACATGGCAGGATGTAGGTTGTAAATTGCAAAGCATTGTATTTATGTAGGTATATACTATTTTATAACTGCTTTTTCATCTAACAAACTACAACACATCTTTTAGGGGGGTGTGAGATATTCCATTATATGGATGAACCAAACATTGACGTTGATATATAGATTATAATATGTCAGATTATAATGTATAATATAGGATCTCTCTATATAGATATATGTAAGATATATAATACAGATGTAAGATTATAGATATAGCCCCAAAATTTATCTTTTAACTGTAGGTTTATACCTTTTGACCACCTTGACATAATTCTCTCACTCCTCAGCCGCCACCCCTGGCAACTGTCACTCTATTCTCCGTATCTTTGAGTTCTTTTTTTGTTTGTTTGTTTTTGGATTCTACATATAAGTGAGATCATATGGCATTTTTATGTGTTGTTCCAATTCGTTGTAATGCTCATTTATTAAATGTTTTTAATATAATCATGAAAAAAATCATGAAAAACTGTTTTTGTGCACTCCCAGCTTCTGCAATGCCAAAAATACTACAAATAAGATAAAAAGGCAAAGACCAACTGGTAATATCTTTTTACGGCACACATGGCAAATAGGTTAATATCTTTAAGATGCAAAGAGCTTTTAAATACATCAACAAAGTTGAAAACCCTAATATCATTTAGGTGAAAAACATGAATCAGCAGTTTATGGAAAAAAATGGCAAATATGTGAAAAGATGCTCATTTCTTTTAATTAAAGAAATGAAGTTAAAACAGCTCTTTTTTTCACTTAAATTGGTAAAGATTAAAAAGTTTGAAAATATTAAGCTTATTTGAGGATGTAGGAAAATAGACACTCTCTACAGATGTATAAATTGGTGTTGCTTTTTAGGAGTCCATTTTGCAATGTATTAAAATGTTTCAATGCAAATTTTGACCCATCATTTTCACTTACAGGATTTTTATCCTATAAAAATACTTGGTGAGTATAAAAAGATAGCCGTATAAGGATGTTTGTTGTGACAGTTGTGTTTATGTATGCATCAGCAAAACAAATAAAACTGTAAGCAACCTGTAGAATTTATATATCTCTCAACACAGTATTGCTCAAATTATGTATATTTATAAAATGAAATTTTATATAGCAGCTAAAAACTGGACTGATCTCTGCATACTTATTTGAAAAGATATTCCCGATGTGTTGATAACTGAAAAAAGCTAGTTCAGACTTGCTTTTGTGCTTTTATGCACTTATGTCATATGATGTATGCTATCAAGTAGAAAAAAAAGTACTTGTATACACATGGACAACTTCTGGAAGAATATATAAGAAATTGTTAACAGTGATTATCTTTTGGGAATTAGATTGAAGCAAGTGAAAGGAGAGCAAGGGAGTTTATTTCTCATTCTATCACTTTCTGTACCTTTGGAATTCCTCCCCCCCAATATTTTATTATGAAAAATTTAAAACATAGAGAAAGTTTAAAAAACCATACAGTGAAAACCAATAAATTCTCCACCTAGATACTGTAATGAGCATTTGCTATAATTGCTTTATCACTAAATTTAAAAAAACAAGAATGATGAATTATTTTTACAATTTAGTGAGAAATTATGGTTTAGCAAGAGGAGTATGTTAGAATAATGAAATAGTAAAATGAAAAAGTACACAAATCTGCCGAAAGAGCTGAATAGGATCACGTGATAAATATAAGTAGCTGTTAGGAGTACAAAGTTCAATGTAACAATTCAATGCAAGAGCAGAGACAGAGAGGCCCTGAACCATAGGAGGGACTTCCTGCTGTAGTTTCTCAGGTTTGAGGTCAAGGGAGGATGGTCCCGGAGCAGAGACACCGCAGAGCAGGTAGCTTTTTGGCTCACCTGGAAAGGCTGTGCCCTCTACGTGCACTATGTGGTCTTCAGACCTCTAAGCCTCCTCTTCATAAACTTTAGCCTGTATTAATCACCAGGGAACTTGCTGAAACACATTTGACCCTCACGAGCTGTGTCTTTGTGTGTGGATTTGAAAGATCTCACAAAAGTGTTGCAAACCAGTTTGGATTTGAGAGTGGCCTGCAGAGTTCTGTTTTGTTTTATTTTGTTTTCTTTTAAACTTCCTAGTTTTTCAACGCTGAGCTACTTCTCTGTGTGTAAACCCTGATTCAGTAGAAAAGAGGTGGGGTCCAGAAATCTGAATTTTTTTTTTTGAGAAAGATTAGCCCTGAGCTAACTACTGCCAGTCCTCCTCTTTTTACTGAGGAAGACTGGCCCTAAGCTAACATCCGTGCCCATCGACCTCTACTTTATATGTGGGATGCCTACCACAGCATGGCGTGCCAAGTGGTGCCATGTCCGCACCCGGGATCCGAACCGGCAAACCCTGGGCTGCTGAGAAGCAGAACGTGTGAACTTAACCGCTGCACCACTGGGCCAGCCCTGGAAATCTGAATTTTTAACAAGTATGCCAGGCAATTTTGTTGCAGGTAGGTGTTGCAAATATTGTCCTTTTCTCAGGATGTGGTTTATTTCGCCCCCGTGAAGATCCAGCTGCTCCAAGAGTCTGCGGCAGTGCTTTGCCAGGAGTGTCTATCTTCTCAAACAGCCCTCCCTCATTTTCTACATGAGCTTAATTGCTAAACTCCTAAGGGAGAAAACCATAAAGGGCTTCATCTCTTGGTGTGGGTAAATGAGCTCACTTAGGCTGTTGTAAACCAGCGTAGATCGGGCTGGGGTCTAGAGAGAGGAGATTATTATTATGTTTTAAGTTCCTAGTTGTTTGATTTAGTACTGGAGCTGTGCCCTCTGTGTAAACCTTCACAGGGCATCTGATGCCATTTCCTCTAACCTCTCATTCACTACGGTCTTCCAGAGACGTGTGATTTAATTCATTTTTCGAAGGAAGAAATGTCTCCAAGTCTTATTTCCTGGTGTTTTTCTTTGGAAGCTTCTTCCTACTGTTATCACAGAGTATTTAAATTCTCATCAATTTTCTTGTGACTTTTGTGGAATGTGCTGGAAGAACTGCAGCTGTTACATTTTCTACTTAGAACAGGTTTTCTTCCCCTGGAGGATTAATAGGGAGGCAAACTATTTGCAGTTGCTTCCACCCCACCTCTGACAGTTCTTTAACCCCATGAGAAAGAATAATCGCAGAGTTTCTCATTCTATCTCAGAGTGACAATTGTCACAAGTTCTTCCTTGTCTATTCTTGCCTTCTCTTTTTCCATCTTGGCCGGTCAACTGAAGCTGAGGAATTTGTTTTTATGGTGGCCCATCAGCTAAAAGAAAATATGCTGTACCAAGTAATGAGTAACTTAATTTTCATTGTTTAAAAAAACAATACAATGGACATTTCTTGAGCTCTTCCTGTGCACCAGGCACTGTGCTAAATGCTGGAGACGCAGGCAAAAAAGCAGACAGTGGCAACCAAGTCTCTAAAGAACCTTGACAAATCCAGGCTGCGAGCATCTCATATAATGAGGAACAGCATAAGTAAAGGCCTGGAAGGAAATCTGTAGAATAGACAATGTTCAGGTAGAGTTGGAGTACCGGATGCTTGGTGAGAAATAAAAGGCTCTTTGAAGACTTGGTGCTATTCAATAGGAAATTATTTCTTAATGAACTTTTAAAAATTAATATGTGGAGAAAACATCATTCTAGTGTAAAAACAATAAAATAATCTTTTCATTTTCTTTTGTAGTCAGGTGAGGGCAGTGTAGGAAGAGGTGATAAGGGTAGAGACGTTGAAAGGAAAAGGGGGAGAAATTCAGATTGATAGATGGTCAGAAAACAGGAGGTATCAGCAAAGAGCTACACCGAGAAAAAGGTTGACAAGTATATATCCTACAGGCCTAGAATAGCACATGGCACATAGTAGGTGCTTATGAAATAGTTATTTTAAATGAAAGAATGAATGCATAAGGACAAGAAAAATAAAAGGAAACGGAGATGTACATGCACAGAAAATATTGATAAAAATATTGAAACAAATAAAGCAGATAGAAATATACATATTCAGGGGCCAGCCCCGTGGCTGAGTGGTTGAGTATGTGTGCTCTGCTGCGCGGCCCGGGGTTTCGCCAGTTCAGATCCTGGGCGGGGACATGGCACCGCTCATCAGGCCATGCTGAGGCGGCATCCCACATGCCACAACTAGAAGGACCCACAACTAAGAATATACAACTATGTACCGGAGGGCTTTAGGGAGAAAAAGGAAAAAAATAAAATCTTTTTTTTAAAAAAAGAAATATACATATTCAAAGGAAGCAGATTAGAAAGGGAGATAGGGAAAGAAAGAAAGGATTGGGACTCAAGGAGGCTTATAAACATATGCAAGTACTATTGAGCAAATGATTCTTTGTTTGTACTGTGTCTTAGACACTGTGCTGGCTATGTGATGTGGACCTGGGGAAAGTCCCTCAACGTTTTTGAGTTTTGTCTATTAAAAAAAAGGAAAAAGTGTTGAAAGGAAATGGAATCAAATACCGTATTGTAAAATGTTAAGATCTGATGAAGTTAGGTGGTGGGGACAAGAGATTTTTGCTTTACTGTTCTCTGCATTTAACTGTATGTTTGAAACTTTCCATAAAAAAAGTCTTAAAAAATAGGATGGTTAATAACTGAGCCTGGACCCATCTAGTTCCCCCTGCCCCACACAAAGTCACTAGAGTTAGAATTGTCAGGACACGGCAACAGATTGGCTATGGGAGGCACGTGGGAGGAGAAGGTCATGTTCATTCCAAGGGTTGGTGTCCTGGTGACTAAGGGGGTGATTGTGCCCAATGGAATGACAGGTTTGTGAAGGAAACGAATAAGTTCATCTGTTAGTAATGGTGGGGGAATGCTCAAGAAAATATTTGTAGACCAAAGGAAGTTTGTACCTTATGGGATTGGGGTTTCACAAGGCGCAATGGAGAGGCTTGCAGACAGGGAGGTGTGGAGGCGGGAAGAAGAGGCGGGGACTGGCTGGGGAGGGAAGGGAAGAGAGGCGGGGGGCTTTGGTTTGCAATTTTCAGAGTGAAGAAGGAGATGGCTTGGGTGGAAGCTTAGATCCAGGGTGTGGCAGGGATAACAGCTGAATTTGTTGAATTATCCAGCCACAGCATTCCTGGTGGAATGTTGACTTGTTGGCCCCTGCAGAGTTCTTTGCCTCCCAGGTGCTGGGCACAGTTGTTCAGAGAAGCTCCTGCAGGGTAGGTCATAGGGTCAGTAAGGAAGGAGGTCAGAGGAGAGAGCTGGAGATATCGACCTCTACAAAATGCACTCATTTTTCTTGGTATTTGACAGGTGGACTAGATGAAATCTAGCCGAGAGCCAAGCCAGTCAACAAATTTGCTCAACTGTTCTCGCCATCCTCACAAGGTCCTCCTTTATTTAAGGCATCGCTTCACATTTTTTTCTTTTTCCTTTGGTGGACATTCTATTTCAGTATTTATTTGCTAAATGACAGTTTAAGGGAATAAGCATAATAACCTATTCAGCTAAAGTAGTTTTTGAAAATGAAAGACCAGTTTACTTAATCAAAGAAAATTTGATGTTATGATGAATGCCACATATTTAACACTGTTTCTTAGGACTTGGAGGTGCCTAACTCATTAATTGAATTAGAGGAAGATTTTTTGATGTCTGAGATTAAGAAGTAAATTTTTAATTTATCTACATGAAGGAAGATTCCTAATGCAATGATTACTGATTGGCTTAGAAAATCATAAATCCACTTTATAACGTGCGCAAACAATAAACAAATACTATCTTGCCATGGATTCCAAGAAAAATGAATATCAAGTCCTAAATAAGTACCAACTGTTTAGAGCATCATAGAGGGGGATGGGAGAATTCAAGCTTAATTAATTATTTCCTTGGTTAGAAAACAAAATCTTCAAACAAAGAGAGCATTATATCTAGAATGCACGAGCATTTCTAAGATTCCACCCACAGTAAGGCCAGAGAACATAAAGCCAAGCCTTTCACTGGATTTTGAGACACTCATATAAGCTTGGAAAATTACCACAGAGTAACTGAGAGATTGTGTCTAGATAGCTGAAGTCAAAAGACTGGTCGGTTTCCTTTTCTATGTCTCTCCCCGCCCCCCAGCGTACCAACTAGAATTGTTGTCTTTTATTCCTTGGCATCCAGGTTGTTATCAAATCCTATTTCTTAAAAATACCTATTTCTTACGATTCTTCAACATCAATTTCAGATGTCAAAACGCATTGGTAATAGGCTGAGCAGTTTAACAATAAGAGTGAACTTATTGAATACCAGATACTGTCCTAAGCATCGTACACGCGCTATCGTATTTTATCCTTTTAACAACTCTCCAATAATGTGCTATTGTTATCATCGTCATCATCACAATTTTACAGATGAGGAATCCAGGGCTTAGAGGAGCGGTTCTCAGCTGTGGCTGCCCATTAGAATCAGCTGGAGAATTTTTAAAATTATAAATGCTCAGGCTACGATCCACCTGGACCCATTAAACTGGAACCTCTGAAAGGGGAGACCTGGGCTTCAGTATTTTTTTTTAAAGCTCCCCAGGTGATTATGAAGTGCAGTGAAAGTTAGAACTCCTGACTTTTAGAGCAATTAATTAACCAGCACAAGGTCACAGGGCTGATTGAGTGATAGAGTTGGGGTTGGAATCCAGGTTTGTTCGATTTCAGAGCCTCACCCTTAACCTCTCTACTATATTGCCTCTGCAAGTATTTGAGATTTGTTTTAAAACAAAACAATTATTAACATTCCTATTTTCATATTTTATATACCTGTAGAAAAGTGCATAAAATATATGTAGAACTAATGAAAGTTAATACAACACACAGCAATATAAAAACCACACAGATTTCAAAATAGAACATTGCCGGCCTCTCCGAAATTCCCTGTGTGTTTCTCCTTGATCGTAACTTTCTCCCTTCTTCCTAGAAGAATCCTACATCCTGCCTTTTTGAACCTCATTTTTTGTTTTTCCTTATGTTTTACCACTTAAGCATGCTTTTCTAAACAATATTATTAAGTTCTACCTGTTTTTGAACTTTATATGGAAGGATTCATGGGATATATATTATTATTTTGTGTCTGGCTTTTTCAGCTCAATGTTATGCTTGTGAGATTCTTACATGATGTCATGGCTATCGTTGCTTCATGTTCATTGTGATATGGTATTGTGTGGTGTAAATCTACCATAATTTATTTATCCATTTTATTGGTGATACATGTTAGGGTTGATTCCAGTGTGGGGCAATTGGTAATGTGTTTCTTGTTGTACACGTACATAAGACTCTCCAGAAGCAGACTTATCAGGTCATACGATATGCCTATTTTCAAATCCATAGGTAATGCTAATCAAATGTCCAAAGTGGTTATACTAATTTACCTTCTCCCAGCAGAGCATGAGATTTCTTACTGCTTCACTTCCTGTCCAACACACAATAATATCAGACTTTAATGTTTACCAGTGAGGTGGTTCTGAAATGATAACTTTGGTATTTTTAATTTATATTTTTCTGGCTACCAATAAAATCTAAAATCTTTTCATTTGTTTATTATCTACCTAGAGTTCCTATTTTGTGAAGTGTCTATTTGGGACTTTTACCTATTTTTCTATAGATTGTCTTTTTTCTTATTGGTTTATATGAGTTCTTTACATACTCAGGATTCTAGGACTTTCTTAGTTATATTGTTGCAATATGAGAAAAGTTCTTAATTTTAATATAATTGGATTTATTTTGTGTTTAAGCAACCTTACTTACCATGTATTCATAAAGATATGAAGGTTTAAGAAACTTTACCTACTCTGTATTTATAAAGTTATGTAATGATTTGAAGAGAAGAAACAAAACCATCATTATTAACAAATGATATTATCATCATTGGCATTCAAGAGAATTTATAGATAAATTAGAGTTATTAAAGGAATTTAATGTTTGCCTGATACAAAAATCAGTATAGGCAAATCAATTATATTGCTATATATCAGCAACCAACAGTTAATGTAATTGTAGGAACGCATTCCTTTTAAAATAGCATAAAACTATAAGTTACCTAGGAGTAAATGAAGTACATTTTTGCAAGCTTTTAAGGAAAAATTAGAATATTTTATTAAAATAACATTAAAATCCATACAATGTCCATGGATTAGAAGTCTCAAAATCATAAAAATTGCAGTACTCCATCCAATTGACCTGTGAATTTGATGGAATTTAAGTCAAAATACCAGCTTATTTATTTGGGGGGAACTTGTCAATCTGGGTCTCAAATTTGCATGGAAAAGCAAAAATTAATAGCTCACTCATTCCTGAAGAAGAACAATGGAGGTGGATTTGCCTGACCAGGTAGCAAGAATTATTATAAAGCTATAGTATAGTAGTTTAATATCTGCAAATGCAGAAACAGACAAACACAACAGAGTAGCAAACTCAAAAACAGAACCATATATGTATAAACGTGATTTGTGAGGGAGCATGCATTGAAGATGGACTTTACAGTAAATGGAGCTATGAAAACTGGCTATTCACATGTGAAAAGATAAAGCTGGATCTGTATTCACATCTTCCCAATAAATTCTACGTGTGAAAAACTTGAGTATGAAAGATAGAACTATACAACCTGTATAGGACATTATCTTTATGAACTTGAAATGAGGAGACACCCAAACAGGCATACGAACCATAAGATAAATTTGACTACACTACAATTAAGAATTCTGTTTACTAAGTGGTGCTATAAAGAAAGTAAAAAGACAAGCCTGGAAGAAGATATTTGCAACACATAGAAATGTCAAAAGAACTGTCAAAAATAGTAATCAGAACATAGAAAAAAATTCTGCATATAAATAAGAAACAAAAAACCCAATCCAATAGAAAAATAGGCAAAAGTCTTGAATGGCACCTCACAGAAGAGAATAACTGAATAGCCAATAAACATATGTGAAGATCTTCAACTTCTTCAGTAATTAAGTAAATGAAAATTAAGAAAACTGTAAGATATCCTTTCACACCCTCCACAATGAAAAAAATTTAAATGTCCGACAATATCAAGTGTTGATGAGGATATAGATCAGTGTGTGCTATTACACACTGCTGATGGCAGTATGAATTTATACCACAATATTAGAAAACAACTTGGCATTATCCAGTCAAGTTGAAAATGTCCCAATGCTCTTGGGTATATACACAATATTCTTACATTGGTGGACATGTATAAGAATATTCATAGCAGCCCTTTTTGTAATGGGCAAAATCTGGAAACAAACAAAAGTATTCAAAAACAGTAGAATGGATAAATAAATTGTGATGTGTACTATAGACTGAATGTTTGTGTCCCCCAAAACTCATATGTTGAAATACTAAACCCTAATGTGATAATATTAGGAGACGGGGCCTTTGGGAAGTGATTAGGTCATGAAGGTGGAGCCCTCATGAATAGGATTAGTGCCCTTATAGAAGAGACCCCAGAGAGCTCTCTCATGCTTCCGCCATGTGAAGACAGTGAGAAGATGGCTGTCGATGAACCAGGAAGTGAGCTCTCACCAGACACCAAACCTACCAGCACCTTGATCTTGGACTTCCCAGCCTCCAGAACTGTGAGAAGTAAACTTCTGTTGTTTACAAGTCACTGAGTCTATGGTGTTCTGTTAGAGCAGCCTGAATGAACTAGGACAGTGTGTTAATAAAATGAAATACGGTACAGCAATAAAATTATGGTGCCGTTTATTCACAACCATGAAACCATATAATTTTATATCTGGATATATAATCAAATTTGGATAAATTTTCAAAGAAAAGCAAGGGAAAGATAAAGCAGAAATTTAGGGAGGGTATTGGGTCATGGGAGCAGCACACAGAAAGCTGCAAATATAATGCTCTATTTCTTAAGTGAGTGGTGGGTACATAGGTATTTGTTTTATTGTTATTCTTTATACCCTGTACATATTTTATAAACATTCTTTTTATATCTATAAATATTTTAAATGATAGTAGAGAACAATAATTATTGTTTTTATAAGATAAATTTTTATTAATGTAATCCTAGCAATATAAACTACTATGCATAAAACTAAAACCAAAAACCAAAAAGCCCCATCAAAGATGTCACCACCCAGAAACACACATTAAGGGATAATCGTTTCACAGTATTCTTTATGCATATATACAGAAAGGATAGATACATGAAAAAATACTATTATCTGAGTCATCTAGTGTGTATAACAAAACACCCCAAAACTTAGTGTCTTATAATGACAAAAAGCAGTTATTTACTCTTGATTCTGCAGCTGAGCAGAGCTGGATGGGTTGGCTATCTTTATTCAACATGTTGGCTGGAGTTATTTATGTAGTTGCATTCTGCTGGGAACCAGAGTGGGTTTGGAACATCTAAGATCACTTCCACGTTAGGAACCTCTGCTGGGATGGCTGGGATGATTCAGGGCCTAGTGGCTGAGCGTCTCTCTTTTTTTTTTAAGATTTTATTTTTCCTTTTTCTCCCAAAGCCCCCGGGTACATAGTTGTGTATTTTCAGTTGTGGGTCCTTCTAGTTGTGGCATGTGGGATGCTGCCTCAGCATGGCTTGATAAGCAGTGCCATGTCCGTGTCCAGGATTTGAACTGGTGAAACCCTGGGCCGCCGAAACAGAGTGCATGAACTTAACCACTCCGCCACAGGGCTGGCCCCATGGGCTTCTCTTTTGTTGTGGGTTCTTATCACTCATGAATCCCAAGAAGGAGAAAGCAGAGGCTATAAGTCTTTTAAGATCTGGGTGCATAATTCCCAGAATATCACTTCCATGCATTCTATTGGTCAAAGCAAGTCACAAGGCCAGCTCATACTCAAGGGGAAAGGAAACATATTCCACTTCTTAATGTGCAAAGGCATGTCCCTACAGGGAGGAATTGTCGGAGCCTCTTAGGAAATGATCTACCACTATAATTGTAATATACATGCTGCTTTTTGTAGTCTATTGGCAGAGAGCTGGTTTTGCATAGTTCTTTGGACAACTTCACTCAATAGTTATTATTGAATATCTATGATGTGCCACGGTTTTAACCAATGTAAGAACGCTGAACCAAGAGACAAAAAACTGTCCTGGTGGAGCCTGCATTTGAATGGTGCAGGCCATCATTCAGGCCACATGTCATTTTATACCAAAAATGAACAAAATTTGGCTAAAGAGAGGAATTTTGGTTAATTGAAATAAAAGAAGGAGAACAAGTGATAGCTGCTAACCTTACACAGTGGTCTGCCTGAGTTCAGATAGAAGAGAAGTCACCAGAAATATAAATCTTCTTGAGATTCCATTCAAATGAATTCAGCAAATACTTACTATATGCAAAGCTCTTTGCTGGCCTGCTGGAATGGGAGACTAGTTTGGAAACATTTGCTTTGATTCAATTTAATAAGCATTTGTTGGATATATATGTGAGATGCCAGAGGAGATACAAATGATTAAAAACACAAGATTTCTGACCTCATGGTGACAACAATGTTGAATACTCATAACTATAGTGTCACAGAGGTAAGACAGTGCCATGAGTTGAAATTAATGAAGTGCTAGCGGGTTAACAAGAAGCTAAAGTCTCATTCATTTGTGGGAATCATTGAATCTCATGAAGGAGATAGCATCTGAGCCGGTTCTTGAAGACTGACCACAGTTTCATTTGGAAGGGTGCCAGTAGGCTTGTAGACAGACACAGCAGCTTGATGTGCCCTATTACCATCCGCTCAGATGGTGGGCGCCTGTTTCCTCCTTATTTCCAGCTGAAGCAAGCTGGTGTGGGCTTTAATGGTACTTCAATGATTTCCATTTTCTACCTGAATTCCTTGTTTAAATGACCTATTTACATTACTACTGTGGTTGACACCTATGCCTAGAGATGCCAGTGAGTTGAAAATGAACAAACAGTAGCTAGGTATTTCTTATCTCTAATGGATGTTCTGCAAATCCCTTAGCTTTAGCATTTTGTGTGCAATGAATTTTTTAAAAATGAATACAAGGAATAGAAAATGATGGACACACATATCCAGGTGCTTTGTGCAAACATCATGTTAGTCTTCTGTCAAGGTGACTCTACTTAGGATATGCAGTTTGAATGTGGTTGACACAGAACTGTGTGTGCCTTTGGACTTAGTCTCCTCTTTGCGAAAAACGGACTTGTATTTGAGGTTAAATTTGTTAACCTCTGCTATGTTGATACTCTTTAAAGTACCAGTTTCATCAGGATTGTCCTCTATACAAAAGGCCTACTTTAGCCATGTCTTCTCTTTTGTTGCTCTGCATTCTCAGAATTATATATGTACTGTATCACAAATATCTTTCTCTTTCTCCCCTCCCTCTAACAAATATTCATTCATTTATCCAACAAACATTTATTAAGCAGCTATTATATACCAGCCACTATTCTATGGACTTGGGATACATTTATCAAGAAAACAGACAAAATTCATACCCTGGTGGAGCTTACATTCTAGTAGAGGGAAACAGGAAATAAATGATAAACTCAATAAACAAAGCAATTATATAGTGTGTTAAAAGGTGATAAGTGCTATTAAAAAAAATAGAGTAGGGCAAGGTGATTGGGGATGACTGCGGGACTTACAACTGTAAACAGATGTGTCCGGGTGGGCCTCATTGAGAAGTGGGTTAGCCTCTGGTCATCTGGATGTGAGAGCCTTCTGGGCAGAGGCAGCCACCAGTGCTCAGGCCTTATGGTGGGCAATTGTCCGGTTCTGTAGGAACAGCCCAATAGGTTAGTGTGACTGGAGCACAGTGAGCAAGGGGGGACAACAGGAGGAGAGTTGGTGAGAGAGGTAACGGGGACAAATGGCATGGGGGGCTTGTAGAACTTTGTAAGGACTTTGCTTTTACTCTTAGTGAAATGGGCAGCCATTGGAGGTTGTGCAGGAGAGAAGTGACACTCTCCATTTTTTGTGCTATCCTCATCATGTATTTTGCTTCTACAAATGTCGTTAACATTTTTGCCTTAAATATCGGTTGACTTTTTTTTGGGGGGGGTAACTTTTGGATTAATGTTTGCACAACAGATCTTTGTTCCCTCTTTTTACTTTCCACGTACTTATGCTCATATATTTGAAGTAAGTTTCTTGTAGACAGCATATTAGTGGATCCTGTTTTTTTAATGTCTTGTGCCAATCTCGGTCTTTTCATTGGTGTATTTGGATGGTTTACTTTTAGGTAATTATTGATATGTTAGGGCTTAAGTCTGCATTTTTATTGTTTGTTTCCTCTTTTCCTCATTTCTCTGTTTCTCTTTTTTCACCTTCCTGTGAGTTACTTCCACACTT
The DNA here is from genome assembly GCF_021613505.1 of Equus quagga. Classification (NCBI taxonomy): domain Eukaryota; kingdom Metazoa; phylum Chordata; class Mammalia; order Perissodactyla; family Equidae; genus Equus; species Equus quagga. The sequence continues at coordinate 74,058,620 of NC_060267.1, read as the reverse complement.
TTTAGGATTCCATCTTGATTTATTTATTATCAAGTTTTTGTGCATATCACACTTTCTATAGTTTCCGTAGTGGTTGCGCAAGGGTAACTTTTTCTTTTGATGTAATTTTATTTTATTTAATGTTCTCAAGTCATTTAATTTGTTGCCATTTGATTTTAATGTTTAATTGGACACTTTCTTTGGGGGGGTGGTGAGGAATGTTGGCCCTGAGCTAACGTCTGTTGCCAATCTTCCTCTTTTTTTTTCTCCCCAGGGCCCCAGTACATAGTTGTGTATCCTAGCTGTAGGTCCTTCTGGTTCGTCTCTGTGGGATGCTGCCACAGCATGGCCTGATGAGGGGTTTGTCAGTGTTCACTCAGGATCCCAATCAGCAAACCCCGGGCCACTGAAGCAGAGCACGCGAACTTAACCACTCAGCCACGTGGCCAGCCCCTGGGCACTTTTTTCTGAGTCATTTTTATTATTTTCTCTGCGTATCTCATTTCTCATCCTCTAATGCTTCCTTGGTCTATTTTGATGTAAATTTAAACTTAAATAGAAGCTGCAAGAGGAGTACAAAGAACTCCCTTATCCTCTTTACCAGGATTCACTAATATTTTACATGTTGCCCTATTTTCTTTGTGGTGTCCCTGTGGAGTATGTGTGCATGTGTGTGTATGTAGGTAAATATTTTGGGCCACTTGAGAGTTAAGTTGGAGATATCATGCTTCCTTACCTCTAAATACTTCAGTAGATATTTCCTCAGAGTAAGGATATTCTTTCACAGAACGGTTACCAAAATTACAAATTTAACATTGATCTAATACTATGATCAAATCCACAGTCCACATTCAAACATTGTTAATGATCCCAGTGATGTCTTTTAAAGCCATTTACCACTCGGTCTCTTTAGCATCTTTTAATCTGGAGCAATTTTTCATTTCTTCCTTATGTTTCTTGACCTTGATTTTTTTGAAGAGTAAAGGAAATTATTTTATACAATGTCCTTCAGTATGGGTTTGTCTGATATTTCTTAAGGAAATATTCACATTACTTATTTACCATAGAGGAAATTTGGAAGTAATCTAAATCTGGCATTTCAGGGGTTTTGTTAAATAAATTAAGATATACCTATAATATGAGATATTAAGCAGTCATCAAAATGCCTGTATAAATATTTAAATATTAACATAAAAAGTTGTTATAATACATTAAGTGCAAAAGGTGAGTCACAAAGCAGTCTTTCAAAATGACACAATTTTCATAGGCAAAAATGTAGTTATTTACATGGGTAAATTTGAATGGGAAATAGTCTGGGAGGAAATACACCAAGTTATTAATTTTAGGTATTATTATCTCTGGGTGATAACCCAGAGATTTTTTTCCCCTTTTTTCCTTTCAAGTTTTTCTACAGCGAAGGTCTATTATCCATGCAACTTTTAAAATGAGAATTTTTTTCCTACAAACCCAACAACCTTTTCAATTTTTAAAATAGGAGTGGCTTGATTTTTCCAGAAAAAGAAGAGAGAGTTAGAGGAAGAGGCATTATGGTATAATGCAAAATACACTGAACTGAGATCAAGACCAAATATCACCGTTTACTATTTATGAGATCTTGGTTAGGAGCTTTGTGATTTTTGAGCCTCAGTTTCCTCATCTTTAAGATGGATATCACAGTATAATTTTCCTGTCTGCTTTAAAGAGTTGTTTTGAGGATCAAATAATGTATGTTGTTGCCCTAGAATAAGGCATTCTTATTTTATTTTTCAAGGAAAATATTTCCAGATCATCGCATACCAGAGGTGAATTTTTCCTAAAATTATTTACAGTAAAACCACCCCCCCAAACTACCAGGCATTTGAAATTCATCTTTGAAAGTTTCCAGTGTCACTACTCTTTCCATCTAGCGGAATAGACAGAGCAGTAAGAGGAATTAGCAGATCAACTGCTGTAAGATTTATAGTTTATCCATGTCCTCAGCTCAAATAATTTGTTTTTCCATTTCTGCTTCAATTTTTTTTCCACTTGTTGTGTGATCAGTTATTTCTTAGCTTTGAAAGAATGTGGAAATATGCTACATCCTAGAAAATAGAAATAAGAAAAAGTTGTTAATTAACATGTAGTTACACCCAGGTTCTTCTGAGGTCTCAATATTTCTGACAATAGTGCAACCCATTTCAAAGATGGGGATGCCTCATTGCCTTTTGCTCCTACTGCTGCCCAGGGCTGCAGACCAATGGGAGTAGCAGGGGCTATGAGAGGCAGCAGCCGTGGCTGAATGAGACAACCTGTAAGGAGGTGCATTGGCCACGGCAGAGAGACTTCTGGAGCCATCCAGGAATTTTGCTGGAAACCAAAAGAGCTGAGGAAGAGGAGGTGGGAAGAAGCAGGAATGAGGCTCCAGCAACTAGTCTTGTACGGTCACAGACATAGAACATTGGTTTTGGTTATGTTTATTTATCTAGATATAGTGGATGGTCCTATCTTAGGCTGGTGGTCTGTCCTGTCACACAATTATGCATATTTTCATCGTGACTGTTAAGTAAATATTTAAGAAATAATGGTTGTTCACATAATGGAGTTTGGAGGCCAAGCTCGCTTTTCGTATTCTATGTATGGGTATTCATTCTGTTGCACAGAGTTCAGTGGAAAAATTTCACAGTGGCAATGCAGAAGAAACCATTTGTAAGCCCACAATACACAGAATCAAGGGTCACTGAGTTACTGTAATACACGGTTCAGCTAACTGTTTTTTTCTAAAAAAAAAAAATGGTGGCTTAAAATGTGTCTCAAGAGCAATCTAAACAGTTTAAGATATTATCAAAAACCACTTTGTGAAGCAATATATTATAAAAACATTTTTTTTCCCCTTAAAGACAAAGGCTACTGGAAAACTAAATATTCAGGACTTCTTTAGATTAAAATTAAATCTTCAAGGCTTCTTTAAAGACTTTCATTTTTTTTCTTGCAAATTTAATACTGAAGAAGGAAATAGATAATGAAGTAAAGGAATTAGGTCTATTTATTAAAAGTTTGGCAGACTTATCGCCGTCGGAGTCCAAGAGCCTTTTTATGCTGATTGCCTTTTAATTACTTAGCTCCATTGGTGTCTACTCTAATCCTAGGACATTGTAATGATTTTGATGATTTCAATGGTATATGGAGAGGGTCTATACTCAACATACAAATTTGGGAGATGAGTCAGGCTCAGTTCAAGTACTTGTTTAGCCTTTTTTTTCACATCTATTTTCTTTTGTTAAGTAATTCTTCATATTATTCTGATATCATGAGATGATTTTTGATGGAATTAAATGCAAACAGCTCAGATTGACATAGTAATTGCACCTTACATAGTGTTAGTATAAAGGGATTAAATTGCAATATCAGTGGCTTACTTACTCCGGGAAAATGATGAATGGGGTTACAAAAGAATTCTGACATCTTAAAGGCACAAAATGAGGAACTCACGGGAACATTTTTATTCTTTTTTCCATTGCCACAAAGGATGATCACTGGGTTAGAAAGGACAGGGTTTCCTAAGAAAAAAAGCTATTGACAGAGTCAGTTCAGGATGGAGACGCAGGGAGCTGTAGCATCATGGCCTCAACTGGTATCATACAGTGAATTTTGGAGAGAAGCAAAGTCTTTCATAAACACCAGCTAAATTGCAGAGATAACCACTAAGAATTAGCAATATATTCCATGAAGTGAGAAGTAAATATCCCAGTATAGAACAAGTGGAACAATGTCTGAAGTGGGACATACGAAGGGAGAAAGAAGCAGTTAGTCAAGCTGGTTGAGGATTTAAAAGAACAATTGCTTGGCATACCTCATTGAGAGGCAGTGTGAATATCCCCTTCCTATTGGATCTGAGCTTACCTTAGTGACTCATTTGTAGTTAATAGAATGCAGCAGAAGTGACGTTGTGTGATTTTCAAGGGAAAGTCAGAAAAGACCATGTGGCTTCCACGTTTATCTCTTGGAATAAAGAAGCCATGTTCTACCAAGGGATGGAAGAAGATATGTAAGAAGTTCAACTACCCTGGGAGCACCGTGCTGGAGAGCATGCATGTAGTCAGTTGAGTTCCCAGCAGAATGTTAGCAGCACTTGCCAGCTACATGACTGAGCCACCTTGGATGTCCAGCCAGGCAAGCCTTCAGAGGGCTGCAGCCTTAGTGGACATCTGAATACAACTGCATGAGAGACTCAAGTGAGAGCTCTTAGCAAAGCCTTTCCCAGATTCCTGACGTTCAAAACTGTGAGCAAAATCAAATGATTGTAGCGTATACCATAAAATTGTGGGATCATTTTTATACAGCTAGAGTGACTGGAACAATCGTGTGGCCTCATATATTTTAGGAAAAAGTAAAAGCAAAGGTTTCGAGTGTCATTATTGTGCTATGAGAATCCCAGAGCAGGCACTTCCCTTGCCAGAATCCAGTCTTCCATTTCACACATCACTCCCCCTCCCTTGCTCTCTCTTGGTCACACCCTACAGCCCTGTACCAGCCCCGAATCTTAGCAGGCCAGTGTGGTTCAGGTCTTTCCTAGACTTGATCATCATTCCAGTAGTTTCCAGCTCTATAAAATCTACGGTGTTAGGAATTATTGTCCAAGACTATCAGAAGAAAAGAATAGGTGTTTTGCTCAAAGCCACTGATTGGATTTTGAATTATTTCAATTCTCTCTGACATTCCAAGAACAAGATGCTTGTTTTTCCAAGATTCTTTCCTGCTGAATAACAGACTATAAATCATGGTGTAACAGACTTTTGTTGTGAACCAGCCACGTGTGTTCACATTCCTCTTCTCCTCTCCCTTTTTGATTTTGCTTAGACTTACCTTCCTTAGGTTACCACGGAGGCTGGAGGAGCATGTAAGAAGTGAGATTTTTCTTGACAAATGTATAGATTTTTTCACATCTTTCCCCCATTACAGTGACTTTTACTGCTCTGGGCAAAATCTAAGGAAAATCTAACCCGTGATTCAGTGAAAATTTCATGGACTAATATCAGAGAACTTTCACAATTCAACCGCTATTTGAGGAGAGGCAATCCCTCCTTCCTTCCTTCTTTCTTTCTTTTTATTTCTTTCTTGATACAAGAGAGAATTTGGCCTCTCTGGTATTTTTCCTTTCTTTTTTTCCCCTAGAAAGAAAAGTCATTTTCATTTTTTCTTATTCATTTATTCATTCCACAAACATTTATTGAGCACCTACCATGTGCTTCTCACTGTTCTAGCTGTGAGAATACATGAGGAAAGGGCACAAAGTCCCTGGCCTAATGGAGATTATATTAATTAGTTGGTGTAAAGTGCTATGCAGAAGAATAAAGTGCAGTGAGAAGGATAGGTATGGGAAAGGACCAGAAGTTCCTCCTATTTTATTCACATGTGTCATAATCTTTTTGATAAAGTAACATTTGTGCAAAGATCTGAAGGAAATTCTGTAGACAGAATAATGCTCCCTTGCAAAGATTTCCAGATCTGAATCTCTGAAACCTGTGGGTATGTTACCTTATGTGTAAAAGGGACTTTGCAGGTATGATTAAGTTAATGATCTTGGGAGGGGAAGATTATCCTGGATTATCTGGATAGGCCCAATGTAATCACAAGGGTCCTTATAGGAGGGAGGCAGGAGGGTCAGTCGGAGGAGGTCACATGGGAAGAAGAGTGAGAGAGATTTGAAGATGCTATGCTAAGGGCTTGAAGATGGAGGAAGGGGCCATGAACCAAAGAATGCAGACAGCCTCTAGAAGCTGAAAAAAGCTTGGAAACAGATTCTCCCTTAGAGCCTCCACAAGGAATGCAGCCCTGCTGGCACCTGGATTTTAGGACTTCTGGCCTCCAGAACTGTAAAATAATAAATTTGTGTTGTTTTAAGTCACTACCTTTGTGGTAATTTGTCACAGCAGCAATGGGAAATGAATACAGCAATGCAGAAACAAGATTTGCAGGTAACTGGGGAAAGAGAACACCAAGAGGAAAGCATGCCAAGGGCTAAGACCTTGAGGTGGAAGAATGTAGAATGGGGTAAAGAACAGTCCATGTGGCCATGAGTCAAGTGAGTTGGGTGGGGAGGGTTTGAGAGTGGCAGGAGACGAGACCAGAGAGCTGGAGGGTATGTGGCCTTGGGCCTTTTCTCTGAATGAGCTGGGAATCCCCTAAAATAGAAGGCATTTATTACAACTGAAAATACATCGCCCAGTTTATTATTTGCTCTTCATTTTCCCTAGTTGCCAAAATTTCTAATTTTTATGTTAGCAAATCTGTTCAATCTTTCCTCTAAGGATTCCTCCATTGCTTATAACGCTTACAAATTCCTTTCATGCATCAAGATCGTTTAAATAACCAGTTGTAATTACTTCCAGCTTTTAATGGTTTCATATCTCCATTTAACTTTTTAATCTGGCTTGTTAATTTTTAAACATAGTAGGCTTTCACTTTATTGTTCTTGACTTTTTTTCCCCAGTGGAAGCCAATATTCCCAACACTATTTATTACATCCCCACTGGTGTTTGCCACCACTTTATAATATATTAAATTCTTATATGTACTAAAATCTGTCTTCTGGTTACATATTCTTTTCCACCGATCTGTTTGTCTGTTCTGGACCAGGTCCTTCAGGTCTCTAGCAAAGTGCCTAGAAATATAGATCAGTAAATATTTTTTGAACAACTTGCTAACGGTTTGGAGGTAAGAGGGAATTTGGCTCATTTGGGAAACTAAGACCAATTGTTCATATTGTTGGAGCATAGGAGAAGGAGGGGAGAAGGATGGAAGGGGCAGTGTCTGAAAATGAGGCTGGAGGCATAGGCAGGACCTTTAATTCAAGCCAAGTAATTTATATTTTATTACAAGGGCAATGGAAAATTATTTATTAAAAGGTTTTAAGTGGAGAAGTGACAGGATCAGATATAGCATGCCAAGACAATCATATTCAAAATGAACTGAGTGGAGAGCTAGAGCTCAAAGCCAGAGGTAACCATAGGAATTTAAATCTCCCAGGAATGTTCAAGATCTTGAGGGAGGGCATTGGACCTCACCAATGTCTTTCCAAGGGTGAGCCCAACTGACATTTGGGTCACAGGGAATTGGTAAAATAAATGGTGGAACATATATAACTTATTATTTTCCATATTGGAATAAACTCTAGCCCCTAACCCCAACATTACAAATGATGCTGCAGGAGAATATTTAACGGGCTGGGCAACAATTTGTGACATATTGCTAAATGAAACTGGAAGGTCAACTTGGAGTGGTAGATTTATGGGTAAGTCTAACCCTTTATATTGCTTATTGGAATATTTTTTATAATAAGTTTCTTCTATATTTTGTAATTAAAAAGGAAAACTTTAAGAAAAAAGACACGCATTTTGTATTTTCTGGGTTTTTGTATGTCTGGAATGATTTTTTCCTTCACACAGGAATAACTACTCATGTGGAAACAATATTCTTGTGTCGTGACTTTACCCCTAGAAAATTCTGTAGGCTTTTCTCTCTATTCTTTTGGCATTTTGTATTGGAGAGAACGTTTTTTTGTTTGTGGTGGTGCTTATTTTTTATTTTTTAATTTTAAAAATTTCTCTTGTGGGGATATCCCTCTGCCTCTGAAAACTTGTAGGATATTTTCCTTATCCTTGTAATTCAGAAATTTTTGTATGGGTCTCTTTTTGGTAATTTTACTTAGAATGTGTTGATTGCTTTCGATGTGACTATTCTAATCTTTGTGATTTTAAGTTCGGGAAAGTTATGACTTCTGAAACTGTTCTGATTTTGTGGGTGTGACCATCACTAATTCTTTGATTAGATTTTCATCTAAGCCCTCTGTATTTATAACTTCTCACATAATTTTCAGCTCTTTGTCCTTCACAGCTACATTTCAGGAAGGCTTTCCAAGTTATTTTCCACATTTACTTCATTTCCCACGTCATTGCTTATTTTTAATGTCTCCATTGCAGATTTTAATTCTGCCGTTCTGGTGCTAGTTTCCTTTTTGTCCTTCCTTATCTCATTCAGCCCCCTGTTCACCTCTAATTATTGGCTTTGCATCTCATTTTGTTGCACTGTCTTACCTGTTCCTGTTCTCCCTCTTTCATGCTCTCTCTGTCCTCTTGCATCTTATTAAGGATGACGAGTTTTCTAACATTTCCCTTTGCTTTCTGCCAAATATCATTTCCAAAGATAGGTCAGTCTCTTTTAGACCATCCAGTGACATGTTTCCCTTGTGATACACTACTTTTTTTCATAGGGCCCATTTACATTTTTTCTTCTTTTTAAAAAAATTAAAAATTTAAATTTTTAGAAAAATTTAGATTAAAAATTTGTAATTAAAAAATTGAAAGGAAAAAGTTTTTTCTTTTTCTTTTTTAAAAAATGATGAGACCTATTCAGACCTGGTGTTTATGTCATCAGTCAAGATGAGTGGATTATCCTTGAGTCTTTACACCATCTCACTGAGTGCTTCTTAGCCAAAATTTCACTGTGCTCCATACATTTATAGAGTGCATTTTGCTGGAAGGTGGTATGCTTTTCCCTTAGCTCTCCTCTGTGAACTGAAGAGCATGTGAAACTTCACAGCCTGAATTGTACATTCTTATTAATGTCCTTCCCATTTCTGCCTTTGCTATAGATCTCTCCTTGTATGAAGTCAGAGAAAGAGCAGAAGAAGAATGAAGTGTCATCTTTCAACTCAGCAGAGCCCTTTCTTTCACACAGTGAAGCTTGAGAATCCCTGAATTATTTTTTCTCAATCCAGCTCCATTGACATTTTAGTCAGTGGACAGCCCTTTCCTTGCACTCATTTCCATTATAGTGTTTTACTGATCTTATTGCTGGTTTCACAGTTTTCTGATTCTTCATTGGAATGTTAGTGTGTTTTCAGGAAAGGTGGCTACAGAAGGTGCTAAGCAGGTGCTATTTTACACCAAAGCCTTATATTTCCCCCATTTGGTAAAAATACCTAAATCTTGTGTTCGGTTGAAATATTTTTTCTGAACATAGGTTTCTCATGGAATTGCTTAGTCTACCATGTCCTCTCAATGTCTCAGTCTTTCCTTTCATTTCCTTTTAAGTTTCTTAAAATTTTTTTTGGAATTTGGAGGGACATAAATAAATGAATACATGAAATGAATTTTTATTTTAGCAAAAGTAGCCAAATCACTAAGACTAAAATAATACATAACTTTGAAAATTAATAATACTCAGAACTTTCAAGCCAGGTTGCAAACTGAATGCTTGCTGTGTATCATCAAGTTAATTGTCCACTCAGCAAACTGGGTGAATGCTACCATGCGCTCTGTGCCAAGAGTAAATGAACGGTGGCCCATGGAAGAATTAATAACTTGATGTTTGCATTTCACTCCTATTTTGAAGAGGTTTATGGCCATTTATAGACTTTTCATTCATTTTGAAATAGTCCATGAGGAAGGAAGGAAGTGTTTCTATCTCTGTAGACAATGGATTGTTGGGGGCTGACAGATGGACATTTGGGCATTCTTGACTATAGATTTTCCGGTCCAGATCTATCTCCAAGTTCTCTGTTTTTTCTCAGCATCATGCTGCCTCAGTATTACCAAATAGTCCTGTCCCAATAACAAGGATGGTCTCTCTACTAGACTCTGCAGAGACACAGTAGACTGTAATAATTGTACTCAATTGCAAACATTTTGGGTGCTGTCATAGTTTCCATGAAATTTTATTCTGTCCAAATTCTCAAAAGTATAACGTATGTCTAGAGAACATTTCAAGACTGAGGGAGATTTCCAGACTGTTCTCTCTATGTGTAAAATAATCTCATTTTCCCAGAATTGTTCAAGAATGTGAAAGAACATAGATTATTTCTTAAGACATGTGTGCTCCATACACCATTAGGCATTCTCTATCCTAAAAAATAAACAAGGATAGTGAATAATTTCTTCTATTTTTATGAACATTTACTCTGGCATACCTCAATAACAGGCTAGGCTGGTGAAGGTTGATGTGACTGTTACAACTCTCAGTGAAAACTGTTTCAGAAGTTGATGTTTTAAGCTTATGTGTTGCTAGAGTGTACGTAACAAATGAATTTCATCTTTGCTGTCGAACATATTTTGGGTTCTATCATGCTGAATAAGTGTGTACACACTGTTTAGCTTGGGTTTTCTTCATGTTCCTGGTCTACGTCTTTTGTGAAGAATGTTACTAATGCTCAACCAGAAAGCTTTGTCACAGGAAAAGGTGGTAGACCGCTGGAATTTCGCTAATAAGACAAAATAGAATTTGTATTATACTTTAGTCCTTTCCAAAGAGCTGAGTTGTCAAGGGACTGGAAAATACTCTATAGGGCATAAGGACCATATATTTGACTTTGCAATAATGCTATATGAGAGAGAGAGAAAGAGAGACTGTTGGTACAAAATAATACTTATAGAAGGATAATTTTAGAGAATAGGTGACTTAAAACAGTAATTACCTAATTGCCTAATTGAACTGACTATCAAGTCATTTAAAATTTTTGTCTCCTTTACTTTGGCGACAATATACCCATTTCCCCATCTTGTCCCCTAGACTTCTCATCAATTTTTACTGCCAATGAATGTTGCTGCACACATGTGCATTCTCCCTTCCATTAGTGTATTATTGTACACATTGGACAAGATGTGATAGGAGAATATTGTTCTTGTCCGTGTCTTCACTGTGCCCTATGGATGATAAGAAACCTTAGAGAACCGATAATCAGAGAGAACACTCAGATTAAACACAAGAGGTCGTAAAAAACACCAGCAAGAGAGTACGAAGCAGTCATTCACACTACCATAATTCTTTCCATACCTCTTGGTACAATAGATTTCACAGATTTCACATATCTGACTTGAGCAGTATACGATAGTGGTGAAGAGTCTGGAATCAGGGCTCTTTTGGGGACTGTCTAGTTTCAAATCTCAGCTCTACCCCTTCCTAGCTGTGTGATCTTGGGCAGGTTGCTTAACCTTTTTTGGTGGTGGCAGCAAAGTCTGCCAGACTAGTTCTCTGATGTGGCCTTGTCTGGGGTCAGACTGCTCAGCCTTCCCTAGCTCCTCAACTAGAGAATTTCTCAAGCCTGCTTCTCCAAACTTCCAAGCAGTTTTAGTAAACCTCTTGTCACTTAATTCAGCCGTAATGTATTCTGTTGCTTACAACTAAAGACTCTAAATGTCCACAGCCATCTAAAAGTAGCATGGCCATGTCTTCATACATTTTAGTTCCCTTCCATAACCTAAATTATGTTATATACATTGTTCAAGTGTGAACAGCTAACATTCCAGGCCGTTGCACCGTGGTGCTGTATGACAGCCAGCAGTTCAATGTTTGCAGTGTCATCTGCTTTACCTGTAAAACGGTTTGAAATTATTTGATATTTCTTTCAATCATTCTCCCAGCAAGTAATCATTGAATAAATACCAGTGCTAGGTCTATGCTAGGTGTTAAAATTGCATTATTTTTTAAAAATGAATTTTTATTGCACATATAATATAGTAATATATTCTTTTCGTTAAATGTCAGAATATTACAGACTAAAGACAAATCCCCTTTGACTACCCCATTCCTGCTCCTCTCCACAACTTCTTATGTGTAAAGTTATTTCAAGTTTAGAGTAACTTTCTAGATATCTTTTTCTACATATAATAAACAATAAAAACTATATGGAAAATAGTCACTCTATGTGTTCTGGGTATGAGAATTTCATAAAGGTTTCAGGGACTTACCCAATCATTGGACCGTGAGAAGAACTGGAGGAATGAAGGGCATGCTACTTCTAAACGGCTTTATCAGCTAGAGGGATTAGTTGTATGCAACAGAAACGGACCGTGTCTGACTAAAGAATTTATTAAAATTGCTCAGAATGTTGAAGTAATAGGAGGATCTTCTGGGTATCCTTTTTTTTTTTTGAGGAAGATTAGCCCTGAGCTAACTGCTGCCAATCCTCGTCTTTTTGCTGAGGAAGACTGGCTCTGAGCTAACATCCACGCCCATCTTCCTCTACTTTATATGTGGGATGCCTACCACAGCATGGTGTGCCAAGTGGTGCCACACCCGGGATCCAAACCGGTGAACCCCGGGCCACTGAAGTGGAACGTGGGCACTTAACTGCTGCACCACCAGGCTGGACCCTGGGGATCCTTTACTGAGCAAAAGACTGTGCAGAAATGTACACTAAGCAGCTCAGGCCCTGGGAAGTCCATCTATATCAGAGAAATAGTATGTCTTCCTGCCTCAGACACATTACCTGCTCACACTTGCAAATGATGTGCTACCTATGTCCCTACCCTATGGAGTCAGGGTGAAGGTTGCCAATCTGGCCGCCTTTGAGATCCAGGTGGCTTTCTCCGTGCAAATTCACTCCATCTTTCACTACTCCTCATTCATTCATTCATTCCAACAAAATTTTATTCTCCAATTAGCATTCCTGTGACAGAAAATGGAAAATGGACATAAGGGAAATCCTGGATTCATGATAATGCACTAGGATGAATGCAGAGATTGATGGAACAGTCCAGAGATCTTAGGAATACTGTGTAATTAATGTTACGTAATGTACAGTCTTTACTGACTGCATTAAGTAATCAATGGACAGTGGTGCACCATTGCCCTAGGGAACTTTCTAGACTCTGCCTAATAAGTCATATTAGACCATTCTTGTTTTGTTGTTGTTTTCAGGTGTACATCATTGTGTTTCACCATCTGTACAGACTACATGGTGTTCACCAAAAGACTAGTTGCCATCGGTCAATGTACACATGTGCCCCCTTACTCCTTTTGCCCTCCTCCCCACCTCCCCTTTCCACCTGGTAACCACCAATCTGTTCTCTGTATCTGTGTGTTTATTTGTTGTTGTTTTATCCCCACATATATGTGAAATCATATGACATTTGTCTTTCTCCATCTGACTTATTTCGCTTAGCATATTACCCTCAAGATCCATCCACACTGTTGCAAGTGGTGAGAGTTCATATTTTTTATGATTGAGTAGTATTCCATTGTGTATATGTACCACATCTTCTTTATCCATTGATCCATTGATGGGCACTTAGGTTGTTTCCAAGTCTTGGCTATTGTGAATAATGCTGCAATGAACATAGGAATCTATATATCTTTTCTGGTTAGTGTTTTCATGTTCTTTGGATAAATACCCAGAAGTAGAATAGCTGGATCATAGGGTAGTTTTATTTTTAATCTTTTGAGGAATCTCCATACTGTTTTCCACAGTGGCTGCATCAGTTTACATTCCCACCAACAGTGTATGAAGGTTCCCTTTTCTCCACATCCTCTCCAACACTTGTTATTTCTTGTCTTTCTAATAATAGCCATTCTGATGGATGCGAGATCATATCTCAGGGTGGTTTTGATTGCATTTTCCCAATAATTAGTGATGTCGAACATCTTAATATGCCTGTTGGCCATCTGTATATCTCCTTTGGAAAAATGTGTGTTCAGATCTTCTGTCCATTTTTTAATGGGGTTGTTTGGGTTTTTTTTTTTGTTTTTGAATTGTATGAGTTCTTATACGTTTTGGATATTAACCCCTATCAGACATATAGTTTGCAAATATCTTCTCCCAATCAGTAGGTTGTCTTTTCGTTTGTTCCTGGTTTCCTTTGCTGTGCCAAAGCTTTTTAGTTTAATATAGTCCCATTTGTTAATTTTTTCATTTATTTTCCTTGCCTGAGGAGACACGTTCAAAAAGATACTACTAAGACCAATGTCAAAGAGCATACTGCTTAAATTTTCTTCCATACGTTTTAGGGTTTCAGGTCTTACATTCAAGTCTTTAATCTATTTTGAGTTAATTTTTGTGTATAGCATAATATAGTTATCAACTTTCATTCTTTTGTGAGTGGCTGTCCAGTTTTCCCAACACCATTTGTTGAAGAGATTTTCCTTCCTCCGTTGTATATTTTTGCCTCCTTTGTTGAAAATTAGCTGTCTATAAATGTGAGTGGTTGTTTCTGGGCTCTCATTTCTGTTCCATTGATCTGTGTGTCTGTTTTTCTGCCAGCACCATGCTGTTTTGATTACTACAGCTTTGTCGTATTTTTGAATTGAGGGAGTGTGATACTTCCAGGCTTGCTCTTTTTTCTTAGGATAGTTTTGGCTATTTGGGGTCCTTTGTTGTTCTGTATAAATTTTAGTATTCTTTGTTCTATTTCTGTGAGGACTGTCTTTGGGATTCTGATTGGGATTGCATTGAATCTGTGGATTGCTTTAGGTACTATGGACAGGTTAACCATGTTAATTCTTCCAATCCACGTGCACAGAATATCTTTCCATTTCTTTGTGTCTTCTTCAATTTCTTTCAGCAATATTTATAGTTTGTTAATGTGGGGTATCACATTGATTGATTTGCAGATATTGAACCATCCTTGCATCCCTGGAATAAATCCCACCTGATTGTGGTATATGATCCTTTTAGTGTATTGTTGTATTCAATTTGCTAATATTTTGTTGAGAATTTTTGCATTGGTGTCCATCAGTGATATTGGCCTATAATTTTCCTTTTTTGTGTTTTCCTTGTCTGGTTTGGTATCAGGATAATGTTAGCCTTGTAAAATGAGTTAGGAAGTGTCCCCTCCTCTTCAATTTTTTGGAAAAGTTTGAGAAGGAGAGGTATTAAATCTTCTTTGGATGTTTGGTAGAATTCACCAGAGAAGCCATCTGGTCCTGGACTTTTGTTTTTGGGAAGATTTTTGATTACTATTTCAATGTTCTTGCAGATGATTGGTCTATACAGATTCTCTGTTTCTTCTTGATTCAGTTTTAGAAGGTTGTATGTTTCTAGAAATTTATCCGTTTCTTCTAGGTCATTCAATTTGTTGATATGTAGCTTTTCATAATATTCTCTTATAATCCTTTGTATTTCTGTGATATCTGTTATAATTTCTTCTCTCTCATTTCTGATTTCATTTGAGTGTTTTTTTAATGATATTGAAACATTGCTTCTGACTTTGAATAGCATAATATTTAACAGCGAAAACAGTGAAACAGGATCAGAACAAGAACTCTTTTTTTTTTTCATATATCCCAACTTCTTTTATTCTGTTTTGTGATCGATCATTGAGCCTTACTGAAAATACCTTCCAGAATGGAGCTTACAGGACTGGCAGTTGCTCTGGGTGAGTCAGTGAGTGAGTGGTGAGTGAATGTGAAGTTCTAGGACATTATGGGTCACTACTGGAGACTTTATAAAGACATCTGGTTTTGGTATCAAGACAATGTTGGCTTTGTAGCATGAGTTAGGAAGCTTCCCCTCCTCTTAAATTTTTTGGAAGAGTTTGAGAAGGATAAGTACTAACTCTTCTTCGAATGTTTGGTATAATTCACCAGGGAAGCTGTCTGGTCCTGGACTTTTACTTTTTGGGAGGTTTTTGATTACTGTTTCAATCTCCTTACTGGTGATTGGCCTGTTCAAATTCTCTACTTCTTCTTGATTCAGTTTTGGAAGGTTGTATGATTCTAAGAATCTATCCATTTCTCCTAGATTATCCAATTTGTTGGCGTATGGCTCTTCATAGTATTCTCTTACAATCTTTTGTATTTCTGAGGTGCCTGTTGTAATTTCTCCTCTTTCATTTCTGATTTTATTTATTTGATCTGATTTGATTTATTTGATCCATTGGTGTAAGTGGAGTGTTAAAGTCCCCTACTATTTTTGTGTTACTGTCTATTTCTCCTTTTATGTCTGTTAATAATTGCTTTATATATTTAGGTGCTCCTATGTTGGGTGCATAGATATTTACAAGTGTTTCAGCCTCTTGTTGGATTGTTTCCTTTATCATTATGTAGTGCCCTTCTTTGTCTCTTGTTACAGTTTTTGTTTTAAAGTCTGTTTTATCTGCTATAAGTATTGCTACTCCCACATTCTTTTCTTTGCTATTTGTGTGCAGTATCTTTTTCCATCCTTTCACTTTCAGTTTGTGAGTGTCTTTAGGTCTGAAGTGTGTCTCTTGTATGCAGCATATATATATATGGGTCTTGTGTTTTTATTCAGTTGGCCACCCTATGTCTTTTGATTGGCGCCTTTAGTCCATTGACTTTTGAAGTAGCTATTGATAATATGTATTTATTACCATTTTGCTACTTTTTTTTTCTGAGTGTTTTAGTAGTTCTTCTCTGTTCCTTTCTTCTTCTCTTGCTCTCTCCCCTTGTACTTTGATGGCTTTCTTTAGTAATATGTTTGATTTCTTTCCTCTTAATTATTTGTTCATTTATTATAGGTTTCTGGTTTGCGATTACCATGAGGTTCATCTATAATATTCTACATATATAGCAATCTATTTTGAGTTGATAGTCTCTTTAGTTAGATCTCTTTCTAAAAACTCTACTCTTTTACTTCCCTCCTCCCACATTTTATGTTTTTGAAATCATATCTAATCTCTTGTGTGTCTATCCATTACCCTCTTATCATTGAAAAAGGTAATTTTAGTGCTTTTGTCTTTTAACATTCATATTATCTTCATAGGTGGTTGATCTGATACCTTTACTCTATTTTTGCCTTTACCAGTGGTTTTATTGCCTGGGTTTTTTTTGGATAATTTTCTTATCCCTGTTTGTGATCTTCTCTTTCCCACTTAAATAAGTCCCTTCTGCATTTCTTGTAGAACTGGTTTCTTGGTGATAAACTCCTTTAATTTTTGCTTGTCTGGGAAACTCCTTATCTCTCCTTCCATTCTGAATAATAACCTTGCTGGATAGAGTAGTCTTGGCTGTAGGTTTTTTTCCTTTCAGCACTTTAAATAAGTTGTGCCACTCTCTTCTAGCCTGTAGGGTTTCAGCTGAGAAGTCCGCTGATAGCCTTATGGGGTTTCCTTTGTATGTCACTTGTTGCCTTTCTTTTGCAGCTTTTATGATTCTCTCTTTAATTTTGGACATTTTAATTATAATGTGCTTGGTGTGGGCCTCTTTGGGTTTATCTGGTTTGGTGCTCTCTGTGCTTCTTGTATTTGGATGTCTGTTTCCTTCCTTAGCTTAGGAAAGTTTTCAGCTATTATTTCTTCTAATAGATTCTCTGCCCCTTTGTCTCTCTCTTCTCCTTCTGGGACACCTATAATACAAATGTTTGTGCACCTGATATTGTCCCAGATTTCCCTTAGACTGTTCTCGTTCTTTTTAATTCTTTTTTCTTTTATCTGTTCAGCTTGGGTGATTTCCTCTAGTCTTTCGTCCAGGTTGCTGATCTGTTCTTCTGTATCATCTACTCTGCTGTTGAATCCCTCTAGTGAATTTTTCATTTCCAGTACTGTATTCTTCATTTCTGATTGGTTCTTTTTTATGTTTTCCAATTATTTGTTGACGTTCTCACTGTGTTCATCCAGTCTTCTCCCAATATCAGTGAGTATCCTTATGAGTTTTAGTTTGAACTCTTTGTCAGGTAGATTGCATATTTCTGTTTCATTTAGTTCTTTTTCTGGGGTTTTCTCCTGTTCTCTTGCTTGGAACGTATTCCTTTGCCTCCTCATTATGCCTCTTTCTCTGTGCTTATATCTGTGTATTAGGTGAGTCAGCTATGTCTCCTGTTCTTGGAGAAGTGGCCTTATGTAAGAGATGGTTTTTGAGGCCCAACAGTGTGCTTCCCTCTCATCACCAGTCCAAATGTTCCAGGAGTGACCCCTGTGTGGGCTACTTGTGTCCTTCTGCTGTGGCAGAGTTGCTCTTACTGCAGGTACCCAGGGAGTCTAGGCTTTCCCTCTCTGGCTGGCTCTTTGTAAATTGGATTTGAGGAGCCCCAGCACATTGGCTATAATGTCTAATAGCACACTCCTAGAACAAGAACTCTTGATACCACCATTAGCTTTCAATATTGTAGAGGAATTATTGCCAATGCAATAATATCCAAGCAATCTGGGAACCCTTAAGAATTCTTCACTTTCATATCTTCTTGATTGGCCGCAAAAGGTCTGCAAATAATGCAACTATTTGTCTCAGTTTCTCTAGGAATGTCCTGGTTTACAGTTGTTGTTCCCATGTTATTATCAATAGTGTTCCAGTTTACATGGAATGGTGAATTATATAATCACCCTGTTTACAATAGTCTCTCTCCCTCTGTGTATCATTATCCCACTAAATCTCTATAGATTTTTGAATCTCTAACTAGTTTAACCCATATTCCCTAATGTTTGGGGCAGATATAGTCTCATTTTTTTCTTTGTTTGTCTTCCACTCATGCCTTTTGAAATAATACTTTGGGTTTCCCACTGCTTCTCAGTCATGCCCTCATGTGGGATGCTGACTTTTGGGGTATCTTTTCCTTTATGAACATATTAGCAGGCAGGTACTATGTTCTTTTATTCTCTATTCCATGATTAGAATCCCCAGTGGCCCATACCCAAAATTACAAGCTTGGCACATTGTGGAAATTTGTAATGGCTAGGGGGAAACTCATGATGTAATGGTAAGTAAAAGAAGGATATAAAACTATTTCCATATGTGGTACTAATTATGATTTTTTAAGTAAGTATGACTGGAGACATAGTAATTTAAACTGTTAACAGTTCTTATCAATTCATGGGAAGATTATGAATCAAATATTATTTTGTCTTTTATTCATACAAATTCTTTTTATTCCACAATTAATACAAAATCATATCATATTTTATAATCAGAAAAAGAATGTAAAAATAGTGCCATGGAGTTAGTTGTCCCTTTTGCTTTGAGGAGTTCAGGATCCAGAAAGTTCTAGAGGAGCCCCATCAATCCTTTAGTAGGTGGATTTTAGTGATAAACCCCTCCATCTTTCCTTATTTAAGTATGAAAAGAAACTCTGAAAGACAGATTTTCAGAGCTATAGTGATTCGAGTGTTTCCTTTGGGGGAGGTAGCATCAAGGTCTCCTTTGTTATTGAGGAACTTCTCCTTAGAGGCTTTCAAGAGCTCCGAAGCGTAAAGCTTTGCATTAACCAGCTCACAGTGAACTGAAGGAAATTTGAGCAGGGGCTTGTCCATCACTGGAATAGATGGCTGGTTCTAGGCCCATCTGATATTTCCTCTTCATATTCCAAACAAAGGTTATATTATCTAATCCAGACATAAAACCATCCGTTAAGCATTATGGATGATCTCTGACGAACTTGACCTGCCAACGTATCCTGTGAGAATTCTCATCTCTTTAGAAGTGGCCAGTATGATGTTGTGAAAAGAACATGACTTTTCAAGTTAGGCTGACCTGGGTTTAAATTTTTAATCTACCACTTACTAGCTTTGTGTCTTTGGACAACATTCCTTTTTTTTTTTTTTAACCCCTGTGACTCTGTTTCCTTAGGATAATCACAACTTCTTATTGATTGTTGGGAAAATTTTTAAAAGTTTCTTCTGTGGTACCAGATTTGTAACAGGTACTCTGTAATTGTTAAGCAAATGGTTTGCTCTAGCAACTGGATACAAAGATTGGCAAATGTCTTAATTTTCAATTAATTTTCCATGAATGCAGAGGCAGACCCAGTCCAGAGGGTGTCAGTCTTACTTCCGAATGCCACCTTGAGAGAGGGGGCTGGCAAGTTGAGTCAGTCCACTGGCGCTATTTCTTTGGCTTCTGTGTGTGTTGTTGCTGTTGTAAGGCTAGTCTTGCTCAGCCGGACGGGTGCCTGTCTGCAGTTGAGGAAATGCTCTTGAAGGTCTGGATTCCTGCCAGTGCTACAGTGGTTCCTGGCTGGACTACCACGTTCTGTGCTTGGTCACTGTTCTTCAAAAAGCTCCGTACGATGCCAGTGTCAGAGTCTGCAGGGCTTCCTGTCTCAGCCACCTACTGCTTTTCTCCTTAAAACCTACACTTAGTCTTGAGGCTGCACCACCTACTCAAGAAAAGCTAGTCTTTTTTCTCTTCCATGATTTCCGCTTTGGCATACTCATTGTCACTTTTCCAGCATCTCTGGTTCAATGGCACCCTGGTTCATCCCATATTTCCTTGGCCTTGGATTTGGGGGGAAAAGGGGCTGCAGTCTCCATCCTTTCCTCTTTGAAGATTCTTGGCTTATTATTCAGGTTGATACACTCTCCTCCTAGAGCTTTCAGGGAGGAGGGGCAATCTTTCACCACATAAAGAGTGACAGCTGGCTTTATATTTGCATAATGAAGAGCAGCCACAGAAGTGAATTTTCACAGAATACAGACCAGCTGCTAGGGGACTTCTTCCTAGGTCTCTCAAACTGAGATGTCACTCCAGAATAAAAACAAAACAAAGCAAATAAAGTCCCTGTCCCTCATCAGTCACCCCCATTAGAGTTATTATATTTTATAAATTCTAAGAGAATGTTGACAGTGGATGCAGCATTACTTTTTGTTCCACTAAGGAAAATACAAAAGCCAGCAAGCAAACAAAAAAGCCTTTGCCAATTAAACTATGAAGCATCAATGATTGTGAGACCCATCCCAATTTCGGAGATGTTAAAGTATGAAAACAAAACAAAACCAAGCCAAAACCAAAAAACTAAGCCTGAGTCTTAGAGTTGGTGAAAAGTAATATATGACTTTCCGATCAATAGGAATTAAATAACCTCCTCCCTTGGTTAGTGTTTGGGAGACTAACTAAGCCAGACGGCATCCTGCAGATTCAGAGGGAGGTTGAAAGATTTGGGGGAGGAGGCGAAGAGGAGAGAATAATGAGGTGGCTTTAGTTGGTCTGCATTAAATACAAGCATGTTAAATTCATGAGTGAGAAACCCCTGGCTTTAAGTCTTTGTTTCAAACTTAGAATATATATATAAATTTCTCCTTTCTTTCCATCTGGACTTTGTTGAAAACCTCAGGTCAAGCCAGCTTGAAAAAAAATACAGTGGAGCTACCTTCTACAGTATGACATCATGTCTCCTCTGTTTCTCATTATAAAGTTGAGTTTCAGATGTTAAAATCATATCCTCCTCACCCTTCTCTGCTTTCTTCTTCCCCTCCCCTTCAACAATCTCATCTTGATGGAGTTCCATTGTTTTTACAGTTGAAACATAGTGCCAGCCACATAAAATTATTAACCTGACATTGAGAAAACACATCTTACGACTAAGAATTAAGCTTTTGTAATTTTCAACTCTACAAAGTTTTTAATGTACTTCTTCACCAGCTGCAGGTCTGCATCTTATTTTTAACTTTCAAATTTTCCCTTCCATACAAGAGGTTATATTTTATAAAATGAAAAACTTTTAATTTGCTAAAAAGTATCACATAATTTCTTAGAGATGTATGTGTAATTGCAACATAATTTATAAAATAAATCATACAATTCTATTTTAAAAATTTATAAAATGAATAGTGACATAATTTTAAAAATATAAAAATAGTGGAAACATGCCACAATAATGGAATGATGCTTGTTCTTTCCACTGGAAAATATAAAAAAGTTGTATAAAAATTTTTAGTTACAATGTACAGTAGCTTCTAAAATCTTCATCTAAAAAAATCAAATTATATTATTGGAATTTGGTTAAAAAATTTTTTAGGAACAAGATTTATAGTGAAACTACAACTTGAACTATAGCCCAGTTATGATGACTATTATTTGAGTAATATAGCCCCTAATATTTTATTAAAGAGGCACATTTGTACAAGGTATTAAATAATGTCAGTGAAAAATAGCAAGCTGGCCATTTCTAAAATGTTACATTTTACAGAATTATGACAATGAGATATATGAAACTGTCATCTACCACCAGTCTGCCATTTTCTAGCATCTATCGAGAGAGAAGTTACGGAAAACTGGAAAATGAGTATAAGGAAACTAGCAGAAATGTTGATCCTAGGAGGAATGTAACTGACAGGTAACGTGCTTTAAGAATAGACAGGAAGAATCAGGAAGGCTGATTTATAAATAGGTATAAACCTTTGTACCCTACAAAGAAAATATATATTTTTTTAAATATCTATTGATATTAAAAAATTATATAATCATGTATTAAGGTACAAAAATTGTCAAGAAATTTAAAAACTAGAAATAATTCAAATCCCATTGTTTGATCAACTGAAAAAAATGTTAGAAATTAAAAGCAAAAGTTTGAAGTAAGTGAGCTCACTGGAAATATTTTTAAAACTCTTTGTGGCAGATATCGATACGTTTCCCCTGTTTATCTGTTTTCCCATTTGACATGGTAATATAATTTTTAATTTGGCACGTGGCCAACCAGGAAAAAACTACATTTCCCAGGATTCCTCGATTCTAGATGCAGCCATGTGACTAAATTCTAATGTGGATGACAGTGATTGCAAATCCTTTCCTTCCCCCTTATGCTTCTTCTCAGGGCTAGAATGTGGATATGATGCTAAGAACTGCCAGATGATCTGAAATCATGTTGTGGAAACTACCTACCATGGAAACTGGTGGAATAGCAAGACAGAGGAAGACGGAGCTGTCCTCAGGCCTGGGCTGCCTACGTGGATATTTACCTTATTTTAGTCATTGTCAATTAGGGCCTCTTACAGGAGCAAAACCTCATTTCTAACTAAGATGTCTCTTGTCTTGAGTTAAATAGGAAAAAAATGTGAAGCTGAGATTATTGAAAATGATGATGAGAATACTGGATATAAGATGTTCTGTACTAGCTAAAACTATACCCAAAATGCATTCTTTCAGTGAGTTTCTATTAAATCAGAAAGAATGAAAATAAGCTAATAACATCAGAGTTGGAAAATAATCAAATTAATCTAAGGGAAGCAAGAAAAAAGAATTAAAGATATGAGCAGAAATTAATCAAGACAGATAAAACAAAGAAACTGCTAATGAAGTTCACCATGCACAAAACACACAGTGTTATGATTTCAAATGAGATCTAACTCTAAGTAATAAAGTTATAAAAAAATCTATAAGAGAATATATTTAATACTAGCAAGTATGAAAACTGGCAGTTTTGTAGGCAAATATGTATTGCTCAAATTGAGGCAGGATAAAGAAAAATTGAATAGGCCAATAACCTTCAAGGTAACTGAAAATGTTGCAAAAATAATTAGCTCCAAGATGGATAAAAACCTGGGTCATTTTTATGTGTGAGTTTTTTTAAACTTTCCAGTAACTGGTAGTTGCCACAATATATGAAATACTTTAGAGTGCATAAAATGAAGGAAAGGTCCCCAAATCATTGTAAAACACTAACTAATGTTCATACCAAAATCTGACAGAACATAGAAACAAAATCAAAACTCCACATTTATGATCACTGAGACAAAACTTCCTAAAATGCTCACCAAAGGAAAAAAAGTTCTACATTTACAATTACAGAGGCAAAAATAGCTACCTAATTTTTATGCCCATCCATGACAAAATTCAAGGAAAACTAAGGATAGACAGATACTATCTCTTTTTTTTTTTTGAGGAAGATTAGCCCTGAGCTAACTGCTGCCAGTTCTCCTCTTTTTGCTGAGGAAGACTGGCCCTGAGCTAACATCCGTGCCCATCTTCCTCTACTTTATATGTGGGATGCCTACCACAGCATGGCATGCCAAGCTGAACCCCGGGCCACTGAAGCAGAATGTGTGAACTTAACCACTGTGCCACTGGGCCAGCCCCTACGGATGCTATGTTAATATGAGAGTACATCTCTTTCTCAAACTAACACCAACGTCATACTTAATGGTAAAAGCTAACAGCATTTTATCAAAAACTACGAAGAGGATTCTAGCTTTCATCACTTTTTTTCCTTTCAGTGTTTTTGAGAAATAATTGACATACAGCACTGTATCAGTTTCTCCATCACTTTCTAAGAATAGTTTTTTGGCAGTTTGAACCAAGAACTAGGCAATATTATGTTTATTTCTTAGCGGTATTCTCAATTAAAACAAACAAAAATGACAACAAAAAACACTAGAGAGAAAAAAAATGGAAATAAAAAATCCAGTTAAAATAACTATACTATTATTTTCCTATATGTGAGAAACAAGTATGATGGAAAAATATATAATTAAAATTTCTACAAAATTAATTCTTTAATTAAGGAGAAAACTTAAAACAATGAGAGAGAATTTAAATAAAAATGAATAAATGGAGATATACGTTTCTGATAGGATGACCCAAGAGTGGTTTCTTCAGGTTAATTTATGTATTTAATGTTACTCCAAGCAAGACCTTAACATGGGTATTTGGGGCCTATAAATTTTTTTTGTGGAAGTATATGAAGTCAAGAATATGATAAACATTTTTAAAATTGTTTTTTTGAGGTATAGTTAATACAGTAAAATGTACAAATCTTGATTTTACCACTCAAATGTATATACCCTTTGTGACCACCATACAAGATGTAGAACATTTTCATGTCCCTAGAAAGTTCCCTTCTTCTAGAAGGGCATATCTTTTCTTCTTATCGAGCAGCTAGAAAGGGAGCGGGGAGGCTTTTTGCTTTGATGCTATCAGGAATTTAACAGAATTCAGGCTGGTTTGCAGCTTCAGTTAGTTTCAGGTTGCATTTGTTTTCAAATTTCTTGAGAGTGAAATCTTATCTGTGCATATAACAACCTTTTCCTTCTAGTGGACTTTGGGATCTCTATTTGCTTTCCAGCTTTCCCCCCAGATTCCCAGATGCTTCTGCCAGACACTGAGCAGAATTCCAGTGGGAAGAATTGCTGGAAGGAAGGACTAGTTCTGCATGTGGGTTCCTGAGATTCTGTTCCATTACACCAACTCACATGGCATATTCATTACACCAGTTAAAAGTTTAACTGGTTTCTCCTTACCCCAGAAGATTCTTTATGCCTAAACTCAGCAAGTGCTCTCAGGAGAAAAGCAGTCCAAGGTGTCTGCTCACCCAGGAAGGACCTGTCCCTCACAGGAAGTCTTTAAATTCTTTTCATTCATAGCTCTCCAATGTGTTAGAGCATAAGAATGTTTAGTTTATCCATCTTTTCCTAGTTATTCTGGTGAAAGCAATGGTCTGTCACAACCTTCTACATTTTAACCTGAAGTAAAACTCTGCAGTAAAATTGTGGGAAAAAAAAGAACTATGAGGTGACAGTTGCATCATCGAATTTTAGAACATATCTTAATTTCATACTGTGGTATTGGTACAAGAATAGACCGATGTAGTTTAGTAAAACAGAATAGGAAGTCAAGAAACAGGCAAGGTTTTAGCTTGTGATAAAGATGGTTTTCCCCAAAACTTTGCAGGATAATGTATTACTCAATATGAGGCAGAAAGTACCTAATTGTTAAAAATACTTAGAGCCTTTCTTCACTCAATACTCCAAAAAGAAATCGCATAGGAATTAATTGGAAAAATGAAACTATAAGATAAAAATTTTAAAAATACAGTAGAATAGATTCTGCTTATGGGGTTAGTAAAATATTTCTAAGCATTAAAAATTAAAGAAAAAATAATAAGGGAGAATGAAAAATAGAAATTTTCTACCTTGAAAATTATAATAAACAAATTTAAAAGTGCAACTCTAAAACAAGTAAAATATATTTGTAAAATAAATGAACAGAGTGTTATCACCCTTATATAAAAAGCTCTTATAAATCAATAAGAAAAAGGCAGATGGGAAAATGTTTTAACAAGTAATTCAAAAACAAAAACATACAAATGGCTTAAAATATATAAAAACATTTATATCATTAGTAGTCAAAGATCCCTCTTATAGCATTTTTTGTTTCTTCTTCCCCTGTGGTAGAAAAATAACCTTAATATGCAAATAGATTTTAAATGATAATTTAAAAATCAATAAAAAATTAGTCAGGGAGTGAATTGCCTAAAACATAGTTAACATAAAGTGTTTTTGAAACCTACTGTTCTTCTATTCAGTCTACTGCACTAGCTAATGTTTTCTGTGCCCATTTTGTGGTACTAATTTTAATATATTTCTTTGTGAACATTGATTTTCCCAGAACTCATCAGACCATAGGTCTGGATAAGGTCACTCTAGTAATAAATTCCACTGCCACTTGCCCAAGGCTGACAAAGGACATCCAGCCCTTTCAAGTCTTACTTGATTATTTCTCTGTTGTCTTACTTCAACTCATGTTTTTCCACCCTGTGCACCCTTTTGAACGTCTGATGTCCATGAAACTTCCTGAGAATTGTGACTCAGAGTCATTCCTGCTGCTGGTGTCTACCATGACAACACTGATGACATTGCCAAAAGATGGTTTCCCAAATCCTCATGCCCTTGGGGTGCCTGAACGACACTGCAATTCCTTCAGTCTTCACCAAACCAAAGCTATGTTACGTGGGGCAGAAGTGGGGAGCCTGCACCCTTCCTGAAGTGTATGTCACTCTTTGGCATCTGGGCAACACTATACTCCTTTTTCTCCTTTGGAGAAATAACTCCTTTAACTCTTTCCTACAGTCCTACTGTCTGTTCCAAGGTGCCAGGCTGGGAACCAAGACCGAGTTACCCCCTTTTATTCCATCCCAATTAGAGAGCAGTCTCCCAAGCAAAGCTCATCTGAACTTTCTCCACACAAATGAATGCAGACAAAAGGACACCTGGTCCACTCCTTGTCTGTCATGTCCGGATATGAATGAATCTCCTTTAGCGTCATCTTCAATGCACAAGGCTGAGTTAGAAATGAATGATGCCCCATTCCCTTATCTCTTCCTGAATTTTCCTTCACAGATGTCAGGAAGGAATGAGTGAGGCTCCATTCCTTTATCTATTTTTGAATTTTCCTTCACATGTGGTGGAAACTCTTCTTCAACGCTGACTGTACTGCTAATACTGCGTTGACCTCAGCTATCCTATTTTGCTCAGAGGCCCTCATTTTCTTTCTCCTTGTGATAAGTCAATATCTTTACCTATATTCCACGGCTATGGTGAAGTGCAGCTGACTGACTAGAGAGAAACCAGTGGCAGAGAAGCCCTAGACATGCACAGGGAAAATCTGAAGACTAAAGCAATGAATCAACTAAAGAGGCAGAAACCTGAATAAAAAAGAGGACTGACCTTCTGAGCTTTTGTCCCTCGGGGAGTATTAGTTTTACCTTTCCTGCTAACATGATGGCAACCAGGCTGGGAACTTTGGATAGATTATTTATTCAATGTGACAGCGCCCCCCCCCCCCCCCCCGCTTTCTCTCCCTCCAACCCTTTACCCATGACCTTTCCAGACTCTAAGTTTTTTAAAACAAACTTCATCAAAGAATCAGAATTAGGTGAATAGGCACTGATTACCTGAGTTACCTTTGTCTCTCCTTGTCTAGAAAAAAACTGTAAACATTTCCCAGATGATCTTTTGTTTTTCAATTGAGACATAATTGACATACAATATTATATTAGTTTCAGGTGTACAACATGATGATTCAATATTTGTATACATCGTGAAATGATCACCACCACAATAAGTCTAATTAACTTCCATCACCACACATAGTGACAAATTTTTTCTTTTCTTGTGATGAGAATTTATAAGCTCTACTCTCTTATGAGATGATCTTTACCCATGGAAATTAATGGCATCAACAGCAGCCTTTGAAAAATGTGAAATTATCTCACTGATGCTCAGAAAAAAAGTTCTGTCGTTCCAACTGCCTGTGTGGTAGAAGGAAAAATTAGTTCTTGAAAAAGGCCTGGATTACAGCTTTCTCTTGTTAAAAGAGAGATTGCTCAATGGGAAATGGAAGATCACAAATCTTCCACTTTTGGAACGAAAAGATAGTTATAATACCCTAACAAAAATAAAACCTCCTCCCTCAGTGAGCTAGTCGAACACTGGCCTGCTTGAAGAATGTGCTAAGTTAAGTAGGGAGGCCTGTGAAGCAGTAATTACTCCAAGGAGGCTCAGGGAAAGGAAAGTACATTCCAGACACCTAATCATTTACAATTGAGTTTAATGAGGTAGTAATTTACAGCTTTGGGGGTGGAAGTATGGAAAGGTCCCTGCCAGGAATTGGGCAGACTCTTTAAAATCCTGGAGTTTAATGAAGGCATTGGAGGGTGGAATCATACAGCCGGACTTGTGTAATTCCATCTGCTCAGCGCTTGGACAGGAAGTAAATGACAGGGCACTCGGGACCTACATCTGGAAACAACATGTTTCAAAGGATTTTATAAATCCTGCAGTAAAAGAAGAAGAAGGAAGAAGAAAAAAACAGAGGTGAAAGGGCATAATTATGGGGCCATGGGGAAGCACAACAGGGAAGGACCATTATAGGTTCTTTTTAGTTTGAAGAAATAACATTTTCTAATGTCAAGGTCAGTCATTGATAATAATTGACAAAACACGCTTGTCAAGCCCAATATGAAAACAGAAAGGACTGAAATTTCCTTTCTGGATAGAATTTGGGTGAAGCCTACAAAGTAGTTCAGGATCCACTGAACTTACCTGAACACTGCTTTTCAGTCTCCTGGTAATATTGTCTTCTTTATCGTCATTATTTCTTGGTTCATAACACCCTGGGTTAATTTCGCATATTGTTCACAGGTACTTTTGAAATACAGCCAGCACGTGATGGGGTTTGTCTTAAAGAAACGTTAAAGGCTCAAGGCAGAATTTTGGAATGTGGGGGCAAAAAGTAGCTGCTAGACTGGCCTTTCGTTGTGACACACCAACGATTGACATATACATAAATCAGGATTTGTTTTCTTCTCACTTAGACTAAAAGGCTTTCATAGTTCATTTTATGTTACCCCATTTCCACTTTCCCAAGTAAACCTCATGCTCCCCAATTTTCACATGCTCAAAAACATTCTCCTGTTTCTAACGAAGCTTTCTCATTCTTTCCTTCTCTGGTTGTTTCTGAAAGTTGGGAAGAAAGTTGAAGGAACAATGAGGGTAAATCAAATGGAATAAAGAGGAGCCATTACATTTCTTGACTTTCAAGAGCATGGATCCAGGTTAAAACTCATTCCTTCATCAGGCTATTAAAAAATATTTAAGAGGGAAGTATTATTTGACTTGTGTGCCAGGCAGGTAAGTCTTGCTAGGAAGAGAAATCGGACTCACAGCAAACTATGCTACTTGTCATGATCATAGTCATATTCACAATCGTAATCACTGATAGCAGGGCTTGAGCATGTACTCTGTGCTGGGTGGTTTACATGTATTATTTCATTAATTCTTTCAGTAATCCTGAAAGTATGAAACAGGTCATTCTTATCTCCTATTTTGCAGATGAGAAAACTGAGGCTCATAGAAGTAGCTCAAGGTCACTAGGATAGTTGGTAGAATGGAAAACTCAAACTCAGGCCTGCCTGATTTGAGAGACTATAGTGTTTACTCACATGTTATATTGCCTTGACTTTTATGTTTGGATAGCAGATTGTAGGGATTTTAAAAAAATCTGGCTGGAAGGCAGAATGATGGTCCTAATGACATCTAAGGAAACCATTCCATTCCTCCAAAAAGCTCTATCTTTAAAGTATCTTGTATGACATTTGTACTAATGAATACAGAAGGAAAAGGAATGTTTTTTTTTCTCTTGTAATATCTTTTTATCTTAGAATCTGGCTAAAAGAAAAGGGGAAATTAGTTTTCAAAAGCTTTATTTTCCTATTTTCCAGAGAATGAGTTGTTTCCCATGTCTTAAGTTTGAACACAATCTTTGCTGATTAAAAATCATAAACAAGTTTTTTAGTTTCTCAAGAGCTATAGTCTACTTCTTGAAAGTCTGGGCAAACTCACTACACTGGAATAATAATTATTCTTTGGAAAGCTATGTTGCCTATCCACAATAAGAAACATGTGACAAGGTATTTAGTTATGGTTTCAATCCACATGAACTGGAAAGGACTTTCAAGTTAAATAAATCTTCACGTGTGTGACAAAAACAAGTTTCGATACACTATCAGTAATGCCAGCAGTGAAATCTGAGATCAGAAGTGCTAATGAGGGTGGAAAAAATGGAAAATTTTAGTATTAAGCCCTTATTTCTCTTTCTTTCTGGTTTGCGAGTCAACAGCCTGATTAGTGCAATTTCCTTTGGTACTGCTAGTTTATTTCCAGTTTTAAGAATATTATACTGCTAACTGTAGAAAAACCAATCCATTACTTGGAAAAAGTATACTTAGTGACTCACAAATGACACTATTTTCTCCCTTTAGAAGATCACAGAACTACTAAAGTAAGCGATCTCCCATTCCCTTCACCAGTGAATACAACCTTGTGTTGGATTGTTGATATCAAGTGTTACTTCCATGATGCCAGCGTTGTGATATATCTATATATAATTACAAACACAAATTAAAGATAAAAATCAAGTCTACTTACTGATTCTCTTTTTTATCCTTTGGAGAAGGAGACAAATGTCTCATTAATCCAGCATGGTTGGGGGTTGGGCTCTTCCATTAAATAGTTTTTTTCCCCAGAAATTTTAACTCTTCAAATGCAGACTTTAAAAGTTTGCAACCAGATTCTATGGATATCTTTCTAAAATGTATAAGTTATCTGTCTCCTTTCTTGAAAAGAAAATACAGAATACAACTTAGTCTGATCTTCATGACCTCGAATCCTTGTTCTAAACAATTATCGTCTTATGCTACCCTGTATGTGACTGTGTTGTAGGAGATTCACTGTTGACGTGTGAAGGGCTGTTGAGGAGTACAGGGCTGTGCTAAGGCTGAATGAAACCACACTGGGTCATTTAAGTTCTTGCGAAGGCTTTTGGCATTTGTGTGTGCATAAGCATGGGGGTGTGCTCCCACTAGTATCATCCTCACAGTTGGTTGCCTTTAAGCTTCTGTGGCTAGAATACCTAACCCTAAACTTGTGGCTCTGAGAGAACCCACTAAGCTCCTTGTGTGTAAGCTTGGGCTTTGTGACATCTGCTTAGGTCATTTGGAGGCTGTGGTTGTTCCATTTCTCATTCTGGATTGTGTAGTGGATATCCGAGACTGCCAGATTACTCACCCCTGAGTAAGCAGGGAATTTCTCTAATGTTATGCTTATTTTGCAAACTATTAAATGATTCCACAAATCTCCACCTCATATCTTCCTTCTGTTATAGACCTTACCTCACTAATGATACTGCCATCTATTCCAAACATCCTTATTAGGTTGTAGCGTGAACCTTTAGGTACATGATTTTAAAGTCAGGTAGATCTGGGTTTGAATTTCGGTCCCCCAACTTGATAATTGCATAATCTTAGACACAGTAATTTATTTATCTCACCCATCTATTTAACAAATATTTACTGAATATCTTTTATGTGCCAGGCAATGTTCTGGGCCCTTGGGATAGAGTTCTTGGAGACTAAAGCCTAGCT
The DNA here is from genome assembly GCF_021613505.1 of Equus quagga. Lineage (NCBI taxonomy): Eukaryota > Metazoa > Chordata > Mammalia > Perissodactyla > Equidae > Equus > Equus quagga. The sequence continues at coordinate 74,027,527 of NC_060267.1, read as the reverse complement.
GGGGGAGATAGGCAACACATAGGCAAGTAAATATATGGTACATCAAATGACAGTGGTGCAAGAGATGTGGAGGATAGAGAGTGTGAGTGATAGAGATAGGTCTGAGGATGTTTATGAAAGTTGTTTCAGCGGAGTGGTTGGGAGGAAAGCCTGACAGGAATGCATTCAGGAGAGAAGGGGAAGATTGGGATTTAAGACTCCATGTATAGTCAACCTTTTAAGGAAGTTTTGCAGTGGAGGAAGGCAGACATGTGCTATGGCAGCTGGGAGGGAATGTGGGGTCAAGCGAGGGTTTTATTTTAAGATCTAGCATTTTTGTATGCTGATGTGAATGACTCAGGAGAAAGAGGGAAATTGAAAATGCAAGGGACAGAGGAAACAATTGTTGAAGTAGTGTTCTCGAGTTGGCAAGAGGGTTGAGATCCACTACACAAATAGGGGGCTTGGCCTCAGCTTGGAGGCTAAGAGTTTATCCACAGCCACAGGAGGAATGGCAGAGAATAAGGGTACACATACCAATAAGTCAGTCGATGGGGTGGTGGGAGTATGTCGAAACCTTTCTCGATTGCTTCTGTTTCCTCAGTGAGAAGGAAAGCAGGCTCATCACCTGAGAGAGACGATGGGGAGGAATGTTGGAGGTTTGAGGAGAGAGAAAAATGTACAAACTAGTTCTTGCAGAACAGGTGAATGAATGAGTTGCAAAAATAGAGTTGAATTGCTGTGAGGCTCTACGGGACCGTTTGAGGTTAGTGATCATCAATGTAAAGCTAGATCAGTTATTTTCTTTTTATGCAGCATACTTCCCCTATTTTTCTACCTTTTTTTAAAGTTGTAATACTGTCATTGTCTCTGAGAAGCACTGGATATTTCTGCCTCCATCCTCCCCTCCAGATTCCTCCTTCACAATTTCTTTCCCTTCTTTCTCCATCCCTAGGAAAGTAAGTTAGTGGTTTTCGCTTTTGAATTTCCAGAAAAGCTTGCACACACCTCTACTGTAGCACTCTTCAACAAACTGCAATCATTTCTCTGCATTTCTGTCTCCATCCTCACCCCTACTATGCATGAACTTCTATTCCTAGCCCCTGGTTCAATATCTTCATACTACAGATTTTTTGGTAAATGTTTACTGAATGGAGGAAGGAAGGAAAAATAGAAGTTCTTCCTCTTATTTCTGTATTTACAGTCCTTATAGGTGTCCTATTTCTGGTATTCAAAGGTTAAAAAGCAAATCACCCTTCCCTTTGTGTCTCTCGAGATGAATTAACAATGATTTTTCTTTGGATTTATTTTGGCAAACCCATTTATTTGCTGAATATTTGTTATTTTCTGCTGGTATGTCTGAATGATGAAGAATATTTTTTGGCACCTCTTTAACAAGACAAAGTCAAAAAAGATTTATTTTCTAACAACTGTTTTCCTTCCAGATAATGGCAAATTACATAAAGCATTTCTAGGTCAACCAAGGCAACTGAGAAATTTTGACATTGACCACGGCTGAGGCAATTTGCTGTGGAGATGGCTGGAGGCACACATTGGTTCCTGAAGCCAGTTGGGGGGCTGTAATTGATTTCAGATGTGCTCTGAATAACACTGAAGATAAATGTCCCAGAGGTAGATTATTGCAGAGCTCTTTAGCTGTTTCTAATAAAATTTTCTTTAAAATTCCAAGATATTTTTTCCTACAGATGCGTATAATAATTCTAGCATGAACTAGTGGGCCTGAATGAAAGCTACACGTTTGTTAATAATTTTCCATTTCTCCCTAATTATGAAAGGAATTCATGGTCTTGGTAGAAAAATTGAAAATTACAGATAACTATAAAGAACAAAATAGAAGGAATCACTGGTTATTTACATACATATATTTATCTAGTTAAGACCATACGGAATGTAGTTTTGTGTATTAACTTTTATGTGATATTATATCCCAATCTTTTGCTCTCATCATTACAATTTTTTCAAAGTATGCATTCAACAGTCTTATAATATTGTATGGCAGTGTTTTTGGTTTTTTTTTTTACAGTTTTCCATGTAGTCTTGGGGATTCATAGAGCTGTCTTGGGAGCCACACAGGGCTTGGGGGAAGCAGGAATTGAGAAGGAGGCCACTGAGCTGAGCTGGCTGGAGGCACCCCTTGCATTTCTCAAACAGAGACGCTCCATATTTAACTAATTTATATATTGGGCTTCTGCACAAAATTTTCCTTGAAGAAGAGTTCCCAATTATATCAAAATTTGAAATCAGTTACCGGTGAGCCATAGTTTATTTAACCATTTTGCATTTGTTGTATATCCAGTTTTTCTCTAGTTTAAGTAATATCATGGACAACTTTGTACATATACATATATGCATATAATTACATAATATAAATATAATATATTAAATACAATTATGTGATATATAAGAATATATTATATATTTTAAATTTATAAAATATGTACATATATAATTATTTCTCTGAGTTGTATAAATAGATACAGACCCAGATACCGGGTCAAGCATAGATACTGTTATATTGTCCTAGATAAACATGGCCTGGAGAATGGTTGTGCAACTTCAACTCCTGACAGCAGTGTATAGAAGGACCTGTCTCATAGTACACAAAGTCCCTTTTCTTGGTGGTATTTTCCATTTGCTGGTTGAAAAGCAGCACATCACTGTTATTTTAATAAGTAATTATTTTATATGGTGAGGCTAAACTTTTATTCACATGATTATAAGTGATATTTTCTTGCATGAATTTTCTTTGCTAATATTTCTGTTGGAGCACTGGTGTTTTTCCAGTGGATTTTAAGGTTTATAAGTATGCTTTGTTTATTAAGGGTATTAAGCTTTTTTCTTATTTGTGGCTATTTTTCCAGTTTGTCACTTAAGTGTTATGATATTTTTTATATCATTTAACGTTTTTTATGGAGTCCAATTTATCAGTTATTTGCTTTATGACTCTTTCCATGGCTTTTACACTTGGAAAATCTCTTTCCATTTACTTAGATATTCACCTGTAATTTCTGATCGTCCAATAGTTTCATTAAAAAAATTAACATTAATTCACAAGAGTTGATTTGGCATTAAGATATGTTTTGTTTTTAACTTATCATAGCTAGGTTTTGTGCTATTTTTTTGAATAATCCATGCCAGCCTTTTTGGATTATTAATGCGTAAGGATGCAATTGATTTTATATATTGACCTTTGGTACGACAACTTGGCTAAACTGTGCTATTGACTCTGGTAGTTTACTTGAAGGGTTTCTAAATGGAAAAAAATATCATCAGGAAATAATTATTGTTTTGTTGCTTCCTCTGCAACGTGTATGCCACTTATCTTTTCTTCTTCCCTTAGCCCTCTGGTTGGGGCATCTGGTGCAATGTTGAATAGAAGCACGTATTGATTGTGGGTATCCTTATCGTGTTCTGGTCTTCAAAAGGAACCCTCCATCTTCTCACAGTTTGGGGTAATTGTTGTAGACTTTCAAAAGATTCTGTGTATCAGCTTAAGGAAGTTCACTTTTATGTTTGTTTGCTAAGAATTCTTTAAAATGGTGAATTACTTTTCAATAATAAAAACGTCATATCCCTCATCCATTGAAATGTTCATTTCTCTTTTATTTTGTTAGCAATTGAATGACACGAATTAGTTTTCAGATGTGAACCCGTCTGAAATTGGACACTATGTATTATTTATTTTAGACATTGCTGGGTTTCAATTTGATAATATCTTATTTAGATACTTTTTGATTTATATTTTTAAGTAAGACTGGCTTGCTCTCCTTCTTGCAGTACTTCAGTATGCTTTTGGAATAAAGATTATATAAGCATTATAAAATGAGTTGGGGAACGTTCCTTATTTTTTTATTCTCTGGAAGAGAATATTTCGTACAATTAGTCTGCAAAACCAACTGGGCCTGGTTGTGTGTGCGTGCATATATGTATCATAATAAGAAACTTTTATTCTGGTAGGTGGTTTGCAGAGGTGGATATGGGCAATGGGGCAAGGGGAGCACACCCCTGTATACACATGAAACTCCTCCAATCAAGAGTTAAACTCTGTCTTTTTTTGAACCAGGGCTGGTGTACCTTGCTTTGGCCAATAGGGTACAGCTGTAGTTCTGTTGTGCTAGCTGTGGGCCTTAAAAGACTGGCAACTTCTGTTTTGTTCCCTTGAGATTGGCTAGCATGTAAAGAAACTTGTGCTAGATTACTGACTGATGAGAGTCCACTGAGAGAGAGAAAGAGAGAGAGAGGGACGGAGAAAGAGGGTGGTCCAGCCAGTCTGAGTCCAACTTGCCATGCCAGCTGAAGCACCAGACACTGCATCAAAGCCATCTTGGAACCTCCAGCCCCAGCTGAGCTGCTGTACTCAACACGATGCGGGGTGGAAATAAGTTGTCTATTCTGAACTCTACCAAAATTTCAGAATCATGATAAGCAATAAGCGATTTTTGTACTAAATTCTAATGTTGTACTTGGGTCTGTTTCTGTCTCTTATCAGTTAGTGTGCTTGATATCATCTGTTTTTCTTCCTGCCCATCTCTCACATTGTTCTTAATATTGTTTCATTCATATTTTAGTCTGGTAGTGCAATTCCCCCTTCTTATTCTTGTTTTTCAAAATATTGTAGCTATTCCTGTCTGTTTTTCCTTTCAGGTGAACTTCCGGATATTTCTGTCAATTTCCTAAATGCTTTGGAATTTTCATTAGAATTGCGTTAACTGGATGGATTAGTTTGGGGAGAATCTTTGCATGATTATCTTTACAACCTAAATCCTGATTTGTCTTTTCATATCTTCAAATATTTTTACATTCTTTAGTGATTTTTTTTTTTCAGGGAAAGAGTCACCCTGAGCTAACATCTGTTGCCAATCTTCCTCTTTCTTTTGTTTCCTCCTGAAATCCCCAGTGCATGGTTGTATCTCCTAGCTGCAAGTCACTCTAGTTCTGCTGTGTGAGCCACAGCGTGGCAACTGGCAGATGGGTAGTGTGGTTCTGCGACAGGGAAGCGAACCGGGACCACTGAAGTGGCGAGTGCCTAACTTTAACCACTAGGCCATCAGGGCTGGCTCCATTCTTTAATGATTTTTGTGGGCTTTACATATTTTATTTACTCCTTCATTCACTCATTCATTCGTTCACAGGGCACCTTTCTTATTAAGCTCAAATTTGTAGCCCACTGCTAGCAAATATACAGAATTTACAGAATGTGCTTTGTATATTAATCCTATCATCTGGCATTATTTTATTCTCTACTTTGCACTCTTTTTCTATTTATTTTTATTTTATTGTGGTTCTGATGTTTTATGGCAACCTGGAGTCCTACTGTGTACATTAACGGCTGAACTTGTATACCCCCAGTTTGCTTGGTCATTGGACGCAGGCTTCACTGATAAGGGTACGGCTGCGGGTGAAGCAGTTCTAGGCAGATAAGGCTGACCCTGAAGTTGCTGTCAGCTGGAGGCTCACAGAGCACGAGCACAGCACAGAATGTGCTGACCACATTCCTCTCAGCTGAGCAGCAAGGCCAGTCTTGAAGAAGGACCTGGGCAGTGTATTGCTATGTTCACCACAGGCCGGTGCTGAGAAACTTGGGGAAGTCCCGTCCGTCGCCCTGCCAAACGAGGATGGACAGGTTGTTTTCTATAATATCTGCTGCTCCTTGCTGTTCTGAATTCTCTGTTTTTCTCAACCACAGCTTTTCCTCTTTTCCCTGATGGGTGTTTATTTAACTTGCTTTAAAGTCACTAGAGAAGCTTGACTTACAGCTTTGATGTGAAGATTGACTGCAAGACCCTCAGCATGTAGCTGTTCACACATAAGCCACAGCAAGGCACAGCCCTGATGAGCAAGAGGCCTCATTTCTGGCCCTGGAAGGAGATCCCAGATAAATTGCATTCATGGCTTTACGTTTAATGGAAACCTCTTGGCGTGCCACTGCTGTATTCTGTCATCTTTCTGCAGTGTTTCTGTGGCTTGCAGATATGCACGTAGTTCTAACTCCCAGGCTTTCTGTAAGTAAATAGACCTAAAATTTCATTAATGCATGGTTGACTGCCATTGCCATTTCTCTACACCCAGAAGAGGATGTCTCTGATATTTTCAATGGACAGTTTTGTCCTTGAAGCAGTTTAATCAAATTCAGCTGATGCCATCATTTTAAAAAAGTCCATAAGCAAAACAAAATTATTTTTCTCTTTTTACATTACTCTCTCTCCATTCATCTTAATTATGTTCTCCTTAGGACCATTATCTAATAAAAGGAAGGCAAATTTAGAAATGGATATGAGCGTAGTAGAACCCCAAATAGGTTTTTATTAAAAGAAATTATGTAATTAAACCAAGTTACAAGCATCGACTTTCCAAAGAAGTATAAACATGTATTTACAATCGGATACTCTTAACAGCTAATTTAAAACAGGAATCTATGATCAAGACGTTTTAAACTCTCCTAGGTAATGGCAACTGTTTATTTTAGCAATGCCTACTCAGATTTGGTGCTACCAAATTGGCTTTTAAAACTCGGTATATAAAATGTTCTTTCCCAGTATTCCATTAGGGTATTACTGATATATAAAACTAAATAAATAAAGACTCTAGAAACTATGAATAATAGGAGGCCATGTTCCAGAGGACAGAAGGAAATTCCACCAGCTGCAATGACATAGAAGTTGGGTTGAAAGTAAAAGACCATGACCTATGCACACTTCCCAACTAACACCATTGAGCATGGTGGGCGGGAAAATAAGGCAGAAAGAGATTTTGACTCATTTCAACTGTGGTCTTAGCTCTGAGAGACAGAAGATTCCTGGCCACAAAAAGGTCAACTCCCCGCCCCACCTCATATATATGAATTTTTTTATAAGGGTGCCAAATATACTTCCCTCCCTTTCTCAACTTCCTAGCCCCCATCAGATATCCTCTTTTTTCATGGCAGCATGGATTAAAGGGGAGGAGTACAAGGATGTGTTATTTCCCAAGATGTGTATTTGCTTCAGCTAAGAGGTTATATGTCAGGGAAGAAATGAAAAGAATGTGGAGAGTAGATGGAAGCATTTCAGGGTAGTATTCCTCAACAAAATAAAACCTTAGGCTGCATCCAATTTCCTATTATAGTCAGAGACCTGGAGCCACACTAGAAGCTCTGTACATCACTGTGTTTGAGATGAGTTCCGGTCAGGATGTAAATGAATGGAAGAAGAGTGAAGATAATCTACCCATTCTGGCCGTGGGCAAAAGTAAGGTCTGAATAGATGTCTCCTTGTTTTAGCATGAAAAACAAAACAAAATAACATGAGACCTACGAAGTATTCTTAAATTTGCACTTTTCATACCATTATAACAGGTCTTTTTTTAATGTTATTAGAAACATTTTAAACATATTTTAATGGCTATATTTACACTGAATGGATGTATGAATATTTTCTTAGCGATTTCTCTGTTCTCAGATATTTGTATTGTTTTTCACTAACATAAGTATAGATAGGACAACCAAATCTGTGATAAAGATTCTACTGTAATTAAAATTTTTTGTTAGAAAAGAATCCTAGAACTGGGATTATTGGTAAATGATTATTAGTTTTCAAATTATCTTACTACACACTATCTAGTTACTTTCAAAAATACTGTAGCAGTTTTTGCCACCAGCACCAATGTATGAGAATGCTTATTTTAGTAGATGGTTGCCAGCAATGGGCTGCTTGTGTTTGTTTTCCTTTAATTACATAATTGGTGAAAATTTATATATTATTGTTGTAACCATTTCCTTAATTAATAGGAAGGTTGAACATTTACAGTTATTAAATGTTGACATTATTGGAAGCAATGATTATTATACTTTCTCTTTTTGTGAAATCCCTGATCATGTATTTCCATTTGTTCTGCTAGTAAGTTGGTATTAGAAAAGATTTTAATGGTCCAATTTTCCATCCAGGTAAAAGGGGAAGACGATTTTGTGGCAGTTGAATGATAGGTCATATCCATAAATTAAACCATGAAAACCATAATATCCTCAGTATTTTTGAAGGCCTATTTTTATAACTTAAATATCTATGATTGAATAGTAGTAATTCTACTACTAATTACTTTTTCGCAATGTGTAACTGTTCAATGTATTAAATTAAAAAATTATTTTAAAGTAAGTACTATATTTTGTTTTGTTAATAGACAGGAAAAGCGAGACTTAAAGGGACAGAGCTAGAATTCAAATCCAATATATGTGATCCAAAACCTAGGCTTCCGTTCTTTGGGCAAAGTGCTTCACCACATTCACGTCTGCAAGTTCGTTTCAGAGGCATTACATTCTTTGTTGAGCTCTTGGCTTTCTGTACGTTTAGCTGGTTTTGTTTTAAAAACAATACTTCTTTTTAAGGATGGAAATATAATCTTACAATTAATCTCTATCCTAGGAAAACTAATAACTTTTGCTGGGGCAATAATAAAAATAATTATTATAAGGACAGTAATAGGGACCGTTTGCAAGATATTTCATATTTTACAAACTGTTTTCATATATCCATATTTGCAACATATTTTGAAATAAAAATAGAATTTACAAAACAGCATGTATCTCTGATGTTAATTTTGTTATAAAATAGGTATGTCTTCACCAATATATGCAAATACATGCATAGTCAAAAGATAAGTATAGATTCCAGAATGCACACTGGTGAGGTTATGGGTAATTTTTAATTTTGGGGAGTGTCTCTTTATTTAAAAACTAAAATATTTATGTATTCTTTTAATAATCATTGCCCTTAATCTTTTTTATATTTTTAAAGCAACCAAAGAGAATTAAAGGCAAACACTAGACTTAAACATTTTTTAAATGGTTACTATATTTGATATTAAAGAACCCACGCAATTTTATCAGAAACACATAGGAAACCTATAGTGGGATAGCAAAAAAGTATCACATATGATCCTTATAATAATCTAAAGTAAACAGGACAGATTTTTTTCTTTTTTACAGGTGAAGAAACTACAATTAGGAGAAGTTTGAGTGATTTTCCCAAACTCGAGCAATTAATAATTCATTAAGCCAGAACTAGAACCAAAATTTTCTGCAAATGAATAGGCAGCTGTAGACTTTTAAACCGATTAATATTCCATTTTTAAGGACAAACATAGCCAAATAAAGCAGCTGCACTCCCTTGTAACCGGAAAAATGAGGAGAAAATGCCCCAGAGAAAATGAAGTCAGAACTTGGAAGATCAAGCGGCGATGGGAACCCCCAGGTTGCTATCTGCCGATGGGTGTGCTTTTACAGTGGAGCCAGGGGTGTGAGGACACCCTGAAATTCCAGGGGTGTGGTACCCATGGAAAGAACAATTCCAGGTGGTCTCCAGCCTCCCACGCTGGAGGGCCAACCCTTGCTGGATGTGCTCCAAATTATCCTGAGAGGCACCAGCCACGACCGTGCTAGTGTGTCAGCTTCAGAGCCAGGCTTTCTCTTGACTCACGTAAACACAGCACAAATGTGCAGCTCCCGGGCCAAGTCTCCATTCCCTGCTCACAAATTTCTGTTGAAATTGCTATTTCAAATCCAGTTGCTTAAAATGGCTTATTCTGGTTTACAGACTTTCATTACTCTCCTGTGTCTAGGTAGCAGCTCTCCTAAGAAGCAGTCATCCTAGAGCACGCCTGTTCTGGAGAGAGTGGCTCTCGCTCAGTGGATCAGGTTCATTCCTTGGGCTTCCTCAAGTTCTGATGTGTTGTGTTGGATAAGCAGTTGGACTTACATCCCATCTTCACCAATATCCCGAGAAGAGCTTCCTAATCACAAAATAGATCCAAAAACACAAGGTGATCTAGGCTGAGTTACACTAGTGTGAGATCCTGTGGGTGAACCAGAGAAGTCTTAAATCCTTAGCCAGCAGTGGTAGGGGGTAGAGGGAGATAAATAAATTTATAAATTTTTGGATTCTGGCCTGACAAGGGGAGCAAAAATACAATCTAGGAAATTTTGGTGGAGATTTTAAGATGGTCACAGTCAAAGTTGGAGTACCAAAACAGGGGAGATAGATGGAAGTGAAAAACAGAGTGGTGTTTGAGTAAATAATACCAGAATTGAGTGTCTTGTGAAGGGTGACAGAAAAATGTACCATTGAAATAATTCAAGGCACTGTAGTGTCTGTTTTGTTTTGCTTTTTTGTTTTGCTTGTTGGCTTTCCAGCATCCATTGCAGTTTGTTTTGGTAAAAGCACCCAAATTTCCATTTGGAAATTATTTTTTCTCCCCTTAAATACAGTCTAATGGTCAAAGAAGGCCAGTTGGAAATTCTCTGCCTGAAATTTTAATTATGAGCACAGTGATGAAAGGCTGTTAGTTACTGGAGTTGACCCATTATGGTGTCAGTTCCTGGGACAACACTATACTTCCTGCTACCTAAACTCTGTGAAGTAATCTAGTTTCTGTACATTCCATGCCTGGTTTCCAAGTCTTCCTTCAGTCTTGTGAGCTTCCCTGTATCCTTCCAATAAATTCCCTATTTGTGTAAGTTAGTCAGTATATGGTGATCACAACCGAAGAACTTTAGCTAATACTCGAGTACTCCAGATTAGGCAAAGTAATTAAAGTTGAGCCTTGTGATGTTCAGTATACTGAAACAATACAGGTAGTTCTATTTTTGAGGGGAGAATGAAGCTGTTCCTCCAAAAAATTAAAATTAAAATGATCAGGAGTAGAGGAGGTCACTGGAGGAGAATACAGCAAAGTAATATACTTACTTCATAATTTATTTAGAGCTGAGCATGAGGATGTGAGTTGATTTCTTTTTCCCTCCAGCATTTTATTATGAAAAATTTTCAAACATACAGCAACATTGAGCAAATTTGAGAGTGAACACCCCTATGCCCACTGTCTACATTCTATTAATAACATTTCACTATTCTTGCTTTGTCACATATCCATCCCTCTAGCCATGTATTAATCTGTCTTATTTTTAATACGCAATTCAAAGTAAACTGTAGACCTCATATACTGACATCAATATACTATATCATGCGTATCATTAGCAAGAGTTGGATATTAGTTTATAGTTTTTTCTTCTAATGTAAAACTTACATACAATGAAATGCACAAGTCTTAAGTATTAATTTCCTGAGTTTTAACAAATGCATACACTTGTATGGCTCAAATTTCTATTAAGATGTAGAACATTACCTTCATTCCAGAAAGTTCCCTTGGCCTTCTTCCTAGACAATCCCTGCCCCTGTCCATTCCTCCAAAGTCAACCACTCTGATTTTTTACTGTGGACCTGATTTCCTATTGTTGGAAACCAGTGAGCCAACATGACAGCTGCCTAGATCTCTAGAGGTACTAAAACATTACTGGCAATGTCCCTCTATGGAGAAAATTGTATTTAGCACAACTACTCTTGGGGAGAGTTCTGTAGGTGGTTGAAGAGTGTTTTGCCTAGATATGCATTTGGGCTGGGAGGAATGGGCTTCTAGGAAGCACATGGTCATCATTGTTGGTGGGTCTCTGGATCCAGGACAGTGCAGGAGAGGCTGAGGTTCTCTTGCACCAGCATTCAACCTGTCTCTCCTTTAAGTAAAGGTTGCACCCATACATAAATCTGTATCTGTAGACATAAATAATATCTGTTTGAAGCCACACAAATGATTAACAATTTGTAGTATCACATTATCTGGAAGACTCCTTACGGGGGTTAGGGGGAGGAGGAAGTAGGGAGGTGTAGGTCAAGGGTACAAACTTGCAGCTATAAGATGAATTAGTTCTGAGAATCTAATGTCCAGCATGGTGACCATACTTAATAATACTTATATAATACTTAATAATTCAAGTACTGTATACTTGAGATTTGCTGAGAGTAGATCTTAAGCTTTCTCACCACGCCCGCGCACGCACACACACACACAAAGGTTAACTATGTGAGGTAATAGATGATTACCTCACATGATCATACCTCACATGATCAAGATGGTTATGAATTATCTTGATCTTGGTAATCATTTTACAATGAAAATCACAACATCAAATCATCACATTGTACACTTCAAATATATATGATTATATTTGTCAATTATTCCTTAATAAAGTTGGGAAAAAAAAAGAGATAAAATGGAGATAGTAGGTTAAAAAATGTATGCTGTTGCTCAGTATTAGAGTCCCACCCTTTTTCTCCTGGAAGTTTATCATTCGTCTCTTCTATGACAGCATCCTCTTTTTGGTGATGCTCTTTAAAAACTTTCAATATGGCTGAATCAAGACAGTATGAGGCTCTCAGGATTCTGAGCCCTTTGGGAACACCCACTGGAAAGGCTGAAAGTGGGAATCTGAGTGGCTGGCTACCACATAGCCCTAATCACCTTCTGGTTTTCGGTTATGTCCCAGAAACCATGGAAACAAACAGACTTCACATGTATTTTCACGTATAATTTTTCTTATAAAAGCAATTTTGCTGTTCCAAAAAAAGTAGAGAAAAAAAATCCATAACCTGTGACCTTAATAATAGCTATTAGCATTTTGTTATGTTAGCTTTCAGTATGTTTTGTAAATTTGACGTATGCTCATCACATTTGTATATTTTATATTGTTTTTACCTTTATTATTTGATCTTAAGAATTTTCCCAGGTTGCGTCTTTAAAATCATTATTTTCTAAGGGTTCCAAAGTATGTCCCTGAGCTGACTTATGATGGGATGTTTAATTATTTTCCCACTCCTGGTCATTTTAGATTGTCTCCTTTTTTTTACCGGTATAAGTAACACTATGATGGACACTTTTTTTCATATATTTCCATGCTTTGGCACTTATGAACAAGTAGGAAAGGGCTGGTATTACTAGTAGAATTTGGTTAATTGTTACAACCTGATCTCAGTGAGCTCAGAAACTGGTTCAACCCCCAAAATGTGCACTGTAAGAAGGGAAACCACTAAGAGCTATTTCTATCTTCTGAGGAAGATGTATGCCCTAGCCTCAACATAAGTTAGAATAGACAGTGAAGAGGAAAGAAAGAAAGAAGAGTTAGTGAAGCTAGTAAAGAGGCCCCTACTGCCGGTGCCACAGTTGGCCGCTCTCCATTTTACCAGGAACTCGAAGCCATGGGAGCATATTTTGCAGACCATATACTTCTGTCCTTTTGTAACTTAATATTTTTAGATATTTAAATACTTTTAATTGCTTAAAATATTATTTGCCCTTTTTCACTCATGCTGCTGCCTGTTTTACTTATCTCTCTAATTTTATGAGATTCCAAAACTTTTATACTGTGTTACTAGTTTAAATAATATATATTTCTCCTTATCACTATTAATCAGTGCTATCTCTGTTAATGAATCAGTACTTTTTGCTTTTCATTTTGAAGTTTTAAGGCATTTTTAACTTGAGTTTATTTTGTTTTTTACCCCTCTTTAAGCTTTCCCCTATATTTTTAAATTGTTATTTTAAGATATTTTCCTTAAGTAGAATTTCTAGGATTAATTACACAACTATTTTGTGGCTCTTTATTCATATTACCATATACGAAGATGCCACATTTATTTCACCTTCATCTATATTTAATGTTTTTTTAAAACAAAGTTGTTAATATCACGTATTTTGGAATAGAGCTTTAGTGTAGTAATCATAGTACTATAGAGTGGGAAGATACAAGAGCATCTGGAAAAGTCGTTTCTGTCTCATTGACTGCCTATTAAAAGAATTTATTGGTTTGTAACCCAGAGGTTGCTGACCTCTGCGGTTGTCAGAGGTAGCACTTCCTTTAATCCTAAATGAAAGGATCTGAGCCCTCATTATGTTTGACCACAGGGAAGTCGGGCTTTCCCATTTTCCCCTCCCCAAGGTCTCTGGGACTCCCTGTAGAATACTCAGGCCTTCCCCAGATCAGTCCTAGATTTCACTGCACACTTGGGCCAGCGGTTTCCCTCTGGCCTGCATCTCTGATCTTTGGATGATAACTTCTTATTATTTCTTAACTGGCTTCTTAGGCCACTAGAGTTCTCCCTGTACAGCTTCAACCCAAATATGGACATGGGCCCATTGATTGATACTCAGGCTTTAACAACTGAACTCTACTAACAATACCAGATAACAAGAGAAGATTCAACATAGAAAAGAAAATACTGAATATTAGATTAGGAGTATTTCTGAGATTTGTAACCCAAAATCTACTCCCCATTCCCAGGACCCTCCAGGGCATCTGTCTTATTGCCCCCACCCTGTTACCAAGTTGTTGGAACTGGTTGTCAGCCCACGAATAGAGTGTCCTTGACCTTGTGCCCTGCAGGAGGGTCTAGGCCTTCCAATTCCTCCACAACCCAGCAAAGGGAAAACTCCTCCCTGCCCCCAACTCAGTTTTAGCCCACAATCCAATTAAAAAACAAACAAACAAAAATCTGTAGGTAAACACCTTATATGAAGTACCTAGAATGAAACCTCCGTAAGTTCCAAAAAGCAGATACTAAAAGACATAGAGATTGATTTTTAAACATATCTTAAGCAAAACACCCATCCACAAGGAAATTTTAAAAAGTACTCTATGAAATAAATATTGAGTCAAAGTTGACATGTAACTACTAAAAGTGAGTGTAATATAATATTTGATAAAATATAGTAGCGTTACTCAAAGTATCATAGGGCACAGTCATTGTGATTTGGAGAAAACTCCAAAGAATAAATCTAAAAATTCCTAGAATTAATAAAATCATCAAGTAAAAGACCCACATTAAAGAAAAATATGTCCAGAATTAAATGTTTTTAACTGTTTACCATAATAGATAATTAAAAAGTATAATGCGGAAATGAAAGCTTTACAAAAAGAAAATACTTAATGATAGCTTAAGAATTGTAGGAATCCACTGAATAAAGTTATCAAATATACTAAGTGATTAAAAAATTCATGTAAGGATAGAATCCCATTACTTATATATTTATTCTTTAATTATACAATTGTCTTTGTATGTTTATGTTCCAGGTTTGACATGCAGCACTGGGAGTCTATCAGTGAACAAGCTACGTATTGTCTCTGCCTTCATGGAGATTCCCACCTATTATGGGAGACATACATCTAAAAAGTTTGTACACTTAAATAATTACATGAGTAATTAAAACTATGATAATTGTAGAATATAAGGTAAGAGCTACCTACACATGTGAAAACCAGGAAATGAGAGACAGTGGCACAGTTGAGGAATTCAGGGAAGGCCACGGTGACTGAGCGAAGAGAAGGAATGAGGGAGAGTGGACTGGAGTTGAGAGGGAGGGAGGCCCGGCATCATGTGGGGCCTTGTTGACCATATGAAAGATTTTGACCTTTATTCTATGAGCGATAGGAAGCCATTGAAGGGCTTTGTGAGGGTTTATAAAAATCCATAACAGGAAGCAACCTATATATCCAACAGAAGGGAGAAGGCTTTAGAAATTATACTATAACCAGAGATAAAATACTTTTCCTTATTGAAAAAATGTTTATTAGGAATTTTCAGTGGCATGGAAAAATGGAGGTAACTAAAGTAAAGTTTAATATTAAGCGTGGTATCAACTATGTTAAATATGCACGTGAAGAGAAAAAACTAGCAATGGTAGCCTATGATTGAGGGTTTCAGTGAATCTTATTTCTTTAATATTTTTCTGAGTTTCCACATTTTCTATAACAAATGTACATTAATCCTACAAATCTAGGAAAGTATTGTAATGTTTTAATTTCTGATCCCTTCTGAATTGGTAGCTTATCAAATAATTTATTCGTGGGCCCAATAAAAGTAAATTTTAGGGTAAGACTTTATTCATTTACTTTTTCTTTGTTTAACTTTCTTTGAGTATGGATGAGCCTGACACGTGTGTGTATGTGATTCCCACATCTGGTAACTTGGTAACTTGTACCTTGAAAGTGAACGTAGGTGTGCAGAAAAGAGTTAACATTGCAGGCCCGAGGCTGCTGTCCTTGGAAATGCCTGCTTGCGTGGCAGCCCTTTGATTGGTGTCTGGGAACTTGGAGTTTTAGAAGGCTCCCACCATTCCTATAACTGAGAAGGGTGGCTTACTGTCCCTAGAGAGTTTGTACAAATAATGTGGTTTTTGCTGAACACCTGCTTTCCTTCTGGGAGTCTGGAATTTTAGAACATGCTAGGCAGAAGGTGCCTACGTGACCAGCCCCCAGTAAAATCCCTGGGTGCTGAGTCTCTAATTAGCTTCTCTGGTAGTCAACATTTCACACATGTTGTCACAACTCATTGCTGGGGAACTAAATGTGTGCCATGTGACTCCACTAGGAGAAAACTCTTGGAAGCTTGGGCATGATTTCTTTTGGCCTTCGTTTTGATTTTGCTTTGATATTTTAGCTGTAATCAGTCATAGCCGTGGGTATTGCTTTATGCGGAGTCCTGAGAATCCTCTCAGCAAATCATCAAACCTGGGGCGGTCCTGGGGACCTGCAACGCAATAAGCCACCTAAATCTTCATATTGTTGAAACTCTTGTCCCAGAACTGTGTTTCTAATTGACTATTAAAAAATCATGTAAATGTAAGAGTTTAAGTGAGGAAATATGCTGCCTCCATATTTAGTAAAATGTGGTAGTATATTTATATTTGCATACGGCAACATAGAAATAGTTAATTTGTGCTCATTAACAGTAAGTATATTACTGACTTGGTTTGGGCATTGATGATTCACAATGACAACACAGTTATATTTGAAAACAAACATTTCTAAATAACTTCCAAATATTACGCAGGTCATCTAAAATCAAATAGTTTCTACTTTCTACTTTACCATATTTTCTTGTTTTGATCAAAGTTTTTAGAATTCAACACAGTACATAGTTTTGGCTTTAAGCTACATGTGTCATGTTTTGTTGTCAAAGCATGTTTATTGTGGAAACTCTGGAAAATAGTAAAAGCAAGCAAGATATGAAAATATCCATTACCTCACAATGCAGTGACAAACACTGGTAACATTTTCGCATACATAATAGTAATCTATCCTTGCCTTTTGTCCAATTCCTTGTCTTTTATGAACATATACACAGTATTTGTTTTACAGAATTGGAATATGTATGTATGTGTGTGTGTGTCTGTGTGAAGTTCTGTTTAGTTTCACATAACATTAAATTGTGAATATGTTCATGTTAGAAAATATCCTTCTGGAACAAAATTCCATTTGCACATCTGTCTTATGAATGTTCTACATAATCAACTAATCTCATCTTATGATACATTGAGGGAGTTCTTCAAATTTTAGTATTTAAACCATACTGCTATTAACAGATCCAGATTTTTGAAGGATTATATTTTAAAAGAAATATGGAAATACATAAAAGATACAAAGGTATCAAACAAACAAAATACAAAAACATAAAAGATTATATTCTAAAGATAATATAATTGAATATTTACATAATCTTGGAGGAAGACTTTTTAGCACGAGTTCAAATAATGGCAGAAACTACAATAAAAAGGTTATTAACTTTGTCTACATAAGAAATAGAAACATATTTGCTATAAAAGAACAAAATCATTAAAAGGTTGAAAGACGACAAACTGAAAACAGAAACAAAGAAACTGAGAAAACTATTCGCAACGCATGTAACAGATTAAAAATAACAGCAATGACTTACACGTTTATGAGAAAAAAAATTAATATAGCAAGTGATAAATGGGAATCAGTAGGGCATTTGTGATGAATAAGAAAAATATGAAAAAGTTTTCAATTTAATTATCAAAAATATAAAAATGCAAATTAAAATAACACTAATGTAACCAGATTTATTGTGGTGATCATTTCACAGTATATACAAATATCAAATCATTATATTGTATACCAGAAACTACTATAATGTTGTATGTCAATTATATCTCAGTTAAAAAAATAAGAGATATATTTATCCTGTCTTGTCTAACTAAGTACGAATAAGACCCAATGTGAACATGGGTGCAAGGAAAAGCTCTTACCACTGGTGGGAGTATAGACTAGCATAATATTTGGCATACACCAGGCCCCCCAAATATTTGTTAATTCAATAAAAATGCTTGAAAGTAGGCTTCTAGGACTGGTTATTAAAAAATGGCTTGTGAGCACATAGGCAACATTGTTCAAAGAAGGTAATTTGCGTTTTGTGTTAGACTAACCCCATTCCCTTCTTTGACAGGGAGCTAGGCTGGTAGGTGAAGTAAATTCAGTGCACATTGCCTCTTCTTGCCTTCAGCAAGGTGCATGACATGACCTCTCCAATATGCCTATAACCATGGCAAGAACTACAATCCCACATAAATCTGAGAGTTCTGTGGATGTTAGTTTTAACTGCCAGTTGTTGGACCTCATTTTAGACTCATTGAATCAGAATCTCTAAAGGTGAGTCCAGGAAATTTTCAAGCTAACCATGAGACTTTTAAATTCACTAAGGTCATAGGACCTTTGGCCTAGATGCCAGAAACACTAGAGGAACTAATTAATGCATAAAGAATTTTTCATAGTATCTGTAGTCTGTGTCCCCCAAGATGTTCTGGTAATCATTTTCATCAGTGACTCGGATGATGATCTAAGGATTGTTCCTTACAAATTTTCAGATATCATGGAACTGGCCAAGTTAATGGATACCTTGAATGATTGCATCAAGTACAAAGGATTGGGACAAGTGGACTGAGATGAAATTTGACGGAAATAAAGGTAAGGTCATATACTTTATTCCAAATATCAACTGCACAAAGCACAAGATGATAAGGACAGCTTTGGCTCAGCAGCACTGAGGATGAGCAGGTCAAAAGACTTTAGTCGGTAGTCTTTGACTCAATACGAGTCAACATTGTGAATTAGCTGCCCAAAAGGGCTAATATGATTTTAGGATGCATTAATGTAAATGAAGTAACCAGAATAACCAAGAAAGTAGACCTTTATTCTGTGCCAATCGGTCCACATCAAATGTCAGGTTAGGTTCCAAACTCTAGGGAGACTATCCATAAATTGATCTATATTCAGAGAAAACTAACAAGGCTGAAAAAGCAACTTGAAATCGCGCATGTGAAATCATGCATACCTTGAAAGAAGAGGGATTTTCTGCCTGAAATATAATAAACTAGCGATGGAGAAGGGGGTACATTGAGAATTCTGTTTTCATTTGCTTTTTTGTTTGATTTATTGTTTTGTTATTATAAAAGTAATATATTTACATTATTTTAAAAATTAAAAATTGAAAAATACCTTGCTGGATATGCTTTTAAACATTGTAGCATTTCAACACACACACATAATTTAATATCCAGGAGAGCTAATTCTGTTATCTCAACCACCTTAAGTTTTATATTTTCCAGATTTTTTTCTTATGGCTTTTTCATGTTTATTTTCCCAAATGAAATTTACAATCATTTTGTCAAGTGAGAAAAAAGTCCTATTAGGATTTTCATTGGACCCGCATGGGATTTATGGATTAATTCAGAGAAGGTTGACATCTTTATAATATTGACTTTTTCCTGTCCCAAGTAAGACAGCCTTTATTTTATGTCTTTCTACAGAGTTCTTCAAGTTTTAAAGTTGAGATATAATTCAAATATCAGATTTACCCCTGTTAAAGTATATAATTCAGTGGATTTTAACATATTAAGAGAGTTGTACAAACATCACCATTATCTAATTCCAGCACATTTTCATCTCCCTAAAAAGAAACTCCATACCCATTAGCAGTCACCTCCCCCCGCTCCCCTCTGCAAGCCCCTGGGAAACACTAATCTGCTTTCCGTCTGTATGAATTTGCCTATTCTGGACATTTCCTATAAACGGAAGCATATAATACGTGGCCTTTAGTGCCTGGCTTCTTTCACTTAGCATATTATTTTCAAGGTTCACCCATGTGAAGCATGTATCAATACTTCATTCCTTTTTTTTCCTTTTTTTGGTGAGGAAGCTTGGCCCTGAGCTAACATCTGTTGCCAATCTTCCTCTTTTTGCTTGAGGAAGAGTGGCCCCAAGCTAACGTCTGTACCAATTTTCCTCTACTTTTATGTGGGACGCCACCACAGTGTGGCTTGACAAACTGTGTGTAGGTCTGCACCTGGGATCTGAACCTGTGAACCCTGGGCTGCCGAAGCGGAGTGCATAAACTTAACCACTACGCCACCAGGCTGGCCCCAATACTTCATTCCTTTTTATGACCAAACAATATTCCATTGTGTGGATATACTGCATTTTGTTTATCCATTCATCAGATGATGGACTTTGGATGATTTCCACTTTTTGTCTAACATGAATAATTCTGCTATGAACATTGTGTACCAGTTTTTGTGTGAACATATATTTTCAGTTTTCTTGGTATGCACCTAGGAGTGAAATTGCTGGGTCATATGGTTACTCTGTGTTTAACTTTTTGAAGAACTGCCGAACTGTTGTCTAACGTGGCTACACCATTTTACCATCCCATCAGCAATGTACAAGGGTTCTAATTTTTCCGCATCCTCACCAACACTTGTTATTGTCTATTTTTTTAGTGGTAGCCATCCTGTTGGGTGTGAAGTTGTATCTCAGTGTGGTTTTCATTTGCATTTCCTGTTGGCTAATGACGTTGAGCGTATTTTCATGTGCTTATTGGCACTTTTGTGTATTTTCTTTCGAGAAATGGGCTTGTTCAAATCCTTTGCCCATTTGTCAACTGCATTATTTGTTGCATAGTAAGAGTTCTTCATATATTCTGGATCCAAGTCCCTTATCAGATATGTGCGAATATTTTTTCCCATTCTGTGGGTTGTCTTTTCACTTTCTTGCTAGTGTCTTTTGAAGCACATAAGTTTTTAATTTTTAGAAAGTCCAATTTATCTATTTTTTCTTTTGTTATTTCAGCTTTTGGTGTCATGTCTAAGAAACCATTGCCTAATCCAAGTAGTCATGAAGACCTTCTTGTAAGAGCTATGCTTTCTCCTAAGAGTTTTATAGTTTTAGCTCTTACATTTAGGTTTTTGATTCACTTTGAATTACTTTTTGATATGGTGAAAAGTAAGGTCCAAATTCATTATTTTGCATGTGAATATCCAATTGTCTTAGCAATATTTATTGGAAAGTCTATTCTTTCACATTGAATTGTCTTGGCATTTGTCAAAAATCAATTGACCATAAATGTATACGCTTATTTCTAGATTCCCAATTCTATTCCATTGAGGTGTATGTCTATCCATATGCAAGTACCATACAGTCTTGGTTGCTGTAGCTTTGTGCTAAGCTTTAAAATTGGGAAGTGTGGGTCCTCCAAATTTGTATTTCTTTTATACGATTGTTTTGGCTCTTCAGGATTCTTTGAATTTTCATATGAATTTTAGGATCAGCTTGTTAATTTCTACAAAAATAAAAGGCAGCTGGGATTTTGATAGGCATTTCATTGAATCTATGAATCAATTCGTGGAGAATTTCCCTCTTAACAATATTAACTCTTCCAATCCATGAACATGGAATGTCTTTCCATTTATTTAAGTCTTTACCTTAATACAACGATGTACTATAGTTTTCAGTGGTCAAATCTTGAATTTCTTTTAAAAAATTTATTTCTAAGTATTTTATTTATATTTCCTACTACTGTAAATTGAGTTGTTTTTTGTAAAAGAATTCCATTTATCCTCATACTTTGTGCTTGTTCTCAAATATTCTGCTTCTGCATGTGATACAAACCCCACGAAACAATGCCATTATTTGTTTTAAATTGTCAGTTGTCTTTCACAGAAATTAAGAAAGGAAAAAAGTGCCTAGTCTTTATATTTGCTCAAATATTTACCATTTCCAGTGTTATTTATCCCTTTGTTGTTGATATAACTCTTCCTCTGCTATATCATTTCCTTCAGCCTAAAGAACTTCCTTTAGCATTTCTTGTAGTTGAGGTCTGCCGGTTACAAATTCTTTTAGTTTTCCTTCATCTGAAAATGTCTTTATTTCATTCTTATTTTTAGAGGATATATTCGCTGATTAAAAACTTTTAAAGTCACTAATTAAAGACCGGTTAAAGACTTAGGTAGACTTTTTTGTTTGTTTAGCATTTTAAGATGACATTCCCTTGTTTCCTATCCTCTATTGTTTATGATAGAAAATCAGACATATAAAAATGAAAACAAGGATAAAACCTTGTTTTCCTGAATTTAATGTCTTTTTTCTTCTATAGTTCCTTTTAATATTTTCTCTTTGGTAGTTTGACTATAATATACCTTGGTTTGATTTTGGTTTTCTTTTTAGTTTCTTTTACTTTCTTTTTAGTTTATGTTACTTGGAGTTTGCTGGGCTTCTTGCATCTATAGGTTTCTGTTTATCACCAATTCTAGGAATTTCAGCCTTCCTTATTCTTAGAGTGTGGCTTTTACTTAAGGTCATGGTCCTTGACATGACATGACATTTTTGAAATTTCAACTTAATATCCAGGGTTATCAACAAGGTCTGTCAAAACTGGCTGGACTAGAAATTCAACATCTCTCAGCCCCAACATCTCTCTCTTGTCTCTGGTCAGCTCTTGGTCCTGCATTATTTACTCTTTACTGGGCCTTATGGAGTCTTATCCTGTGTATACATAGCCCAGCCTTTGTCCAGTAACCCACCAGTACCCCCATTAAGACTTCAGGACCCCTCTTCTGTCAACTTGCTTCTTCTCTTGACCTATGATGCACACATTCCAGCTGCTTCAGTAGCTCCAAGCTCTGACCCCTGGCTCGTTAGCTCAGTGAGACTGTTGTCCTCTGCTTGTACTTCACCTCCATACTCAATCATCTGGAAATTGCTCCCAGCTAGCAGTCTAGGGAAAACGTGAAATTCACCTCATGTATTTTCCTTCCCTTGAGGATCATGATCCTGCATTGTTTGTGGTCTAGTACCTGAAAGCAGTGGCCGTACACATTTTGTCCAATTTTAGAGTTGTTTAGGGTGTTACTCTGTTATGGCCAGAAATGGATACTTTAGAGTATGCAAAACATGGAGTCAGACATATCTAGTTTAAACAAGGCTAGCAAATTTAGATGCCCACAGGAGTCATCCAGGAACATTCAAAACAAGTAAGGTGCGCTAGGTATAATTCCTCTAGCTGCTGAGCTGTACGTATTTCCTTTCAAAATACACAGGCCAAAAAAACATTCAAAGTACGTTTTTGGTCTATTACTGTTCATGAGCCACTGGTAGCAACCTCTGTTAAAATTTGGATTCTGGCTTTGCCATCTTAGTCTCTTTAAGATTCAATTTCCTCACTTGTAAAATTAGAATAGTGACACTTAACTCACAAGGCTGTTGTAAGGTTTAATGAAATAAATGCAAACACTACTTGGTACATAATATTCATTCGATAAATGAAGCTCATCAAGCAGCTATTTTTATCTACGGATTCTGCATCCACCATCATCTTAGTCAAATGCGTTAATTCTTCTAGCTACTGCGATGGATGGCTACCTTCCTCAAAGAGATTACTGAGACCAGATCCTCCATGCCTCTCATTCCTTTTTAATCAGTCAAAGTGTAAATGAAGTCCCCATGGTGCTTGCTGCTTCCTTACTCTTGAATAGGTGTTCTGTATTTCCTCACTTCTCAAACTGTTTTGCTGTTCTCTCTCGAACTGCTGCTCAATAGCCAGTGACACTCACCTTTCCTCATATTTTCAACCTATTGCCTGAGGACCCCCTCTGCTTCCTTGCCTTTAATGAAATCCAGCTATTTTCTGAGGAGACCTGAAGCTCTGATAAGTGGCTGTGGCTGTTTACTTTCACAAACTCTGTATACCTTAGGACCAGAAGGTAGGGCTGGTGTCTTCCTGGCTTTCCATTGCCACCTTCATTTCTCCACCATCTTGTGAAACTCTCTCTACTGAGGCTTATCCTATTTAGCTTTATTACCCCCTACCCTGTTGCTTGCTCTCATATACCAGCTTTCTCAGTCATTTCCCCTGCCGTCGTCTAAAACATTGGCACCTGGCTAAACTCCATCTCAGTCCCTCCCATCTTTCCACATTACCTGTGAATGATGATGGCATAGATGACCCCTTCTGTGCCATTAACTCTGAGCTCCTTAATCTCCTAATCCGTCATGATCTCCTCTTCCTCTCTACTTCCGCCATGCACCGTCATGTTAATTGTTAACACTTCTAATTGATCCACTGACAAAATCACTACTTCATACATTACTATCTGTAACCACAATCTCCTTTCCTTATAGTTGCTTGTTCAACACTCCTCACAGAATTTTATTCAACCTCTTCAAAATTTGTAATCCAGTAACTCTTCTAGCTTCTTTTTTCTTTGTTTTTCGCTTTATCTCCAGTTTAGAGTCTAAGGCTCATGATTTCAAAAACACTCCTTCCTCTAGGCAAAATTATCTTTCACCTCTGTTTTGTTCATCACCTTGGTCTGGCAAATTCCTGATCCTAGCGGAATCCGCTTATTTATTCCTTCTGTGTCTGCACCAAGTGCCACAGGAGGAAGTCACACAATAGGTCACAATAGTTCAGCTGTAAAATTGTAATTTAATCACCCATTCTCCACAAGGCCTATGTTGAACCTCCTACTTTGCTTCCTCCTACCCTGAAATTTTGGACAACTAGAGTAATACAGTATGGGCCCTGCATTATCGGAGGAATAGAGAGAAGCTTCTGGTCCAAGGCTAGGGGCAAATACCTACTTCTGTTGATAAACTTGGGCAGTTGTGTGCTGATCCTCTAGTCCCAGTTCATACATGAGCAGCATATTTCCAGCGCTCAGTTTTATGGAGTGAACCTAGTTCTGGCTGAGTACAGTACTTGAATCTTATGGTTTCAGTTTCCTTCACCACAGGACACTAAAATCCCGGCCCAAGGGCCTCATCTCATCTTGAGCCTCTGTGGACTTCTTGACTTCAGCTTCCATTAAACACTATGTGTTCTTTCTCCATTTCTCATACCTCAAGACCTCTCTCTTTCTCTCTCTGGCTCTGTATTTTTAAACCTTTTTATTTATATGTTTTGCTAGCACTTATATTCATTTGGAATGGGAGGGAGTGGTTTGTAGTGTGTGCATTTTTCCATCTCAACCTAGAAATCTAAACCTCTCTTTTGTAGCAGATATACTTTTATTTGTAACACATGCAATTTTGTACTCGTTTCTGTGATTATTTGATTAAGCTCTACGTCCTCCATTAGACTCAAGGCTTCACTGGGGCAGAGACCATGTCTAATTTTGCTTACTATGTGTCCCTGGCACAGGGCACAATTCTTGTGTTTTATATTGATTAAATGAATGATTTATTTTTATTATTACATATGTAACAATGTTGTTTAGCGTCCTACGCCAGTGCTGTTCCTTGACCAATCCTCTTACTTCGTCAGTCCAAAACTTTCCCTACCCTTAAACTCATGCTCTCTGGACCAGGCTATTCTCATCTTCTGCTTGTCAGCTTCCGATTTCACTTCATATTAGTCTCTTACAATTGTAAAAATTTGCGGTCATCATCTGAAACCACCCTTGAATCATCTAGGATGCCTTTGGCTACAATGCACAGAAAACTCTAGTTTAATTTTCCTGGAAAGATAAGGGAGTTTATAACTCACATAATAAAATATAAGACACAAGACAGCTTCAGGCATATCCATCATGGCTGTTTTGTTTTTCTGTAATTCCCTTAGTCTCTGTCCTCCTCTCTGTATTGGCTTCATCCTTAAGTGGGTAGTGAGACACCGAGACAAGACAGGATCCAAAGGAAGAAGAGGGGCTGGGTTTTTTTTTCCCCTGTGCCTCTTTTCTGTAGTAATGAAAAACATTCCTGGGAGCTCCCTAGCAGACTTTCTTTCATACCAACAAGACTAGATTACAGGCCAAGTCCTAAACCAACGCTTAGTAGTGAGGCTGGGATTACCATGTTTAGCTTCGTCTAGTCATTTGGGATGGATTGGAAGTTGAGGCAGTCAACCATTTTCATTTCCATAATTCTACATTTAAAATCTAATTTGGAATTCCAATTCTGCTTGCATTTTCTATTCTTTCATCTATCCCACATCTTGACCTCCAATCTCTTCTTTGTCTTTATTGAATGCTGTAGTCTATCAATACAGCTCAATGTTTTCTAACAAATCAGCCCTCAACTGGAAGCACTCTCTTCTCTTCCTAATGTAACGTTCATTTCCACAGGACTCTTCAGCACATTCGATTCCTTCACTGTGACTATTCTTCAGCCACAACAATCATCAATCCTAGATGACTTCAACAACTAGCTTTCTTTATTCTTTTTCTTGAGTTGCCAAGCTTTGCTGGAGAAAATGGCATTGTGCTCCAAGTTTGTGCTGTTGTAAATTCATAGACATTAAACCCCAGATGGCCCTTACTGCCATGCAGAAGTTCTTTGCTTCTTTCAAGTCAATTCCTTTTCCAGATGGTGGGTTGTATCCTGATTCTATAGTTCACTAGGCTGTATGACCTCGGGGGAGTCATCCAACCTCTCTGAATCTTAGTTGCTTAATCTCTAAAATGAGAACAATAGTACTTACCTCAAAAGATTGTTTTAAGAATTAAAGAGGCCATGCATATAAAACAATCTGCACACTGCCAGGCACACAGTACTCACGTCATGCTAGCCCTTGTTTTAATGGCAAATCCTAAACTGTGCTCCTCTCGTTATGTCCTCCACCCTGAATCTGCTTTTCTTCTCCATTGCCCTCTACTCTTAACAACTGTCTTGACTTTTAGAGGCCACCATTTGTGGGTCCCTGCTTTCCTTTCATTTCCTAGTGTCCCAAGAACTGTATTCATTTTTTGCACTCTAAATGGCTAGTATAGTCCTGGCACATGAAACATATCCAGTGTTTGCTCTATTGGATTTAAAATGTCCTCATTTTTTTATGTTGATTCTGTAAGATTAGGGAAAGATAAGGGAGAAAGAATCACAATGCAATAGTTTGGAAATTAGGCTAAATATTTGCTTGTGATGGTTGCTGAAAAAAAATCCTCTGGTATTCAAAATCTGCCTGAAGGAGTCTTGAGAATCAGGAGATGTCTAAACGAAAAGACTCATTTAGCTCTGATAATTAGCGACATAAACAAAAAACAGATGAATAAGTTGGCTTTATTTGTAAATAACCATTTATGGTCCAAATAATTTCCCCTGCGTGACAGACTTTCCTGCTTGATATTGCAACATCTCTCAAATATAAATAGTAAAAGCAAATGGCCACAGACAATGATCAATGTGTCTTATGATAGCAATACAGAGGGAAAACAAACATTCCCCCACTAACTAAACACAACCAGCCAAACAAAGTCATTTTAACTTTTCTTGGGGCAGGATCAGAATATAGTAAATTTGCTTTTCAACATATACCCAAAATGAATTTCCATGGCCAATTCTGACATTAAATTAACTTTCTTTTCCTGAAGTAAGCTTAGATTTAGGAGAGAACTTTAGAATGGTGTTATTTTCTTAAGGATATTTATACTAATATAGTCACGTGCTGCATAGCAACGTTTTGGTCAATGATGGACTACACATATGACAGTGGTCCCATAAGATTATAACGGAGCTGAAAATTTCTGAAAAGAGTGAAACTTCCTCAAAAGGAGCCTCAGGCAGGTCCTTTAGGAGGTATTCCAGAAGAAGGCATTGTTACAGGAGATGACAGCTCCATGCCTGTAATTGCCTTTGAAGACCTAACAGTGGGACAAAATGTGGCGGTGGAAGACAGTGATATTGATGATCCTGACCCTGTGTAGGCCTAGGCTTATGTGTGTGTTTGTGTCTTAATTTTTAACAATAAAGTTTAGGAAGTAAAAAGAAGTTTTTTTAAATAGAAAAAAGCTTGTAGAATAAGGATCTAAAGAAAGAAAATATTTTTGTACAGCTGTGCAATGTGTGTTTTAAGCTGTGTTCTTACAAAAGAGTCAAAAAGCTAAAAAAAATTATAAAGTAAAAATGTTATGGTAAGCTAAGGTTAATTTATGTTTGAAGAAAGAAAAATTTTTTTTAAATAAATTAAGTGTAGCCTAAGTGCACAGTGTTTATAAAGTCTGCGGTTGTGTTTAGTAATGTCTTGAACCTTCGTATTCACTCACCATTCACTCCCTGACTCACCCAGAGCAACTTCCAGTTCTGGAAGTTCCATTCATGTAAGTGTTCTAGATGGGTGTACCATTTTTGGTCTTTCATCCTGTATTTTTACTGTACATTTTCTTTGTTTAGATACAGAAGTACTTACCGTTGTGTTTCAACTGCTTCCAGTGTTCAGTCCAGTAAAACGCTGTACAGGTTTGTAGCC
This sequence comes from Equus quagga, assembly GCF_021613505.1. Lineage (NCBI taxonomy): Eukaryota > Metazoa > Chordata > Mammalia > Perissodactyla > Equidae > Equus > Equus quagga. The sequence goes on along the minus strand of NC_060267.1, from coordinate 73,999,364 downwards.
TAGGAGCAGTAGGCAGTACCATGCAGGCTAAATGTGTAGCAGGCTATACCATGTAGGTTTGTGGAAGTACATTTTATGATGCTCACACAAAGATGAAATCACCAAACGCATTTCTCAGAATGGATCCCTGTGGTTAAGCGACACATCTGTATGTAGATGAGTGTTTTAAGCTAAGATTTTGGTGTAGAAATCTGAGATTGGGAATTTTAGCAAAGGAAGTTTGTAGATTCAAACTCTTTTGGAAAACCATTTTCTCAACAATCTTATTTTCCTCAAGAATATCCATTTTATTTGTGTGCCCTCAGTGAGAAGTATGTAGACTTTCGTAAGCTGCTCGTCTTCATGGGGTTTTGAGAAGGGAAGATGCCTCTGGTAATTTCTAAAATGTGAGTACATTGGCAAAGTCAAATCAAACTGGTTATGAGTCAAATACCCTACTATTTAAAACATTTACACGAGATTATCACCTTCCACACAAAATGTCATGTACATATTGCAGCGACCCATTCTTAAACTGTCTACACAGATTTAATGGGTTTTTCCGCTTTTGTAGTTGAAAGCTGTGACCCACTCGGCCCACAATTTCTTTTCTTTGGCTTTTCTCCATTCATATATGTTTCTTTTGCTGTAATGTTTCTTTTGCTTCTTATTAATTTCTCATATTTTTAAAAAAGAATCACCTGGAAATCAAGCAGGAAAAAATGATACAAGTTCAAATCGACACGTTATGTCCAAGTAGAAAATTGTGTTAATTCTAACTATGCATTCATAATAATGATCCATTATTAAGACTCTAAGTAAAAGAAACAAAACTCTAATTAAAATTAAGCAAAATAGATGGATTTGTTTGAAACATTCTGGGGCGTCTCATGGCCTTCAAGGGCAGTACGACTCCATGTTTCAGGAACAGGCTGAGAAGGGACTTCTCTCTTCGTGTTCTTTCTCCGTTCTTTTCTCACGCTGTTATTACACATCTGCTTTATTCTCCACCCTACTATTTACTGGCTTACACAGCTTTTCAGACCACATAAATGGACTGGTCAAGGAGGGTGGAATTCCTAGAACAGCTATGGGGTTGTGTTGACCAAAGAGTAGTTGTCTACTGCCAATCATTATAAAAATAATTTGTAGAAATATCTTCATGCAATAAAAGCTCCATTGTTTAGGCAGATCATTTAGTTTTGTCCTTGTTATAGAAAAGCAGGACCACATAAGCTTTTTTTCTTTATGCATTTCTGTGCTGATTATTCCCTGTCTCCTCACCCTCATACCCATTTATCTACCCTTCTCTGAATTGTTGTTTACCCTAGAAGCCTGGCCTCTTTCCACTGTATTACCAGGGCTGGACCTCACTTCCGGTTGGGTTTAGCTCATGGAGATCAGAAGGTGGCATGAGAGAGAGATCAGAATATTTATTCTTTGATCTTTCCTGCTTCATTGCTACATCTTTGGCAATAGCTGTGACTGTCCATGAATACAGCTCTCTGCTGGTGGCTCTCTTCTCCCTGGGCTCCAGTAACACTATTTCCTCCTTGTCTCTCAGATCTAGAGCTGTTTCCCTGTTTCCCTGTTAACATTAATTTCAGAGTACCTCAAAATTCATTAGTACTGCCTGTATGTTTGTAAGTAGTGCTTTCATTGAAGTCTCTTAATTTGAGCTACTGGGGAGAATTCTGTTTATAGTTGGGACTCTGACTGGTACTTCTTACCGAAAGTAGCTCCAGAATCAATCCCTCAGCATGGGAATTCTTGGGCAAGACTGCCCTCTTATTTACTGATAATAACCTCTCAGCTTGGGGGTATGGTGGGGAATGAGAAAATGGTAAGCTGCTGTCTGCAGTGGCATCATGATTATGAACATTATCTTCAGTCATATCATCACTGCTATTCCAAATGTGATATTTCTACTGGAGAAAATGAACACATTCTGTGGCATTTGATATAAAACTTTTGACTCAGCAAATGGTTTTTGTTAAATTCTAATTAGTAATTACAATTAATAGCAATTTAAATTCACCCGGTAGGGAGAAGAGTACCCCTTCACTGTCTTGACTTGTGCTATGCTGACTCTCTTGCCCTTTATGATCATACAACTTGGAAGAACTTAGATAGCTTGAAATGTCACAAAACATCTTGCTAGTTTGTTACACTTACGACATTATGCTAGTTTGATTTGGTATGTAGTATGCAGAAAGTTTCCTACATGACTTAGTAAGATATATGCCTGCCAAATGGTGGGAAATAAACTCTGACTGTCCAGCCAACATATCTGGGACTCAGCAAGAACAGAATTGGTGATATGAGATATGTGTATGGGCCTCACAGAATGGCCAAAGTGTGTGAAGATATGTGTATCTCCTCAGATGGTACCCTCTATAGAGGAGGATCTCAGTAATCAGGGGGACAAGATGATGCATCCTGTGAATGTCACACAATCTCTTTCACCCAAATGGCTTGTCTGATAAGCTTATGTACAAGGCGACCATGTTGGCAGGGATGGAGGTTTTGCATGGACTCAGGAATCTGGATTTCCCCTTACCAAGGCTAATTTGACTGTTACCTTGATGATTGTCTACCCTATCAATAAGCAAGACCAAAGTTAAGGCCCTGATAATGGCACCATTTCCCAAGGTGACCTGCCATCGTCATCATGGAGAGTGCAGCAATTTATCCTTAAAGAAATACATACAAATTCCTGACACAGATGTGCCTTGCCCTGATAGCTCTACTTTCTGTGGGTTTATAGACTATCCTATCCATTGTCATGGTGTTCCATACAACATTTCTTTTCGGAAATGGTGAAAGAAGTATGTCAAAAGGTATGTGCCCAAGAAATTCATTAGTATTACCATGTACCTCATCCCTAGAAATGGTGAATGACCTGTTGAAAGGAGTTGAGAGACAAAATCCTGTACAATTGGGATATTATCCTGCAGAATGCAGCATATGCTTTAAATCAGCATGAGTATTTTATCATAATTCTTGAGGCTTTTAAAACATCTGATCACTGTTTCTTTCAATACTATAAGATTTAGCTTGTTCTAGGCCACCCTTTCAGCTGATTTGAGCATTCTTCAGGACTCTTATTCATGTAGACACAAAAATCATGTATCTAAAGTACCTCAAGTACCATATATTGGTCACAATCAATAGCAACAGCTTGTTAAAAGTTTTTAGTAGTTTGACCAAAATAGTGCTAAATTTCCCAATGCTGTTGTGCTGTTTTTAGTGTCTATTTCTTTTTATGTTTCCTTAAAACGCATATAAACACTCATGAATATTATTTATTCATTTTTAAATAGACCTTTTATTAATGTGAAGTGCCTTCTTAGACCCAATTCATACTCTTTCTCTTTAATTCAAATTTATCTGATATTAATATTGTGACCATTGCTTTATTTTTGCTGGTATTAGCTTGATGTCTTTGACCATATCTTTATTACAGTCATGTTTGTATTGTTTTTGCTTTGAACTTATTTCACATAGGTGGAATATAGGTACACTTTGTTTTCTGACACATCTGAGAGACTTCTTATTTCCTAGGTAAAGTGATTCAATTACATTTATTGTGGTTGATTTATTTTTTCTTATTTCTGGCATTTTATAGACTTTCCTATTTGTCCTTTGTTCTTAAGTTTCTGTCTTTTTTCTCTATGTTTTCTTTGCTTTTACTTCTGAAATGCTGTGGAATTTTACTAGCGATTGTTTTGAAATTTTTCAAAAGCATCATTTATCCTCTATTTCTCTGGTTATCAGAGAGTTGAGTATGAAAGAGTGTGTCCCCCTCCAATTATTTTATTTTATTCTCTCCCTCCTGTTAGCTGTTTAGATAAAAACCATATGGAATCATTAATCTGATTTTTCAAAAAGTGCACATAGATGGTACATTATATATTTGGAAGAGTGAATTTCTAGTCTTCACTTCTGACAGGCAATTCGGCCATAATCATTTGACTGTAATCACTGATAGTCTTCTGGCATTTTAGTGGGCAGTGGGCACATAAGAAGTTATCAGACAAGATGAAGAATGACCACAAAGAATCTAAAAACATAGTGCTAAAATTCTACGTATGAGGAGAAGGGGGGAGAATTGGGACTGTGGGAAATCTAATCAATGAAGTGGATACAAAATGGATGTGCTCCTGCAGAATGCACAAGAAAAGGTTGATGATGAAAAGGAAAATGATAGCTGTGGAGGCAGAATCAGATTCCTCACAGTAAAAGTGGTGATGCTATAGACGAGATGCAGAACAAATGGAATGGTAGGAACAATTAAATTGCAAGATAGGAAAATGTTGCTGAGCAAAATTAACTAAAAGAAATCCACAATCAAACATCCTGGAAACATTTTTTAATGATAAGGATGAAGACAAAATTCCTGCATGTTTCTAGACAGATAAAAGAAGTAATCTAAATTGAAAGGTACTTATCTGATTTTGTTTTGGTTGGTGATCCATTTTCATCTTTTCCCCAGTGTCTTCATAGTCTTTGTAGTAAGAAGTGGAGAAGCTAGATGGGGAACTGCTAGGTAGATGTCGTTATAATCCAGAAGTGTTTCACAGAATTTTTAAAAACTAGGGCTGGTTTTAGTTATTTTGAGCTCTGTTAAGGGTCCAAGATACAGCCATTATTCCTTGTGACTGGGCATTATTGACCAACAAAGGACGGTGCCCTTTACTGTCTCAAGCTGTCCTGTGGCTTGTACTTGTTTCATTACAGAGATTCCAGGTTCAATTGAAACTTAGTGCACCGAACCCCAATTAGATGAGACTCAAACTATTTGAAACATTGAACAATCAGCTATAAATAAGGAGAATGGAAAAAACCTGCTTTTTATATAATTTCCCTAATTCTTGTGTGTCCTTGGATATACCGGCCTGAACTGGTGTTAAGTATCTTGGTCCTCTCAAGTCAAACTGTTGCCACAAGGATTTTGTTATTAAGGCAGCTTGGCATACAAGTCATAGGTTAACGGTTTTAAAGTCTTAGCCTTCAGAGGGGTACTGAGCATCTCATGGAGTAGTCATGTTCTTCCAAGATAGGAAATGTTGGTCATTGGCTGGGAATGGTGTCTGCTGACCAGGGGAGCCTGGTTTGCAATGATTCGGCTGCAGTGATTGCTACCCATCATCAGGGGCTTGGGGAAGACAGCCTCCTTCTAGCGAAAGCAAGCAAACACATAAAAAGTCCACTCAACCCTCTGGGCTACCTCATCTCTGTGCACATTTTAGCAGACAAGTCACATTGAGGGGTAGCACAGGGAGCATCATGTCGGTGAGTGGAGATCTGCACCTTATCATCCTCCCTACAAAGCTTTAATACATGAAAATACTCTAAAATTCCGAACGGTATGATATAACCTGGAGGTGAGAGGAATACCTTGCAAACCCTGCTGAGATGCTGCCCGAGGAAAGGAATCGTGGCTCGGTTGCTCGCTAAATGCAGTTAGAACTCCCTCCTCACCTTGACCTCATGATAAATACTTGAGATGGGATGCTCTCAGCTCATTCTGGGAGCAATTAGGAAATTACTTCCTATGGATTAGATTTTACAGTTTGTTTTATGGAAGTGCATGTGGCTGCTCTCTGTATGTGTCTGCTCTGATTCAACAGTTAATTGTTGGGCAAACTGGAGAATAAAGACGTACGTCTGTAACTTACGTGGGTAAGGTGACCTTGAAGGGGAACTGGGAAGGAGGACCCAAAAGTGAGCAATTGTCTGCTGGTCACATCAAGATTAGTGGAGAAGAAACTCTCTTGAATGAATGTGGAAGGCGACCACTGAAAGGGAGGAAGGCTTATGCATGTTGAATATGTCAGGTCTGTTACCACTTCTAATACTGCCTAATACATTTTTCATTCAAGCAATATTTGTAGAACACTCACTTTCTGCCAAGAATAGATAGAAGAGAGTTCCTGCCAGTAGGATGATTATAATCCAGAGAGTGAGACAAGTAAGTAAACAAATAATTGCAAATCAGTGGGATAGGTCTTGGATAAATACGAGGACAAGAAGTTTTGGATGTACACAGGAGGGACTGCTTCAAGGGGGGGTGCATATCAGGGAAGGCTTCCTGGAGGCAGTGACTCCTGAACCTTGAAGGATGAGCAGGAGTTAGTTAATCAAAAAAGTGGATGGAGAAAACTCATTGAGGGGCACTGTTGGAAGTATGTGAACAGATTGTGGGGAATGTGTTGTATGAAGCATGGATCGGCTGGGCTAATGAAATGTCAAGGTGGGCATTTGTCAGGTATAGCATTCAATAATTGTTTAGTGAGTGAATGAATGGGAGATTTTGTCAGGTCCCCTGCTAAAGCACAGATAAGTCTTTTCTACTGCCTTTCCCTCATCAGCCTATCTTATAAATCTCTTAAAAGAGAAATGAGTTTAGTTTAGCACAACTCATTTTTATGTAACCAATGGTTCTAATGATCACTGATTCATTTTTCAAAGGTTACATGTTACCCTTTTAATAAGGGCCAATAATAAAATTTCTTGGTCTAGGGCTTGCAGAAACTATCTTTTTCAGTATTGGAATGACATTTTTCTCACACTTAGATTTTCCAAACTGCAAAGATGTAGTGATTTAGAGATGTCATCAGTATTTTCACTCTGTAACCTGGTATATAATTATCACCCCCCCTTAAGCCAGCAGGTTTTCTGTGTTGATCAGAATTATGTCCAGAAAGGGAATAGTTTTGTAGAATAATGGAAAAGTATGGAATTGAGGATGAAATTAAACTTGGTAAGTAACTTCTGTCTGAGCTTTATTAAGAGTATTAAATACAATAACATCTGTGAAAGCAGTTATTAATTTTCCTTTCCCTCTCTCCTCTGGGAGTCAGACAGTTCCACTGATTTCCTCTAACATTTTTTTTCCACAAAAATTAAAAAAATTTTTAAGGAAAGTTCTGCCCAGTAACTCCATTTCAATATATGTTTTTTTCCATATTCTATCTTAATTCTTCTTTTTATTCAGATCTCTTATTACATTACCAGTTTTCACATTAGCATCTCACTGCTTTGATTACTTTATAAAATGTTTCAACGAGGAATATTGAAATTTGTTGGTTGGAAATTTTTTAAAAATTCGATAAATCTAAAAATCAATTTAGAAGTGAATTTAAGACTTTATTGATAAATTGATCATCACTATATAGATTATGCAAGGGTCTGACAATAGTTTTGCATTTGACATATATAGCTACATAATACTCTTCATAACTGACAAAGTAAATATTATTGTACTCCTTTTACAAATGGAGAAACTGAGGCTCAGAGGACCTTACTAGCTTGTCCTAGAGAGTGTCTAGGAGTGACAGAGCTTGGAGTCAAAGCCAGATCTTTTCCTATTGTACTGTGATAACATCTATCTCAATGCTATTCGTCTTTTTCATGTTTTTTACCGTTACAGTTCATGCAAATTTAGCGTTAGCTTTATTCCCAAGGTTTTTGTGGCTTTTCTTGTGAGAGTTGCAAATGGCCTCTACACCCTGTACCAGATTCAATAGATGTTAATAACATGTCATAGTTGCTTCAGACATTTTTTTTCTGTTAAAGAAGTCAAATGTTACTGATACAGCTGAAGGCCACCTTTTCTTTTCTCTCCCTCCTGGGAGCTAGCCAGTATCCTGAAGTTCTCATGCACTTCTTAAATCTTATACACAAATGTGTATATCCATAGACATAGTATTCTAATTATGAATAATATAGTCATTTCCTCCTATGTTTTCATATTTAAAAGAATCAGACATCATTTCAAGATGAACCAAGTCAAGATGAACCAAGTCAAGATGAACCAATAAGCAGATGTATCACTGAACAAAAATGTGGAAGGAAAATCGACCCAAAATATTATATTTAAAACAGATGCTCTAGTATCTGAACTGATTCAAAGAAAAGAAAAATTTAAGTCACAGAATGAAAAAGGAAAAATAGTCACTTTTATAAAACACTTGTGTTACTTTATATTTGAGGAGGGAGATATGTTAAAATATTTACTTTGGTTAAAACTAATCAAGTATGGAAAAATTGATACTAAAGGAGGAAATGGAATAAAAATAAACCCAACGAAGCTTTATACACTTTGTATCCTCAGGACTGTAGGATTTCCCCGCATATTAGTTCAAGACTCTAACTGAAGAGATTGCTGAGGAAACAAATTAGTGAGGGCATTTCTCCTTTGTCTAATTAAACTTCCTGAGTCATGGAATTTAAATTGTACGTGGAGATGCTCTCTCAAAGCAGACTCTCCTGCTTCTCAAGTAATTGAAAACAACTGGATGTTTGCCCCGGGCTCACAACATCTGGAAACTTCCCTCTTTTTTTTCCCCAAGTGTATTTACACATAAAAACAAACGTCTCTAGTCTTCCAGGTAGATTTCAAATTTGTCCTTATTTAACATTTTGTTGAATTTAGATTTGTTGCTAAAATTATGTCACAGACAGCAAAATACAATCAAGGTGAAAGGAGACGTGGTTTAAGCCTGCCTACAATTCTTGTGTGTTTACCTGGGCCACATGTTTTCTCTGGCCTCAGGTCTGTGCTACCTGCATTTCAGGGTTATTTCACATGGGTTTAGGATGCTTTTGTGGAATGCAGCCTCTGAATTGTAGCCCCTGGGAGTCAGGACAGATAAGGATGGAACTCAGGTGAGTTCTGCCTCAGAGACTGAGAGACAGCCTCAGGCTGTTAGACTTCTGAAGCTGAGGAAGGCTTTCCAAATCCTTGGGACTATTTATCCAAGATGGCTCCCACCTCTGACTTGCATGCACCCTTCTCTTTACCTTGTCGGGCCCTTCATTTGAAGTGAGGTGGAAACTGTTTCTACAACTGCAAGACACAAGGGATCTTAAAATTATGGGTCTGTAAATATCTTGATTTTTCATGAAAAAAAATCCATAGAACTTGTACTAGAAATAACTAACTACACTTAAGCCATAATGCACAGACTTTCAAATATCTCATTGTGTTTGGAATAGTTTAGAGCAATCCTATAACTATTTGAGAATACTTAGGCAAAAAGGAGAGTAAATCAATAGTTAAATTCTTAATTAATCAATAGTTAAATTGGGATATGTACAACAGGTATGTTTGAAATTGGTCGGTAAAATATGATTTTAGGAATTATTTCTAAAAGGTTGATTTTTCAAAATGGCATTGAACAAAAAAAGAGTGGTTAAAAACAATTCTCCCTGCACAATTGGTATGCTTTTTAGCGATATAAACAGAACTGAAGCTTTGAAATCAAACATGAAAACTAAATATATATCAGGAAAAGAATTATTGATTTTCAAGTTCTGTATCATGAAAGAGAAACAAAGACATGAACAACATCATAAGTGGAAGAAATTTTAAAAACCCAAATTTTGCAAATAATTTTTATTTTTGTCCTAAATATTAGTCCCTAGAGGAATGTTTAGATATTAGGGACGCATGTCACTATAGAGATGGAATTTCCAAGTCTCTCTGCAAAAATCATCTCATTCATTGGTCTGTCATTGTCATAACCACCTTTCCCGGCTCTATTAAACTTCCTGCCTGAAATTATCATCATTTACAAACTCTTTGGTGAGTTAGACAACTGATGAGAAAACATTAGACTAAAAATACCTCATATTAGACTGAACTGTTTGTATTTCAAAACTTTTCCACTGTTATCTTGTGATGAAGTCTTGCCTCCTCATCCTTAAAATCGCAGCTTGAGGAGCTTGTCCTCCAGGAAACCTTTGTTCCCATTCCTCACATGCTTCCTTTGCACCCCTCTCCCTGCCACACTGAGGGCTGCTTCTTTTGTGCCACCCCCGCCCCTTGTACAGACCTTTATTGTATCATTTATGACCATTGACTCACACTTGATTACTGACACATTTGTAAATGATACTCTGAGATCTTTGAGAATAGTAACTTTTTCTTTTTAGCCTCAAAGCGTTGCGAAGAACCTGTCTTATGATAGGCTCAATGTAACACATGTTCACGAGGAAATAATGGGAAGGTGGAGAAAAGTCCTGTGGTCCCACTGTGTGGCACATCAGCTTAGCTGATCATGGCTCTGGAAGCTTGAGAGGATTACTGCAAAACCAATTTTGAAGGAATGGAGAGTTGTTGTTTAATGGGTAGAGTTTTAGTTTTGTAAGATGAAAAAGTTCTGGAGATTGGTTCTACAACAATGTGAATATATTTAACACTACTGAACCAAACACTTAAGATGATTAAGATGGTAAATTTTATGTTTTGTATATTTTACCACAATTAAAAATAAAAATTAAGCTGACGTCAGCATCATGGCGGAGGGAGTTGTTTCCTTTGTCTCTCCCCTCTAAGTTACAACCAGTGGGACATCCATTGACCAACAAAAGTCTACCTGCACAGCGCACCAGAACCCCTGAGAGATCTGTGCGTCGACACATCTGCAGGTGGGTGGACTGGACCCCCGGGAGGTGGTGGAACTAGGGGAGCAGCGTCCTCCCCCTCCTCTGTTGGTGGCAACTCCAACCCCAGTCTTTCCAGCAGCAAGGGCTGCATCCAAAATGCAGATACCCCCAGCAGGGGCAGTGGTGCCCTGACCAGAGGTTTCAGAAAGCACACTGGAGCTGGAGACCTAAGCCTTCAGGAGCCACAGCGGAACCTGTGACCCAGCCCCCAGTGGTGGCACCCTAACACCAGCCCTACCAGCAGCAGGGGCTGCATACAAGACCCCAGGCCCCTGGCAGCAACAGTGACCCCCGTGAACCCAGCTCCCCCAGCAGCAGTGCTGCCAGCACCCCCAGATAACCTGGCAGCAGCACCAGAGCTCATGGAGAACCCGTGGAGAGCCAATGGGGGAACATGAGACCCAGGTGACCCTAGAAGCAGCAGAAGTACTCACAGCCTGGTGACTCCAATGGTGACACATGTAACTGCAGTGACATCAGAAGCAGCAAGGCACCAGCAACCTCAGAGGCATGAGCAGCACAAGGAGGGCACTGACGATACCTCTGGCAGAGACAGTGGAGGGTGGAAAGTGCAGGCGCTCAAATACAAACAGAAGCAGCTTAGAACCAAGTAGCCAAAGCCATACCCAAATAAGAAAGGCTTCACTACCACCAATGCGCCCTCAGAGGATCAAGTCATCAAGAACCATGAAGAACTACAGTAACAGGGCAGCACAGAAAGAAAATGACAGCTGTCCAGACACCAAACTTGAAGTCACAGAAGATTGCAATGTAACTGACAGAGAATTTGAAATAGCTGTCATGAAGACACTCAACGAAGGGCTGGCCCAGTGGTGTAGTGGTTAAGTTTGTGTGCTCTGCTTCAGAGGCCCAGGGTTCATGGGTTTGGATCCCAGGCATGGACCTACACACTACTCATCAAACCATGCTGTGGCAGTGTCCCGCATACAAAATAGAGGAAGATTGGCACAGATGTTAGCTCAGGACCAATTTTCCTCACACACACAAAAAAGAAAGAAACTCAATGAGTTACAAGAAAAACCCAATAAAAAAATGAGCAGAGGATCTGAACAGACATTTTCCCAAAGAAGATATACAGATGGCCAACAGGCACAGGAAGGGATGTTCAACATCACTAATCATTGCGGAACTGCAAATCAAAACTACAATGGGATATCACCTCATGTCCATCAGAATGGCTATTATTAAAAACACGAGAAATAACAAGTGTTTGAGAGGATGTGGAGGAATTCTGATGGCGTCCTGGGAATTCTGTTTGTGATATAATTCTGATGGCATCTTGACTTTGTTGCCGGTTTAGGATTCACCTTTCTCGGGTCTAATAAGTTGGTTGTCATTCATCTTTCTGCATTTTTAGCTTCTAAAAGTTTGTTATTATTTTATTCCGAGTCAGCTCTGGGGTGGTGACAATAGACCTCTTTTCCTGGCATCACGATGCCCTATTGGTCATGGTCCATACCCTGACAAATTTGTCATATTTAATCTCTAAAAGAGGACCCCAGGACACTTTACATCATTGTCAAGTTTGTCCACTTGACAAAGGTGCCTGACCCAGGGAGTGAATGGGGGCTGGCACCTAGCACTGCTCTGCTCACCAAGCTGTGCTCCCACAGGGCTGGACCTGCCCAGAGTGATTATCTTTTCTTGTCTCCACAGAAGGGGTGCTTTCTCTAGCTCATACAAAGATGCTTCTATAGATGCTAGTGGTGGCCCTATCAGGGCCTACCCTGGCCCATCCTGGGTCCTTTGGATGATTTTCCTTCATGGCCTACCCATCAGTGTCATCCTTAGAAGGGCTATTTTTAAGGCTTTCCAGATACAAATTCAATTGTCTATTTCCTTCTTGCCCAAACTGGCCCCTGCACAGGGCACTGGAGGAGTGGGCTAAGAGCTATTTTCCTCTCTGCGGGACAGCTGGACTATCTTCCTTCTACCAACTAAGTTTTTCTACCAACTAGTCTCCTTCCTGTATCCACATCTAACACATACCGTCTTCCTCAGCAAAAAGAAGGCCTTTGTTCTATGTGAATATAGGAAGGAGTATCTGACAAGCCGGAGACCAATACACAGCTGGCAGGCACCAAGCACCCACTGGGGAGACCATGTGAGTGAGGATACAAATGTGGTTTTGCTGTCATCACACCAGATGACACCGGCTATGACTAAGAAAAGGTCATGTGCGGTCCTGGCATGACTTCTGCTGCTGCTGCTATAGTTCCTGTTGGGTAAGCCTTTGTCTGGAGCTGCAGCATGCAAGCAGAATCTGATACAGGTATTTCTTTCCTCTGCCCTGCCCCTTCACATCAAAGGGTGCCATTAGCTTGCGGCACTTGCTAGTCTTGAAGTGTCTCCAAATCCCTGGGTTCCTCTCATCATGGCCTCTGTAACTAGTTCAATTATTAAAAAGTCTCTAAAGATTCCTTCTGGGAATGTGATCGATTTCCTGCCCCTGGCTGGTATTCACATCATCATGAAATTACAGAACCCTGGGACGAAGAGAACATCCTATAAGCTTGGAAGTAGACGTGGGCGGTTGGAGGAAGATGTTGGCGAGAGTGATTTTGGATTTTTCAGCAACAGAGAAAGTTAGAAATCAATGGAGCAATTTCTTAAAAATTCTGAGTGAAAATTATTTTCAACCTAGAATTCTATTCCTAGTCAGAATATCAGTTAAATATGAAATAGACTGAAGATATTTTCAGACATTCATAGTCTCGAAGAACTTACCATCCTAACATCCTTTCTCAGGAAGCTACTGGAGGAGACGCTCCACCACAATGAGAGAGTAAACAAATAAAAAGGAAGATGTGGGACCTGGGAAACAGGAGATTCCATGGGAGACAGAGGTGAAGAGCATCCTCAAGGTGAGGGTCAAGGGAGATGCCAGGACAGCAGTTGTGTAGTAGGCACAGGGAGCAAGTGAACCAGTGAAAACAGGCCAGCTAGTTCCAGGAGACAGGGCTCCAAAAGGAGAAGTTAAGAGGATATTGAAAGGAGGTTTAGACAATGGAGAAGAATTTGAAAATGCACTACTGATAAATATATAGAAAATAAAGCAAAAAAAGGGAATTATTAATACTTCAGAAAGAAAAAGTTGTATGAGAATAAAAGAAGTAATAATAGCATCCTTAAATATGCCTCAACTGGAGATAATGTAAACACTGACTGCTGATCTCACCAAAATTAATATATGAACATGTTAGGAGGACAAGGGGATAGGAAGTGTGTGATTCTGTGTGCGTATATGTGTTTAAGTATGTGTGTGAGTGTCTATATGTGTGTGTGTGTATATATGTGTGTATGTGCGTACGTGTTATGTGTGTGCATGTATGTGTGTATGAGTGTGTGTATGGTTGTGTGTGTGTGTGTGGTAGTGGTGGTGGTGATGGTGGAAGTGGGGAGAGATGAAAAGCAGTCCAGGCAGAGGCGCCAGCTGGCCAATAAATAACATGTAAAACTGACAAATCAAGAAATATTACTATAAACATGCTATTGAAATATACGGAAGTAAATACTTAAAGAATCAGTGGAAAGATTTGAAAGCGGTTGTCTTTGGGTAGCAGGAAATGGGAGGGAACTATGCTACAAAGGGTTGCTGTTTTTGTTTTGTTATTCATTTTTCTTTCTGTAACAGACCTTATAAACTTTAAGTTATGTGCAGGTATAATTTTTAAAAATGTAAAAATTAATATTAAAATTCATTTAAGATAAAATATTTATAGGTAGTATATTAGTATAATGGAAATAATTTTGATTTTATGTTGTAAGACGAAAGCAGGATAAAAATTGTATATCTGGGTTCAGCTTACCCATTAAAAGAAAACAAAAATCTTCAGTTTTGGGAACCAAACTAAAACCTAAATATGGGAACAAAAGATGTGAGAATGATGGGATTTGTATGATTTTTTTCCCTCTAATTTGCTTTATTAATAAATAATCTTTCATAGGACAAAAACCAAACCAAAAATCATTAACAAGTATATCAAAACCAGAGAGCTGGGCTGAAAACGTTGTCCTCCTGCTGCCCTGGGCAGGCTCAGGGGCTCTTGCCAGATGGCATGCTCAGCACCCACACAGCTTTGATCTCTGCAGAGGAAGATCTCATTTCCTTCCCGGCGTGGTCAGACCTCTCTGTGTTCTAATCCCTCCTCGCCTCTTGAACTCCCTTACTCTTGACAGTTGTAGTGGGTTGAATTGTGTTCCCTAAAAATATACGTCCAAGTCTTAACCCCGGGTGCTAATCAATTTGGTGACTATTTGGGAGTAGAGACTTTGTAGATGTTCTTAAGTTAAGGGTCTCAAGATGAGGACATTCCTGGTTTTGGGGTGGATCCGAAGTCCAATGACTGATGTCCTCGTGAGAAAAAAGAGAGGAAAATTTGAGAGACACAGACATGGAAGAGACACAGGGAAGAAGTCCATGTGAAGACCGAGGCAGAGATTGGAGTGATGGAACAGCCAAGGAACACCAGGAACCACCACAAGCTGGAGGAGGCAAGGAAGGATGCTCCTCTAGAAATTTTAGACCCTGTCAACAGCTTGATTTCAGATTTCTGGGCTTCAGATCTGTGAGAGAATGCGTTTCTGTTGTTTTAAGCCCCAAAATTTGTCATGGGGCTGGCCTGGTGGCATGATGGTTAAGTTTGAGTACTCCGCTTTGACAGCCTGGGATTCGCAGGTTTGGATCCCACATTCAAAACAGAGAAAGATAGCACAGATGTTAGCTCAGGGCCAATCTTCCTCACCTACAAAAAAGAAAGAAAGAAAGAAAAAATTTGTGATAATTTGTTATGGCAGCCCTAGGAAACTAATACAATAGGCTAATGCTAATGGAGGAGAAGCAAGACTTCGAGCCAGTGTCTGTTTTTCAGACACTCTTCTCATTGAACAAATATTTGCTGAGCACCTGCTGTTTGCTAGGCCCTGTGCTGGGCCTTGTGGCTGGAGATGAGAATATGGCGGTAGAGGCAGCTTCACAGAGGCACTGTGGGCTGTATGAAAGCGTTTGGGCTTCATCTCACGAGCCAGAATAGGCCACCAGAGGATTGTAAAGATGAATTCTGGGCTGTAGGAAAAGAACTTGGGAGCACAGGGTAGTAGGGAGAATGGATTATAATGGGGACTTGAGAAATGTCAGTTAGGACCAGGATTTTCAAATGGGGAGCATTGGCCCCTTCAATGAGGAGACCTGGGCAGGAGAAGCCTGTGATATTTGAAAAAGAAAACTCAACGCGTCTACTTTTTCATAATATAAACGACAAGACAGCTAAGCATGAGAAAATCTTGGCTGGTAGAATTAAGCAGAAGAGAGCATGATAAAACACTGTAGGGTGATGGATTTTAAAAGATTAAGAAGAGTACACCTAATATTTTCTGAGCATTTCACTATGCACTATGCCAAATGCTTTTGGTTTTTTCACTTAATTCTCCAACAGCCCGATGAGGAAAGTACCATGATCATCTCTATTTTAATCATGAAAATTGGAGGCTTGGATTTGAGTCAGGTCACCCGATTAGCAAGTGGCAGAGCTGGCACTCTAGCTCAAGAAACTGTGCTCCTTAACTATTACACAATATTGCACTCCCTCTGAAAAGTTTAGTTAGATGGATAAAAGAATGGACCAAAATTATACGGGTTTGAATGAAGGCAGTGGCAGTCAGTGTGGGTGGGGGGAAGCAAATGTGAGGGCTATTTCAAAAGACTTGGTGACAAATTGAACTGGGAAGAAAATACCTTGGGACACAAGCAGAGACATTATCCACAATTGTTTCTTTCTGCTTTGGAAATATCATACGATATTCAGAATATTGTGTTTCAAGTATTAAGAGTTTTGCAGAGTCAACTCAATATTGTCTGCCTAAGGCAGTTCATTATATCTCGAGATACAGCAGACAAGGGCCAGATTCCATCTGAGCCACAGAATGGATATAATTCCATGAAACCATCAGTGAATTCCATAGCAAAGATGACATAAAACTCAAGTAGCCACATACTAGCTTTTGTCTTAGATAGATAGACTTCTATAGAACTTGTAAATAGATTAACACGTTTTACGCAATATAGTTAGGCATCATCAACATCATTAATTATAAAAGAAGCCTGATTTTTTTCCGTTTAATTTCATCTTGGGAAATCCCTGGCATACATTTTTTGCCACATTTAATAATTGCCTGCATTGGTTTGCTAGGGCTGCAGATGAGTTGGCTTAAACAACAGAAATTTATTTGCTCACAGTTCTGGAGGCTGGAAATCCAAGATCAAGGTTCCAGCAGGTTTGGTTTCTTCTGAGGCCCTTCTCCTTGGCTTGCAGACAGCGGCCTTGCTGTGTCCTTACATGGTCTTTCCTCTTTCCTCATCTTATAGAGACACAGTCATATTGGATTACAGCACACCATAAAGACCTCATTTTTAACTTAGTTACCTCTTTAAAGACCTGGTCTCCAAATATGATTACATTCTGAGGTACTGGGGGTTAGAACTTTAATATATGAATTTTGGGGCTGGGTGGGGGAGCAATTCAGCCCGTAATGTGGCCCAAAGCTCAGAACGATATTCACACTGTAGTAAGCCCTTTCTTGAGATGATGGAATCCAATCACTCAGGCCATTTGTACCATCAGAACACAGCCAAAAGTGACTTCACTCTGGGACACTCAGGGACCTTACCTCCCTCTTTCTTATTATGTGGCCTGTTTCCCAGGGCTTAGTGGAGATTTCAGTCATTCCTTGGCTTTATTGCTGGCCGTGGGGACATCTACATCTGACATTTGGAAGGGATGAGAACATGGGTGGGTGGAAGTTGAAACTATTTGTTTAGATACAAGTACACGGAGAGGCTGAATGAAATGGTGTGACCTCAGAGGGTGTATTTGATCTGGCAGGAGACTTTGAAGGTCGGCCCTAGGGGGCTTCCAGAACGACTCCCCTTTTCCTTAGTGCAATTCTCCCTGTGAAAGGTCACCATACATTCGTCAACTTGACTTTAAAGGAGAAATGTTTCCTCCAATCTTATTTTTCCTTTTATATGATTCAAAGTCCATTCATTAGGGGAAAATGCTGTGGACATATGTATCTATTTCCTAATTAGGTAAAGTGAGGGGGAAATTTTTTTGCTATATTTGGTTTGATCAAAACACTTATTTCCAACTAATTAACTTTCTAATAAAACAAAACACTATAATAATCTTTTATTGCTTAAAAATTCTTCCCCCCTCTCCTTACTGTAAGGATCCTTCTGCTCCCCTCTTCAGTGAATGGCTTTCTTGTTTTGCCTCACCTGTGGCCCACATGCTAAAGAGTCTCAAATCTGTATCTATTGCCTAGAATTTTCTCCTGAACTTCAGGAATCTATTGCTAGTTCTCTCTTGCTCTTGCCACTTGATTGCTCTCTAGGACCCTTACACTCCATATGTGCAAAACGGAACTTCTGAGTGTCCTTTAGAAATCTGCTCATGCCCCTATAGGGCCCCATCTTGGTTTATGAAACTTAATCACCCGGTTCCTCAAACAAAGAACTTGGAGTTACACTTGCTATCTCCCCATCTTTCACATCCACACCCCAAATCTTACTGATGCTATGTCTCAAATACATTTCCCAACTATGCTTTCCTCTTCCTTCCCTGAAATTTAAATCTCAACCATTTTTTCTCCAAGCCTACTACAATTGCTTCCCCAGGTGTCTCACTGTGTCCTGTCTCACCTCCTTCTCTATTCATTGGCACCCTAGACATATAGATGAATTTCAGCTTCCTTAGCCCAGCATTCCAGGCTCCCATCCTGGGCCTGACCACTTAGCCAGCATCCTATCTGGAAACGCATCCTTTGCTGTAACTATTTACAAACAACTTCTTCCTTTAATGTAGCCTGAAGTTCCTGATTCAAGGTCAAGAGCTCATCTGAAGTTGGTCCTTCTGGCCATCTCCCGTTTCTCTTACAAGCATCATATCCTTGGGATGCCTTCTTTGGTTCCCATAGTCCAGACTTGGTGCTCATTTCTGTGACTTGTGGCACATTGTGCACATCCATCATTTTATGTATCAACTGAATTGGACCAGTTTCCTTCTCTGTCTTATACATTAGAACTCCAGTTCCTTATGCTTAGGGACAGTCTTATTCACCTTTGTGTCTCCGGCATCCAGTCAAAGCATGCCACATAGTAGTCCCTTTAAGTATATTGAATAAGTAAATGTGAAAAGACTTTGAAAGGTTTTAAATTTGATGGAAGTATAGGGATTTTTTTTACAAACATTATCCCTTAAAGATCTGTAATGAACTATTGTTTTATTGTACGCAGAGCAAAGGACTCAGAGTTAGAAGCTTCAAGAGCCAATCCATGTCTATCTGTAGTAGTGAATTTCTTCGGCTGTAAAATGGGGATAGTGATACTATCCAAGCTAATTATTGTCAGAATTAACTGTGATAATGTGGGTAAAATTTATTTCTAAACTATAAATACTGTTCTTGAAAGCATGAGTTAACAATTATGTTCAAATCTTTCTAAAACTGGATATACATACATATGTACGTATAAACATATATATTTTTTGTACTTTTCCTGCTTGACTATTTAAAATAGATTTCCACCATCTGTGTAATGTCCCCTTGAGTAGGGAGAGTAATTTTCCCTTTCCTTTTGAAAGAGGACAGTATTTTCTGGTAAGATTAGGTCTCAGTGACCTGCTCATCATATATTAATGCAATTAAACATAAAATTACCTGTTCAAATTCAACTTGTTCTCAAAAAACACGGGGAAGAAATTGGATCCTGTTTGAGTAGAGAGAATTGTTCCAAGCCAGAAAAGCCAGTGGTTGAATGATCCAAGCACATATTTTTATTCTACCTGAAAGAACCAATAAATTTTTACCAAAACCTTTTGGTATTTTGAGAGCCGGTCGCACTTAGCATTGACTTTGGCTGAGGAATAGCTCCTCTACCCACTCGCATGAACATTTTCTATTTTTACACAAGCTGTGTAGAAAGTGCTCAGCAATTAGGGTGACCATTCCTCCCTCCCATTTTGTTCAGAACGGTCTCGGTATGAACATTTTGTCTTGGTGGAATTAATAAAGCACCCCTTTCATTCTCTAAACTATCCCTTTTTGGATAAAGAATCATATGTTCATCCCAACCAGAGTACATATTGAATGAATGAATGAATGAATGACTTCCTAGCTTCATCCAACAAGAGGGAAACAAGGAAACGTTTCAGCTGTAGCACTCTGCATTACATTACCCAACAGAAATTTGGCCAACAGTGTTTTACCTGGAAGCATAATTCAGCCATAGAAATAAAGATTCAGGTCCCCTAACATAAAAGAAGTAAAAAGATTCCTCTTCTCTCCCCAGTTCTCTTCTTCACTCTCTTAACTTTCCCTATTTTCTTCTTTAAAAAATTAACATGGGCCCGCCCCATGGCCAAGTTGTTAAGTTTGTGTGCCCTGCTTTGGTAGCCCAGGGTTTTGCTGGTTCAGATCCTGGGTGTGGACCAAGCACCGCTCATCAAGCCATGCTGAGGTGGCATCCCACATGCCACAAGTAGAAAGACCTACAGCTAGAATATACAACTATGTTCTGGGGGGGCGGGTTTGGGGAGAAGATGAAGAAGAAAAAAAGATTGGCAATAGATGTTAGCTCAGGGGCAATATTTAAAAAGTAAATAAAAAAGAAAGACCTTTAAAAAAGTTAACATAGTGATCAGGTCTGACAGAGCCATGGAGCCATCAAGGTTAAGAGAGGGAGAGGTGTTGTGATAGAAACAGACAGACCCTACGGATCACTAGATTTCAGTATTATTTCCTTATTATGTGTGATTTTAACTTTAACCTGGTGATGAGATTTACAACCTTTATCTGTGGGATTAATGTTGGCTCCATTCCATGTGTAATTTGAGTCGCCTTAACCTGAGTTTCAAAAATGGGATTAATATTCTTACAGTTATGGGTTTATTCTGTTTGTCGTTCGACCTCTCCATTCCAGAACACCTAGAGATCATGGGAAAACAAGTCCTTTAACATGTATAAAATAAACACCTGCTGACCCCTCAGAAGCCTGGCTAGGAATAAATGTGCATTTCTAGAAGTTCTTTGAGAGGAACTCTAGGACTGCTTTGGCAGGAGCTGCAGGCAGGCAGGGCAGTGCGGCTGAAATCCCTCCTCCAGACAAAAAGTGGGACACAGCACTCCAGTTAGCATTAGCAGAAGCTTTTGGGCCAGGAGGCCTGCTGTGAACTGCAGAAAGCCCTCTAAGGCTACAGGCAATTGCTTCCAGTATTTACTTAACACCCTTGAGCCGGACAAAGGAAAGTTTATGGGGTAGGACCTTGCTAAGCGAACAAACGCCTAAGGGAAAAGAGGAGGCTAATTAAAGAGGAAAATCAGAATCATGCTGAGATTTCATTTCCTTAAGTGCTCCTGACAATTTAGGCTGGTTTACCTGGCTTTGCTGATGTCATCTTGGGGTCCCCAGCAAATGTCAGCCCTGGGAGTGTCTACCCTGACGCTGGGGCTGCAGAAAATATGGGTAGACCACCACGACTGAGAGTGAAGGGAGGCACGTTATGGTCTCACTTATGTGTGGAATCTGGAGAAGTCCAAATCCCAGAAGCAGAGAGTAGGATGGGGGTTGCTAGGGCCTGGGGGATGGGAGAAACGGGAGGATGTTGACCAAAGGGTACAAACTTCCAGTTATAAGGTGAATAAGTTCTGGAGATTGAATGTACAGCATGGTGACTATAGTTAATAATTCTGTATTATATACTTGAAAGTGGCTAAGAAGGTACATCTTCTGTTCTCACCACACACAAAGGCAACTACGTGAGGTGAAGAATGTGTTAAGTAGTTTGATTGTGGTGATCATTTTACAGTGTACACATATATCAAATCATCATATGGTGGCTGTGTGCCTTCCACTGAGGAAGCACTGAGGGCAAAGTCTGTGGAGTCGGGTCTGCAGACAGGCACGTTCTGCTAAGGGTGGAGGGAGCAGGTAGGTGTGAGTTCAAGCTGGTAGGATGGGCTCAGACGCTTCATGGAGGCCTCCAGTGGGTAAGTGACCATCTTCCAGCTCTGCCTGACATCCCAAATCATTGTTAAGAATATTGCTTCATAAACAAAGAGGTAAATCATGCTTACATGAATTGAGAGGTCTCCTGAGCTCCTGAATGCATAGCCAGTATCTTCCAACTTCTCATTTGGAATCTTCCTTTTAAGAGAAAGAGCTTTACATTCTGTAATCTGAGATTGTTTCAAGTGGTTGAGGTTAGTATGGCTGAAAGTTGCCTTACAAATGACTTGTCTTTGCTTATTTTGATACTGTGGCAAAGTGGACGCTTGTTGAGACCATCATTCCTGAGGAAGGGGACTGTGGAATGTGGTTACAACCTGGGCCAGGAATACAGAAAGACCCAGATCTTAGTAGTTGCTTTATCATTTTCTAGACCTTTTCCCATCAGTAAAGTGAAACTAATAACAATTAGGGATTAAACATAGGGATTAGGGATTACATAGTAAGCCCTGATTGAATGAGACCAAATGTTTTATGAATGGATTTGCTAGGGAAAAAAGAAACACTGCTGCTCCTCCTAGTGCTGGAGACTGGGCCCTGGATTACCCTGTTCTATTCACTCTGACCTTCTCTAGGGAGTCAATCGTTGGTCAATCATTGACAGGTTGTGGCTTTGCCTGATGATGTTCCTGTCTGCAAGCTCTTGTATAATAGACACAAATCTCATCAAGGCTCCTAGGACTCGTTATGACCCCTGAGGTGGAAAGGTATAGATAGGCCTTCTGAAGTATAGGTTACACAAATTCCATCATCACAGTGAAAATATCTAAGACTTTTTGAATATTATTATGTACCACGGACTCTCCTAATACTTTAAATGCATTTTCTCATTTAATCCAGTATTGACCCTACGAACTGTGTGTGTGTGTGTATATAATTTTTTTTTTTGGTGAGGAAGATTGGCCCTGAGCTAACATCTGTTGCCAATCTTCCTCTTTTTGATTGAGGAAGAGTGACCCTGAGGTAACATCTGTACCAATCTTCTTCTATTTTGTATGAGGAACACTGCCACAGCATGGCTTGATGAGCAGTGTGTAGGTCCATGCCCAGCATCTGAACCCACGAACCCTGGGCTGCCAACATGGAGTGTGCAAACTTAACCACTATACCACCGGGCCAGCCCCCTGAACTGTCAATGTTAAGTGTAAGTATGTCCTTCATTAAGAAAATCAGACATGCAGAAATTATCAGGGGGTTCTTTTGATTTTAGAGCCCTTTTCCCCTGCTGTAGTGATTTTTTCCCCCAGCTTTACTGAGGTATTACTGACAAATAAAAATTGTATATATTTAAGCTGTACAGTGTGATGGTTTAATATACATCTACATTGTGAAATGATCACTGCAGTCAAGCTAATTAACAAACACATCTGCCACCTCATGTAGTTACCTTTGTGTGTGTGTGTGGTGAGAACACTGAAGATTTACCCTCTTAGCAGCTTTCAAGTATGTAATACAGAATTATTAACTGTAGTCACCATGTTGTACATTAGATCCCCAGAACATATTCATCTTACAACTTATAACTGGAAGTTTGTTCCCTTTGACCAACATGTCCCCCGGCCCCTGGCAACCACCATCCTACTTGGCTTCTGTGAGTTCGATTTTTTTAGATTCTCCATGTAAGTGAGATCATACAGTATTTGTCTTTCTATGTCTGGCATATTGCACTTAGCATAACGTCCTCCAGGTTCATCCACGTTGTTGCAAATGGCAAGATTTCTTTTTATATGGCTGGATAATATTCTGTTGTGTGTATATATATATATATCACATTTTCTTCATCCATTTATTCCTTGACGGACACTTGTTTCCATATCTTGGTGATTGTGAATAACCCTGCACCGAACATGGGAGTCCAGATATCTCTTCGAGATACTGGTTTCATTTCCTCTCTGTATACACCCAGAAGTGGGATTGCTACATCATATGATAGTCCTACTTTTAATTGTTTGAGGACCCTCCATACTATTTTCCATAACGGCTGTACCAATTTACATTCCCACTCACCGCCAGGGTTCCCTTTTCTCCACATCCTTGCCAACACTTGTTGTCTCTTCTCATTTTGATAATATCCATCCTAACAGGTGTGAGGTGGTATCTCATTGTGGTTTTGATTTCCATCTTTCTCATGATTAGTGATGTTGCATAGCGATTCAAAATATCATTTGATTTACAAAAATTCTGGGCACAGTTTTTCACACACTTCTTTTCTATAAGGCAAGGTGCATTGATGGATTTGGGGTTTTCAATAGTGTTCTTCTAGTCGAATTCTTCTGTTTCTTCTAATTCTGAGTCTGGTGGGTCAGGAGGGGAAAGGGAAAACTTTGAGAACCCTGGGAAGCAGCAAACTAAACAGTCTCCCTCTCTCAGGGCTTCCGAGATGGTGCTTACTCAGGTTAGGCATTCTGCTGTTCCTCGGGTGTAGGGGCATTAGCCAGCGTGCCCCTTTAAAGACCACATGTCCTTGAGGCTCCTTATCTGGGCTACGCGCCAGCACTCACGATGATAGCAGTCTTGGGCTTGGCTGACCCAGCTGCTTTCTCGTGGGATAGCTGGCACGAAGACCCTGAGGTCTGAAGGAAAACAGAGGCCCTTGGGGAGGGGGTGCTCTGGTCCTTGGAATGCAGGTCATGCAGGGACGATCCCCCTGGGCAAGTGTGCAGCCTTTGTTCCTCTGCCTACTTTAACAAGCTTCTCTTGGTGGGCGGTAACAGTGTGCAGATCTATGTCCAGGTGGCCACACCTGGACTCTATCTCTGTACGTAAGTCCCAATAAATCTATATGTCTTGCCTGCCATCTCCAAGTCCTTTCCTTGGTCTCTCACACAATACCCCGCTGCCCTAGCCCAGCTGGGTGTGCGGCCTTACATTGGGCATCTTGGAATTCACCAGACAGGAAGTAGTCTGGTACAGACAGAGCTTGATCTTTACTGCTCATTCCTGAGGATGGTGCCATACAGTTTCATCTTTCGCCCAGTGACCTTTGGAGTTCCATCTTTTGCATTGTCTCCATCACTTCTTTCTGCTTCATCACCTGTACTCTGGGCCCTTAGATGCTCTCCTTTCTCTATCTATCCCTATCAAAGTCTATTCTCTGATTCTTCTGTCACACCAAGGCAGTGATTTTCAAAATGTGGTATAAAGACTATGCACATCAGCATTCCAAGTGGGCCTTGTAAAAAATGCAGATTCTGGGCCCCAGTCCAGACTTACCAAAGGAAACTCTCTGAGGGTGAGACACTGGGAACCCCCATTTTTAATAAGCAACTCAATTGTTGCCTTTGCACACTGATGTTTGATAACCAATGTAGAGAAATAGACTAAAGTGTTGTCTCTCCCAGGGAATCTAATTTTTTAACAGAAATGTCCACTGTATACCAAAGGCTGTTAAATTAAAAGAAGAAAAATATCTTTCTATAGCAGTGGCTTTCAGCCCTGAGTTTATATTAAAGTCCCTTGGGGAGCTTTAAAAAAAGAAAGAAAAAATCATGCCTGGGCCACACTCTATCAGAATCTCTGGAGGGAGGACCAAGGCATTAGTATTGTTTAAAGGCTTTCCAGATGGTTCTAACGTATAGCCAGAGTGAGAACTACCACTCTGCAGACTGGAAGGAGGATGCCAAAAGGTAGAGCAAAGCTTCTCAAACTGAATAGGCATATGAGTCACCTGGGGGTTTTATTAAAATGGAGATTATGATTCTGTGGATCTGGATGTTGCCTGAGATTTGCATTTCTAACAAGCTCCGTGGCCCGCAGATCACACTTTGAGTAACAAAGCAGTAGAGACCTTGTTCTCAAACTTTGCTGCCTGTTAGTATCAGCAGGAGAACTTTACAATAAGTCGATGCCCAGGCTGCACTCTAGGCCAATTAACTTAGAATTTCCGGGAATGGGACTCAGGCATGAGTAGTTTTCTAAGCTTCCCAGGCAATTACAATATACATCAAGGGCTGGGGACCAGTGCAGGAGAAAGTTGGTAAAATTCATCTAAATCCCAAAGAAGACAGGAGGTTGAAACCCCAAAGAGCAGAAGAGGTTGACCCCTTAATTGATGAGGTCAAAATCTAGCTTCACTGAATTTTCACGTATTAATTTGTTTCTCTTGGTTTATGCGAAAATTATTCCCCCTTAAGATTCCCACACTCCGCTCCACACACCTCCCTGTTCCACGCTCATAGTGAGCACTCATGTGCTTCTGCAATTTCCTGGTCCCAAGCATGACTGGGGCAAGCTTCACGCCCCGTTATTCTGTCATATCATGTTACTTTGCTCAGACATGGGCTGTGCTGACTTTCTAAATAAGACATGAAGTCCAAAAATTTTAAAACACGTGAGGTCATAGGAAATCTTTTTAAAACAAACAATTTAGTGCTCATGGAAACAAGAAGCTTAATGACATTGTCTAAGAAAGCCATCTGGAAGGACTTCCCAAGCTCTCAGAAGGCTCTTGGTTGTCAGTTGCTGGGAGCATCCCAACTGGCTGGAAGTGCATCAGTTTGATGACATGTAAGAGCTGCTACACAGAGAATTTTAGAATTTCGCTCCATGTTTAACTCCATAGGGACAGGTATTTCACGTTTTTCTCAGTGATCTAATAGGGAATTTTGAATTGCAAACAAGTCCTAAAAATAAATTTGTATACCAGTGCTATTTGGTTTGACCTTCATTTTTTCCCAGTGTGTGCCAAGATGGGTCTGGTCTAAATTCTTTATGTGAACCCTATTGCTTTTCTCCTGAGGTTATTCCAGCATATGACATAGCAGGGCAAGCCTTACCTAGTGATTTTTGTGTCTCTTGTAGGATGTGACACACAAGTTTTCTGTCTTCCTTGACTGACTGAGTCCTCTGTGTCCTGTCTTGCGTTAAAGATCTCAGTACTATATTCATATTTAAGTTTTATAGCTGTTTCCTGCAGGGGAGAGGGGACCTAGTCTGTCACACCAGAAGAATTCCTCCAATAATCTTTTAAAGAAATTAAAAAACCAGAAAAGCGCTTTCATATTTATGGCCACATTGGCCATTTTACTGCTATACCCTTTATATTTTATTGTCTTTTATATTTACTTCAAATTAATATATTAAACGCTTAAGGAATCAGATTTTCAGCCAGAACCACCAGCTGGTACTCCGAATATCCGATTCTTGAAAAATATGAGATAATATATGTTTGCCATTTACACTGCTAAATTTTGGGTTAATTTGTTACACAGCACAGACTACTAATACAGTAATTTAACATAGTTATAATCACTGTTTTAAAGTCCTTGTCTGCTTATTCTATCATCTCTTTCATTCCTAGGTCTGTTTCTATTATCTGATTTTTCTCCTTGTTTTATAACACAAGTTCCAAACAAGGGGGAAGAAAACCACAGAATTTTCTTACTTCTTGACACATACAATAATAATTTCTAAAAATTGTGGTAAATTATATGTAACATGAAACATTTTAACCATTTTAAATGGTTTATTAGCATTAAATGTATTCACAGTGTTGTGTAACCGTCACCTCTATCAAGTTCCAGAACATTTTTTTCATCCCCAAAGAGAAGCTGTAGCCATTAAACTTTAGTCCTTCCTGACTCTCTCCTGCCCTCACCCCCTCACCAGCAGTAATCTGCTTTCTGTCTCTATGGATTCGCCTGTTCTGAATATTTCACATAAATGGAATCACACAATATGTGGTCTTTTGTGTCTGGCACCTTACACTTAGTACAGTGTCCTCAAGTTGTTGCATGTGTTGGAACTTCATCCCTTTTTATGGCCAAATAGTATTCCATCCAATGGACATACCACATTTTGTTTATCCATGTATCAGTTGATGGACATTTGTGTTGTTTCCACCTTTTGGCTATTGTGAATAGTGTTGCTATGAACATTTGTGTACAAATTTTTGTTTGAATACGTGTTTTCATTTCTTTTTTTTTTTCTTAAAGATTGGCACCTGAGCTAACAACTGTTGCCGATCTTCCTTTTTTTTTTTTTTGAGGATTGGCAGCTGGGCTAACAACTGTTGCCAATCTTTTTTTTTTTTTTTTCTGCTTTTATCTCCCCAAACCCCCAGCTCCCGTACACGGTTGTATATCTTAGTTGCAGGTCCTTCTAGTTATGGGATGTGGGACGCCGCCTCAAGGTGGCCTGATGAGCAGTGCCATGTCTGAGCCCAGGATCTGAACCCTGGGCTGCCGCAGCAGAGCAGGCAAACTTAACCACTCGGCCACAGAGCCAGTCCCTTCATTTCTTTTGTATCTGTATCTAGGAGTGGGATTGCTGGATCATATAGTAATTGTTTAATTTATTGAAAAACCATGAAACTATTTCTCGCAGTGGCTGCACCATTTTACACTCCCATTAGCAATGTGGAGATTTCTCTACATTCTTGCCAATATTTGTTATTTTTCATATTTTCTCATGGCGATTCTAGTGGATACGAAGTGTATCTCATTGCTGTTTTGATTTGCATTTACCTAATGACTAATGACATTGAGCATGCATAATAATTTTGATTGGATTCTGGACATTGTGATGATTAGCTTGCTGAGTATCTAGATTTTGTTGCCTTCTTTTAATTGGTATTGGATTTTATTCTGGAAAGCAATTAATTTACTTCTAGATTTCCTCAATCCTTTCAAGGCATTTTTAAAGCTCTGTTAGAGGTAGCCTTTACTCCAGGGCTAAGCCCTATTCCTAAGGTATAACCTTTTGCAAATTCCAATGAATACCCTGAGTGCTTAGTGAGGTTTCTCCACTTTGGTTGGTCAGACTGAAATGTTTCTTAACACTCTGAAAGTTCTGGTAGTTGTCCAACTTACAGTTCCACGTAAGTTTTCTTTCCTTGGTATTTGGTCTTTTGTAATCTCACCCTATTAAAACACAGTGTATTATCTGGTCAAACATTCAAGGCGACCGCCAAGCAGATTTATGGAGCAATTTATCTGTGGACCTCTTTCCTTTCTGGTACTCCGTAAAAATTCCAGCCACTTTGGCCTCTCTGAACTCTGGTCTCTGTGTCCTCAGCTTATTAAGACTGCTATGCTCTCTTGGATTCCTGCTCCTTGTGTCGATATCTGGTACATGGATCCTTGCAGAAAGCTGGGATAATCGTTGGACCCAACTCATTTGTTTCCTTTCTTTCAGGGATCACTGTTGTGTGTATGGTGTCTAGAAATTGTTGTTTTATATATTTTGTCCAGTTTTCTAGTGCCTCACCCTGGGAAGGCTAGTCTGGTAGCAGTTGCTTCATCATGGCCAGAAGTGAAATATAAAATTATTTTAAGGTAACATCTCATAAGAGCTAGAAAGCCTCTTTCCCAAAGTTCCAGTTCTTCTGCAAACCTCCAATGTCTTTCGTTGGTCAGAGTGGGGTAATAAATTTGCTTATTTCTGAACCAATCTCTTTGGTTATCAGATTATGCTCATTATAAATCAATCGCTATGGCAAGGTGGATTGTAGTCCCTGATTTCCTTAGTCTAGTCAAGACTCACCCTTGAAACTGAAGGTGGAGTCAAGTGACCTAAAGTATTCGAACTCCATGGGGTGGGCGTGAATACCTGAATGAAAATTACGGATAATTTTAGGATGACAGAAGGGGGCTTGGATTCTGGGGGAGGTAACTAACAAATATTCACTACATCCATTTTATAAATGGTAAGTGGAAGGACAGAGAGGTTAGGTGACCTGACCAAGCTCTCAGGAATAGAGAGTTGCTGAATTAGGATTTAAACCCTAATCTGTTTGACTCCAAAGGCAATGATGATGTTGGAACCAATATATTTAAATAGACTTTGTAAGTTATGAAATACTTCCATATACTTTCTCTTGTTTTAATTCTTCCAACAATTCAATGGGTTAAGCAAGACAGACATTGGCCCCATTTTACAGATGAGGAAACTGTAGCTCAGGGAAATAAAATGACTGGCTCAAGAATACATGGCTTCTGCAGAAATGGGGCTAGAACCCAAACCTTTGTGTTCTTTCCGTGGAACATGATCATTCCAATATCCCTTTAGTTATTTAGCCTGCTTTTTTGTTTTTTTTTTTTTCCCCTTCCTCTTACCTGTTAAAGAGAATAGATTCCAGAACTTCATTGTGAGCCATTTGGTTTTCGTTTCCTA
The DNA here is from genome assembly GCF_021613505.1 of Equus quagga. Taxonomy (NCBI): domain Eukaryota; kingdom Metazoa; phylum Chordata; class Mammalia; order Perissodactyla; family Equidae; genus Equus; species Equus quagga. The sequence goes on along the minus strand of NC_060267.1, from coordinate 73,969,735 downwards.
ATTTTACAGCCGAGTTCCTTTCGCTGGGAGTCGCAAACCACATAACGAAAGATAAAATAATGTGTTTGTTTTATTCCTTTTCCTGGTGAAAGGTCTTGGCTCACGGGATAACTTAGCTTTGTTTGGCCACTCGAGATAATCAGAAATTGATTACTTGAATCATGTTAATCTCTTTATCATTTTAATCTTTTCATGCAGAATTAAAGATGGTCATAGGTCAGAGACTACAGGCAAGAAGATTGCAATACATGCTTTTTCTAAAAGTAAAAGAAAAAAAAACAGTTAGAAGACAGTATCTTGGAAAGAACAAGGGCTTTGGAGTCTGGGAGACCTGAATACAATCCCATCTTGACTACGCAGTCGCTGGACTATTTGAAGCCTCAGCTTTCTCCGTTATAAAATGGGATAATAATAAGTGCTTGGAAGAGTCATTTAAAGAATTAAGTGAAATAATATAAGAAAGCTTCCTAGTGTAGCACAATCACCTGCTGCGGTTGATGCTCAATAGCCGCTGTTGTTGTTATTACCTTAACACCTTGGAGAATTCTGGCGCTCTGAGATCAGTGTACTAACATTTTTATCTTTATCAGATCCTTTCTCCCAGGCTCATTAAAATGGATCAGAAAGAGAATCAGGTGCAAAATTCTGCTTAGGCTGAAATGGTTACTTTCTCTTAGCCTGAAAACCTTAGTAGCCTTGAACTCTTGAGTGTCGAGCAATGACTAAGGAGACAGGCACTGCAGCCAGATTTCAAATTACTCCCTGGCTCTGTGACCTTGAGCATCTTTCTAAGCTTCGTTTCAACATCATAAAACGAGGATGACAAAAACTTGTCTACTTGCAGAATTAGAAAAAAATGAAACATAGTGTATATACAATTTTGTCTACCTTTACATTTATTACGTTGTAAGCAATTTATTTTTATGAACTTAAATATTTTCCGAAAAATAAAAAAAATGAAATGAGATAATCTATATAAACTACTCAGTGACTAACACCTAGTAAGAACTCAAAAAATGCTGTTTTACATGGCTCAGATTGGAGAACATGGAGTGAAGTGGAGAATGGAGACAACTTCTTGGTTCTCCATGAACTCTGCATTTAATTCCCAATATGCAGGATTTCCCAACCATATTGAGCTATTTATTAGCTTCCCTTGAATGCCTACACCATCTTTTTTTCTGTTTCTCTTTTTGTTATTTTTTTTAATCTCTCAAGAACTGGACTTTCTCCCTCTGGAAACTGGATTATAGAGAAGGCCACTGAAGTTGTAATGGGTAAGTGCGATAGGTAAATGCTATGCAGGGCATACTATTCTGGACAGAGGCTGTGAACCCCCAAAAAGAGGATGAGAAAAGTTACTGAGTTAGAAAATGCTGCCAGCAGAGCATGCTGAGGGGCAAGGAGTGAAGGCCAGAAGGACCCTGGGGAAATGGTGTTCAGTGCAATGGTGGGGAGCAAAGATATGAAGAAACTGTAAGGGTAACTACGGGTTTTAGGGGAGAAATAACAGCATATTTCTAGGTCCAAGAATGGAGAAGTGCGTAAAGGGACTTGAGGAGGTTAGATAATACATTTAGCTAGTGACAGCCCAGTGAGATGCTACGTGGAAAACAGAAGAGTCACAAAACGGCCCACCATACAGACATCTCAGAAGGAAACTCCATTCACTGAGCGCTCTTATAGGCCAGTTAGTGCCACACGTGTGCCACCTCAGTTCATCCTCACAGCAACTCTAGGGCAGGTACCATTAGCAAATCCATTTTGAATAGACGTCCAGTAACTTTCCCAAGATCACACAACTAGTCAGTGTTAGAACTAGCTATCTTATATCATTTAAATTTATATAAGCAAAAATTAGGTGGATTAAGTACTAAACACCATTTCACAAAGAGACTAAACGCAGCTGATAAAGAGAAACGGAGAAAGTTAATTTGGTATAATGAATGCAATTATTGATAAACTAGGAATCATGTACTGTAAATGCCAACTTGGAAACAATATGAAATTATCTGACTGTTCAAATGAGGACTACATGAATTAAAATAGTTTTTAATATAAAATTTACCCTTCCACCTGTCCCCCATCCCCCCAACATGAGAGTACTCCCTACTGTGTCTGGATTCTCAGGAATCAGGGCTTAAGGAGTTTTTCCTAGAACTCTTAAGGAAACCATATGGTTTAAGGAGCACTTCCCAGAATTTTCCACCAAACCCCAAGGGGTTTCTGCTGATCACATACGGTGGTCTCTGTGAGCTCAGTCTCTTCTCTCCATTTTAATCAAGAACAGACCAAGGGTATTTACCAATTTTAAAAATCCATCCAGATATTTGGTTTGCCTTGAAATCAACTCCTGCTCAATAAGTCCAGCCCAGTGAGACAGATCTGGCCAAGGCAATCAGGTTTCCTGCCTCCATCTGCTCTAGGAAGTTGAGGGGAATCCCCAACTCCTTAGACTTTCCTTTTAACTGGCTCCTTCTCTAAATGACTTCAGGTTTGACAAAGTGACCTCAGAATTGGCCTGAAGCCAGCAGAATATCCTCCCAAGGGCAGGATTCAGCCCTTTAAGTCATCACCCTCTGAAAAGAAGCTGCAGAGATCCTTCTGAGGGGTGGGTATTTTTCTTTTGATCTCAGAAAATTCTTATCAATGAGGTCAACTTTGCCTCTACTTTCCTAGAAGCCATGGCAATGTGCTATCAGCTCTCTTTTGAAAGCAATCCTGCCCCTACAACCAAGCTCATATTTTTCCGTTCTATAGCATCTGCCCTTTGCCCGGATCAGTTTCGAAAACCATCCTCTAATTAAATTAGATATTTCTTTAGTTTTCCCATGTCTCTCCATAAATGCTTAAACCAACACACACCTAACTGCTCTCTTAAACAGTTCCCTCTGAGTTCCACAGCCACACCATTTATTTCAGGATGGACAATATTTTTCTCGGTTACCCTTTTCTACCAGTCATCTGTGAGTAGGATATTCCTATTATTGATAGCTCTGGGTATTCTCTGCAGTTCTCACTTCTTCCTTCTTCCTTGGAAAAGGTTATTAATTATCAAAATATCTTACCCTCTGCCAGGGTGTTAGTGCAAGAGGAAGTGTGGAGTAGAAAGAGTGCTGTAGTTCCTTCAAGTGGGATGTTATTGCTCACATTCATGAATAACTGCTTCCTTGATACCTAACTCATCTGAAGCCAGAAAATACCCAGAGAATCAGCTGTCCCACCAAAGTCTCCTACCAGTAGGATTTTGATGTGTCCTGATTTTCCACTTTGGAGGAATAGTTCCCCATGATCTGCCTCTGAGAGAAGAGAGTTGAGGATGAGAAAGTTGGGACAGTATTTCTGGCAGCAAAAGAGCTATGTGGAAGCATGTTGATACTATGTTTAGCACAAGGTTCATTCTCATGTGTGATTTAGCTTTTTTTTTTTTTTTTTAATCAGGAAATAGGATGCCCTTATACTAAGAAGAGTGTTTGGCTTATATAAGTCACTGTAAAAATTTAACGAGACTATCATTGAGATTATGAGAGTGCGTAGTGCTGAGGTGGTTTTTTGAGCCAATGACCAGTCTCTGAGGGCAGAGTTTGGACTGCGATCCCTTGTGAGCAAGAAGAGGAAGTGAGTAACAGAAAAAGATGATGAGGAGAGAGAAATAGTCACAGGTTCCAGATTTCCTTTGTTTTTCTTCCCTTTCTTCAGCTCAGATGGGAGGGAAATAATAATTTTAAAAGTCTACAAGTGTTATTACTTTAGGGCAATAGAGATGGAACGTTTAAAAATAAGTACAAATAACATAAAGTAGACGTCTTCTGGGGAATTTTGATTTGTGGAAAGTGCAGAGACAGCTGTAAGGTTTCTTTTCCATCCTACCTGAAGTGTTCTTTGACTGCCTTCTCCTGCATCTCCCAATTCTTTTAATCCACAGTCTAATAAGTGGTAAACTTCAAAGTAAAATTATTCAAATAGAAAAACAAAAATAGCATAGCAGCCTAGCTAAGGCCAAATTTGAGAAAGTTAACTTTCTTTCACATTCTATGAGTTTGGGAAAAAATAGGAGTATAAAATTGTGGAGAAATAGATGTCTTGGTGTGAGAATACATCTACTGGGGAAGAGAGGTCACGACCTCTGGGATTTGCCACCTTAGGAGAGGAAAGTCATCTCTTTCTTCATCCCAGGGTCTGGCTCCCCTTCCCAGGCCAAGTGCTTGGGCTAAAGTTATTTCTTGCTGAAAGGCTGCTGACGGAAGAGGATCCCACAGTTTTGGAGTTTGATTCCTAACGAAAACACTGTCAGTTCTAAGCTTCCAGCAGTTCTTTGTCTTGTGTGTTGCGGGGGAACATTCCTTTGTTATGGAAGACCACCACAAATACCTTTCTTTGGGTTGGAGAGGAGGGAGACCATGTGGTTTCCAGAAACTAAAATCCTCTGATATTCCTATAAAAGGTTGACTTCATTGTGGGCAGAGTTAGATCTTTGCAGATTTTATTTCCTTTAGGAAAATACCACTTTTCTAAGTATGACTTAGACTGCACTGTTATTGAAAATTATTTGTTGTTCTTATGAAGTGTGTGTATGTGTACATTTTCACAGTTATCCACAGGCAATATATACATAGTATAATATAATGTGTATTTTATATATTGTTTATATATAATACATTTATATGTATATATAATTTCCTATATATTTATATATAAATATACAATATGCTAGTATATGTTACATATGCATATGTTATATATGTATATACATATACATATATGTTATGTAACATTACCATGTAACATATATAACATACATATGTAACATATGCTAGTATATTGTATATTTCCACTTGAATACAATGTGTTTAATGAAAATCAAATGTCAACTAGGTTACTGAGAGGTCAGGGAATTAATGTGCTTATTTTAACTTTTCTTGAAAAGACTTCTAATGAAGGTTGAAATTTCAAGAGCTCTTAGCATACAGGAAAGGGCCAGAACTTGGCAAATGGTATTGGAGGGTAGGGCATAACCCGATAGATGTCAAAGATGGGAATGTTGGAACATTGGAATAAGAGGATATCAAGAAATTTAGCCTGAAAGAAATGAAGATGTTATAAGAGAGAGTAGCCTGGCAAGTATTAAAAGTGGAGAATTCAGCAGATGGTGCTGGACTATATGTGTGCAGTAAGCTATGTGATTTGCATAAATGAATTGGTCTGAAGTTAGGGATTTATAAAAGGATCTGTATTTTAAAGCTAAAAGGGATTTTGAAAGAGAAAAGAACGTTTATCTAACAGTGTGCCCAGCATAATGTTTCCATACATGTATTTTCAGGGAAGGGAATAGCTCTGGAGCTAGTTAGACATAGTCTCAAATCTTGGTTCTTCCACTTTTCTGCTTTGTGACCCTGGGCAAATTAATTAACCTTTCTGAGCTCCAGTTTCCTCGTGTGCAACACAGGGAGAGAAAGTCTCCCTTTGTAAGAGTTTAGCGTGAGTAAGAATAAGAAAGTTCGGTGAAGTGCATGGACTATTGTAGCTACTCTGTAAGTGTTAATTTTTTGCTTTTCTCCCTCGCTACACTTTGTCACCACTTGAGTTTGAATGACCTCTACTAGGCAACCTGGACACATCTGGTGATGCCAGGTCACTAGGCAGTTTCTAGGAAGGCAGCTACTCCTTTCTGTTTCCTAGAAAAGCACAACAAGTAGTGCTATCATGGAGACAGCAAAGGAGATGGCCAATCGGCTGTCGCTGAAGGTACATTATTTAATCCAGGGGCCAAGTTAGAGAGAAAGGCACTGTGAGATCTTGTGCAGTATAGTAAATGGCAGGCACTCAGCAGATCTGAGTGGAACAGTAAAGCATTTATTAAGGAAAAAGTGTTTCTTGATGAGCCACTGGGATGATGAAGCTAAGCTTTTGCGTTATTGTGGATATAAGATGAAAGCTATGTTTCAACTTTGAGATAGTATTTCCTCTGTCATTTCCTGGCATATTTATCTGGACATTAAATAGACACGTGATTGAACTTTGAACTCACTGATTGGGATTCACAGGGAGCAGAAGCTCCAAAAAGTCTGTGAGGTCGTTGTATGCTCTTACCTCAGCTCTCTGAGGCTCCGGCGTTGTCTTAGTCTCCTGGATAGATTTAAAAGGGCACTGGCCCAAGCTTCTTCTCTTACCCCATTTGTTTTCTATGGCAAAATGTACAAGGATGATCATGTCTGCATATTGTACAAGTCAAGAGCCGTGTGACCTGTGGTTTTCTGAACTTAACTGGTAGCTCTTTCCAATATGTAATATCCACCCCATTCCTGGGAATACACCCTAGGAGCAGATATGTAGATTTGTGGATGTGTGGACATGAGACATAGTACCCTCTACTGGGGCTGTGGTCCTGATGGGCAGACGGGAAACAGACACGCTGAGTGGTGTGTTCTCAGACAGTAACTGGAAGGATTGATGTCATTTTATAGTCCATATTTCACAATAAGGCACTAAGCCTAGCTCTCTGTCCTCTCAGAACTGAACCATGTGCACAAGCCTAAAAAAGGAAAACTAAAAGCAGAACATGAGGAATATGTTCCATTATAAGCTCAGGAGAGAGGTGAAAAGTTTAAGTAAATGAAAAACAGAATCATTGTCAATGGTTGGATATCATGATTCAACATACAAATGCATCCAGCCATTAACCAACTGCTAACTGTTTTTGGGGGGCAAGGAAAGTACTACATGATATAAGATAGATATTTAGCTGTTTTCCTTAGCATGATAAAATACAGCCTTTCAATCTTTTACCAACTCTTATTGCTATGGAGAAAGAGTTTTAACAGAGAGTGAAAGAACAGACCCCTGCCACAGGGAGATGAAGCTGGTATAATCAGAGGAGAGAAAAGACCGTATTATTTAGGATAAACAAGAAGGGGAGAGCAATTTAATTGGTTCCTGATGTTCCACATAACACAGGCCAGAGCTCTTAAAACCTAGTGGCTTATTTTTAGTTGTGAATAGATTTGATTTTTTAAAAAATGAGTTTTCCATCTGCGTTGGTGGAATTCCAGTCAAGGGACTTCGATCCTGGCTGCTTTGATCTTGTGCTCACCTTTCAAAGCCATGAAAAGGTCTTCTTTTTCCTCTATGTAAAAGTACTCCCAGCCAATATTTAATATGAAAGAGATGTTTATCAGACTTGGGATGGGCATATTGAAGCTATTCAGGAGTTGGACCTTTCTTTCCCTGTCTCTTCTTTTTCTCATACACGTGCTTTTTTTCCTACCAGCCTGCGTCCCTTGACTCTATTTCCTGTTGTGAGTTTATACAGCTGAGGGAGGCATAGGTGACAATTAAGTTATTATAAAAGTAAATGAGAAGAAAAAGGATTGAAGAGGGATTGCTGTGTATGGGAGAAATGTGCATTAATTCAATTGCAAAAGCTCTGACTGACAGCAGGCTGTGATTGTTTGAGAGAGCTGGCAATTTCAGTAGTCTGTTTGCCAGATCTTAATGTGAAGTCCAGACTCCAAGGCGGTATTTGGAAGATAATTCTCAGTGGGTGCTTCTGTTACTTTTTCCCTCCTTCCTATCTCTAGGAAAGCTGTCTATAAATTATTTAAATTCAGCAAATCAAGCAGGTCTCTGTGAACGTTTGCAAAGAAGACAGAATTTATTTTAAAAACCGACTGATGATAATAAAATAGATCTTTTTTCAAGTGAAAGAAGCTATCTACTTGTAGTTCCTGGATACAAAGCCCAGTCATCTGAGACAATTCGAGAGCAAACTAACATTTTTCAGTTCACTTTCCACATCATGTTTTTTTATAAACTCCGATACCCGCCAGTTAACTTACATATAATTAGCATTGTTTCTTAGGCAAGGTAAACATGGTTATAGCATTTGTGTCTCTCCCAATATTTAAAGCAAAACACTCAGTAGAAAGAAATGCCTTCCTTTAAGGAAAATGGCTTTTTGATTAACCTTAATTTGCAAAATAAGACACAGCAGGATGAATATTTGCACGTCAAAAGAATTCATTATTTGACAAAAAAAATTACTACAAAATTCCTTTAAATTACAGACTCAGGGAATATAGTTTAAATATACTTTTTTTTTATTAATGTTATGATAGATTACAACCTTGTGAGATTTCAGTTGTACATTTTTGTTAGTCATGTTGTGGGTACACCACTTCCCCCTTTGTGCCCTCCCCCCACCCCCTAAATATACTTTTATTAAGCATAATTTAATTAATATGCAAGTTTTCAGTAACAGCAATTACAATAAAAACAGTAAATTTCTGAGCAGTTTTCTTTTGGCTTTTTGTTTTTAATAAAACAACCACCACAGACTTTGCCCGTATCATCCACTTCCTCAGCCAATAGACTTTGAAGAGATCTCTTCATATTCTCCTAACACAGAACTCTAAAACCACATGGAAGAATGAAACCTTTTTATGTAAGGGCTATAGGATGGAAGCTTTCTCGAAAAGTAATTAGCGAAATTGTGGTGAAGGATAAAGGAGGCAGGACAATGTCAGCTTTTAAATGTCCATTTATCACACATTCCAGATGATGGAAAAGAAATGCTGGAGCAATAGGTCAGCTGTTTTAATGTTTCTCCCTGAATCAAGGAGGGAGGGGACGTTATGGATCCCAGCTGTGCTTACTTTCAGGCTTCCTGGCTCTTTACCATTCTGTAGTTTGTAGTCTACGTGGTGCAAAGCTCAGGGGATATTTCAGTCCAGCAGCTCTTGCCCAAGTTAGTTTTCTTTTCTTTTTTATGAAGAGTATCAGATACTTGTAATGCTCAACACACCGCCATGATGCACTTAAATGCCAGGACAGGACAAGAGAGAGAGGGGTCGGGGAGAGGGGGAGAAAGAAAGGGAGATGAGAAAGAAGGGATGAAGCAAGAGTGGAAGGGAGGAAGAAAGACTAGAAAGGCAAAAAATGAGCCTAGTGTATTCCAGTAAGTTCCAAAGAAGGAAAAAAGGAAGAGAGAAAGGAAGGAAGGAACCAAAGGATCAGGAATTGAGAGGACTGAAGGCCTTACCTATTTTTTTACTTCCTGAGTTTTAGTGTGCATCATAATTACTTGGAAAGCTTGTGAAATGAAGAATCTCAAGACTTGCCGACAGTTTCTGGTTTGTCTGGAGCCCGGGAATCTGCATTTTAACAAGAAACAAGTTCATAGTCGTACTGGTGTTGAAGGGCTGTTTCTCCCAGGTATTGGGGCCTGTGGAAGTTGCCTGAAGATGGGCCATAGGCACAAAATGAAGTCCCATAAGCAGAAAGAAAGAACATTTCAGAGGGAACTAGGGAACGTGGTCAGAGAGGTCCGCAATGAGCAAAACAAAAAGGACACTAATGAGATGTGGGAGAAAGCGTGTTAAAAGCTGAAGCGAGTAGCTAGAGAGAGTCTTTTTAGCTTATAACATCCAGATTTGCCTGTTGAGATGAAATAGAAGACAGGAAAAGGAGAAGAAATAGAAGATGACCAAGTTGCTGTTAAAGCATTTATTAAATTAGCCCACACTTCTAGCTAAATTCCCTGGTCATTTGATCAGTCTTATGTCCCAACATTTCTCTTTGAGATACTTATTGCACCATAGCAAAATCATAAGAAAGTCCTATCAGAAATAAATGACTGATTGAATTCATTGCCCTTATTCTCAGAAGTTCTACTGAGGTGCCTACCTTCTGTAGAGAGGAAGATGGAATTTCAGAGGAGCTGAAAGGAAATCACATTCAGAAGAGATAGGATCTAAAATCGCCAGTAGAAAGATGGAAGCCTGTTATTCCCTGCCTCAGGAAAGAAAACATCAAAACTTCAAAGTTCAAGTGCCTATTTTAAGAGTTTAGAGTTCAAAATGGCATCTGGTTAGCCACTGGTGATTACAAAATTTCTATGTATGGAAGGCTTGGAGGCAGCAATAGGGTTGGAAGGAAGCCCGAAGTTGGGTTTGCATAGCATTTTACATTAAGTTTGAGAAAGTCAGCTGTTCATCTCAAAGGATAGAGGGTGATGGGGATTATTGGTGGTGGCTTAGGGGTGGCTAAAACCATCCCAGACCCTTTTTTGGTGTGCCAACAATGAGGCTACTACTCCCTGAGGCAGGCTCACACAATATCTCACTAAAACATCTATAAAACCACAGGAAAAATGAAAACATGAGTCTTAAAGAGACTAATAAACTGTTGCCTATGTTCTGGAGGGGACTGGACTGAATACGAAGACCTTAAAATAACCTCTGCACACCCTCCCACCTGAAATGAAGGAAGGTGGACGTCCCCACCCCTGCAGCCTCTTCGTTTCAAAGCAGACACTTACTGGTCTACCAATCCACTCAGTGCCCTTGGGCCATCCTCATGAAGGCATCGGGGAACATCTGGATCCCCCCCATGGCACACGCACGCATGGGATGCCACCTCTGTGCCACCTCCCTCTGCCAATGCTGCATTATAGCTCTCACACAGTGTTAAACATCACATTGAGCCACTATAGATAGGGCTTCTCTAGGCCCAGGGGAGCAGTCCACTAACTCCAAGATCGTCATTTTCCCTAACACATTTTCTAGATGTTTTTTATTGACCTCCATGCTAAGGGGAGGAAAGTGAGATCACTGGGATCTGACTTTATCCTCTCTCTTCTTTTTCTTCAAACTCCACTAGAAAAAGAACAGATGGACTGTCATTCCTTTCTATGTGACAGAGTTTGCTTACTGAGTTCTCTCTGCTTTATATGTGTAGCAGAACTCTATGATCAAGTCAGCAGTCATGTAAGTGAGAGCTTAGGGAATTTAGAAACTCCTTTTCTCTCTGGGCAAAGCCACTTGACAGTCAGAAGCTGACCATTAAATGCTTTCCTTCTCTTGCATTCCTGCTGTTAACAGTCCTAATTACCCCTGACCCTTATCCAAGTCAGATGGAGGGTCAAAAAAGGAAAACCATACTAAAATATTTCCGAAAATATTTTTCATATTACACAGACATTCCCCCAGTTTGTCATTGTTTTGAGCGTTGCTTGTTTTTATTTATAGCCATTTTTAATTGTTGTGTGATTCCCTTATTGAATAAGGGAGCAGACTGCCGCCTCAGGACTGTCGCACTTAGCTTCCCTTCAATCTGCAATGCTCACCATCACCCCATCTTCATCTCCTTATCTGCTCTCCTCAGGTCTCTGTTCAAATGCCATCCTTACAAAAGGTCTTTCCTGACCATTCCATCTCAAATAAGCACTCCCCTAATTACTTTGCATTCACTTTTCTCTAATCTTCTTCATAGCACTTATTACCACCTGACGTATTATTTGTCTATTGGTTGATTTTGTCTCCTCCCATTGGAATGTAAGCTCCTTGAAGGAGAGGTATATTTTGTTAACTGTCATATCCCCAAGGTCTAAACTTGGACTTTTCTGCATTTATTAAGATGTATTTTTTTCCTCCTTTGACCTCATTTTGGGATGACTTATGAATAAAATTACAAATCATTTTTAAATTCCTAGAAGTAATTTTACGTAGTTATTTTGAAAACGTATAATATTGCCATCTGTTTTATAATGTTGCTTTTAGAATATTTTCATCTATATTTATAAGTAAATTGATTTGTACTCTCTTTTACTGTATTAAAATCTGTATTAAAATCTTCTTGTGCTTCTTGTAATTTTTGCTTTAGATAGTTATTGCAATATCATTTGATCCACAAAGGTTCATTAGTACATCTTTTGGATAAATTATACTGTCTATTCATATGAGCTGTCCATCTTAATCTCATTTAATTTTTTCCTTGAATATTACTTATTCTGAACTCATAATGCCACCCATGAGTTTTTTAAACTATCATTTGCCTCGTATTTTCCCATTCTGCTTATTTTCAAATTTCTATTTTCTTTTTGTTTTGGGTCTGCTTCTTTTAAAGAGCATATAATTGTTATTTTGTTTGATCCCTCAACCATTTCAAAAAACTTTAAAAATTTTTTCAACTATGCCTGTACCACGTGTGTTTTCTGATTATTTAGAAACAATTCTCAGATATCATGTCATTTTATATTTAAATATTTCAATGTATATCTCTAAAAGAAAATAACTCTACAAACATAGCCACAGGGGCCAGCCTGGTGGCATAGTGGTTAAGTTCACACTCTCTGCTTTGGCGTCCTGGGGTTTGTGGGTTTGGATGCCGGGCATGGACCTACACACTGCTTGTGAAGCCATGCTGTGGTGGCATCCCACATACAAAATAGAGGGAAATTAGCACAGATGTTAGCTCAGGGATAATCTTCCTCACCAAACAAACAAAAAATCATAACCACAATACTATTATCACACTTACGAATTAGTAATAGTTCCTTAATATCATCAAATATCCAGTCACAACTCAAATTTCCCAATGGTTTCATTTTTTTAAACAAAATTTATTTGATCAGAATTGAACTAATGTCCATACATTGCGATTGGTCAATATGTCTCTTAGGTTCTGTTTAATCTAAAGTTCCACCTCTGTCTCTGTATTTTTTTCTTACTCCTCTATCCTTTAGTCAAATCCCCCACCTACAACTGTCCCAAGGTGAGTTGTTAAGAGAGAGCCCTGGGGCTTGACAATGAATGGTTTTCTTCACTGGTAGCTTCCCTCTTCATTTACATTTCTCAGGTTTCATCAATATGGTAGACTGAGTCAAGTACAACAGGTGATCTGTCCCTGCTGCTTCTGCTGTGTCCCCAGCTTAATCCTGGTTTCACTAGATAATACAGATGAGCAGTGAGAATCGCATGTAGTCACTTACATAAACTCCCTGAAAATCCTCACTTTCCTACTTTCTCCCGTTGTATCCTGGGGCTGAGGAAAGGGTGCTGTTATAGCTAGGGCCTGTTGTGCCATCTCTTATTATACCATGCAAGTCTGTCCCACCAGTAGCGTCTCTCTGTAGAAAATGTGTACTTGGAATCTCTTTATTTTCAGCTGTCAGCCTTACTCACCCATTTTTGTAAAACTGGAAAAGTTTTATCAACATCCTATTAGATACATATAGCATTTCATCTCCCATATCTCTCTTCCACATCGTCTATCTTTTCTATTAAAAATTCCACGGGCTGGCCCCATGGCCAAGTGGTTAAGTTCACACGCTCCACTTTGGCAGCTTGGGGTTCACTGGTTTGGATCCTGGGTGCAGACCTACACACTGCTTGTCAGGCCATGCTGTGGTGGCGTCCCAGATAGAAGAACTAGAATGACCTACAACTAGGATATACAACTATGTACTGGGGATTTGGGGTGGTGGGGGCAGGAGGAAGGTTGGCAACAGATGTTAACTGAGGGCCAATCTTCCTCACCAAAAAAACAAACAAACAAACAAACAAACTACAAAGTCCACAATCCCATCACAACACTATTCTCTGGTTACACTCTGTTCTAGAAGTCCAGCAGTGGACCCATAAATCTGATTTATAGAAATGCCCATTCTGCTACTTGTTGGTTTTGCTTTTATTTTTTATTTTTGGCAATTGTATTTTTAAATCTATAAGAATTCATGCTTGCTTTCCAATTACTACTTTCTAATACAATCTAAGGGAAGCCTGTTTTAATTTCGTCTATGCATTATCCTCTAAATCTCATTGGGAATATCAATTAGAATTTTTTTTGTAAAGTTCTATTTAGTTTTCTCCACTACCGCTGTTTACTGAGGCCGTTTTCTCTGATTTTTCAGAAGAGAACCACTCTCCTTTCTGGTGGCAGACTCTTTCCTTTCATCTAGTTATTTTTCACTGTCCACTCATTTATGAATGAAGGGTTAGAACGGTCAGCACCAGTAGCCAACATGGGCTTCCTTAACACTCTTGTGTAGGGCGTGTTTAATATTCCTTGGTAGTCCTCTTCCCTTCACGTCCTGCCTGGTCTAGGGCAAGAAATGTAGGGATCCTGGATAAGGTGAGTCAGCTGGTGAAGACTTTCTTCTTTTCAAGATGTGCAAGCTAGAAGTAGACCTGAAGAGCCATCTCAGAACTGCCCCGTTAGTGAGTTCTTGGGTGCCAAGGCCCTGATCAATTTACTCTATTACTTGCCCGAAGTGAAGTTCAGGCTGAAAGATATGCCAGCCTTTCTGCACGTGGGGTACTCAAAGTGGCTTTCGACATCCTCTGGTTTGCACTCTGGGGACTGACTGTGCCTCACCCTCCCCACTCACACAGCCTTTGCCCGTGGAATCACAGGGAGGTTGACATCTGGTTAGAGATGTAGTTGCCACTGGGAAGCAGGAAGGGGTGACCATGGTCACTGAGCATGAGTGGGGTTCTGTTGGTATCCTGAGCTGTTTCCACTCCCCATCCCCAAGGTGGTTTAGTGACGAAAACTTCCATTTAGCAGAATTTCTGACTCCATTCTCTACTTCAGAAGCTTGCTACAGAGAATTCTCCATTTAATTTATTTGAGCTGTCTTTACCAAATGAAATCTGGAAATAAATGTCAGAATTGGTCACTCTATATGAGGGGCAGAAGCTTAGTGGACTTTGTATTCATTATTGTGATGTAATGGTTAATCACAGTGCTCACCATTCTCATAGCCGCATCTAAGGAAAACTGCCCTGTCCTGTCCTATGCCCTGCTAGTGGAGGGAATAGCCCTAGGCAGGCGTGTTTTGTACCATAGGAGCCTCCCCTTTAACCCACAACATTCAGTTGTCAGGGAGAGGAGAGGGCATCTAAACCAAAGGCAGCCAATCCTTTAAGGAAGCCTGGAACAAAAATGTTCTGTCCAAATAGGGATGAGCTGGGCTAATCGATTCTCACTCTCAAGAATTCAAATGAGGAAATGTGGTGAGAATCAGGCGATGGCAGGAAGAAGAGATGATAAAAAGGTGTATGGAGAGAGGTCTTGAGGTACATCAGGGATCATGATGAAGTTAAAATTATGAAGAAGCAGAAAACATTTCATTTCAACAAAGGGCTTAGAGTCAAGTGTGATGAATTCAGTTGATAGTAGGAGAAGCAAGAAGACACAGAGAGACTAGACGTTGAGAGAGCAATCGAGTCCCCTTAAAGGTGGGCTTCAAAGTGAGTATCTACTACCCTCCTTCTCTCAGAGATCCAGATCCGGGCTCCATGAGATCACTCAGAGCAGCAGAGTGTGCCTGGACTGAGGTATGTCTATATCACTTATACCCTCTGGCTTTTGGGGGAAGATGATTGGGTTATTAATCATCAAACCATACACTTTTCTGAAGTTGCGAAAATAGAAAAGCGTCAGATATTTTATGGGAAAAAAGTTTCTCAACTTTCATTTTTTCCTCTATTTGCACTTAAAATTACAGAGAGAAAGAAATAGTATTTTTTTCTGAAATATTCAGTGAGAATCGTTAGCAGAGTAGGTGCAGTCTCCCTGATGATTAAGAATGACACAGAAATGCCCCTCACAAAATCCAAGCAGGCAAGTCTTTTAGAAATGAATCAAAATGAAGTTCTAATAGTTGAGGGGCTTCCCTGTTAATATTTGAGCACAGATGTTTGCTCTCATTTAATAAGAGTGTCAGATTTGTTGTCAGAGAAGAAAGCAATCGGTGATGGCTGCAATAGCTTATAGAGGCTGAAGAGAGAAAAGACCGTGGCCAGATGGAGTGCAATTAAGGAGACATTACGGAATGGAAATTATCTGTTATGAAAAAGTGGAGAAGGTCATGGTGAAAGATTCAGAAAAATAGGAATATTAGAATAGATGCTAAGCTCCTATAGAAAAAAGAGCTCTAAAATACAGGGGCTTCAATAACATAGGAATTTATTTCTCTGTCAAGTAACAGTCTAGTGGTGAGCGGTCCAGGTTGGTGGGGCAGCTCTCCTGTCTTCAAGCGGTCATTCAGGGACATTATTTGTTCCATCTTGTTGCTTCTCCAATCCCTAGGATGTTGTCCGCACTAATTGTTTGAAATCGGATCAAGTAGAGGAGGAAGAACAGAGATGGAGGGCAAGCAAGCAAATTTCTCTTAAGCAAATGATATAGAAAGTGCAGGCATCTCTTGCATTCACACTCTTCCACTTCCATGGATGAGAGCATGGTCACAACTGGCTGCAAAGTAGCCTGGGAAGTGCAGGCTCTAGCTGAACATCCATGTGCCCAGCTAAAATTCCACTATTAGGGAAGAAGAAAAGAAAGGATTTCTGGTAACCACCAACAATTTGCCACGCCAAGTGAATCCCTATATAGGGAAGAAAGCTCCTGAAAAGTATGGAAACTAAGGTCAATAATGTCTTTCCCTAAGAGCCCAAAGCCATCTTTGTGGGTTACTGGCCAAAGGGCAAGTCTCTGAAGTCTGGCACAATAGCACAAATGGAGCCTCTTAGTTACCACCATAAAACTTCAACTATTGTTGAAATCGTTTTCTTTTTCCTACCTCCCCAAGGATTCTTGGTGAAAGCACAGAATATTTTCTTTGACTTTCTAAGAGAGACAATCTACACTCTCTCTTTTAATGCTCTGAAAGATTAGCTCTGCTCAGGGATATCCTCAAATCTCAACCCTTTTCTTTTTCTCCAGAGCCTTCTTCAAGTACTTCATTGTTTCCCCTCACAAAGGAAAACAAGGCTAACTCTCTCCAAAGGGGCCAAGGACTCTTAGTTCTTTCATTCTGTCAGAACTCTTTGGGAGCCCAAAAAGCTTAAATAAAGATTGGAATTTGTTGGCTTATGTAAATTAAAAGTTCAAGGGACACACTATAGGTACACCTTGATCCAGGGGTTCAAATTATGTCATCAGGATATTATCTCAATCCCTTTATGTCTCTAAGTGTACTTTTCTGACTGTTGGCTTACCTCTTTGGCAAGTTCTCATTCATGGTGGCCTCCAACATTTCAGGCTTTCAGTTTCACAACTCCAATTGTAACAGGAAAAGAGAATACAGCCTTTCTCATCAGCTCAAGCAAAAGTACCCAGGATTGTACATCATTGGCTCTGATAGGATCACTGGCTCATCTTTGAATTAAACAGACTGACTGTGGAATTGAACGGCCAGGACCACACCATAGGAAAAGGTTAAGTCAACACAAAACACTAGAAAGGAATATCAAGGTGCTGTTAGCAGAAGGGAGAACGGAGGCTGGGCAACAAAATAACAACACATGTTCTCTACCCATCCACTTGCCTATGGAGTTGACAAATCTGAACTAGTGTTAGGGTGACTCTTAAATACCTGCCTTTGAGTAAGGATATTCTCTAAAGTCCTTTAAACTACATAGTTTCCATGAGTCTTTCTCTTGCAGTGTCATTCTCCAAATGTTTGTCATTATCAGGTCCCATGTCCTTTTACCTTGAGGGCAGGCACATGCCTTCTTACTGAGACCTACTGATCATGAGTCACGTCACAGTACTTGAGTTACATCATAGTCATTACCAGTTTGCAATTGTAACTCTTTGCAGTTTTGATTTTACAGCCCGCTTCCACTTTCTGTAACTTCAGGCCTCATTTTATTTCTAATGCAAATGGATTACTTTTTAAAAAAAGTTTCATTACCCTCTTTAAGATAATGAGGGACACCAAGACTAGAGCATCCATAGCTAGAGTAATTTGTAAAGGATTTCAGGAAAGAAAACCTCCTTTATTTCTTAAGCAGAATAATAGACCTCTCCAAGATTCAGTACAGATTGGTCCTATCGACAAGTGGTTATACACCCTAGCATATTCTCTAAGCTTGAAACAGATAAGACGTTTGCCACAAAAATAGCAAGACCTTGTTCACATTAATGAGGATTAAATAGGGAGCAGGGAATCTAGGTTACCATTGTTCTCTTAGAGCAAGCTAGATTAGTTGGGACTTAAACAATGTAGTGTTGGGTGAGGTGGTTATAACACAGACTCTGAAACTTTTTTCCCTAGGTTGAAATTCTACTTCTACCACTCACTTCCTATTTGACCTTAGATAAGTTACTTGACTTCACTATTTCTTCATTTCTTCATCTATAAAGTGAGACCAATAACAGCATTGACCTCACAGAGCTGATGTGATCCTTATATGAGTTAATAGGTATAAAATGTTTAGAAGAGTGTGAGAACTATGAAATTAAGGTAAGAGCCATGTAAGTGTATAGTAAGAACTCTGTTCGTTATTAGTTAATTTTTCACAAATATTCATATATCCATATTCAAAGAACAAAGTGAGAGAAGTATTATTCAGTAGCAAATTCCTTGAAGAAACAACCAAAGCACAAAACCCACATTTTCTTTTTATGAATCTTGCCTAAATTACCCACATCTGAGTAAGAAAGTGAGAATGACATACTAATGGAAAAACAGGCTAATAAGCCTACCCTAGTTTCTCATTCAAGAGGTGGAATAATTTATGGGAAAGCTCTCAAGGCTTCTAAATGCTGCATTCAAATCACTATATGGAGAAAGCTACAAAATCAAATTCCAAACAATGAAAACATCAGTTTCTTAATGGAACAGTTCCAACCATCTGGCATTCATATGTTGTTTGCAGGGGCGGTTATTGTGCAGACATAATGACCCAGTCCCACCTCTAGGCAAGAAGCTTTCATGAGGGAAGTTTACCCTGGCCATTTGTAGCTGGTTAATGTTACCAGAAGAGGTTTTTTTTTTTTTTTTTACTGTTCCACTGTTAATGTTTCCAATTTGGACTTTTTTCAAGAGAACGCAAATAGAAGGAGCTTCAAATATATTTGTAGAGTGCAAGAGAATGGGCAGGAGATTTCAACATCTTGGAAAGAAATTTTTCTTCAAGGCAGTTTTTAAAAAAGAGGTACCCTCTTACATATGCTGGATACAATCTTGATTATAATCAATTATCTCTTCTAAACAGGTTTAAATTAAATATTGGATAATTCTCTTAGTACACATTAAAAGCTGATTTTGAATAAAACTTGGAACACAGAAAAAAATGGCATTTCATTTTTCTTTGAATGAACTGTCAATTTCCTTAGCATATTATCTTCTCCCTTTACATGGAACTTGACCTGTAGTTGAAGGTTCATTCATTCACTTAAAATTAATTAACCCAACAAGTATTTACTAACCCTTTACTAAGTATTGGATACTACTGAATTAGGCATAGTTATTTAACAGAGTGTAAAAAGATGAGTTTTTAAGAAATGAGAACAGGTGTGTTATGAAAAGGGCAGATTGATAAAAAACTGTTAAAAGCATGAGAGATTTTTTTGAAAAAGGTAATTGGATAAGATGAAAAAGAAGATGGAAGACAAAAGGGAAACATGCAAACAAATTTAAAATTCAATGTAAGTAAAATTGACATTGGAGTGACTAAAGAGAAAAAATGCTGTAGGTAATAGAATCAATCATGTGGATTTCACACTTTATAAGCTCTCCTAAGAGGCAGGGGGAAAACACAAAGAGATAAAAATGACAAGATGGTAACTGAATGGAGAACAGAGCAAAATGAGCCAATGTATGGATAAGGCTATTTCTGAAGAAGACAGAACAAAGAAAAGAAAAGGCAGTGATTAACTATATAGTAGAAGAAAACTTTCCTGAACTTATTCTATAAAGATTTATAAACCTGTTACATAAAGACCTATTTTTGTAGATTTGAAGGAGTTTCTAGGTTACAACATAGTTTTCTTTTTCCTTTTTGAAGAGAATAGAAAACAGTCAAAGATATGCAAAGACTAAAATACATACCACCCATAAAGCCTTGTTGAAAAGTGCGAAAATTACTCCAAGTGACTGAGTTGTACCAAAGTGAGAGCATTTAAAAATTATTGTTAAGAAAAAGGATGAAATGAATAATTAAGCATTCAGCACCAGAAACTAAAGAGGATTACAAACTAAACCCAAGGGAGGCAGTAGGAATGATTTGACTCTAAACAAAACAATGAGATACACACAGCAGAAAATGAATAGCATTGATAAATATATCCTATATATTTCTTTTTCTAAAGAGTAAAAAAAGACCTTTATCAAAGCAAATCGTTAGGAAAATGAAATATTAATCTACAGTACTAGGATAAACAAAGGGGTAAATACCATAACAATTCTAATACAAGCAACTTGAAAATCTTAACGAAATGACTATTACATGACAGTTATTTAAGCATAAACAGTAAGTTAACTTAAAAAGGACAGTGATTGTGGAAGATACTTATTATGGGTTGGGTTCCCTAGGAAGTAGACACTGAGGCTGAGTGAGGAATGCAAAGGGTTTATTGGAAAGTAACATCTATGAAAGAAAAAGGTAGAGAAGCAGGTTAGGGTAGGGGGAGCCATTAGACCATGATACAGACCCAAAAAAGTTTTGCTAGCCCACTATGAATCTTGGGAGCAAATATGGTCCATTGGAGAAGTCTCTCACTGGACAGTAATAGCTAAGCCCTTGTTCAGTCATTGACCATCGTCCACCATGGGAAGAGCATGATCTTGGCTGTCACTTTGCTCATTCATTGGCTGAAGGGATACCCTAAGAAGAGGGTGGCCTCACCTCAAAAGCTACAGACGACACTGAAAGTGCTAAAAGCCATGGACTATCTGCTAACCACACTCTTTCCAGCTGGTCAGTGAGTTCTTTCTTCAAACAGATCTGAATGGCACGTCTCCATGTCTGCCATAGTCTACTCCTTGCTTCACATGGATCCACGCCTCCAAACTTGCTGAGGAAGCAGCACTTCCAGGCATCTAGTGGGCCCCTCTTCCTGAGGAAAAACTTAGAAAAGGGAAGTGAGTGGGATTAACTACAGCCTTCATCATTGCAGTTCACCTCAGGGCCACAATTGGTACTTATTCCCTCCTCTCATGAATTATATATTCTAAATTCCCCTCACCTTCAGCTAACACCTCTGCCAGTCTTGGTAACTTACATGGTGAGGCACAAACCTCATTCCTCAGGGGTCTGTGTCCTTGGTAACCACACTCTTCTTTAGTTGCTATATTTGTTTATTCACAGTCACAATCAGGGAAGGGAGTACCAAGAGGCACCCACCTGGGCCACGTGAGTTCTGCACATTTTCCTCCATGTCCTCATCTAATAACAGCAGCCCTATCTCCTCCTGCTAATTATCAGGGTGAATTATCCCTGAAGGGATTGTGACTGCACTTGCCTGCTGGGCTCTAGACACAAGGACCCCAAACTGTCCAGGCAGCAATCATAGTGTGTAGTTCAATGGAGCTTTTGCTGTAAGACTTTTGATTCTGGTAAGAGTGCAGAATGTCTACCTTGCAGATCCCAGAGTTGTGTGGAGAGAAGCACAAAGTCACACAGTAGGTCATTGAGAGTGATGTTCCCACCCTCTAACTTCATGGACTCATGTATTTTTCCTATTGGCAACAAGGCACCACATAAAGGTCTCTGATCTAATGCATATACTGAATCCTGAAAGATGGTTCCCCATCATGGTAGGGTACTATCTCCAAGTTGGTGCTTCAGCTTTGTCTTCAGCAGGACATTCTATCCCTCTGCAGGAAGCTTCTGGATAGAGCAGTATGTGATAAGACCATATGATTCATTCTTGAACTCTCTTTACTGTAAACTAAAAGCCTTGGTTGAATGTTGTGTGGGATTCCATGCCTGCGGATCAGGCATTCCAAAGGGCCTGGATTGCGATGCTGGTTGAGGTCCTGAGGGCAGGACAGGCAATGCCATATCCAGAATAGGTGTTTATTCCTGTGGAAATGAACCAAAAACCCTTCTAGAATGGAAGAGGCCCAACATAGTCAACTTGCCACCAAGTTACCAGTTGGTCTCCTAGAGAAACAGTCCATACTAGGGGCTCAGAGTTGGTCCATGCTTATGTCTATGCTTGGGGCTTTGAACTGGTCCCTATTGCTGGCAGTTTGGACATTCAGAAGCAGCATTAGAGGAATCAGCTTTGGTAAGTGGGAGTCTGCACTGTTGGGCCTATGCATAGTCTCCCTCTCTGCCACGGTGGCCACTTTATTCATGTATCCATCGTGCAGGTGACAAAGGCTGGCTCAGCATTCCTGTTTGTGGAGATGAATGGGAATTCTACCTCTTCCCTCTCCTTTACTAGTTGGAAGGATTACGGAAAAGGGAGGATCATGTTCTTTCAAGTTCATCTTGGAATAGATTATGACACAGTGTAACATACACTTGCCAAAACCTATCCCTAACGGGTCAGATCCATGCTCTCTAAGTCTAAATTTCTACAGGCCAGTGCAGATCTCTCCCTGGCAAGAAGTCCACTTATTGTTATTGTTGTTAAGCTTTCAGAAACTTAAAGTCCCAGAAACGGGTTTTAAAGATAACTTTTCACAGACACTTTTCATGATATCTTCTTGGAAATTGGAGATAAATTAATCTCATCAGCAAATTCTATCCAGGCTCACTTGCTACCACTTCCTTCCTTCTGATGATAGTGCATCTTCCCAGGGGTTTTCAAGTGTCTTCCGTTACTGTTTCAAACTCCTTACACTCCATCTGCGCTCTGAAATGAGCAGTGACTTCTGCGAGGTCACCTCTTGTTTGCATGGCCGTATCTTATATCAAATTGGTTCTTATTCTAGGGTTTGTAATCTTTCCATGGTGCAGACACAAGGTGGCCAAGGGTTCTTAACAATCATGGCTAAGAACTCCATGCTTAGTGGATGTTATGGACTGAATTGTGTCTCCCTAAAATTCGTATGTTGAAATACTAACCCCCAGTACCTCAGAATGTGACTGTATTTGGAGATATGGCCTTTAAAGAGGTAATCAAGGTAAAAATGAGGCCATATGGGTGGGCCCTAGTTCAATAGGGCTGGTGTCCTTATAAGAAGAGGAGATTAGGACACAGACACATGCAGGCTGAGGGGAGGCCAAGTGAAGACATGTGGAGAAAACCACCATCTGCAAGCCTAGGAGAGAGACCTCAGAACAAACAACGCTTTCAACATCTTGATCTTGGACTTCTGGCCTTCAGAACAGTGGGACGATAAATTCTGTTGTTTAAGCTACTCAGTACTGTAGTACTTTGTTATGGCAGCTTTAGCAAACTAATACAGTGGGTATGAGTCTCAGTCAATAAACTTAGATATTCAGGAAGTATTTTTCTATATTTCAGATTAAATTCTTACTCTGGATTTCCCATTCCTCAGGGTTCGTGGGTAAACATGAGCTCAGTTCTTTTGGAGTTTTCTTCCATTCTTAGAGAATTACACACACCTATCCAGGTCAGTCACCATTCCAGAGTTTTATATAATGTCAGTGTGTTCAAGGGGCCCATCTAGGATTGGTCCTTAGAGGTTGCCTCTAAGACTTCCTTTGTCTAAGTCCACTGCTGCCATGCTACCCATGAGACATGAGCATCTGTTACTGAGCTATTCTAGGTGCCATCTACCTAAACAAATTTCGCAGTCTTTCCTTCTCAAGGGTTTTGCATTCTTCCCACAGCATTGCCAGGAAGCAGGGCAGAGGTGCCCTCTGATCTCAGGATACAGACCTCTCTCTGTCGCTCTTCCACTCGAAGAGTATTGTTTTTCCCTCGAGTCTATACATACCACTCTATGCCTGTGAATCCCCTTCTTCTAAAACCTTAGGCATTCTGTAAAAATTTTTGGCTCTTCTGTTTTCTGTTTTGCCATATCCTTTCCTGAGCAATGAACACAGAGCATATGACTGACTCTTCAACAATGAGAGAGAAGAAAGTAGAAACACAGGGAGAAGAAAACATGGAATAAAAATCTCAGACTACAGTCCCGTCATATACCTATTCTATCCCACTAAAGACAGAAGAAACTATACAGTATTGATTATAGAAATATATTTTATGGTTGTATAGAATTAGGATACTAGCCATGGAAAATCACAGTCTTTATACATAGGAATATCTATTGACTTGTTTACTATAAAGTTAACTTTTATAAGATATGTTTATCATGTTTCTTGGTTTTACACAGGAGTACAATCATTTTCTGCTCTTAGATGTTGTAGCGCTCATATGTGTTTAATCACAAAGGTAGTCCCCAGAGAATACAATGGCTGAACATTCTTTCATAATAGTTTGTTTTAGAAATACCATTGTATGGATAGACCCAAATAATTTCACCTGCATTAAAAATTTATTATTTACAAACAATAAATTGCACCCATCTTAAGCGTTCAGTTCAGTGGGTTTGAACAATTGTATACACCCACGTTACCACTACACAAAGCAAGATATACGACATCTCCCTCACCCCAGGAAGTTCCCTTCTGTGTCTTTTCAATCCCTACTCCCTAGGCAATCATCGTTCTGTTTCTAACATCATAGATGAGTTTTGCCTGGTCTGGAACTTCATAGGAATGCAGTCATATAGTAGGCACTATTTTGTGTCTGTCTTCTTCTGTTTAACCTGTTTTTGAGATTCACCCATATTGCTGTGTATGGCGGGAGTTTGCTCTTGATATTGCTGACTAGTCTTCCATTCATATCCATTCTCTTTTTAAGCCAAAGTAACTAGTAGATTCCCAAAATTTAGTGGCTCAAAGAACAAGGAATATCTTTTCACATAAAAGTCCAGAGAGGGTGTTCATGTCAGTAGGGAGGCTCTTCTTCACGTGGCCACTTAGTATCAGGACTTAGGGCTGCCTGTCATCTTCAAGCCATGGGTTCCAAGGTTGGTGTGGGCATCACCATCCCAGTCAACCCAAATGGACAAAAAGCATGAGGGAGCACGTGTGAGAAGATTTTAGGGAGTCCTAGAATCTGCAGAAATCATTTATGTGTACATTCTACTGGAGAGAACTCTGTTATGTGGCCTCAACTACTTACTTGCAAGAGAGGCTGGGAAATCTAGCCTAGCGGGTGCCCAAGAAGGCAAGAATGGATATTGTTGTTAGAGGCCTCTGCTATGATAGGTATACTCTACATTTATCTGTAGAGCAGTTTCATAGCTTTGATTAGATTCTGAAAGGGGTCTACATTAAAAAATGTTCCAGGGGCTGGCCCGCTGGCATAGTGGTTAAGTTCTTGTGCTCTGCTTCGACAGCCCGGGTTCACAGGCCTGGATCCTGGGCATGGACCTACACACCGCTCAGCAAGCCATGCTGTGGCAGTATCCCACATACAAAATAGAGGAAGACTGGCATAAATGTTCGCTCAGGGCCAATCTTCCTCACACACACACAAAAAAAGTTCCAGAGCCTCCTGTTAAGGGACCACTAGTACTGCTGATTCCACCTTGCTCTAGAAGATATAATAAGCTATCAAGTCAAAACAACAGGATAACATAAAATATACATGGCTTAGGAAAACCCTCTGACGCATTTTTGCCCAGGGTGGCCCAAAACTGTTAATATTCCTTGGAATACTCATTGCAGGACTTGAGGCTGACATCATATCAACTACTGGAATTCACACAAATCCAGCATATTAGAACCAGCCATATTTTATTTGAAAGAAAGGAGCAGACTCTTTTATGGTTTGCGCTTTTTGTAACTTGTATAAGATATTCTTCTCTACCCTGAAATGATGACTATATTCTAAAAGTTTAGAAGTTTTATTTTGCAAATTTAGGTCTTTACATCATTAAGAACTTATATTTGTTTACGGTGTGAGGTAGAGATCCCACGTTATTTTTTTAATTTAATATCTATAGAGAGAGTGCTAATTATCTCATGTTTTTAATTTTCTCGAATCAATAATTTTTGGTACTTTACATTTACTAAAAAGAATCTATTTTATATAAGCTGTTAAATGTCACAATATTCTCTTAGTCTTAAAATTCTACTGAAACTATAATTATAATCTCATTCATAGTCTTATTTCTTTTCTCTTTTTTCCCCACTACAAGTCTTACTAGAAATTTACCAATTTTGTTTTATAGAACTAGCTTTTTGGTTTTTTTAAATTTATTTATTTATTTATTTTTTTGGTGAGGAAGATTGGCCCTGAGCTAACATCTGTTGCCAATCTTCCTCTTTTTTTTTCTCCCCATAGCCCCACTGCATAGTTGTATATCCTAGTTGTAGATCATTCTAGTTCTTCCATGTAGGATGCTGCCACAGCATGGCTTGATGAGTGGTGTGTACGTCTGCGCCAGGATCTGAACCAGCAAACCCTGGGCCACCGAGGTGGAGCTTCTTTGTATCCAGGTCTATTTTTAGCTCTAAAATTACACATGTAACAGAAAGATGTGATAAGAAAAAGGTGAGCAGGCGGTCACTGTGTTTAGGATTTTCATTTCATTGCAGTCTAGTCTTCATACAGGGCTGCTGTACACACAATTCCAACTTCTCCCCATTTCTGGAGTTTTCTTGTGCCACTTTTACCCTAAAGAGTGTTATTTTTATTTTATTTTTTTACTAAATTGGGCCACCTCACCCACCTCTGCCACTGGCCTTTTAAAATAGAAAGGTTTCCTAAGGAGAATGAGGGGAAAAACACCAGAGAGGCACAAATACCCCATTTTAAGGAGGAAGAAACCTACGCCGGGGGGACCTGAAAAACCTTCCCAGGCAGGCTGAGTTCGCTCAGGGCACTGTTTCACCAAAATATATTCTTTGACTCTGTCTACATTAATAGACTGGGGGGAAAGTTTCCAACAGATCTTTTTGCTGATAGCTTTGATTATTCTGTAGTAGAAAATTTCAAAGGCTTTTTGCCAGACGGAAGGGAACGTGGGAAGGAGGAGAGAACTGGCATGACCAGCAAACCCTTCTGGATAAACAGTAGAGCCCACAGCAGTGACAGCAATTTTTTGGTCCTAAATGCTTTGCAAATTATAATCCTTAGACCACTTGATAACATCAATAATCTGACAAAAAGTCTACAGTATCCTTTAAGATATTAATGTAAACTCTGCTTGAAATACGCTTCATTAAAATTCTCTTCATTTGGCAGAAAATGTTTGTTCTCACTTTGACGGCACCAGCTATCTTTGGGTCTGGCTCTGCTGAAGTCATTTGAAGAAACAAATCTAGAGAAACAAAGCTTGGCAGAGGTTAAGAGAGAAGGCCTAGGCCAGAAAGCATTAGGGTGACAATCCAAGAAAGGGAATAAGTCTGAATGGCCAGAGGGCCACAGACAGATAAAGACATTAGAGAAAGCATATCAAGGTAACCTTCTTCATCTCCATGGAAACAACCTCATCCACTCGAGTGTTTCAAGAAGCTTGTTCAAATATATTGTCTTACTTTGATAAAGACAACTTGGAACCCAATACAGTAGACTGTACTGGTATTAATATCCCGTTTTACAGATGAGAAAACTGGCTGACTTGGAACACCACACTAGTTTTGATGGTTTCATTTCTGTGCTGAACTGGATTCTGTATCAGATTTCATTTTCTCTGTCCTTGTACACTGGGTGTACAACCTACATTTGACTTTAAAGTTGTTGACCTAAAGCTGGCTGCAGAGTAGTCTCATTCAGACAGGTCCACGCTTGTCACGAAGACAGGTCTGTCCAGGCTGACCTTGTGTTTTGTTCTCCATTTCATTTTAGGCCACAGTAGACCAAATAAACAGGAAATCAAGTGTTTCCCGGCAAATAACTTAGAACTCTGAACCCACATGTATTGTGAGGACAGAATTCCCCACTTGATGTTAGAAATCACCAAAGAGTAGTTAAGCATTTAATGCATAGTTAAAGCAGAAGCAGCCGTATTTCTTAAGATGGTAAGAGAGAAAATCAATATATTGAAAAATATTCAAGCTAAGTGGTAGACAAGAAACTCATTTGCATTTTTGATGTATGAGGAAGGACGAAACGTTAAAATAATTAATTTTTAAATTAAGTAAATAATTATTTAAAAATATTTATTGATATTAGTAATATAATAATTTAATTATTTTAAATAACAATTTTAAATATTCTTTTCATTCGATATAGAAGTTTTGGTATTGAGAAATCTAAAAGTAAACGAAAGGAGTGTGACAGGGAAATTAGTTAAGTGATTTTCCTGAGTTGGGTAGGGCTACGGTTGACAATAAAAGCACCTTTCAATATATTCTTATTTTCTTACCAATATATACATTTTATTATACTTAGATTTTATGGTGGATGTTTTCCTATTCATCCCAATATAACACTTCTTAGAGTTTAAGATCAACTCCTCTCATTGTGAGATAAGAGTATCTACACGAACACATGAACATAGCACTGTGCATGTATTAAAATTTCTATTTTTTTCACATTTTAAATGGATTATTGTAAAACAAATCATAAATTGGTAGGAAAGGAGAGGAGCCAGAGCCATTTAAAGGTCATTTTTTAGAAAAGGGGATTTGATGGGTTGTTTTAAAAAGGAAACAGCTTCAGATAGTAATTGGCTAGCAGCCAGGGCTTAACCTTGAGCATCCCGTGGAAACCACAAGGTGACCACAGTCAAGGTTCTAAGCAGTGACGAAAGGGAGATGGTTATGTTCCCCTTGAAGCATACCTCACTGGATGTTGAAAAGTTTCCATCCCTTGCAAGAAGTCTTCCCCTCCCCGCCCACTGCGGTTTACAGTGACCTCTCCTTTCTGCAAAGCCCAAGATTCCCGAATGACCACCACCATTGCAGCCCTCCCTCGCTGTTCTGGGTTTCTTAGACGCAGCGGTATCAGTCCAGCCGAGGCCCCTGTCCTACTGCTGTCGTGCCTCCTAAATGACGTTTCAGGCGCGAGTTCACTGAGTTTTCACTTCTAAGCAGCTACTTTTGGTGTGTGGCGGCTTCAGCAGTGGCGCGAGAGCCAGAGAATTGCCAACACTCCGGAAATCCCGGGAAGCCACGGGTGGGAGGTGGGCGGCGGGTGGCCCGGCTGGAGAGCTCCTGATTGACCGGGTATTATAGGACCAGGGCGAATCTCTGTGGCTGTCACTTTCTGGAGAACAATCCCCAGGCCTTAGTCCCGCGCCGCTCCCGCCCACACCTCCAGGTGTGCATTCCCCGCCCTTAATTACTCTCCTAAAATTGATAGTTTGCACTTGCGAAGTTACCCTGGGAAAGCGGAAGAGAAATTTATAATCATGGATGTGGAGATGTAGGGGACACTGTCACACTGCTTTGGTCTGCAGACCCAGTCAATCGAAAACTCACAAGTAGAAACGTGTACACCTTTCCGGCAGCAAAGTCGACTCTTTCTTTGCAGCCTCCACTGAAAGGCTGCGCTGGGAGAAACTTGGTGCCTTCTGGAAAGTTTAGAAACTGAACTACGAGAGAGGCCATAGTTCAGGGGTTTTGCAGGCCCCGCGATGTTTTCTAGAGCTTTTCGAGTGGGAAGAGAAGAGCGACAAAATGAAAATGCAACTTCTGCGGGAGCCCACCCGGGTCCCGCGAGCCGTCGGGCGCAGAGGTGAGGGCGGGAGGGGCTGGGCGTGGGGATCCGGAGCGGGCGGCTGCGGCTCTCCAGTCGTGGGTGTGTCTGATGGGGTTGTGGGGTCGGTAAGATAATGAATGGGAGGTTTAGGTTACCCCCCCTCCCTTCCCCCGCCCTGCAGCCAGGGCAGGAAGTTTGGCCAATGAATGGGGGAGGAGGAGCTCAGAGAGTAGGGGAGCAGGGGGCTTCACTCCAGGTAAGGAAATGAGCTAGGGGGCGGGAGTCTGGGGGTGCGGGAGTTGCTGACTTGTGCTACGTGGAGCAAGCAGAAAAGAAAAAAGGCGGAGGAAAAAGGAGGCTGGCGTCCGCGCCGCTTCTTTGGCCCTCCCTGGCGCCCCCTCCCCCGCCGCCCCTGCCAGCGCGCCAAACCCCAGCAGCTGGAGCAGAGCGGCGGCGGACGCTCCCCGAGTTGCGACTCCCCTGTCCCCCAGCGGAGCGCTGCCTGGAGCTTGGGCGGTCTGGGCCCCGGCGCCGCGGAGCCCTCCCCGCCAGTGCGCGGGACCCCGGCGGGGTGGGCGCAGGGGGCGGCCCTGCTCCGGGCGACAGCCGAGGGGCGGGCGGAGGGCCGGGCTCGGCTGGCTGTGGGGATCGACAGAGCAGCCCGGGGCCAGCCCGGGGGCGGAGGCAGCTGGACGCGCAGCGGCGGCGGGCGCAGGTAAAGCGGCAGGCGCGGCGCGGGGCGGGAGACTGCGCCCCCCCCGGGCGCGGAGCCAGTGGCCGCCGTGTCGCCTCCGCCGCCAAACGGCGCGCTCGGATCGCGCTGTCCCGCGGTGGACGGGCTTTGTGGCTGTGCGTGCCTGGGGGTGTGTGAGTGAGCGTGTGTGTGTAAGTGTGTGTGTGTGTGCGCCTGCTCGCTTGTGTCGGGTGTGGGTGGCTGTGCGTGCTTGCGAGCCGGCCTGCAGGAGGCGAGGCGCTCCTGGCCTCCCTAACCAACCAGTTCACTGAACCCCGGGAGAGAAGTTGCCGCAGCCGCCGGGACCGCCGGCCCGCCTGTCCCCTGGCCAGGTCAGTGCGTCCCCGGGGCCCGCGCTCTGCGCAGTCTGCGGCCCGGACCCGCCCAAGTGACACGTAGGTGGCCTCCGGTTACCTGGATCTGGGGTGGGGGGGGGCACGAGAAGGCTTGCGCGGGGCGCTAGAAATTGCCCCAAAGCCGCGTCCAAGTGGA
Organism: Equus quagga; assembly: GCF_021613505.1. Lineage (NCBI taxonomy): Eukaryota > Metazoa > Chordata > Mammalia > Perissodactyla > Equidae > Equus > Equus quagga. The sequence continues at coordinate 73,939,362 of NC_060267.1, read as the reverse complement.
CGTAGACCGCCGGGGGTCCCCACGCCCAGCAGCGCGGAGCTCCCGCGCCACTTGCTTCTCACCGACCGACTCAGCAGTCTCTCCCTGGCTGAGGACTTGAAACTTAAAGTTTCTGTCCAGACGCCTAACAAACACGCTTAGCAAGTAACTGGGAAATCTAAGGCAAGGGAGTGACCTGGCTTTGAATCGGTGGTTTTGAAATCGACGGCCTCATTTGGTTTTTGTAGGACTAGTTTGTTGTGAATGGATTGAAAATTTATTCTTGTTTTTCTTTGCTGCCATTTGGCCTTTGATGTGTAAGAATGACGGCATCCAGGACTTGTGGCTGCCTTCAGTCTGGGGCCTGAGGTTGTGGATCTCTGCTGCTCCTTCTGCTCTTCTTTCTTTCTTTTCCTTTATGTTGAAATCTGTGGATGTTCATAAATGTGGGTTTCCAGTGAACGCTCGCTTGTTGAAGTTTCACTATGAATGCGTTGTTTCCCATTGGAATAGATACATATTTGCAAACATGAATTTGGAAAACATGTAACTGCAGTTATGAGAGCAAAATCCACTATTCCTTCAGGCCCTAACAGTCCGTGTTTTTCACCTATTTGCATAAGATGTCGTTTGCCCAGCGTAAGCATAACTGGGAAGCCAGAGGTCTGTGATTCAAAGCCTGCAAACTGCTAAGTTCTTCTAAGTTCAAAGCTGTTTCTTTGTCAAATACAAGAGTAAGCCCCAAGGAAAAAGGGTGTATACTGGAGTTATGGCTGTTTGGACCAAACTAAATTGCATTAACACACACACACACACACACACACACACACACACACACACACACACAGATATAATGCCATCTAGTTGTTTCTGCCTTTGATTCTCCAGATTTGGGTAGGAGTGAGCATATTTGCCCCAAATGCAAAATTGTAAATAACGATCAGCCTTGTAAGTATGTTAAGGCTGCATTTTTCTTGATAGTGTTTAATTTGAGGATAAAGAAGCTAAGTATTAAGAGAAAGAAGTAGTGTGTGGAAGGCACGGGCTGAGGGGCCAGGCAGGAGGACTGGGTTGTCATAATCCGAGCCGGCTCGCCTGCCGCGTCCCCTAGCGGTGCGACCTTAGCCAGTCAGGTCAGCTCATCCATTGTCTTGGCGTCCTCATCTGGAAAATGGAGGGGTTTGATGATCTTTGTCATTCCTCCCACCTCCCCAAATAGCTGGACACTTGTGGGTGGTTATCTCACGTTAGAACAGTAGGAAGGGAGTAAAGGGAAGTATGAACCGGTTCATCTAGGGTGTAAGAAAGGGTAGGAGGGCCAAGAAAGTGGAAGAAAACCAGCAGTAGGAGGTTCCTTAAAGGGGAAGAGCTTTGAACTGGGAGTTGATTTTCCTCTATTTTTTCTTTCCTGCTCCACCGGGGCATCAACAATACTTGTTCCCCCTCAGATCAGTCTTCCATTACCCTTATTATTTAAAGTGTGTGAACTTGCTTGGCCTTAAAATTGTCGTGGAGTCCAGGTGATCCCTGTCGTCTGACCTGACCAACTTCCTGTTGCATCGTTGTCTCTCAGGGTTCAGCAGCTGCCCAGTCCTGTGGGCGCTCAGCGGATCTCAGTGTCCCTGTGAATGATGGGAAACGATAACAGAGGCCGGAATGTAAGTTGCCCTTTCAACGACTTGCGTTTTGAAACTTCCATTTTTCATTTGAAACTAATATTCTCCCCAAAGTAACTTGATTTAAAAAAAAAATCATACCATAGACTTTTCAAGGTTTTAATCAATCTATTCTGTTAGACCTACTGGAAAATTCAGAGAAAGTAAAACTCTCACTTGCAATGTCTTTTTGATACATAATGACATTCAGCCTGAAGTTGGTGAGTTTTAGGGCCAAGAATCTTATTTCAAATGCTTAGTAAGGAAAGTTGCCATCTGGGCAGAATACACTGTGTCATTTTCACTGGGTAGCTGCAAGTGCTCAGCAAATAACAAGATTTAAAATTTCGTTTGAGGTCAGGATTTTAAGGTCTGTGCTTGATGTGTGGCCTGTCTTCCTTTTCTTTAATTTTTTTGGTACCCATATGCACACACACTTGAGTAACATGATTTATTTTAAAAGTGAAGTGTGATGTAATAAAACTTGGGACATAAGCTCTTGGTTTAAAGCCTGAAAGTTTGTTCTGGCCTTATTAGCTCAGCATCATACTATCTGGTTTCTTATTTTTACATATCGTGTTACCCCCCAAAATCCCTGTCGTGTTATTATTTAACTGTCTCTTGGAGAACTATTATGGATGTCTTAGAAAGTTGGGAGAAAAGGAGGAAATTTTAATTGGATAAGCAATTACTGAATTCCTTCTGTAGTGGGAGATCCAAGGATGATAAAAAGGAGGCTCTAGAAAGGGCTGCAGCGCAGAGAGAAAAGGTGCAGCTAACTTCAATATATAGCAGCTGGGTTGCATAACTAGGTGGCAGCTGTAGAATCTAAGAACCTTGGCATGCCAGAGGATGGGAAATTAAATTCTGACTCTGGGGAAGACTTCACAAAAAGGATTGAAGGATGAAAATGATGTGTCTCTTAAAAGATGAATGGTGGGGAGTGAAGATACAGTCTGAGTTGGGGGGGAATGAAGGCTGGAAAGATACAAAGAGGTAAATTATGGGGGACCTTGGATGTTACTTTAAGGAGTTGTGCTACATGGGGATGGGAAGGGAAATATTAAATATTATTTAATCCTAAGATGCAGGCAGACGTTGAGTAACACATTGGGGCATAGTGAGGGGTGCGATGACTGAGAGATGACTGGGCTTTTATTCCATTCCATTCCATTGTAACTCAGGGCTAGTGAGTTTTAGAGCACTGCTGCCAGCTTATCCAGATTAGATAAAGGTTCTAGAATAAATGAGTACGCAGTTTCTTCCCCCATATTCCTCTCAAATTGATAGTGGTCTTTTGAGAAATCTAATTTAGTAACAATTAGTAATGCTACTGTCTTACATCTGGACCTTGTGAGGCCTTTTGAGCATGTGGGTTAAAATCACTCTCCAGGCACAGAGCTGACCAAGAAAGCATTGTTTTGTTTTGGGAAGGGCCTGCTAGTTAATGCTAATTTAAACATGACTCCAATGGCAACTGGCATTCTTGACCCTGTTTATGTTATACATAGTATTTAACCACAGTGGTTGACTATTTGTAGCGCAGAAGAGAGAATTATTATTAGCTTAGAAATGGGGCTCACGCCCTTGTAAAGGGAAAGGGGGATGAGAGAGAGGAGGTGGGGAGAGACTAGCCCCTGGGCACTGCAGTGAGGGCTGACACAACCCTGAACATCCTTTGTTAAGTTGGACCTCTGATAGAAGTGGCTTGCTCAAGGCTGGAGACTGAGACTTTGTTAAGAACCTTCTTTCTGGTCATCTGCTTTCCCCCCCCTGAATCTCTAGCGCTAAGGGGTCTAGCGCATTATCTCTCAGATGGAAAGAATCTCTGTGGGATCCATTTGGGAGAGACATTCAGCAGCGATGCAGGTTTCCTCTCACGCCCCAATCTCGCACAGGGGTCACAGGTGGGAGTGATGGCTTGTCAGCTGCATGTCAAAGGTGGAGCTGATTGGGTAAATCTTCTAATTGCCCTTGAATCTGGAGGTGCTGGGCTACCAAGGAGGTGGATAATGAAAGGAGATTAGGTCAGCTGCTTTTAACTGTCTTCTGAATACAATCGGAATGAATGATCCTTCCAGCAGTGGGTTTTATCTTCTGCAAGGGAACTTGGGTTTGGCATGTTTAATCAGTTAATTAGGTTTGTTAAGTTAAGGAGTCCGAGGTTAGTATCCTTTATTTCTTACAAGGATACATGTTTTTTTGGAGGGAAGGGAGGAGTGGTGATGGTGGTGATTTTATTTAAATTCACTGGCATTTCCCCCCCAGCAAGTTAATATGATTTCAAAGCAGTGTTGTTGTTGTTATTGACTTATGGGGAGGGGGCAAAGAAAATTGTCTTAATACATCTGAGCAGTGTTATAGAAACTTTAAACTTGAAGTTCATGTAAAATTCAAATTTCTTTCAGGAAGGCAAGAGGACTGTTTTACTGCATGCATGGATTTAGGTTATAATTTATTTTTGTGTTGCTGTTTTAAAAAGGTGATACAATGACAGGGCAGACTCTTAACTTTAGTCCAGTGCTAAAACAAACATGGATAAGCCTGAAGGAGGTAGATCAGCCTGTGTTTGTGGTATTTCATATGGAGATAAGGGAAAATGATCTCAAAACCAGCCTCTTTCTCTAAAAGAGAAAAAGAAAGTTTCACTAATAATACCTGGTCATGGGGGGCCAGCCCGGTGGCATGGTGGTTAAGTTCATGTGCTCCACTTTGGTGGCCTGGGTTTCACCTATTTGGATCCTGGGCATGGACCTACACACTGCTCATCAAGCCATGCTGTGGCAGCGTTCCACATAGATAAACTAGGAGGACTTACAAGTAGGATATACAAGTATGTATTGGGGCTTTGGGGAGAAAAAAAAGAGAAAGATTGGTAACAGATGTTAGCTCAAGGCCAATCTTCATCACCAAAAAAAAAAAAAAGAAAGAAAGAAAGAAAGAAAAGGGTACTTTAAGGAAAAAAATCCCCCAAAAACCTGGTCATGGATCTCTTCCGGGAGAGATTTCCAAAGTTGAAACTGTTAAAGGAACTTTTGTTCCTTATGGCCATCACGTGTGCCTATGCTTCTTAGGGTTTAGGATTCATTATAAAGAGAGTGCTACTGCGAGCCGTTCCTTTTTAGCAAGTTTCCCTTTATCTATTTTCTTAACTTTCAGAACAATGGGCTGGATTTGATTTCCTGTGAATTTGCTATACTCAATTTTTTTTCTCTCTGTTTAAGTAGTTCCCCTTGACCAACCCCTAAGCTGCCTTCAGTCTGAAGTTTTCCCCTAGCAGAAGGATATTCCTGGCTCTTTGGAAGAGAGATGATTCAGGGGCAGAGGAAACAAGTTCCATTCTACTGTAGCAGCACTTAATTGACCGCCTGCAGTATACCAAGCATTGTGCTAGGCACTGGGCACAGGGAGGGGCAGAGAAGAAGGCAGGATTCTTACCCTCCAGGAGGAGCATACAGGCATATTAACAGCTGATTGTAATTCGGTGTCGCAAGTGTGATGAGCGAGATAAGCACGTGGCACTATGGGGAGCACTAAGCGGGAGCCTCTGAGGGTCAGGGAAGGCTTCCGGAAGATTGGGATCTGGAAGGCCCCTAGGAGGTAAACCAAGAAACCTAGAAGAGAAGAAAGGGATCAAGATAGAGGGACTCAAGAGGCTTTCTCTTTCCAGTTTTGCAATTTCTGGGTAAGTCAAAGTTCCTCTCTTTTTACATCTGTAAAGTAGGAATAAGAACTGATATCATCTGGTTACTAATTCTAGTTTTCATTTACTTGTTCCTTAACTTAATCTTCTATTTGTTCATAAATTCATTCCATATTCAATAGATACTTGTTGCGCACCTATCATGTACGGGGGCCAGTAGAAAATGAGATGTCAGGTCCCTTCTCTCAGGGACCTTTCATTCTATCACACTGTGTTAATAATGGAAGCTCTTTTGAAATGCCTTCAAATACGGAGGATGATCTGATGAGTTATTCTTCAAATTTAGGAATATTTTGTTCAAACTAGTCTCTGTGTTTTCAGTTCAGTTAGCTTTTCCCGCTTAACTAAGAGGAGAAGAAGGGGGCAGAGCGTGGTAGTCTCATCTTGATTTTAGAAACTTGAAATGCTTTGCTCGGATTTACCTGTTGTCAGGTCTAGAGGCAGATGTAGCTGTGTGTTATCTGTAACTCTGACATGCTCCCATTTCATTTTGGATAGTCCTAATTCTGACCCAACTTGGGTTTGAGTTTCTGTATTCAGTTTATGACTTGCTTCGTAGAATAGTGCACATCTAGCGTTCATGGGAAGTCAGACCTATTTTGAAGTCAGGCTGTCAGGATACTCTCCTTTGTTAATGTGTCTTACTTGTTTCAGTCAGTCAGGGATATGAACACAGTAGAAAGTGTTTCAACCAGAAGTAGATAGCTGCATTCATTTATAACAATATATGGCTTTTGTAATGATTCAAACAATATAGATGTGTCTGAAGTAAATGTAATATCTCCCTCTGCCACTCCAACTGTACCCAGCTGATGTAACCCCTTTGTCATCAGTTACATAGCCTTCCATTTCTTGCCCTTTTGCTTATACAAACCTACAACGTTTGTTTATATATATTTAGATGTGTGTGGGTATGTTTGTGTATACCCATATATGTACGTGTTTGTCTCTGCACGTGTCTATCTGTGTGCACATGCATTCACTCCTGCCTCCATTCTCTTCGGTATTAGAGAGGCTGTTATTGAGGCAGCCACCCTGGGGCAGAAATTTCAAGTCCGAGGAGTCTGTGTGGCTCTTCTTGAATCGGTGCAGCATGATATTACTCAATTCAGAGTTCTTGCCAGAGCGATACGAATGTCTGGCTGTTATGAACGGGGGACAAGAAAACTGTTTCCAGCTGCGTGACAACCAAGAGAACACATATCACTGCTAAGAGGGTTATTTCCGCGAGAACTCTGCTTCATGTGGGTCTCGGGCAAGCGGAGGAGGGGCGTTTTGGAGCACGTGCTTGGCATCTGGGACCCTTTTGTTAGGTGGAAAACAAGGCATCTGTGGAAGGCCTATCAAGCACTTCTGGAGCCAAGAAGATAGGTGGAGTTACTCATTATAGGCAGTGTCATTGTGGGGGTATTAAACGAGGACCCCCTTCGAAGTCGGTAATCAGCAGATGATAAGGATAGAGTGTTCTTGCTAAGGGAGTAACACAGCTGAAACAGAATTGCCTTTTGCTAAGGGGCTGCTTTGCCATCTTGGACTATGATTTGTTGGGCGAGGGATTATTGTCCTGTCAAGAAAATGAGGCATTCATTCTGTACCCAGTATTTATTGTAGCTCCATGGAGAACTGCTTGCTTTACTTTCTGAGTAGACACAGAGACCTAAAGGTTCAAGGGCTAGGGCAGGATGGCTGACTTTTCCAAATTCAGAATCTGTTCTCAAGTCACCTTATCTGAGACCCTGTCCATTCAGTTTCATGCTGCTGAGATCTTTGAGCACTTCTGTGGTCAAGTCCCTGTGCTTGGCTGAGGACACTAAAATAAAAAAAAAAAAAGAAAAAAAGAACCACCAAGAAAGTATGATTCCTACTCTTAAGTAGCTCGTAAACAGAGAGAGCCATGGATACAATGCCTAAGGTCAGGCATGACCTTTCATTTCATGATAAGCAGTTCATGTTGTCCTGTTTTGTTCTATGGGTAGGATTTCAGCAATAAATATTATAAACCGAGGTTTAAACACAGTGCCATCTGAATATTTGAGGATGGAGAGAGGAACTCTGCCTTGGAGTAGAGGAAGGATTTGCAGAGAATTCTGGCCTCAATGGACACATTGGCTGAGAAACTCATTCTACACAGAAGAGTAATAATTAAGGCAGGCCCAGGCATTGCATGTGAGTGACAGGTCACCATTTGTGGCCGGGTGGTGGTATGCTTTGAGTCAATCTTGAAGGGCCAACCAAAGGGTGTTGGAAACTGTTGGGGACCAAAAAAGAGCACGTTGTTGCCATTAACAGAGAGAAGGGACGTGAGAGTATGAGGATTGTTCCAGCGAGGCGTGTCGGTTTTAGACATGTCTAAAACCAAGTAGGCAGAGATTTTCAGCTGGTAGTTGGAAATTTGAGTTAGAAGCTTAGCTGAGCAGTCAGAGCTTGGCAGTATACAGGAATAATTGTTATGTCCAAGTAAATACCAGTGAAATTTGTGTGATAAGCTGGAGAGATCTTTGGAGGGAGAAGAGTGATATATACTTGGGGTTTTAAAAAAATTATTTACCCCTGGGTTTATTAAGGTATAATTGACAAATAAAATTGTAAGATATTTAAAGTGTACAACGTGATGATTTGCTATACGTACGTACACCCCCACATCGATATGCCAGGTATTTTAACAGGACAACAAGGTGTTTGATTCTTTAAGTTATTTTTCCTTCTAGCAGGTAACTAAAGTGGTTTGTAGGTTATCAGACATTCCCTATGCATCCACTACGGCTTCTCTTGGTAAGGCAGTTCTGGCATGATACAAAGGAGATGGAGTTTCTGCTTGGTGTTCCTTTGGGGTGAATAAAAGCCCCTGTAACAATACATTCCGTCAAAGGAAAAAAAAATATCTTAAAATAATTGGAAGACTGGTGGTGATTTGGGGGCTCAGAGGAATAGCAAACATAGTTTTAATTTACTGAGGGACTAAGAGCAGTGAGTGTCACATACTGTCATTACTACAATAAAAGGCTGAAAAACTACTCAGAAAAACTTTGGAGACCCCAGTAGCCTAAAGACCACACTTTGACAAACTCCAACGGGTTCGTCATGGGAGCTGATAAAATCTGGTCAAGCAAATTTAAACTTTAATTGCCTGATTAAGGTAGAAGGAGGATACAGTGGAACTTTGCTCTTTACCTAATTAAAAAAACTTTTTCCAATTAAAAGTGTATTTCCATATTTTTTTTAGTTTAAATAAATTGAATAAACAGGAGGGGTAGCAGTGCCAAGCGTAGGAGGCATCTGCTCATGCAGTTTACTGTCTCTCCAGGGTCTGCTTCGGCTCAAGCCCATGTATATTATTCCCAGCTGCTGATGGAGCAGACTAGTTAATTGGATAGCACACATTTCATGATAAGCAGTTCATGTTGTCCTGTTTTGTTCTATTGGTAGGATTTCAGTCCCCACAATGGCCCAGGGTCAAATCAAGAGTTGTTTCTTTAAAGAAAAAAATGTTATTTTGCCAAAAAGGGAAGAATTTTGCTCTAAACTCTGAACTTCTGAGGGGTACCCTAGACCATTAGTATAAAGAAACATTGTATTTACATCTCTAATAAAGTATATTAGAAGATTACATTATGCAAGCAAAGGTAACCATGGAGAATTAAATCAATGGGGATATCAATAGAAAAATATCATCATAGGGGCTGCCCTGTGGCCCGGTGGTTAGGTTCATATGCTCTGCTTTGGTGGCTTGGGGTGTGCAGTTTGGATCCTAGGTGCAGACCTGCACATGGCTTGTCAAGCCATGCTGTGATGGCATCCCACATAGAAGAACTAAAATGACTTGCAGCTGGGATATACAACTATCTACTGGGGCTTTGGGGAGAAAAAACAGAGGAAGATTGGTAACCGATGTTAGCTCAGGGCCAATCTTCCTCACCAAAAAGCCAAAAAAAAGAAAACAGAGTAGAAATTAAGATAATGCAATTATAATTCAAGAAAAGATAGACAACTCATATGAAGCTAATGTAACAAGAAAGAACAATTGAAAAATAAAGACAAATCCATACATTATAAGAAATAATCACGTTGGATTATCCCAGTTGGGTTGTGCTTGGTTGAAAGCAATAGCAAAACCTATTAACATAGCAACATTTGAGTTTTTACTTAACAAAGTCTTAAGGTAGTTGGTCCCAGGGTTGGTTTAGTGGCTCAGCAAGATCTTAAAAATCTAGTTTCTTTCCGTCCTTTAACTCTGCCTTCCTCAGGGTCTTGGATTTCCTCCTCAGGCTCCTCCCCTCATGAACAGCTGCTGCAGCTCTAGATAGCCCATATTTTTTTGACACTTTCCGAAGTAGGAAGGTAGAGAAAGGGGCGAAATAGGCCTTCTCTCTTTTTTATTAGAGCTAAAATCTTTCCCAGAAATCTTCAACATATTTCTTATATCTCGGAGGTCAGAATAGATCACAGACCTGCCTCTGAAACGCTCACAAGCAAAGGAGAAATATTACATCATTGACTCAGACTCCTTCATGATTCTCCACGTGAGGCCCGGGTCCTAAACGAGAACAGAGGTCTGTTATCAACGAGGAATGGGAAATAGCTGTTGGATATTCAGCAAGAGCGTCCACTTCAATTATATTTTTTATGGATATGGTTTTCCTTATAACCATCTGAGAATGGAGAGTGTCAACTCTGTTCTATAGCTCTAGAATCCACTTAACGGTTTTGAAGTTATAATCTGAAATAATTTCACTAGTGGCTTTTCTACAAATTGGACTGATTGAAGATAAGTTCATCTTTAATATAACTGCCGTGAGCTAATCTATTACTTGTCCAGGGAAGCTTGCAGAGATGGGCAAAAGGAAAGCATGAACTGGTCAGGAAATTGAGTATTGAAGAAAAATTTGAAAGGTAATGACAAATACCTCTGCTTGTCTCTGGTCTTATGACAATAACCACAAGCACAAACTGGAACACCACATGCAGAGGAAATGATAGGAGGTTAAAGAACACTGTAAGAAATACATTTTCATTATTTCCTGGTCAAAATTCTGAAATTATGTGAGGGACCTTGTGTTAGACAGGGTTCTCGAAGAAACAGAACTAATAAATAGAACTAATTGCTAGTATATATTGTAAGGAACTGGCTCATATGATTATGGCAACTTGCAAGTTCCAAGATCCGTGGGGTGAGTCCACAAGCTGGAAACCCAAGAGAGCCAATGGTGTGGTTTCAGTTTGAGTGCTGGCAGCCTCAAGAATCAGGAAGAGCTGATGTTTCAGTTCAGGTCTGAAGGCAGAAAAAAGCTGATGGCCCAGTTCAAAAGCAGTCAGGCAGGAAAAATTCTCTCATGTGGGGGAGGGTCAGCTTTTTTGTTCCACTCAGTCCTTCAACTGATTGGACGAGGCCCACTCAGGGAGGGCAACCTGCTTCACTTAGTCCACCAATTTAAATGTAGTCTCATCCAAAGACACCCTCACAGAAACACCCAGAGCAAGGTTTGGCCAAATATTTGGACACTCTGTGGTCCAGTCAAGTTGACACGTAAAATTAATCATCACAGACCTGGTGAATCTTAAAAAAATATTTATTTCTGCCAACTTTGGAATAACCAGTGTAATTGCACTGAAGGCTAGTGAGTGTCCACACAGTCCTAGAATTTTTGTGTGTGTTATGATGTCTAATTTGTGAAAAGAGCAAAATTAAACACAGTTCTTTGATAGTTTTTCCATCCTCTGCTCTACTTATTGGTATATGTGTTATGTATATTTAGATGGAAAAAAATAAGATTCAGAGGTGAAGAAATCAAAATGGGTCCAATTAGGAAAAACCAGAGGATAGGTGTTTATTCAGTAGTGTGGACCAAGAGGGTAGAGCCTGTTAAATCTCATGATTAGAGCATAAATCTAAACACAAGTGGAAGTGGTACAAAAGCTAAGGGTACCCTTACCGTTCAGAAAAAGCAAGATAGTGTTCATGCAGGTGGCAGACTAAATTCTGCTGGTGTGTTGTTAAAAAAATGTGTTTCCATTTCAGATAATTATACTGGCATGCCTTCTTGCATGTAAGATAGAATAGATAAATCTATTCTTAACCTTTTTCTTTCTAGCCCGTTATGATGCTTTAAAATTATACTCATTTCCATTTGACAGTAAAAACAGTATATGCTCATTTTAGGATCGGGAACGTACGAGAGACTCATCCGTAGTCCATCATTTGAGAATGACTTCCTTAATCCCATTTTGAGATACTTTCTTGCAGTTTTAAAATATTTGATCTTACTGAATATTTAATGGCATTGTGCTTTGTATTATAAGTACACGTGCCGTTAAAATCTTGCATTTTTAATTTCTAACGGCTACATAATAGTCACAGTATTTAATATGTGTCATGTTTAATTGCTCCCTATCTCTGCTTGCTTCTTTTCTGTCTCTTTTATAAATCTCTGCTTCTCAGTCCATGTTTAGGTGACGATGTTCCCAGAGTCCTGTCCTTACTGTAAATAATCTCCGTGTGTGAACTTATCTACACGGTGCCCTGTGGTTTCTATGCCTTTGCCATTGACTGTCCCCTCTGCCTGGAATGGTCTGTTCCCAGATATCCTTATGCTTGCTGTCATCATTTTCATGTCTTAACTCAAATGTCGCCTTCTTAGGAAAGGCTTCTCTAATTACTACATTTAAAGTTGCATGACCCTTCCCATTCGTCTGGCTTGCCTAGTATTTTCTTCTCCATTTATCTTCTTTTGACTTCTTAGATGAGGGAAATTTTTTTTAATTCCTGTTTTATTTACTGCTGTTTTCCAAGTATTTAGTACAATACCTTGCACATGGTAGAACTCAAAGTTTTTGAATAGAAAAATCAACATCTTTACCATCTACTGAGCATGTTATAGGAAATAAGATACAGTCTTGACTGTGAGATTTGCAGTGTAGTGAAGGAGACAGCCTCTGAACAAGGAACTCTGAGTAATTCCGGTCCCTGATGGAATTAGGGAGAACAGCGGAGTGGGCTTGCGGCGTGTAATGGGGAGACTAACCTTGTCTGAGAGGGTGAGGAAAATTTCTCTGAGAACGTGGCATTTACACTGAGACTGAAAGATGAGTTGACCTAGTTAAGTGAAGCTGGGAGGTGAGGATGGAAGAGGTGAGGCAGATGATGAAGAATAGAAGGGCTGATTTGATGGAAAAAAAAATCAAGAAAATAGACAAAACTCTTGTTCTCACTTCTTCAGTTGAAATTAGCTCATTTGTTTTAAATGATGAAATTAGGTAAGGGTAGAAATGTATCAACTTTGGCATTTTTGATGTATAAGACTTTGTTTTTAATAACTTTGAAATAATTTTTATTTTGAGTCAGTCATTATTGAGGGAGAAGGAATTTTTAGTCTGAAGGTAGCAATTTTTAAAAACAACTAGCTTAAATTCTGTTTCATGCTGATGCAAATCACTGTAAAGATCTAAAACAGTGCAAAGAAAGTAAACATTCTTGTTACCACCTGACTTTTTTGAGAATACTACTAGTGGTTCAATATGAGTTGGCTAAATATTACTTTATGGACACTTTTGCATAAATAATTGTTCTTTTGTTTTTCTCTTTTTGGGAGGAAGATTGGCCCTAAGCTAACATCGTTAACATCTGTGCCAGTCTTCCTCTATTTTACGTGGGATACTGCCACAGCATGGCTTGATGAGTGGTATGTAGGTCCGTGCCCGGGATCCAAACCTGCGAACCCTGGGCACTGAAGTGGCGTGCATGAACTTAACCACTATACCACTGGGCCAGCCCCAGTAATTGGCTTTATTGTGGTGACCAAGTGAGGTTTCTACAATATTTACTTCTTGTTGATTAAGGGTTTCTGTGTCCTGAGCTTGAAAAGAGCATGATTTTCTATAGGTGACAAGTACAGATATGTTTATTAATTCAGCCACTATAATAATATCATTCACATCCTCTGTGTCCTGATTCTGTACTTGAGCTGTCATAGACTGATAATGGTCCTTTAGTGTCTCTCTAGAAATGGGCCTTTGTCAGTTTCTTTATAGCAATGTCCATGTGTTAATATTAAATACATAAATATTCCTGTTAGGCCTTTTGTATGCATTTATCAGTATAAAATAACCCTCTATGCATTTGGAACTACAGTCACTTTTTTCTTGATATTAGTGTTGCCAATCTTATTTTCTTTTTTATCTTCATCTGAAATGACTTCATTCATCCTTCTGATTTTAAACTTCTGGTATCATTTTGTTTCATATATTTTTGCTTGAAAGCAACATTTAATTGGGTTTTGTTTTAACATACTCCTTAAGAGCAAACTTATTACTTTAACGTTTATTGTTATGACCAATATGTTTGATCTTAATTCTTAAGTTTTCTGTTTGTTATGGAAGGTACTAGAACCTTGTGTCAAAAGCACTGGCTTATCTCCTTCCATCAGTGTTTAGCTGCATGGTCTTAGATAAATGACATAATGTCTCTGAGCCTACAGTTCTTTATTTGTAAAGAAACGACACACATAAATCCTCAGTTGATGCTTTTAAAATGCATCAATGTTACACTGACCATATTGGCTGCCATTGTTGATAGGTTGAGTCATGAAATTGTTGGTATTTGATTGCTTTTGACCGATAAAACTGGCAATTTTGTATGATTCAATTTAATGTTATGATTCCTGGCCTTTTCCTTTTCTTTTTCTATGTATTGTTATTTTCATATGTCTGTAGTATTTTGAAACGGCCAATTCTAGTTTTCTTTTGCTGGTAAATGTCTTTGTTTTCCAAATACCAATTAATAAAACTATGTTTCTCTGATTCCCAAAGTCAAAGAGCTAAATAACTTTGGCTCTCACTCCTCTGAAAAACAAAGGATTTCTATGCCTTTATTTCTCTTGCCTTCTTGCCCTTTCTCAATTTCCATTATATATATATTTCAGCTTGTAACTTTAAGTGTAGACTTGAGATTTTTGTATTCTATTTTGTAATAAAATCTGCAGCAATATTTTGTATGTGTCTATAACTAGTTTTGATCATCATTAGCTCTTGGGGCCATTTAGGCTCCTTGCTTTGGCTGACTTAGAGGTGCCTCCCCTGTAGCTAAGAGATGGTCATATTTATCTGGCCAATTGCATCTTCTGCATCCCTGAGTTCGACTCGGGATTTTTCCTATGTTCATCAGAGCATCTGTCTTGTCGAAGTTCAAAAGGTACAGTGGACATCTTTCAGATTCATGTGGCCCAACAATGTGCTTGTTATCCATCCCTCACAGAATGTAGTTAGTGGAAATAATGCCTTAATTTTGGCTCCCCCCTCTTTCTAGTACTATTGCCAATTTTTGCTGTTTTGTGTACCTTCTTGAGCATTTTAATGGAAAATTGGGAGAAGTTGTATTGGGAGATCTAGTTCCATGTCTTTCAAACTTTTTTGACCATGACCTGTCAATCGAAATGGTCATATAAGTAAAATGACAGTTTCATACAGTTTCCTATATATGGTAAACTCTGTTTTTTTCCTATTCTTTTATGGTCTGTTCATTTTCAGTAAAAGAAAAAGTGCTGGTCATAACTCAAAAGTTTTGAAAACAGTGATCTGGTCATGAACTACACAGTTCAAGAAACACTGATCTAGTCTGTTGCTGTTCTATGCGGAATTAGGATCATTCATTATTCAACATGTCTTTATTACGTACAGTACCAGTTTCTGTGCTCTTATCTGGGAGAGAGTGATGAATGAAGGAGTTGTCATCACTGGAGGCATGAAGCATGGGGTCTAGTGGGAAGAAGGATATTGACCAAATGATCAGCCAAATATATGCAGTACATGCAAAACGTGATAAATGCTACACAGGGAAAGAACAAGGAGTTTCAAAAGAGATTAAATGGAGAAACTCATCTGACTTGGAGTGAGTCAGGATTTCCTTAGGAAAGTGACATTTGATTAGATCTGGAGAATGAGAAGGGGTTAACTCTGTGAAGGGCCTAGGTGGGGTATGTGCATGTGGGATTGTACAGTCATGGAAGAATTGAGTAACGGAAGCAAAATAGAGGACTGGAAGTGAATGACACATGGAAGGCAGTCCTTTTTGTTTGATGAATTGGCATTTTTTGTGATACTTAGTGGGGCTTCCTGTTTGTGGCTTTTTTTTCACTTGACAAAAAAATAGGAATAGAAAGGATATTTTGGGGGAAGTGAGTGTAGGTATGTGTTGAAGCAGTTTTGTATTATACCAATTTTGTGTATTGCTAAATAATAATAGTGTTTATTGAAGGCTTGCTCTGCGTTAGGAGCTGTACAGAGCTCTGCGTGGATGTGTAGAAGTAATTTTGGTTGGATTAAAAATACTCTTATATAGTGTAGTTACCAATTTGGTAATTATGCATAATTTGCAAGAAAATAGAACGCTGAAGTTAAGTTTTGGTAAGTGAAGACCAGATGATTGGGTGATTATTTCATAGCTTCCCAGTGATTTTTTTAAAATAATGGTTTGGAATTATTGCTGTGCTAGGATTTTTATTTTTTATTTGCTTATTTTGGCATGGTAGGTTTTCATTCCCACCTCGCTCCACTTTTTTAAAAAAGCTGTGTGAAGAGTTTTAAAAATGATATTTTAAATTGGAAATCCGTAAAGACTCAGTGAGACATGAGACTAATGTTTGAGTCTAATGAGACCATGATGAAATTAGTTTGAGATGAATGAGGGTGCCCGTTTTCCCACTACTGTCCATGGGGCCTTTGACAGTACCCAACCCTTCCAGGCCTTCAGGTCTTTGTCATAAAATAGAGGACTTGGAATCAATTGAGTGCACAAATCCTTCTCCTCATCATATTATTCAGTGACTCTATGCTTTTATTTTCAACTGTGCTCTGGCTTTTTAATCTTCAAAGAAATGATGATCTCATGCCATTGAGCTAATTTAGACTGACAAGCTCAAGTTGAAGCTCAACGTGGGAGGACTCCAAGTATCTGCATCTTCATGTGTATCGTAAAGTAAGGCTCAGGTGACACAAACATCTTCGCATTGGGCAACATCGCTAATGCTTCTGCTCGAAACATGGGCGAGTAGGCAAAGGTTAGGACTTTCCTGTGCTTAAGACTTTAACATCATAATTTGTAGTTTGCCCACACCTGAAATTAAATTTTTCAACCTTTCAAATTCTGTGAAATTGAAAAAATCATTAGCTTTATATACTGGATGCTTGCTTTGGGGAAAATGTGCAATATCTTAGTTGTTACATATAATCACATTTTATAAAAACCCATTGAACAGTGAGTGATGTTATTTCAGAGATTTAAAGGGCTAAGGAATCATATAGAGGACAAATTCAGTTTCAATGACTTTTCCAAGTTTAAGGAATATTTGATAAGGAATGGGTTTTATGTGGAAGGGAATGAAAGGTACTTGGCAACTTAGCTTTTCTTACCAGGGTATGAAATCAGTTGATTCAAATACATTGTTTTTTGTAATTTCACAACTGTCTGTCAAGTACACTTATTATAATATAAGTACTTTATTACATTTGTTCTTATTTTTGTGGAAAATATATTTGAGGAAAAAAGGATAAGATGCATGCTTTTTCTGTTAGTCTGAGCTGTAGCTAATTCCTCATTCGTAATAAATATTTATTCAGGAAGTCCAGGTAACTGTGGGTATTTTACTTAGTGTGTTTTGGTGTTGATTCATCAGTTTACTTTCCTTTGTTTGCTGTTGAATATCTTCTCCTTAAGCTGATACTGTATGGAAACCCAGCCATGACCTCATGCTCCTGATTTGGGACAAGGCAGAGGCAGGTTGCACAGGCAGTGTTTGGGATCAGGCTGGGCAGAGGTCCAGGCAGGTAATAGGCACAGATATTGCTCAAGGATAATATCAGAAATAGGTTGGATCAGAAGGGGTTGGAGTCATGGGGTTAGGTTAGGTTCAAGGCAGACAAAGCCAGGAAGAGGCACAGAGTGTTCTGATGCGTGCCTAGTGCCCTAAGGAAAGGCATTCTGGATGGCCCTAAGAGAAGTTGTGTAGATGAAAATCTAAAGCTCCCTGGGGAAATTTTACTTTCAGAGTTGGGGACATCAGTTGAACTTCTTTGCTTGTTCAAGGGAACCTCAACACTCAAACAGGGCTTTGTCAGCATGACCTTGGGAAGCACAGCCCAGCAGCTCTTCCAGCATTGGCCACCTCAAAGTGGAGGCCCATGAATCACAAATCCTTAGCTGATTCAGGCATTAGGGACTTTGTTGAATACATTTTCTAGAGGCAAGAATCAGTCCAGGTTTTGTGTCTAAAATATATTTTTTCTGCAAGAGATTTACTGTAAAACATATTTAACATTCTATTAATTTGGGGGAAAAAGTATTAACTCTGGTCAGTAGGTGTTATGACAGGTTCGTGGACAATTTTGGGTTTATTTTCATACAGGGAGAATACACAGAATCATTTACTGACCTAAGTTTCTTCCTTTTTCCTTCTTCATCCTATTTTGATGGCGAAATAACTCAGTGGGTAAAAATTTTTCAGTAAACACATCTTAAAGTATTTAAAACTGTTCAACTCACTTAAAAATATTTGTTTTTAGATAAAACACTGCTTAGAATAGTCTTAAAAATGTTTTTATGATTATTTTTGAAACCACATTATGGCAATATTTAAATAAACAAACCCACTCATATTTGCAGTTTTCTAATGTAATATATTTTTCATTTAGTCCTGTTAGTTTTATGGCCTATATCCATTATGGTCTGTTTTATGGTCTATGTCTACGTAGAGGTAACAAATGTGTTTTTGTTCCTATTGATCATTTTCTATCTGCTGTTGTATGTGACAGTATGGTCTGAATCATTATATTTTTAATAGCCTGATTTATTTCTAATTTCTTTGCTATTTTAGAAAACACTGCACCCAATAGCTTTCTACATAATTTTCTGAGACTGAGTGGGATCACTAATTTGAGAGTAATATCATATTCTTTCCAAGTAGATTAAAAAAGGTTATTAAAAAGCCTTTTTAAATTACAAAAGTAATGTGTTGTCATTGTAGAAAACGAAAAATATAAAGAAGAAGAAAAAAGTAGCTATAATCCCCACCTAGAGATATTGCCATTGTCAACTTTATGGGTTATTTCCTTCTGATATTTTTTCTGTACATTTTATACAATTGAAATCCTACTGGGTACAATGAGCATCCTGTCCTTTGTCTTGATAGGATATCATAACTAGTGGTGACCTGAATTCCAGTCTTCACATCTTCATGTGTGAGGCTTTTTCTGCATTTCAGGTGATATTTTTAGGGTAGATTCCCAGTTACAGAATTTACTGCCTCAAGAGGTAGGGATGACATTTTTTTTTTTCCTGAGGAAGATTAGCCCTGAACTAACATCTGTGTCAGTCTTTCTCCACTTTATATGTGGGTTGCCACCACAGCATGGCTGATGAGTGGTGCCAGTCTGTGCCCAGGATCCGAACCCATGAATCTGGGCCACCAAAGTGGAGCATGCTGAACTTAACCACTATACCACCAGGCTGGCCCCTGGGATGATTTTTATGCCTAGTGGTGAGGAATTATTAAATCGATTTCCAAAACAATGATAACACTTCATATTCCTACAAGGAGAATTTGAGAAAAATTTAAAGGTGGAAATTTGTATGAAAATATGGATTTGTAGAACCTGGGGAATGATTAGAGCAACGGGAAGCTTTAATAATAGTCTGATGACACTGAGTGGAACTGACCCCACCTCACTCATGGGTGTGCGTCTCCCCACTGTGGCGAGATCCTTTACTCCTCCACAGTGTCGTGTTTTAACAGAGAACATCTTCTTCAGGCTTCCCTTGGTCCTGTACCCTTGGAGTGTGCAGACTTTAATATACCATAAAATATTTTGGTTTTAACTGCATTCACTGTATCCACTGATTATGGAATATTCCTGGTTAATAGGCTTCTGTGAAGGAACTGGTTAACTACTAGAAAATGGAACAAGTACTCTAAAAATGGATAGCAAAGAATTAAAAACGTTTATAGCTGTACTTGTTTAGTGTGTGTTCCTCATTTCAGTCCCCGTAAGCTTTATTTTCTTCCAGATGATGTTGGTATTGAGGCCAGGGACCACTTTTGCTCTTTTGGGAAAATTAAGTTAGCTTCCTTAAGAGGTAATTTACCATTTCATCTGTAACTGGAAGTAATCACATGTAATATAATTCAATTTGACATTCAATTAATGATCACTTATTAGACTTCTGGAGATACAAAGATAAGTAATATGGAGGCCTTGTCTTCAGAAACCTCACAAGCAGTAGAGGTGGGAAGAAAGTGAAAATACTGTGCGATGAATACAATGTTGGAAGTTCGTTACTTGTATATTTCCCTACTGAAAATAAATTTAATAAGCAGAGGAAGGAAATGCAGGAAGAGAAAGTGAGAGTGTGAGCTTAAGCAGAGACCAAGACTGAGGGTCCACCACATATATCACTGTCCTTTCTAGGAGTTGACACAAGGAGGGGCCACAATCTGCTGTATGATCCAGACAGCCTATGAGGATAAGAACTGAACAAGGGGCACAACTCTTTATGGTTCTTGGAGGAGAGAGGATTTTTATCTATGTTTCTTTAAACATTAGATATGCTCATGTAAGTAGCAATGTCTCCAGACACAATCTTTACAATGAATGTAACAGTGACGTTAAAAAAAATTAATGTAGCTCGATATAGGTCAATGGCATAATGCCAAAGCTTATCTCAGAAAAGCAATTCTGTGAGAGCCAAAGCAAGACAGTGTGGACAAGTAGCTCTTTGCTGGTATGGCTCTGTTCAAGGATAGACATTCTACTTTCCTTGTGGAATGATGGGCTAGATACATTTCAGGATATTGCCTATGATGGTTATTTCTCACAAAAGACTGTTTTTGGAAAGTACTGAGTAGCTGTGAGCTCAAGGTTTTACACCTCACCACTGTGTCCTTTCCTTGTACTTAAGTATGGATCTGTGTGCTTTTAGTGTCAGCCCCACAGAGGGTAGCATGAACAAGGATCAGCCTAGGACCACAGGTATTTGTCCTGTAGTCTTCTTACTTCAAGGAGTAGGAGGAGGAGAAATGAAGGCCCTGACATTTTATATCTTTGGCCGGAGTTTACAAAACTGGCGGTCTGTGTGCTAAATGAACTTGGCCCTATATGCATTGTATTTATTCAGTACAAGGTTTTGAAAGGTGACGTAGCTAGGGAGGCATTATGATTGGTCCTAGTGCAAGTGTAGTTTCTGTATCATGCAAATTTAAGATCTGTTTTCACTAGGTGCTTTATTATATATGATACCCGGTTGGTCACTGTGGGTATTTGTGTTTTGACGCCTACTCAAGTGTGAGTCACAGTATAATGTGAAGTATGTATAGATTTCAGAGGCAGCATAGAACAGGTAGGGATTATAGGAATTAATCTGGGTGGGGAGGAGGGTGATAAAGGGCCTCATGAGAGGTAATTCTGAGGCTGGGACTGTAAGGATGAAGTAGATGTTGGCCAGGCATAGAGTTTGGATAAGGGAGGATATTCCAGGAAGAGCCAAGCGCATGTGCAAAGACAATTGCATGGATCAGCAGTATGTGTTAGGGGAGTTCTGAGTAGATCCTAAGTGCTGGAGCTTGCTGAGGAAGGTATAGCTGATGCAGGAAGTAGCTGGAAGACTCAGAATGCTGTGGTCGAGGAGGTTGGACTTAAGGCAATGGGGAACCCTGGAAGGCTTAAAACAGAGATGGCATGCTAGCTTTCTGTTTCAGGAAGATGATTCTCCAAACAGCCAAGAGAAATGGTGGTAGGTGGAAAGGAAAGGGAATATCCTAGGGGAGATAATTAAGGCCTGAGTTAAGGCCGTGATAGCAGGTTTGGAAAGGAGGCAGATGTGAAAGATATTTAGGAGGAAGAACTGACACGAGTTAGTGATTGAGCAGACATGGTAGGCGAGAGAGAGGGAGGAATAATGGTGAATGATGGCGATTCCACTGACTGAGACGAAGAAGTAGGAGAGAGTAAGGAGGGCATGGGGGTGTATGAGTTTGCTAGGTCTGCTGTGACAAAGTGCCACAGACTGGGTGGCTTAAACATGGAAAATTTTCTCGCAATTGCAGAGGCCAGAAGTCCCAAATCGAAGTGTTAGTGGGGTTAACTTGTTTTGAGGCATCTCTTCTTGGCTCATAGATGGTCATCTCCCTGTGTCTTCACATGATCCTTCCTCTGTCTGTGTGTGCATGTCCGTGTCCAGATTTCCTCCTTTTGTAAGGACACTAGTCATATTGGATTAGGACCCACCCTAATGGCCTCATTTTAACTTAATTTCCTCTTTAAAGACCCTATGTCCAAATAAGGTCAGATTTTGAGATACTAAGGTTTAGGACTTCAGCATACGAATCTTTGGTGGACACAGTTCAGCACAGAAAGAATGGATGCTGAGTGTAGTTTGGTACATGTTGAGTTTGAGGTGCCAATGGATATGCAAGGGGGCAGTGGTGGTTCTAGAATGCATTTAGATATGTGAGAACGCAGATCAGAAAAGAGCTTCAGATTTGATAGTTAAAACCATGAGAGTGGATAAAGTGGTCTTGACTTATTTTAAGAATCACCTGGGCAATCTTTTAAAGTATATGCAAGGGCCCCACTTCAGATCAATTGACCCAGTCTTTGGGAGACATGCCAGGACAGACACCTAGTGATTCTCATCTGCATCAAAGTTTGAGAGAATGGTCTAGGATGAGTGTGGTGGGTGAGCCAGAGAAGATATATGAAAGAATGGCCCAGATCATTCAAATGATGAGTGGTGGGGGAGAGAAGAAGGAGGAAGACAGAACTTAGAGAGTCTTCTTGCCTGATGTGCGCTCATTTCTCCATGATGGATGTGAAAATTATGGAGCTTATATGAGAGGATTAAAGGCTTAGAAGTGATACCATGAGAAATGGAAGAGAATAGAGAGCAATGACAGCATTAATGGCTGCTGTTGCAGGCTCTGCCAAGATTAGAATACATCGATTAGTAGTGACGTCTTCATCTCGTCCTTACGTTTTCTCCTTGGGGTCTCTGGAGGCTGTGAAAGGGGGCAGAACAGCAGTTTGGAGTTTAATCAGAATTGGGATGTTAATGAGCAGAAAGGAGTGTAGTGGGTGGCAGCCTGGTGTGAGGGGAGCTCGTGGGGTGGAGCATGGCATTTAGGCTGGACGTTGTGAGAACAGGCTGGAAGGGCTGATGAACAGGCGAAAATGGAGGGGGCAGGAAGCTGCATAATTTGACATCCAAGGGCAGATATAGTGTATATGAGTGCAAACAGCTGTACGGATGTACAGTTCCAGTTAGAAAGGGGGATTTTGAAGGTCACAGAGCAGTTCTGGATAATGAGGGGCTAAGAGAGGTCAGACTTTCGGATATGTTGAAATTGCCCTTGATAACGACTTGCTTGATGACTGAGTTGTTCGGAGGAGGGAATGGAGAGTAGGGGGGCTTTATGAGATAAGCTTCCTTTAAGGTCCCTTCCAGCTTCATGATTTAACAAAATGGCATTTTTTTGAGTCACTGTTTTCCTTTTTCTTTTTTTTCTCTTGTTTTGGAATCAGAGCAGAGTAGAGCAATCTGGAAAGTAACCATTCAACAATTCCATTTTTATTGATCCCCTTGTAATTGTAAATGTTTGACAGATTATGGCCTCTTTAAATGCCTTTGGAATCCGTTAATGCATGTTTCACAGAGTTCACACGGGGTGAAATAGTACGCTGGTCAGAAAATACTTCGCTATTTATCGCTGGTCTGTCTCCACCAAACGGGCTTCTGAGGCCTGTAATGGGCAATTAGGACCAGAAGGAGAGGAGTTACTGAAGTTGTTTCTAAGGTAACATTAATTGGATTCATCTTTTACCACATAGGTCAGGGTTATCGTTATTACATGTACCATTTTGGGTTTGGAGGTTAGCCTCTTTATTGTGGATTTGTTGGTCCTGGGCCTTTACAAATTTAGTTTTGTGGTAGGATGTTTTGTCTGCAGTTTGCCATCTGTATTTGGAATAGAACGAAGTGTAGTTTTTTAAAGCAAGGACCCACAACAACAGAAAGAATTGTAAGGACACATTTTGTGTTCGGTATTAGGATTTCTTCTTGATATTTGAGGAAATAAATTTGATCCCCATCTTGAAATAGAAAACGACACTTGAATTTTTGTTGTTCTTGTTGCAGCAAATGCAGATATCAAGTACGATGATTTTGAGTTTAATTAGTGGGGAAGGATGTTTTCTAAATCACATAAAGCTTAGTAGTAATACAAGAAAATTTGAAAATTGAAATTGTAAGTGTGAATCTCTGGAACTTTCATAGAGGTACAGGCTGAGTCCAGCTGGTATGTCCTGTACAGTCACAGGAATTCCCCTTCTCTGTTTCTTGAGCTTTTCCTTCTTTCTATCTGTCCTCTCATTCCTTGCCTTCCTCTTCCTCTCCTCTCTTTTGGCAGGTTCCTCCAAATTGAGCAGTTTCTCAGCCTTTTATCTCTTGCCTCCAAGGATCAAGTGTGAGTGAATAATTACTTTAGGCTATTTGCCCCGATCCAGCCCCATCTAATACTCTGCTCCTCTCCTCCTACAGCCCAGATACTATTCTCCTCTGTAGGGACAAGCTTGGGCTGGAAGTAAAAGAAGGGATTACCAATTCTTGGTTCTAATCCTAGTTTAACCATCAATTGAAACCAACCCAGATTGTACTATTATTTTGTATCTGCCTTTGTGGACTGCCAGGAGAGAGAGAGAGAGAGAGAATATTTGTGTATGGTAAAGCAATAACAGGGTACGTCTCATCTTTTACTTTGCATCAGAATCACCAGAGAGTATATTTAAAATGCAAAGTCCAGGGCCAGCCCCAGTGGCCTAGTGGTTAAGTTCGGCATGCTCAGCTTTGGCAGCCCAGGTTTGGCTGCCAGGTGTGGACGTACACCACTCGTCTGTGAGTGGCCATGCTGTGGCAGTGGCTCACGTACAAAAAAAGAAAGACTGGCAGTGGATGTTAGCTCAGGGCGAGTGTTCCTCATCAAAAAACTCCCCAAAAAACAATCAACGTCCAAGGCCCTTTCACAGATTTTGATTCAGTCAATCTGGGAAGGATCCAGGATTCTGCGTTTTTAACAAATGCTACTGGTGGACCCTATTTTCTCTGACAAACCCTGGATTGGGGGACTTCAATTTTTATAATTTTCTGTTCATAGTAACAGCATTTTTCAAAGCTGGACCCATTTGAAATGGCTGTTATATCAGACTCTAGATTTTATTTCGTTATAGTGTGTTCTCGAAACACCTCCAATCTGGAAATTTAGGTGAGAGCAAACGAGATGTTGGTTTCCTCATGTTCTGGGTTGGTCAGAACCACCCAGCAAGGGTACTTGATTGTGTTTGAGGTGCCATCCTTTAAGAATGGTAGTGTTCTCAGCGGAGAGTGGAAAGGAATTGTAGAGGATCTGTGAAATAGGAATCACGAGAGAGGAAAGAAAGAAACAGGTGACTCGATCTCTGTCTTCATCTGCCTGACGCCTCTTCAGGTGTTTGAAGGATGAGAGTGAGTTTGATTACAGAAGAGCAGCTGGCTCCCATGGATGGGCTTTTTTTTGGTCAGGATGATTTGAACTACATTTAAGAGAGAATTTCTAGTGAGCAGCCTGCCCAAGGACTTCATGGCTGGCCTTGGAAGGTAGTGAGCTTCCTGTCATTGGAAGTGTTCCAGCAGATACCGGAGAATGTAGATGAGATTAAAGCATTGGATAAGAGGTAGAAGTAGATGACCTTAGAAGTTTCCTTCCAATTGTGAGATGCTATTAATTTTATGAATGGTGCATTTAAAAGTTTTAGGACACAATACAAGAATCCAAGGTTAAAATAGGACTAGGTAAACTATAGTTGGTCGATTGATTATACACACATGCACTTATGCACACAAATGATGAATGCCAGGTGGAGAAGCCCTTAGTTTTAGCTTGTAATGTTTCTAAAAGCGAAGTGCTCACTTGAACTGTCTTTGATTTGATGTTTATACGTGAAGTCTGCTGTGAATTTGGAAAGCATTGCAAAATCACTCCTTTAAAGATCAGAGGAAGGCTGGATAGAATAAATTTGAAGTTTTCTCCTGATATTTTGAATTCTTTTTCTTTGGCTGGGGATCTGCCTTCAGAGATATGCCTATGGAAAGAGAGGAAAAGCCATGGCATTTTGTGTGAACTCAGCTAGGCAATGTGAGGTGTTCCTATCGTTAGCTAATAATATGTATTTAAAGTCACAGGAAAGTATGTTTCCTATGGCCTGAATTTTTATTCCTGAATAAGTTGGAGATTAAAATCTGTGGTTTCTAGTTCAAGGATATTGTACACAAACACAGAAATCATATATCTGATGTGGATTTTGATGTCATTAAGATGAGAAGTGGTAGCAGCCAACATTACTAGCTTTGCCGTCCTTCTCTTGGTTGCATTGGTCTTTTCCCCTTAGGTTGGAAGGCCATAGTGGATGTTGACTTTACTCCTCTAAATGGCAATAATTGTAAATCTGAGTGTGTTTTGAGATAGGTGGTTTTAGCCCCTATCTTATTTTCCTGGTTCTCTTCCTTCCACTGTTCTGGTTCCCAAGACTGAAAATTGAGGCCAGATGTGTGTCAACACTGGAAACCCTGACTGGCCCTCTTGTTTTTTCCCTCCCCAGATGTTAATGCCACAAGGAAACTGTGGCACCAGGGACAGCCACTGCTTGCCTTCTTCTGTTATCTCTGCCCAGTATGACCCTGCAGGTTCTTGATGAGATCTGTACCTATTTTTATTCTGTGCTTTAAAATTTTAATATTTAAAGGCAACACTTTCCCATAACATTCTAAGTCTCTGCAAACATTGTATATAAACATATGGATATACTGCATATTTGTTTTCAGTTTTGATTGTTTTAAAATGGGGTTATTTTGCACAAAGTTTTACCCGGAATTCTAAGGCCGGCTGACCTACCCATGTAACCACATAAATATGTTAAAATTTTTTTCTTAATTCTGAAATAACAAATGAAAATGTATAAAATGGAAAGCATAAGCAAAAATAACAAAATTTGTAAAATATAAAAATGATAAATCATGTAACAGCATCCACAATAAAATCACTATGTATTAATGTTGTAAAATACCAAGTCTTTTTCCATCTGTATTTATACATATAATTTATTTGGTCATTGATTAGAAACCATAGGTAAAAATTATCCAAATTCTTACAAACTAGAAATATTAGCTGTTAACATTTTTGGTATATGTTTCTTCATATCCTCAAATATATTGCTATGTTCAGTATTATTTTCTTGTAATTTTTGGTAACTTTTCTTACCATAAAAGTGATACATATATAATTCAACCCCTGGAAAAGATAAAAAGCATAAATCAAAAATTGACAGAAATCAGACTGGCCCTGTGCTGAGTGGTTAAAAAATTCTGCCTGCTCCACTTTGGCGGCCCAATCCCGGGTGTGGACCTACTCCATTCATCAGCCATGCTGTGGTGGCATCCTACATATAAAGTAGAGGAAGATTTGCACAGATGTTAGTTCAGGGTTAGGCTTCCTCAAGCAAAAAGAAGAGGAGGATTAGCAATGGATGTTAGCTCAGGGTGAATCTTCCTCACACACACACACACACACAAATTGACAGAAATCTTTCCACTTAAAAATAAACTGTTCTTTACAAATTCTTTCAAGTATGTACATGTGTCTGTAAATGCTCATGTTTTGAAAATAAAAATACTGGAGTATATGTGGTTTGATTTTTTTGTGTGTGGTTTGATTTTTTTTAACTTTGGAATGTATGAGACAGTTTTTGCATCGATAAATGCTCTATTAAACTTGTTTTGGTGTGGAGTTTTTTTTTTTTTTTTAAATGATCTTGTTGTTCCCTAAATCTGAGGCTTCACGTCTACCACCAATTCTGGGGCATTTTTGTCCATTATTTCTTTGAACAACAGTTTACTTCTGTCAATTCTCTGTTTCTGGGTCTCCATTTAGATGGTTGAGACATTTTCACTCTCATTCCTGCCTCTGAACCTCATTTCCAAATTTTTTCCCTGCGCTTCTGTCCTCTGTTCTGTGTAGTTTTTTTTGTAACAATGGTCTCATTTACTAATTTTCTCATCAGCGGCATTTAAGCAGGTATTTATCTCACCCATTGAGTTTCTAATTTGAAATACTGTGTTTTTCATTTCTACAAACTCTGGATATTTTTCAGGTTTGTGTGTGTGTTTTAAAAAATATATCATTCTTTAAGTATGTCCTTTCTTATTGTTAAACATAGTAAACATCTTATAGTCTGTATCTGATAACTCCATTACCTGTAGACTTTGTAGGTCTAATTCTGCTATTTGTATGTGTTGGCTTGCTTCCTCATGTGTTTTGTGTTTTTTTTTTTTTTTAATATGAGTTCTCGTGTCTTAGGAACTTTTTCTCTGGGAATTCTTTGAGAACTTATGGTGAATCAATTCAAAAAGAACTTGTATTTACTTCTTCTGATGCCTTAAGGGCACCATCAACTTGTGTCCTCATCAGTTTAAATATTCAGCTTGACTTTTTTGATAGCTACACAGATTGTATGAATTCAGGCCCTCAGTCTGTTAAGAGCAAGTGTCTGGGTGTAAATTCTCAGGAGAGAGTTCTTTCCACCTAGATCCAAGTCTGAGACCGTCAGTTTTCTTACCCTCTCCCTGTGGGATGTCGGTCGATATATTTTCCCCTAGTTCACCTGTTGAGGTGGGATGTCCCAGCTTTTTGCAGAACTCTTTGATCTGACTTCTACTTTCCTCTTGGTTTCTGCCTGTAAAAGTCAAAACTAGAGGTCACCTGGGATT
Organism: Equus quagga; assembly: GCF_021613505.1. Taxonomy (NCBI): domain Eukaryota; kingdom Metazoa; phylum Chordata; class Mammalia; order Perissodactyla; family Equidae; genus Equus; species Equus quagga. The sequence goes on along the minus strand of NC_060267.1, from coordinate 73,911,194 downwards.
GGAATGTAACCGGTTGTTAGGTTCAGTGTTATTTTTATTTTATTTTATTTTTTTTACCATGATTGATTTCTTGATGTATTTTGGCTTCTCAGGAGATTCATTTCGTTTTTGGCCGACTTGGCTAAGCTTTTACAGAGCTAGGGCTGTGTGTGTATGTGTGTGTGTGCGCGTGCATATGTATACACACACCCAGGGATTTTAGATGCTTTGGTCCTGGGAGGGTTTTCAGGGTATTTTGCCCTCTGTATTCCTGGAAAGAAAGTCTACAGTATGACTTTTTAATAGTAGGACATAGTTCATCCTTTGAATATATTTTTATTTACTTAAATAATCCCTTTCCTTGAAACCTTAAGGTGGCTTTCAATTTCTCTTTTTACAAAGGATGCTTTCATCTAGCTATCTTAGCATAGATCACTGATTATTTCCTCACGATAAGTATCTTGAAGCAGAATTGCTGCGTCAAAGGATATGCTTGTTTGGTTTCTGGTAGATACTGCCAGAGTCATTCTGAAGGATCAGGATGCTTGTTCCATATTGAAAATCCCCATCAGAGTACTTGAAAGTGCTACACATCATTAATGCCTAGGGTTATAAATTTAAACAAATCATCAATGTATTGGGGGAAAAGGCATTTATTCTTAAGATTCATATTTCTTTGATCATTGAAGAGGTTAAGCATAACTTTTTCTTATGCTCATTGAACATTTGTATTTATCATGAATTTCCTGTTAATGTATATCATTTTTCTATTAGGATGCTCACTGGCAGGTTTGTTTTTATTTGTTTAAAGTATATAATAGATATAATTCTTCTTTTTAAAGATATTAACAGCTTTTCATATGATTTAAAACATTTTTCCCAGGGTGCGTTTTCCTTCTTTTGAAAAAAATACAAAGAAGCTTTAGATGTTTAGGTGGTCACGTTTATCAGTGTCACTTTTATCAGTCTTTTATTGTTTTAGTTTTGGCATTATGCTAAAATAGCCACCTCTTATTGTAGGATTATAGAAATGTTCTATTATGTTTTCTTTTAGGTCTGTTAAGGCTTTATTTTTTGTAGAAAACGTATTTATGAAATGTAAGGATCTGTCTCTTTATACCACTGTGAATTTCTTTTTCAAGATGGTTTGCCTGTGTGCCTGTTTGAAGGTGTGATTTACATAAAGCCAGATCTTTTGGGAATTTTTTCATGTGTAGGCTGTAACTTTTGAAAATGGAATTGGCGTGCTATGGAATTGGTAGCGTAGATGTTTGTACAGGCGGTGGTGCACTCCAAACTCATGATGAAGAAGGCAGGTGAGTGTGTGAAGGAAGAAGGAATGAGATAAGGGATGCATTAAAGAAGAGGGTTAACTATAACGCTTAACCATCACAGGGTCATCTTCCCAACAATTTGTATTTTCTCTTTGCCTTCCTAATGGCCACTGGGAATAGAATGCGTGGGATTGATAGGAAGGCTCTTGCACTGTCAAGGTTTGCAGTGATTTGAGAAAGCTGGGAAGAGTTGATATTACCAACACTTTGTTTCTTGTGTGGCATGGCCTTTTGTATGCAGCGGGTGCTCAATAAATATTTGTTGCATGAATGAATGAATAAAGGAATTCACTGGATAGAATATAGAGTTAACTTGTATTTAAATACTTTGTACTTTTGGGTAAACCAATGCTTTACTTAACTTTTCATTTCTAGTGGCCATATATCTACATTCATTTCTCCTTTTGTTATTCAACAGGCCTTTATTGAGTACTGTCTATATGCCAGGCACACTGAGCATTAGGATAAAAAGATAATTGTGCTGCTTTGTCCTTAAAGAGCTCAAAGTGCAGTAGTTGCCTCATAAATGAATAGTGTTTCATGTGATGAATGGTATCTCTTGTGTGCAAGGTGCAGAGATGATGGCATATAGGGAGGCACAACCAACTCACTACTCATGGTGATGTGTGTGTGACTAAGGAGACTTCTGAGAATTGATAATGAAAGACTGAAAGACAAAGAGGAGTTCATCTTGTGGGTGGGCAATGGAAGAGGGCGTTTCAGTCCGTGAAAATAGAATGTGAAAGGCATGAAATAACTTGATGTTTTCTAGGAACTCCAAGTAGTTTGGTTGTAAATAATGGAAGTCTTGCTTGTGTATAAGGCAGAGGCCAGATAGATCATGGGACGTCTTGTGGAGTGTGCAAAGGAATCTGAAGTTTGCCTCCTCCCTCCCAATTGAAAGCATTTCCATAGTTTTTTCAGTTAGATCATTATGGGAGGTTAAATTGGAGAGAGACAGAGAAGTGAAATAAGATTAGAGATAGAGACCCTTGCACTTGTCCCAGGGAGATGACCTGAAATAAGTAAGTGACAGTGGGGGCTGGAAAAGAGAGAAGGATTTGAATCTATTGGAAAGTGTGGTCAATGGGATTTAGTGACATGCCCAGTGTAGGAAAATAATAAGTTGGATTTGGGATATTTTTGAATTTGAGGTCCTTAAATTATATACAGGTCAATTGGAGCATGGGAGAATGTTCTGGAATGGTAATGCATATTTAAGAATCATCAACCTGTTGGGGCCGGCTCCGTGGCCGAGTGGTTAAGTTTGCGCGCTCCGCTGCGGTGGCCCAGGGTTCGGATCCTGGGTGAGGACATGGCACCGCTCGTCAGGCCACGTTGAGGTGGCGTCCCACATCCCACAACTAGAAGGACCTGCAACTAGGATGTACAACTGTGTACGGGGGGGTTTGGGGAGATAAAGCAAAAAAGAAAAAAAAAAAAAGAAGATTGGCAACGGTTGTTAGCTCAGGTGCTGATCTTTAAAATAATAATAAAAAAAAAGAATAATCAACCTGCAAGTGTCTGTGGGATCTACTGAATATGAATAAGATGGCCTAGGGAGAGTGAGCAAAACTATTCTAATTTAAGGACCTCAAATCATTTCATGCCTTTCAAACTCAGGGGTTCACCAACATTTCCAGATCCTCAGAGGAAGAGGATCCTGCAAAGACGCCTGAGAAAGAGCTCTCAGAAAGTTGGATAAGAATCAAGGGAGCGTGGTGTCATGAGCAGGGCAAGTTTAGAAAGACTGTGGTTAACAATGTAAAATGCCACTAAAAGGTCAAGTAAGATAAAGACAGAGAAATGTCCTTATTTAGAGGAAAGTGATCTTTTCTCAAAATTTTGAGTGGTGAGGGTAGAAGCCATATGCATCATGTAAGGATGCAAAAGCAACGAGCACAGACTGTTCCTTCAATATTCTTGGCCTTGAGAAGAGAGAGAGGGTAGGGGAGGGGAAAGAGGAAGAAGCAGTAATTGGGGTCAAGGGAGTATTTCTTTGTTTCTTTTTGTTTTTTAAATAGGAATTGTAGCATTTTTTTTTTTTATTCTGAAGACTAGAAATTGAAGAGAGAACAAAGCTCAAGGTACAGAAGAAAGAGTAATCGAATGAAGTAAACTTCAGTTAAAAACTAGACATGGTCAATTGAGGACTAGGATGTATGGGAGAAACGTCTCGCAAAGTCAATGTTGGCCAAAATTGGTGACTGTTACTATTATTGGGAGATACAGGTTTTCAAAGCAAGCATTTCACAAATGTTTATGGGCACGGAGATCTATGGCAGCTGTCTACTGGGTGTATGATAGAGCCTTGATTATGTTCTCAGGGACAATTAGTTGGGTGTTTTCCCTAAGTCTGAATTGTTGGGATAAATTTTACTGGAATAATTAATAGGACTTTGACACTACTAAAAGTATAAGAATATTACGTGTCAGTTGGAACAATGTTCAAAGACATATAAATATATTCAGTTGCTCCTGGCTTATTACTTCTTAGCCTAATTCTGGTTTCCATTGAATTCTTGTTTCTGTGAGTGACAAGCATCTGAAGTACAGTCAAAGGTTTTGGGAGATAAGGCTGGGCTCTAGAATGATTTGTGTGTCATCCTGCTGGTCCCCTATTGCTGTCCTTTATCTCAACAAGCAGTTGAGATGTGAGAGTGCCCCCACGAACCGTATCCTACCTCGGAGTGTTCTGGCTTTCCTGCTAAACTCCAGGGATCGGGACAATAGTCTGTCCGTTCTGTTTGAGAATGAATCTCTGTGGTTTAAATACTTTCCTATTGATTCCACAGGACTTGTAGATTTCCATTCTAAATGGGCTCCTGATGACCTGCCTGGATTCCCAGAGTTCCTAGTCTGGATATGCAAGTTAGGTTTCCTGTAACCAACACTTGCATATTTTAAAGAAAAGTCACACACCCCTAGTCCTTTAGCCTTTGCGTGGACACATCTGTCTAGAGCCTGGAATTTCTCTTGTATTCGTCTTTTACTGACAGTTTTAATTGCTTTGTTGTATTAGCGTTGGCAGGAAGAAGCCTATCTGGATTTATGGCTTTAGATCCTCTGGTTTATCTAACTTGGATTAGGGATAAGAGGATGCCCAGCTATCTAGCTCGCAAAAGGCGATGGACATTGCTTTACATTCATCTCACTCTTCCCACATTATTGGTTTACATCGTGTGAGACTTTCCCCAATTTTTTTTTCCCCCACAAATTTTGTGCATGGTGTGCTAGCACTGTCCAATAGAAATTTTTGCAATGATGGAATTGTTCCTTTTTTTTTTTTGGCTGAGGAAGATTAGCCCTGAGCTAACGTCTGTTGCCAATCTTCCCTTTTTTTGCTGGGGAAGATTAGTGCTGAACTAACATCCATGCCAATCTCCCTCTATTTTTAATGTGTGGGTTACTACCACAGCATGGCTGACAAGTGGTTTAGGTCCACCCCTGAGATCCGAACCCAGGCTGCTGAAGCAGAGCTTGCTGAACATAACTACTAGGTCACGGAGCCAGCCTTGGAAATGTTCTATTTTTGTGCTATCGTGAGTGACTATCATAGTGGACACTGCAGGCCTAGACTTTGGAGTTAAAGCCATCCTCCATTTACTAGCTATGTAGCTCCTAACTGGTTTCAGAAGGTTTATTTTTTTGGGCAGATACAGCTCCACATTCAGGCACACAGCTGGGTGACTGGGGCAGCACTTGCTGGATTCCAGCCCTTCTTCTCCCATTTAGCCATGTGCCTTTGTGCAGTGAGCAACCTGCACCATGGACAAGGTCAAGCCCCTTGACTACCACCAAGGCTCTACCCCTTTACTGCTGAAACAGGAGAAAACCCTGGCCCCATTCCGCAAAGAAGTCTCCCCAATTAAAGTGGGCCCCATTCTTTCCTGAGTTACAAATCTATGCTAAGAGACTTGGCTAGTGACAAAGAAATTCTTCATGTTAAAATTCTTCTGTCCCCAGGTCTTTTAGAATTGGACTTCTGTTCCATATTCAGGAGGCAGTGGACCAGCTGGTGGATTATTTATTGTGCTTACTGATTTATGCAAAGACTTCTTTGCAGAGAACTTCTGAAAGTGAGAGAGAAAGGGGGAACAGTGGATTGCTGTCTGGTTGGTTCAGAAAGCAGAGCTCCATAGTAAAGGTCTGCTCCCTGCTGCTCTCCTGGGTCCCCACTCTTTATTCTGGAAAATGAAGTCGAGTGGGGGAGGTCCGAACCTGCTAACTTACTTCTTCCTGTTCTTTTTCAACAAGGAAAGAATTCGTTGGACACTAATTGCTTTGAATTCAGCTCCATCTTCACAGTACTTAATAGGTATTACATTACTTAATAAATATTATTCTCAGGTTCTTATAAATGGCTGGTTGTTCTTGGTTTCAGAGCCATTTTGAGTTTTTGTCTTTTTGTTTGTCTTTATGTGTATTTTAACTGGAAATTAGTGGGGACACATCAAGGAATTTGGGCTGATATCATCTTTGTCCAGAAGTCAGTTTATGACCATTTGCAGGATTTATTGATTTAACCATAGCCTTTGATCCAAATGAAATGTCTGTGGGTTGAACTGACCTCAAAGATTTTAGACTTTGATGTTTCTTAAGAGGCTTGATACAGCCACACTGAGAATTGTGTACTATATAGGAAATATCTTTGGACGGATCAGATTTTATATCCAAATGATATAAAACCTGTCTGTGTCCACATCCCTTTGCCTTCTTTTAAATTTGTAATTTAATAACTTAAGCTTGTACGAATTAGATATTGCCTTTTCAGTAGGGCGATGGTATGATCTTATGCTTATGAGCAGGAAATGAATTTAAGAAGCCTCGGACCTGTTGGCCAGTCCTTTTCTTAAAGGGCAGCTTGCTATTGACTTTGTTGAAAGTAAAGCTGATGCTTTTGGCAGACACCCTTCAGATGGACAGCATTAAATAGCTTCATTCCACAGGTCAATTCACATAATCAGGAGGTGGGGACATTTTGCAGTTCTCCTCCTTATGCACACACGCTGGAATCGAGTCCTGCTCAAAAATAGCATGTTCTTAGCAGCTTCACAAAATATGTTTTTTGAAATGTCCAAGATTTACCAATGGTAACACCTGCGCCGAGATCTTTCCCATGGAGTTTCAGTTAAAGTCTTTACTGAATAATTCAAAAGCTCCTTTCTAAGAAATTTCTGGCAACCCTCATAATTGAATAGGTGAAAAGGCCTACAATTTGGATTACAGTCTAATTTATTTTGTTTTTTTTAAAGAAAATGCCAAATTTGCTTTTTATGCCTGGTATCAAAGCACATGAAACTGTTAATCAGCAGCACAACGCTTATACTTCAGACACTTACCAGAGACTGGGATCTTAAATTATCTCCTTTCTAGTTCTATTAAAGGCGATTTGAGGCAACTGGTGTATTAAATGGACAGTCTAGTGGGAGTGGTTCTCAAAGTGTGGTCCCTGGACCAGCAGCACCAGCATCACTTGAGAACTTGTTAATAAGTGCAAATTCTCAGGCCCATCCCAGGACTACTGAATCAGAAACTCAACGGGGTGGGGCCCAACCATCTGTGTGTGAACAAGCCCTCCAGTGAATTCTGCATGCTCCGTGCTGCAGTTTGAGAAATACAGATCTGGTGTGGTCAACACATCTGGCTTTCAACGTAGGCTCACTTTGAGCACTTGTTAAAATACAGGTTCTGGGGTTCCCACCCACAGAGTCTGGTTCAGTAGGCATTGGGTAGGGCCCCGGAATCAGTGTTTTCATACTGAGGCAAAGCCTGCTTTGGAAACCTCTGCTCTCATGTCACATTAGATCAGTCAATAGCTATACATGCAGAGTATAATACATTTGTTCCTATGTAAATGCCTTTAGAGAACTCTGATCTAAGACAATGGCATGTAATCAGAGGTTTGCTTTAGAATTGCTTAAGGAGACTTTAAAAATACAGGTGACTGGGTTCTGCTAAATCAAAAGGTCTGGTTAGAGGTGATGAGAAGTGTTTGTTTTTGTGCATGTTTTGTGTTTCAGTTTCGTGGGTGAAATGCCCTCTGAGGACCATGGATTTTTGTCTTCAACTTTCCTTGAGTGTTGAGAGAAGAAATGGCCATATGAATATTTCTGTATATTTTTTGCTATATGCTAACTCTTACTAGGATTTTGTAGAAGAGACCAGTCTCACTCTCTCTCCTGATAGTTAATGTGCAATTCTTCCTTTTTCTTTCTTTCTTTTTTTTTTTTTTGAGGAAGATTAGCCCTGAGCTAACTACTGCCAGTTCTCCTCTTTTTGCTGAGGAAGCCTGGCCCTGAGCTAACATCCGTGCCCATCTTCCTCTACTTTATATGTGGGACGCCTACCACAGCATGGCATGCCAAGCGGTGCCATGTCTGCACCCGGGATCTGAACCAGTGAACCCCGGGCTGCCGAGAAGCGGAGTGTGTCAACTCAACTGCTGCGCCACCGGGCCGGCCCCTCTTCCTTTCTCTTTAGCTTTGGATACCAGAGAGCTCAGAGTAGAATTTTGCACTCCATTTTGAAATACCTAGTATCCTTGCCCATTTCAGTCCATGACTCCTGTTCTTTACCCCCCAGTTTTATTGAGATATTATTGACATATGGTATAAGTTTAAGGTGTACAACATGATGATTAGATACATATTGCAAAATGATTACCACAATAAGGTTAGTTAACACGTCCATCATCTCACAAAATTACCTTTTTTTTGGTAGTGATAATATTTAAGATTACTTTCTTAACAGCTTTCAAGTATATAATACTATATGTTAATTATAGTCACCATGCTGTACCTTAGATTCCCAGAACTTATTCATCTTATAGTTGGAAGTTTGTACCCTTTCACCAATATCTCCCCATTTTCTCCACCTGCTAGCCACTGGCAATCACCATCCTACTATCTATTTCTATGACTGAGTTTTTAGGTTTCACACATAAGTAAGATCATACAGTGTATTGTCTTTCTCTGTCTGACTTTTTTCACTTAGCATAATGCCCTCCAGTTTCATCTATGTCGTGACAAATAGCAGGATTTCCTTCTCTTTTATGGTTGAATAATATTCCATTGTGCGTATGTGTATGTATATATATATATTATATGTATACACCATATTTGGTTTATCTATTCATCACCTGATGGGCACTCAGGTTGTTTCCGTGTCTTGGCTATTGTGAATAATGCTGCATTGAACATGGCTGTGTAGTTATCTCTTTGAGATAGTGATTTTATTTCCTTGAGATATATACCCAGAGCTGGGATTGGTTGAGTATATGGTAGTTCTGTTTTTAATCTTTTGAGCAACCTCCATATTGTTTTTCATAGTGGCTGCACCAATTTACATTCCCTCCAGTAGTACACAAGGGTTCCCTTTTTTCCACAGTGTCACCAACACTTGTCTCCTTTTGATAACAGCCATTCTAACAGATTTTAGTTGATATGTCATTGTGGTTTTGATTTGCATTTCCCTGATGATTAGTGATGTTGAACATTTTTTTCATACATCTGTTGGCCATTTGTGTGTCTTCTTTGGGAAAATGTGTGTTCAAATCCTTTGCCCAGTTTTTAATCAGATTGTTGTTGTTTTGCTATTGAGTTGTATAAATTCTTTATATATTTTGCATATTAATCCCTTATCAGATAGATGGTTTGCAAATTTTTTCCTCCTGTTCCATAGGTTGCCTTTTCATTTTGCTGATAATTTCACTGGCTGTGCAGAAGTTTTTTAGTTTGATGTAGTCCCACTTATTTTTTGCTTTTGTTGTTTGTGCTTTTGGTGTAATATCCAAAAAATAGTTGCCAAGACCAATGTCTAGGAGCTCCTTCCCTGTGTTTTCTAGTTTTGGGTCTTACATTTAAATTTTTAATCCATTTCAAGTTAATTTTTGTAGATGGTGTAAGATAGGAGTCCAATTCCATTTTTTTGCATGTGGAATCCAGTTTTACCAGAACCGTTTGTTGAAGACAGTTCTTTCCCCATTCAGCATTCCTGGGTCCTTTCTTAAATATTAGTTGACCATGTATGTGTGGGATTATGTCTGGGCTCTTGATTGTGTTCTAATGGTCTGTGTGTCTGTTTTTATGCCAGTACCATACTGTTTTGGTTACCATAGCTTTGTAATAAAGTTTCATATCAGCAATTGTGATGCCTCCAGCTTTGTTGTTCTTTCTCAGGATTGCTTTGGCTATTCAGGGTCTTTTGTGGTTCTGTATGAATGTTAGGATTATTTTTTCTTTTTCTGTGAAAAAAACCATTGGAATTTTGATTGGGATTGCATCGAATCTATAGATGGCTTTGGGTAGATTGGACATTGTAAAGTATTCTTCCGATCCGTGAGCACAGGATATCTTTCTATCTTTCCATTTATTTGTGTCTTCTTCAATTTCTCTCATCAGTGTCTTGTAATTTTTAGTGTACAGATCTTTTATCTCCTTCATTAACTTTATTCCTGAGTATTTTATTGCTTTTGATGCTATTGTAAATGAGACTGTTTTCTTTATGTCTTTTTCAGATAGTTGGAATATAGAAACACAACTGATTTATGTATGCTGATTTTTGTATCCTACAACTTTATGGAATTTGTTTATTGGTTCCAACAGCTTTTTGGCGGAGTTTTTAGGATTTTTTATATATAAGATCATATCATCTGCAAACAGACAACCTTACGCCTCCTTTTTGATTTGGATGCCTTTTATTTTTATTGCATAATTGCTCTGGCCAGGAATTCCAGCACCATGTTGAATAGGAGTGACAAGAGTGGGCTCCCTTGTCTTGTTTCAGATCTTAGTGGGAAAGCTTTCAACTTTTCACTGTTGAGTATGATGTTAGCTGTGGGCTTGTCATATGTGGCCTTTATTATGTTGAGGTACATTCCTTCTATACCCAATTTGTTGAGATTTTTAAATCATGAATGTATGTTGAATTTTATCAGATACTTTTTCTGCGTCTGTTGAAAGGATCATATTGTTTTTATCCTTTGTTCTATTAATGTGGTGTATTACATTAATTTGCATATGTTGAACCATCCTTGCATCCCAGGTATACATCCCATTTGATCATGGTGTATGATCCTTTTAATGTGCTGTTGAATTCAGTTTGCTAGAATTTTATTGAAGTTTCTTGCATCTATATTCATTAAGGATATTGACCTGTAGTTTTCTTTTCTTCCAGTATCCTTATCTCGCTTTGGTATCAAGGTAATGCTGGCCTCATAAAATGAGTTTCAGAGTGTTCCCTCCTCTTCAGCTTTTTGGGATAGTTTGAGAAGGATTGGTATTAATTCTTCTTTAAATGTTCTGTAGAATTCACCAGTGAAACCATCTGGTCCTAATCTTTTCTTTTTTGGGAAGTTTTTGCTTACTATTTCAATCTCCTTACTCATTATTTGTCTATTCAGATTTTCTATTCATGATTCTGTCTTGGTAGGTTGTATGTTTCTAGGAATTTATTTTTTTCTAGATTGTCCAATTTGTTGGCATATAATTTGTCATAGTCATGACTGTTGTTCTTTAATAACCTCTGTAACCTGGGTGAAACTTGTTTGGAGATAGATGGGGTCTAGAAACTAATGATGAAATATTTTCCCTTTGCTTTTACAATGAGCTTCTTGTTTGGAGAACATTTTACAGCTCTGGGTCAGTGTCTCCTTATGTCTCCCTCTATATGAGGAATACCCTACAATCATCAGTAGCCTGGCTGTGAAAGAGTTAATGTTTCCCAGTACCAGGCACTGACATAGGCAGTAGGGGAAATCTGGTTCATTTTGTTTCAAAATACACCATACTTCAAATAAGTACAAACAGCTGCAATGCGGGATTGGAGCCAAAAGAAATCAGTGTGGGGCTATGAACTCCAGCTGAGAGAAGTTCATGTAACACGGATCTGATATCTGGCTCCAAAACGAAACCATCAGACCCCAGCGGGAGAAGAGTCCTTGCTTGTCATCCCTGTCACCTCCACAACCACCACCCAAAGAAACTGGGGTGGTTCTTCAGAGAGGTGACGTTTTCCCTCTGGAGCCACTTCTCCGCAGTGGATTAAGCACGCCACATTTGGTTTCTTGGATCTCAGAACTACAGTAGTGTAAAATGGAGAAATCTTGGAACACAAGGGATTGATAGATACGCTGCCTGCTTATTTTATTTCCATGACTTGGCTCAAAACAGCAATCATATGAACACTGGCCCTACGGCACACTCCTTGCTTTTCAAGCCCCAGGAAATTCTTGGTCAGGTAGAAACTGCTGCCACTGAGTCTATTTGGTTGTTTCTTCTCCTCTTAGAAGAAAAAATCTAGAATTTTTATAGAATTTTTAGGGAATATGAGTTTAGCAAAGCTTTTTTGTTTTCTGATTCCTTTTATACCAGAATTTACTTTTTAATGTTATAATGCCTTATCTTCTCTTTGGAATGGCCACGTAATCCCTTTTCACACTAGTTAGAAGTTTTTTGTATGACATTCTCCATTTTCTGTGCATTTGAGTTTCCCCCTGGGGTTTTCTGGACATGTAGGACAGCATCTTTCGGGCTGATGGTTAGAAGTCTTTAAAGTGCTGCCTCACAGCTGTTCTCACGTCTCCAGTTGGTTTTTAGGTTATGTCTCAGGCATCAGGGCTTGTGGCTACTTTGTGGTTTTACTATCTCTTCAGTTTATAAAAAGGCTTCTTTTCCTTTTCATTTTCTGCTGCTTTTGTGATAAACAGCTTCAACAATAATTTTAAAAGATATCCACTGTTACATTTAAAACCCTTTCATAAAAGGAAAACGAGATAGAACAGCATTCACAAGTTAGAGAAGGGCCCTTTTTTTGTTTGTTCGTTTTCATAGTTACGAAATCACTGTGAACAGAGAAGAGTCATTTAATTCCCTTTGCCTCACATTCCTAATTTCCTCAACAGGGGTGATAATGTTTAAAATGTTACTTATAGAATTGTCATATTAATGAACGAGGCTATCCTTTCCTTACTGACCTTAGGTTGGCAAAAGCAAGTATGTGAATTCTCAGGAATCTACAATATGTATATATCCTCAACTCAGTTGGGAATAATTCATCCTCTAGCACAATACTAGTTTTCTTTAGATTTCCCTCTATACTTACTGTTTTAAAGAAGTCTGTTTTAAAGAGGTATTGCCAAGAGAGACTTCACTGAGGCGGAGTGGTGTATATTGGTGTATAAGGAAAGGAAAGGAAATTAAGTACCTCATTATTTTTCCCATGGCGAAATAGGCACAGGGTTGTATTCAATACATATTTTTTTCCCTCAAAACTTTGGGCAGGACATATAAGTCTAGACTTATGATGTACACTCATTTTTTTTTTCTAAGCTGTTATCTCCAGTTTAATTAGAGATTAGTGAAGGAAACTGGTTTCTTATTTGGGCCTGGAACTTTGAAAATAAATGAAACTTCCCTCTTTTTGAATAACACATTCAAAACAACATCTGGAAGAGATTATGCTCACTGGTAGGCAGAAGAAATTTCATAATCCAGCATCTTCAAAGAATATGGTACCTTGTCACATTTCCCCTATATCCTGGAAACAGAAGAAATTCTTAGGACTACATTGCTGGGGCACCCACCATTTTCTTTGTTTTGTGTTGACTGTAAATGTATTTCTCTAACACTATAATATTTCTTTAGCTTTTGAAAATATGGAAAACTTGGTGGTGTGATGCTGCCTGCGCTGTTTACTGTGGTCCAGACATCTCTTTTTTCTAAAGACCTATTTGACTTTGGCAACATGCCTCTTATACTCTGTGATTTGTCTGTGACATCTTTTCCTGTCTTCTCTAAAATCAAGCACATGTGTGCCTGGGATAGTTATGTAATTTGTAACAGCAACTTCTAACCAGATTTAAAAAATTTTTAAATTAAATTTATCCTTGGGCATGTCTATTCTTATGGTCAGTTGTGACACATGGACACTCTCTTCCAATTAAGCATATTTTATTTTAGGTGACGGGGCTGTTTCTGCTCCCCCCTCCTCCTCCCCTCTTCCTCCTCGTTCTCAACCTACAGAAAAAAGTTTCAAGTACAGTAAAAAGTGCAAAGAACCTTTTATCTCACCAAGTCAATTAAGAATGAATGGCTGACATGATGCCCTAACACCCTCAAGTACTTTATAATGTATTTCCTACAAGCAAGGACATTGTTCCACATAGTCACAAAATGATGTCAGAATTAGGAAACTAACATCGTTGTCTTACCATCAGCTAATTTTCAGATCCCAGTCAAGTTTCCCTCAATTGTCTCAATAATAGCAAAGGATCCAGGTTAGAATCTTGCATCATATTTAATTTGTCATGGCTTTTGTTAGTCTACTTTAATATGGAACAGTTTCTCAGTTTTTTTTCTTTTATGACCTTGATCTTTCAAAGATTACAGCCCAGTTATTTTGCAGAATGTCCTTCAGTTTGGGTTTGTTCCATGTTTCCTTCTGATTAAATTCAGATCTTGAAACTTTGGCAAGAATATCACAGAAGTGACGTTGTATTCTTCTCATCGCACCCCTCAGTTGGTGCACAATGTTGATTTGTCCCAATTTCCGGTGATGTTTACTTTAATCACTTGATGAAGGTGGTGTCTTCCAGACTTCTCCATCATAAAGTTACTGTTTTTCTTTTGTGATTAATAAGACTTTGGGGGGGAATTATTTGGGTCTATGTAAATATCCTATTTCTTGTCAAACTTTTATTTATTTATATTAAAATGAACTCATGGATTCCTATTTTGTTCAAAGGATTATAAATCTGTTACTGTCACTTATTTTGAAGTTCCAATTTTCCATTTTGGGCCTGTATTCTCAGGCAACGAATGATCTATTCATGGTCCCTATAGATTAATTTGCATTTTCTCTAGTTTTACATAAATGGAATCATACAGTAAGAGCGGTGTGTTGTCTTGTTTGGTTCTCTTCCTTTTTTGTGTGTTTGGTATATTTTATTTTATCTCCTTCTTCGTGTATTAGCTATAAATCTTTGTTTTCAGTGGTTGATTTGGTGTTCATAGTGGGCTTTAACTTATAAGCTGCTTATAAGGTGGCGTTAAACCTCTTTATGTATTGTATAAGAATCTTATTTTCATTTTTGAAGAACATTTTCCATGGGTATAGAATTCTAGATTGATAGGCTTATATTTTTCCTTACTTTAAAGATGTTGATCCCTGTCTCTTTGCTCGCAATGTTTCTGATGAGAAAACTGTCATTCTTATCTTTGTTTCTCTCTATGCCACACATCTTTTTTTATCTGGAGGCTTTAAGGATTTTCTCATTATCATTATGTTTTGATAAATTGGATTATGGTGTCCCTTTGTGCATTTTTGTTTCTTATGCTCATGGTTCATTGAGCTTGTGGAATCTATGGGTTTACAGTTTTCATTAAATTTGGAAATTTTTGGCCTTTATTTTCCAAATATTTTTTTCTGTCCTCCTCTTTCCTTTAGGGTCTCCAATTATGTATATATTAGTCCATTTGAAATTTTCCCACAGTTCACTGATGTTCTTTTAGTTATTTCTTCTTTTCTCCCAATGTTTCATTTTGTATAGTTTCTATTTCTATCACTTTATTAATCTTTTATTTTGCAATTTCAAATTTTTCTGTTAATCCCATCTAGTGTATTTCTCATTTTATACATTGTATTTTTTTTTTAAATTGAGGTTATGACAGTTTACAACATTGTGAAATTTCAGTTGTACATTATTGTTTGTCAGTCATCTTATAGGTGCATCCCTTTACTCTTTGCGCCCACCCCTCTACCATCCTTCTCCCTGGTAACCACTAATCTGTTCTCTTTATCCGTGTGTTTGTTTATCTTCCACATATGAGTGGAATCATACAGTGTTTGTTTTTCTCTATCTGGCTTATTTTGCTTGACATAATACCGTCAAGGTCTATCCATGTTATTGTGAATGGTTTGATTTTGTCACTTTTTATGGCTGAGTAGTATTCCATTAAATATACATACATCACATCTTCTTTATCCATTTATGAGTTGATGGGACCCTTGGGTTGCTTCCACATCTTAGCTATTGTGAATAATGCTTCAATGAATATAGGGGTGCATAAGTCTCCTTGAATTGCTGATTTAAAGTTCTTTGGATAGATACCCAGTAGTGGGATGGCTGGGTCATATAGTATTTCTATTTTTAATTTTTTGAGAAATCTCCATACTGTTTTCCATAGTGGCTGTGCCAGTTTGCATTCCCACCAGCAGTGTATGAGGGTTTCTT
Source organism: Equus quagga (assembly GCF_021613505.1). Lineage (NCBI taxonomy): Eukaryota > Metazoa > Chordata > Mammalia > Perissodactyla > Equidae > Equus > Equus quagga. The sequence goes on along the minus strand of NC_060267.1, from coordinate 73,895,648 downwards.
TTTCTCCACAACCTCTCCAACATTTGCTATTTTTTGTCTTGGTTATTATAGCCATTCTAACGGGTGTAAGGTAATATCTTATTGTAGTTTTGATTTGCATTTCCCTGATGATCAGTGATGATGAGCATCTTCTCATGTGCCTATTGGCCATCTGTTATACATTGTATTTTTCATTTCTAGAAATTTGATTTGCGTCTTTTAAAATATCTTCTGTCTCCACTTAACTTTTTGAACATGTATGATATAGTTGTAATAACTATTTTAATGTACTTGTCTGTTAATTCTAATATCTGTGTAAGTTTTGGGTCTATTTCAATTGAGTGATTTTTTCCTCCTCCTTATGGGTCATATTTTCCTGCTTCTTTGCATGACTTGTGTAATCATTGATTGGATGCCAGACTATGTGAATTTTACCTTGTTGGATGCTGGATATTTCTGTGTTCCTATAAATATTCTCCAGCTTTGTTCCCAGTCACAGTTAATTACTTGGAAACAATTTGATCTTCTCAGGTCTTGCTTTTAAAATTTGTTAGGTGGGATCAGCTCAGTGTTTAGTCTACGGCTCATTATTCCTCACTACTGAGGCAAGATGCTTCTGATGGTCTACCCAGCGTCCCGTGCGTTATGAGGTCGTCCAGTCTTGCTGGTGGAAACAGAGATGATTCAGATGGATATTACTCCATCCCTAATGGTTTCCTCATGTGCATTCTCTGATTAGTTCTCTGTTGAATACTTAGGGGAATGTCAGATCTCTGAGCTTTTCTATCTTTCCAGTTCTCTCCTCTGTGGTGCTCTGTTCTGTGAACTCGAGCTGTGTTGAGCTTCTCAAGTTCTCAGATGTGCCTCTTTTTAACTCAGTAAGTTCCCTGGGTTCCATCTTGATTTACTCTGTACTGTGGCTTGGACACTGTTGAGGCAGGAAGCTGGGGCAATCATAGGGCTCACCTTGTGCTGTCCTACTTCTTAGGGATCGTTGTCCCTTGTTGTCTGATGCCCAGTATTTGGTATATTTTATCTGTTTTATTTGTTTATTTTTTGTTTTGGTTGTTTTAGACAGGCAATTATATCTGGTTCCTGTTACTCTATCTCAGCCCTCTACATTCTTTTTCTATAGAAAATTAGAGTGCCTGTATCACCTCAGGGCATAATACATATGTGTGTATTATCTTCGTACGTTTTCCCAAATAGGAGAGATTTATAGATACATAATTTTGATACAATTTAATTTTTATTGGATGTATGAAATTGAATTGCATGTAAACATTGTTTTAATAACTCAGTTGGCAAGTACTGTATTATTGGATATTTAGATTGTTTCTAAAATTTTCCAGTCATATATGATACTGCATTAAGCATCCTTGTGGCAAAATCTTTGCCGTTAATGTTCTTTCCACAGTATAAATTTCTGATTCTGGAGTTACATACCCTTTGATTCAGCATACTTTTTAGGATTTTGATGCAAACCACACGCACACACACACACACACACACACATACACACATCTGTATTGTACTCCAGAAAGATTATAAGAGTTGCATCTACACTGGAAATAAACTTGAGTGCCTGTTTTTCTGATGTGGCAAACATATCAGAAAACTATCTTTCAAGCATAACTTTCTAATGTTGAGGTACAGTTTTAAATCACTATTCTTCAATTCAAACACTCAGAATTGATTTTGATTTAATCTTTCAAAAGTACTTGTAATTGAAGCTCCTGGAAACCTTAGATAATGGAAGATGCCTCTGTCAACAGAATTCTTTGCTGTTACAAACTAGTATTCTGGGCTGAATATTTCTCTTATCACAGCTGTAGACTTCTATATTCTGGCCAGCTATTTTGACGCTTTACCCCGACCCCCCGTTCTCTTCTTCCCTCTTTCCCTTTCCTTCACCTCCGCCAACACGAACATCTATATTTGTATTCCTTCTATTCTAGGCCGTTTTGGAATTACTTCTGATTTTAGAAACATGCACACGCTTTTAGAAGGAAATACCTCACAAGATTCCTCTATCAGCTCTTGTTGGAAGAGTGTAGCTCAGCCTGAGGCTTGATTATAGAGGTTGTAATTCTCCTTATCCTGAAGCCTGTGGACTGTGAACACTTCAAGTTGGTTCAGAAGCTGCCTCTTTATACATTCCTCAATAAAAATGGATCCACCCTATGCTTCAGGGTGCTGCCTCCCTTAGGTGGAACTCTAAATTACCATTAGTCTTTGCGCTGCTCTGGATCCCTACGCAAATGGCTGAGGGTCATGGCATGGAATTACTAAGAGCAAGAGCTTAGAAATTGTGGGCCTTGGGTTATGGAAAGAAACAAGGCAGTAGTAGGTCTGTCTGTTATCCAAAGAGTAATTCTTCTAATTGTCCTACCTTCAAGAAGATTTTCTCTGTTCTTTTGGTTGACTTCTCTTTGTTCCCAGACTGTGTCTTCTTGCTCTCTCCCTTTGTGACTGAGCATACTCACTTGAGTTCATTTTTCTCTAATTTGTAGGGTGTGCTTTTCTTTCTGGTCCATTCCTGTTCCATCATTCCTAAACTACAGATTTTTTCCCATTTCCCTACAAATTTCCCATAACAGAAACTAGCTTGAGCTTGAGACTGTAAACAGAGTACAGCCAATCCTTTGCCCTAGCAGTGACAACTGTTCTGAGATTTTTCTGCAGATTGTGTTTTACAGTTCCTGGTTATTTTAGCAAGTTTCAGGATAGCGTCTCTCCCCATCAGGAACTCTGTTCAAAAGTGGAAACTGGATGCCTGTCAATACAGTCTTTGAAATCAGGACAATGAGTTTATTTGAAGAATTTTTGACCACTTTCTTCAATCTGTAGAATACTGGACTCTGAACTGATAAAATACATGTAAAATTGTGCGATTGTGGTACTTGCGTTTCTCTTTCTGCAGGCAGTCTGAGCAGGATGGGCTAGCTGTATTCCTTCCTTTGAATGCATCAGCTGAGTGCCATATGGAAAGAATGATAGACTTTTAGGCCAAATGTAGAATAAAAGGTCTGATTGAAAAGCTGGAGAAGCAAATGGAAAAACTGATCCTATATGTGGAAAAGGAAAGACTTAGGAACATGAGATATATTGTCTTCTGGGAGTATATTGAAGCAAGATCTTGCCTTTGATATTTTGAAGGAGAGAGGAAAGTTTCTGCAGCCACAGGTAGAGATGGTATTTTAAAACAAAAGACGAGAAAATAATTTGGTTTCTTAAGTGCTTTTCTGATTTCTTTGTTCTAACTCTGCATGTGAAGCAAATGGACCCTGACAGTGATCACATGCTTACATCCTCCCAGCTGGACCATTTGCCTCACCAGTTTTATGGGAAGCAATGGTAAGGAGAGGAAGCTCAGATAAAAAAAATGTAGCATGGCTGTTCCTTTGTCACCCGTTTTTTCCCCTTTCCCTTTCATTTTTGGATCTTTAAGCCTGAAATTCTCATCTTTATCATCTTTAGAAATAAAACAGTATTGATGGACTCTCAAAAGGTGAAGAATTTTTTTCTTGTGATTTCCTGGAGTTTTTAATCTTAGTTTATTATAGTTATATGCATTTCAATCGAATAGCTTTCTTTTAACAGTTATCATAACTGCATTTTTTTTGGTCAACATTATTACAGGTATTCTGGGTTTATGTGGATTGACAAGCTGTTCATGTCAATGCTCTCCTGAGCACATTATTTTGATTCGTCACTTGATTAGTTCTATGATGTCATCGAGTGGATTTTTCAGGGTGGAATATATCCTGATAATTTTGTATTTAATAAAAGTGCCTTGTTATTGCTATCGCAAGTAAATAACAGCTTGGCTGAATGTATAATTTTTGAGTCATTCCATATTTCTGAAAAATCATCAGAGTTGCTCCTGTGTCTTGTCATCTCTTGTGGCCAGGATGATGACTGTATCCAGCCAATTTTTTTCCCTTGTGATTTGATTTTCCCCCACTTGTTTTTTTATGAGAATTCTTTGAACTCCTGGAGTTAACAAACCTGTGTTTCAGTTGTAGATTAGGTACTTCATATTTTCCTGGAATGTAGTGAGATCTTTTTTTTTTAATTGTGATAACACACATAACAGAAAATTTACTGTCTTAACGATTTTCAAGTTCAGTGGTTTAGTGTTAAGTATAGTCATGTTGTTGTGAAACAGATTTCCAGAATTCTTCTCATCTTGCAAAACTGAAACTCTATACCCATTAAACAACAACTCCCCATTCCCTCCTCCCCCTACCAGCCCCAGGCAACTGCCGTGCTCCTGTCTGTCTCTGAATTAGACTACTCTAAGTACCTCAAATAAGTAGAATGACAAACTATTTGTCTTTTTGTTATTGGCTTATTTCACTGAGCATAATGTCCTCCAAGTTCATCCACGTTGTAGCATGTGTCAGAATTTCCTTCCTTTTTAAGGCTGAATAATATTCCATTGTATGTATAGGTCACATTTTGTTTATCCGTTCATCTGCCAGTGGACACTTGGGTTATTGTGAATAATGCTGCTATGAACATGGGTGTGCAAATATCTCTTTGAGACCCTGCTTTCAGTTCTTTTGGGTATATACCCAGAGGTAGAATTGCTGGATCATGTGATAATTCTATTTTTAATTTTTGAGGAACCACCCTCCTGTTTTCTATAGCAGCTGAACCATTTTACATTCTTACCACCAGTACATAAATATTCCAATTTCTCCACATCCTTGCCAACACTTATTTCCTGTTTTTTTGATAGCAACCATTTTAATGGGTGTATCTCATTGTGGTTTTGATTTGCATTTCTCTAATGATTGGTGATGTTGACCATCTTGTCATGTGCCTTTTTGGCCATTTGTATATCTTCTTTGGAGAAATGTCTATTCAAGTCTTTTCTTCACTTTTTTAATTGGGTTGTTTGATTTTTGTTTGTTGAATTGTAGGAGTTCTTTATAGGTTCTGGATATTAACTCCTTTTCAGATATATGATTAAAAAATATTTTCTCCCATTCTGAGTCGTCTTTTCACTCTGTTGATTGTGTCCTTTGATGCACAGAAGTTTTAAATTTTGATTTGGTGCATTTAATCTATTTTTTCTTCTGTTGTCTATGCGGCGGTATGCTCATTAAAGCTACAAATTTAACAGCTTTTAAGAAAAATTTACTTTTTTTCTTGAAAATTTTTTTTTGTATGTGAGGAAGATTGGCCCTGAACTAACATCCATGTCAATCCTCCTCTATTTTGTACATGGGAGGCCATCACGGCATGGTTTGATGAGCAGTGTGTAGGTCTTCACCCAGGATCTGAAGCCACAAACCCTGGGCTGCCAAATTGGAGTATGCAAACCCAATCACTACGCCACCAGGCCAGCCCTAGGAAAAATGTACTTTTATTGTTAAATAACCTCTATTCCGTTTGTTCTTCTCAGGTATACTAATTATTGTTATATTGAATCTCTATTTTCTATCCTCCATAGTCATAATTTCTAATCAATGTAGTAACTTGTTGTAAGCGTGTATGATTTTTCTCAAACCTCTCTTCCATGGCATCAACTTAGTTTTCTGCAGTGGCAAATCTTGTAGTTTTAAATTTTTAGTTCCAAAAGTGATACTGTTTTTTCCTATTTTCTTTTTTTGCAATCAAAGTTATGAATGTTTATAATTTAAGGTGTCAAATGGCTGTACGGGGCTTCCTAAGAGAAAGGAGTTCCTTGCTCCCTCTCTGCTATTTCACCTTCCCATTCCTACTGTTTTCAGTTATTTTAACTGCTTCATTTGCTATTTGCATCACTCTAAGATTTTTACTTGTACTTTTTGATATATCAGTTTTAAATATTTATAGACTTCCCGTGTGGAAGGTGTGCCATACACATACTCCCATCCTGTACCTCGTCATCCTAATAGAGTTAGATCGTGATTTTGATTAGGTCAGTTTTCAGTGTTAATGTCCTAATGACCTTGTTAATGTCATTCACAGATGAGTCATCTCGAATTCTATGAACCCTTTTCTACTTCTGCAAATTCTTTGTTCTCCTTTAAGTTTTAATCATTCGTTTTATGTTTACTTAGTTTTCTACATGCTTATTACTTATTCAGTTCCAAGCTCTGTCAGTTCTAGAAGTCTGTCAATTTATCCAGATGGGCAGTTATTCCGTCAAGAGTACTTTGTGAGTCTTCTTACCTGTCACCCAGGGATCTCCTTTCACAATTATGTCAGGAATTCCCTTTGTTTTTCTCCTGTATTGAACTCCTGTTCTTGTATCCCGTGCCTGCCTTTTTCTTAGTTTTTTCCTTCTTTTGCAGAAGAACATCATCCAATAGAATTCTAGGTTGTAAATCATTTCCCTCATTGCTCCGTTGTCTTCTAGCTTCCAAGTTGCTGTAGAGAAATCCAAAGACTTTCTGATTTCGAATCCTTTGTTTATGAGCTCCCCCACACACTTTCTGATAGCTTAGAGAATTTTAAAAAATCTCTAGCATTAAAAAAAAAATCTTATGATGCTGTGCTTAATGTAGACATGTTAAAATCAATTGAAGTGGGCAGGTCAGCAGCCAGTGGGCCCTTACAGGCAATAAACTTATGACTTTTCACTTTAGAAAATGTTTTGAGTTAGTTATTTGCTTCCCCCCCTGCTTTATTTCCTTTATTCTTTCATTCTGGAATTGCTTTTATTTCATTATTAGATCTCCTAGACTAGTCTTCTAGCTTTCTCATTTTTACTGTTCTGTTTTTTCTTCACTGCATTTGTTGCTCTACATTTTGGACAAATTCCAATCCTTCTATTGCATTTTTAACAGTTTTTGAGCATCCTGTTTTTGTTTCACTGGATGTAATGTCTTCTTCCTGATGTTACTATTGTTAAGACTTTTCATCTGCTCAGATTCCAGAGAGAAGATTCTTCCAGTATCAGGCCTTAGAGGATATAAGGCTGGCTTCAGATGCTATTTAGCTTTAGTACGGGGAATAGATACTAAGAAAGACAAGTGATCGCTCTGGCATTTCTATATCTCATCTTCTTGTTCTTCCAGGTTTGGAGTTCAGAGTTTTTTCTGCTTGGTTTCTGCCAGACTATAGAGCTCTCTGCAGGAGGATACACAATTTCAAGTCTGATTTTTTTCTATTTGATCTAAATGACTCTATTTATATATAACACTTTCTAAAATTTTGAGGATACATTTTTTTCCTTTCCTAGTTTCAGCATTGATGGCTTCTTTCCTCTTTTAGTACTTTTGTTCATCTGTTCTGTTTTGGGGATGGAAGCTTTGAAATCTACCCATATAGCCACCCCACCCCCTGGACACAAACACACCAGCTCTGGTTTATCTTCTGCTTCACTAATACCATTTTCTACTTTATTTTTTATTGTTTTCTACTTTATCAACTGCCTTCATTCAAGTTCATAATTCAGATTTTTCTTTCTTTTTTTTTTTGTTAATGCAGTCTCATTTTGACCTCATATTTTTTTAAGTTTTCACTTTTATAATGTACACATATTTCTTAAGTAAATATTTGCTCTGATTCTAGAGTCTTCCCTTCTCTTGAACCATAATATTTTTCACTTCCCTGGTGGATTTGGCTTTTTCTCTGTTGCTTATCCTTAGAGAGGGAAGACTATGCATATTCAGCATCAGGGATTGCCCTGTGTTCTTTCAACAGACTGAAATGAGTCACTGTTTGACTCCAGTCCAGATGAAGGAAAAAGGTCAGACTTGTAGTAGATTAATTTGCCAATTAGAAATTCATCTTCCTATGAGGCCTCAGGAAGGAACCAGCCTCAGCTCCAGAGGAATCAGAGGGAAGTTTGCCTCAGAACCAGAGCCTTTCTTTTAGGTGTTTGGTGTGGTGTTCAGTAATTAGCAAGTTCATTGTCACTTGGCTTGGCTGCCCATATCAGAAGCCAGCTGATGTATTTTTTTCCCTCATGTATTTTGTGGAGCAATCACGATGGCCACATGTAAATTAGAAGTAAATACAGTCAATCATTACTTGCTTAGTTGGAGCCAGGAACCCCTTTTAAGGAATGAGCATATTTTAAATGTACCCTGTCTCTCCCTGGCTTGATTCCCTCCATCTCTCCTGCCTCTGAACTAGTGGTATCATGACGAGTCTGTTGGGATCTCGTTTGCTTATTTTCTGTCCATTTAGTTGCATTTTCACAGGAAGGGGATATTGTGCTTAAGTCCTTCTGTCAACCTCTTGTGTTGATTCTTTCCAGTGTATATTCCTGGAAGTTTAAGCAATATCTGGGATCCATCTGTGGCTTCTAGGGCTTGTTCAGGATATTTCCTAGTCTTATATTCAACTGGTTATTTCTCTAGTAATCTGGCACAGAGGAATGAGTCTGTGCAGCTTTCTTATTTGTAAATTGTATTTTGTATATCCCTTTTTAGTTGTAGAGAGGGATATCGAGGTAATTCTTACCCAACGACTTTGGGGAATGGATGAATGGGCCAGTAAGTAAATAAGTGACACAGCTCATCTTTTGCAAGTGAGGGGTGTTAGAGGTAGTTTTGTATTTTTGAGAAGAATGATATAGGTTAGAAGAAAGGCCTAGAATGGAAAAAGGAGACAACTAGGGAAGAAGAGGAGGAGTGACAGTAATGGTTCAAGGGCATCTGGGGTTGGTGGGGCCCACCCACATTGCTTTGTGGTTTTCTGCAGCTGGAAAAGTCTTTGGAGCTCAAGCAAAGGAAATGGAGAATTGGGTTGATGGCACATGGGAAGAACTCAGGACAGGTATCCACATGCTGGGAAGAGTTCAAAGAGGGGTGTATTTCTTTAATAATTCTGTGCGACTCTGTAGTTGACAGTCTGGAGCTCTGGGAAATGCAGGACTAGTATGTCAAAGTAAGCCAGCTTACGTGGCTACAGATTGAATTGTATTATTGTTTGGGATATTCTCTTTTTTGTCATCTTGTCTAATTCCCCCAGGATAGTTGGTAAGTAAATAGGTTTCAAAAATGTAATTTTAAGGCATCACTCCCATGAGAGAGTGATTTCTACCCTTTGAGGTAGTATTGCTTAGCCTTGTATTTTCAGAGTTAAGTAACCATATACCATTTTACTTCATTTTATTTATCTATTTATTTTTCACTAGAGGGAAAACTTTATTCAGTACAGATAGACTTTTCAGGATTTATTTTTTAAATATTTTTTTAAATTTATTTATTTATTTTTGGATGTACATCATATTTCGAATTCTGTGTAGATTACATCATGTTCACCACCCAAAAACTAATTATGGTCCTTCCCCTATATACCATTTTATAAAGAGCTCTTATAAGGTAAGAACAGGTTCAACGAAAGCCTCAAAACTAGATATGTCATAAATACTTTAGGGAAAGGCATTTAATTGTCTCTCATTTTCTTCTTGAAAATATGAACCTACCCTTTGTATTATCTACTGTGTATCTCAAGGATATGAAACATAAACCAAAACTAGGGACACATCATTGAAGTTTTATAGAGATGAGAGCAGCACAGTGTTCTCTGTGTCAGAGTTTGGGGAAAAATAGGTACTCTGCAGGACATCTGACTGTCATCCTGCTTACTTCAGGACCATCTGAAATTTTTGCTTAAAAAAACTCCACGCACTTTTTGTCTCTTCTTAATTTTTGTTCACTGGAAGGGTTAGTTTATGGAAAGGCATGGGCCCTGGAGTGGGTCCTGGTTCAGGTCTCAGCTCCCTCATTTCCTGGCTGTGTGACTTTGGGTATGTAGAACAACCTTTCAAAGCCTCAGGTTTCTCCTCTATGAAATGAATTAATATCTGCCTCAAACTGTCTATGAAATGACTGCTTCAGTGCTCAGAATCTAGTAGGTTTTCAGTAAATCCCACTGTCCCCCTTTTGTTGTCAGCAGTGATGCCATATGGCTTCTTTGTCACATCAATTTTTATATCCCTTCCCTTACTCCAGGCTAGGTGCTCAGTATTCACCTTTCAAGCAACTCTGTGTACTCTGAATATTGAAACTATTTTAAGGTTATATTACTTAATGACTTAGCTTGGCAGAAATGATATTGAACTGGAGCACACAGTGTGAGTCTTTAGGGATGGAGTCTCATTGCCTGCTTATTTTGTTTTTTTTGGTGGCTATGCTATTTGTATATTCATCTGTCCACCCCATAGATGATAGAGCAAGATAATGTGAATTGTAAATACATGAGAAGGAAAAATAGAAATGTAGAGGTGGGCACAAAATGATGCTAGGAGTAAGTTCAGTACACAATATCGCACCATGGGTCCTGTAATGTTCTCAGGGTAGACATGGCACTCTAGCGGCCTTCAGGAAAGAGGAAAGGCATTGCCCTATACATATCTTTCTCCTGGGCTGTTCATTTGATCCACAGTGTGATAAACAAGGGGTCATTTTTTTTTCCTGCTAAAGCTGGGATCAAGGAGAACATCACTGTTGTCTCAGGGAAGCTATGGAATTTTGTGTTGAATATTATACCAAAATAGCTTTACTTATTATGTATTAATAAAAACAGTCACTCTAACAGAGGTAAGAAAATAGGAAGGTGACACGGTTCTAAACAATTAAAACCTAAAGTGATTAAAACTCTAGTATGAAGGACAATATACAAAGACGGGAAAAAAAAAATTTAAAGTTCATAAAAGTTGCTGCCAAACCTAGATTATTTCTTAGGAAATAGTTCTTCCAAGGTTATGTAACTTGCCCAGTGTCATCCAGCTAATATAGAGTAGTGCCAGAGGATTTGGGGCAAAAGACTTGGATTAAATGTCTAACCCACCATTAACTCCTGCTTAAGACTTGGATCTTGCAATCCTGGTTCATTATCTTCGTTATTATGAAAAGATCATTTTCCAATAGTTAAAAAGTGTTCTGGTATCATCTTGCATGCAGGGTAAACTAGAAAGTATATTTACAGACAAAAAGCTTCCTGAAGGCAGGGGCTGGCTCAGCATTATTCATGAAAGCCTTAGTTCCCTGTGGGTGCTCAATAAGGATCTTTTGAATAGAAGGATATTGTTAGGTCGTGTGAAAAGCTAAAAATGAAACATTTTCTTAAAATGAAAAATTCCCCTTCTGGACTAAATTGGAACATGGAAACAATCACATCAGTCTTTTTATTTTATTTTTTTGGTGAGGAAGATTCACCCTGAGCTGACATCTGTGCCAGTCTTCCTCTACTTTGTATGTGGGTCGCTGCCACAGCATGGCTGATGAGTGGTGTAGATCCACACCTGGGATCCAAACTGCAAACCTGGGCTGCTGAAGTGGAACACACGGAACTTAACCACTAGGCCACAGGGCTGGCCCCCACATCAGTCTTTTGACAGAACTTGGGTCATGCTTTATGGCAGGGAATTTAATGTCTTTGTGAATTTTCTTAACAAACTTATCAATAATGGAGGATTTGGTTATACTTTGTGTTTATCTAGCATCCTTTCTTTAAGATGTCGAAAGGATTTTAGAAATGCATTCTTCCTCACGAAACGTGGAAGTCTGACTTATGAAGCCCCTGCGGAGTACCCGACTCATTCTTGTGACCGACTCCTGTAACTTTGGGGTGTCTTGCCTTTTTTAACTCTTGAAAGTGGTGACTAAGTTCCCTGAGGAAATGTAAGCACTGGGAAGGTTCACTTTCTTACGTTTCCTGCTGGACCAGAAATTGCTGGTGGTTCTAGTCCCAATTCTGGCATTAACGAAATGTGTGATTCTAGTCTCTTCTCTCCTCCAAGTCTGTTCTTTCATCTGCAAATGGCCAGGCTTGAACTGGGGGATCTCGAAGACGCTTGATAATATTATTTGCCCTTTGTGTGGAAACTGTCAGCTCTCAATTGTGGGTCATTTAATTCCTTTTTTGTTTAATGATGGGATGACGTCTCCCCCTGGCCCACTCTCCCCATCTTCACAACTTGAAACTACCTCCCCAAACCAACTAGCCAGCATGCAGAGTTGAAATTAAACTACAAAAATACGTCACCTTAACATGATTTGGAAAATGGTACAGAAGTCCTGCCTCTGGGGTGTTAGATGCTCCCTACTGGGTTCTTCTTTTCATTGAGATTGTAGCCGGCATTTGGGGCAGAGGTTTTTGCTTCCTCTGGCCAGTGGTACTTCTCTCTCAGATGCTGGTCCTCTCAGGCTAAATGTGGGTTTTCCACTCCTTTTCCAGGTACACGGTTTCTCCTAGCATGACCGCGATCTGATCAGGAACCGAGGGAATTTGACTCCTGTGTCTGGTGCTGCAGTGCTGGGGCCTGGTCACCGCCCGCAACTACGGAGCTGCCATGGCTGCTGCCTTTACTTCCACCCCTGTAATTTCACAGCCCCAGGTAAGTGATTCAACCCGGCATAGGTTTGGGCTAATCATAGTTTTGTCGAATATTTAAATATTTGTCAAATATTCAGAAAATGTGTTTGATTCAAGGGATCGTGTGTATTCTTCTAACGATCATTTGAGGGGTATTTGGATAATAGTGCTTTTGTGAGGGAGGTGCTGTTTAGTTCAAGAAGCAACTGGAACAATGAACAAGTGGTTTTAGTGAACCGGCCTCTGTTTGTAGGGGGCCCTGGTTTTCAATGCTTAGGCTGTCTGGCTGTACTAAAGGCATTAAACGCCGCATCAAGACTGTCGGTAGTAAATCCTGCTGCTTTCCCTCTCTTGGCTTTTCTAGGGTTTAACGAAAGATCTCAGCACAGATCTAATCTTATAACAAGTTTTCTGAATGCTGTCTCGTTGTCTTCCTCCTATAATGATGATGATTATTTTTCCTTGACCTGTTCTAGGAACTTTGAAGAGAAAATGCAATTCCAAAAACTTCTGAACACCAGTAATGAGTTATTTTTCTGTCGAAGGGAGAACAGTAATATGGGAGGGACATTGCCTTTGTTCAGATTATTTTACAATCTAATCTATTCAAGTATTAACTAGACTCCTGGAGTCCCAGCGGGCAGTGTGGTACAGTAGGGAAACAGACTTTGGAGTCATGAGGCCTGAATTCGCATCCAGATTGCTGGATAAGGAGCCTGAGTCATGCTAACCTTGCTTAGCTTCACTTTTTCTCAGGTAGTCATACCTCACAGGACGGTTATGTGGATTAAATGCCAGAATAAATGCAAAGCACATAGAAGGTCCTCAGCAAGTGTAGTTTCCCATTTGTTCTTTCTTCATCTTTTCTTCCTCCTTTTAGAGTGTGACCTCCCATCTCATTCAGGACAATCATTTTTAGGACAACGTTAAAGAAAAAAGTATACCTTTGAGAAAGAGCCATATTGATTGAAATTTGAATCTTGATGATAACCAGAATATGGTTCCACACTTTTTTTCTGTATCCTTTTGCAAACTACTAAATTTTGTAGGTGTCTGAAGTAGGGATGTGTGTGTGTGTGTGTGTGTGTGTGAGTGAGAGAGAGAGAGAGAGAGAGAGGGAGGGAAGGAAAGGAAGAGGGAGAGAGAGAGAGGAGAAAGGGGCCAAGGGAAATTTTTACTTCATTTACTATAAATCCTTTTTTTGTCCTCTAAAAGACCTTGGAATTTTATCATATGGACAAAGTCCTTGCTGTTCCTTAATGTTTTAAAGCTTTTAGTATTATTTTCCGAGATGTTGAGTGTTCCCACCTTCATGCATATTTCTTTCTGGTAAGGGGATCATTGCCTTTTCAACACTTCATTTACTCTGGGTGTTGGGTTTCCATTCCTCTCAATAGTGTTTTTGGTGCCCAAGAGACTTGGTGAATGGGTAAAAAGATTTAATGCCCATTACCTGAAGTCACCATTTCAAAGTCCACTGCAGCTGTTCCCATGCAATGACTATTCTTTTGTGAAGTGAATTGGGTCTAGCACAGGTTTTCTGGACAAGGCATTTCAGCATCCCAGTCTTGCTGCTGTCATTTGTCAGCATTTCCAACAGCATCATTTTATCTAAACACCTTCCATTTTACACAAGCTGCTGTCAGCTGGTGAGTAATAGAAATATTTTCAAATGATTCATTTAATTAAAATGTTTAACACTGCCCAAGGTAGAAAGAGGTCATATTTAATCTAAACACTTGGGGAATTGTGTACTCTTGTAAATTCTCTGTGGGAAAGTAAATTGGTACAGTCTACTGTGGACAGTAATTTGACAGTATCTATTAAAATTATATACCTTTGCACATACCCTGTTCCCATCTTGATATCCACATTAGAAAAACACTCATATATGAACCCTAGGAGACATGCAGAATGATTGAAGCATTGGTTGAAGGCCAAGAAGTACAAAACTTTCTAATATTCAATAGTGGAAGGACTTCATAAAGTCCAGAATGTTGATATGATTTAAATACCACACAGCAGTTAAAAAATTATACATACCTATCTATCTATCCCAACATGGCTCTATCTCCCGAAGATATGGAGAGACAAGAAAGCAAGATGCAGAATAATACTTACAGGAAGATATCGTTAAAACTGTAAAACAAGACCATATGTTTTTAGGGGTCAACATATGGTCCATTAATGTAAATGCATAGTGAAAGGTCTAGAACATACATTGTCAACGGGGATGATGTTGACCCCAAGAGGGCAAAAGCTGGATCTTGGGAGATGAAAAAATCCCTCCAGAACTCTAACCCTGTCTGATGAAATCCTATTCCTTAGTATTTAATTTCTCTCATTAGGGAGAATTTAAGTTTAATTAAATTTTTCTTCTTGAGAGTCACCAATGGAAAACAAAAAGTCAAGAAATACTCGTCTCGAAGGATGCACAAGGCTCTTCAGTCACTACCTTGGTTCAAATCCTGGCTTCAGTATTTACTAACTGAGGCTTGGGGGGAGGGTGGAGAAAGGTGTTCACTCTCTCAGTGCCTCCATTTCCTCATCTGCAACATGAGCATCATCATAATAAAGCAAACTTCGTAGGATTGTTTTAAGGATGAAATGAGATAATATGTAAAACTTAGAACAGTGTCTGGCGCATATTGCTCAATACATCTTAGTTGGTATCATTGTTCAGTATGCACTGTGGCAGGTGTGGGTATACAAGAATAAGTAAGATAAGCAAGGCTTTTGCCCTGCCAGAGTTTAGAAACGTAGTGGGAACTATGCAGATAAGGAAATAAAAAATCACAATGCTTTGTCACAAATGCTATGATATAGGAAGTATAGATTCTTTAGGAGTAGAGTAGAGCACCCGGGAAGAAGTTGGAGGATCAGAGAAGGCTTCTTGAAGGAAGACTACCAGGCTGGGGGCTTATGAATGAGCATGAGTTATTCTGGCAAGGGAGAGGAAATAGCATGTGTGAATGTCAGATGTCCCAAGAGGAGAGAGAACATAACATTTGGATGTCAGTTCGTGATATTTGTAGTATTGTTGTAAGCAGCAATATGCTAGAGCCAGCTCTGCCAGCTCACACGTTTGATTGTTAAATTTTCAGGAATTTAGTGAGCTGATTGACCTTATGCTTGTGACTTGAAATCAGCCACGGTGGAGTATGGACACCATGGAAATTGGCCAACACAGTCCCTCACTCCTAAGAGCCCATTGTTAAATATTTATCGGCGTACTTCTGGCTGTGGAGGGGGTGGGTGGATTAGGTTACAAGGTTGGAGAAGATTTTGCAGGGCCTTCTAAGCCACATGAAAGAATTTCGCATTAATCTTAAGAAGCCTGTGTGCTTTTGAATCTTAGACCTGGTTCAAACCCCGACTTTGGACAATTTTGTTGAACAAGTTCATTGATTAATCTCAACCAGGTTAGTGAGTCCCATTATTTTTTTTTTCCCAGATGTTGGGAACAGCAGTAGCTTCTGCTAGCTAGAGGCACTCAGCCTACTTGGAAGGAGTCAGCTCTAAGCTGGTCACAGGGAGAGGCAGCCTACTCTTCCGGAGAGGAGCAGACCATTGGGTCGCTTGGTTCCCAGGATCCTTTGGTTGATGATGGGCCTGCTGAATATGTCAGCTCCTCACATGTAATTTGTGCATTTGGATTTTAGTCCAAGGCTGAGGCTGTATTGATGTATTCTCTCCTATTATCAAGTTTACCCCAGGTTCAGAGACGCGAAAAGTAATTTAAATGCAGCATCTCCTTGGGCGAGGCGTAATAAGCAACTCACTCAATCAGCTTAGGCTGGCATTGTCTGGCACATCAGCTTGCATTCTTTTAGAGTGAATTCAGGGATCTGTGTAAAGATAAACCCACATTCAAGTGTGAAAGGCCTGACAATCCTTTTCTAAGGCAAAAACAACAACTAAACAAAAAAAAAAACAACTTTTGGGTTTGTTACTCTATTCATTTGGTAACAAAGAGCATTTTTCTAATCAAGGCTGCTGAAAATACTAGATATAAACTAATTAATAAGAACAAATAGCCTGTGATTGTTTCAAACAATACCAGGGAAGAAAGCTTTCATTGTCACTCCTGCTGGGATTGCTGTTTCGTGAAAGATATGCCTTGTGCTTTGAAGTGAGACAAGTTCGCATTCCTGCTGTACTCCTGAGATGGATTTTTGTTTTCTTATGCTGAGGGAGCACCTTGTTCTTACGAGGCTAGCTGAATCCTGAGGTGAAACTGGACTAGCAGCAGCAGGAAGGCTCTGTGTGTGTGTAGCTGATTTATAGTTCTGCTAGTCCAGACACCGATAAAGAGCTTCCTTACCCAAAGGAAGCTCCAGGGATGTGTTTGCAGACAGGAACACGCTCATCATTAGGTTAAATTAATGTGTTCCTAGCCTGTGGATATGGGAGGGATGGAGGTGGAATAGGAAACCAGAAAACTTGCCACTCTTAATGACCGTTTTCTGTTTCTAGAACTCTGTTTAGCATTACTTTAATTGCGGTTCATCCAGTTACTGTGGGTAGAGTATGGATTAAAAGTTTTATTTTCCTTTTGAATGGAAGGGTCAATAGTTCAGTATATGAATGAGTGGTTTGGCTCTCTCAAACCCAAGACTGGTATGAGACACCAGAATAGGTGTTTGAGGATTTTAAAGGTATTCAGATCTTACACCTGAGATTCAGTGAGGAATTTTCTCCATCAGTATGTTACAAGGTATTTCATTTTTGTCTCTCATTTGCTGAGTAGCTATCTTGGTTTTAAGCCAAGGATACAAAGATATTTTGAACCGCCAAATGATTTCCTGTAGGTTTCATTAAATAAAGACATGATTTGGACCCATTCTTAATGTCTTAACAGATTTGTTCTTCTCGTTCGTATCCAGCGTTCTGATACAACATAGGGGGTCTCTGCTTGTTGTCTGTTGGAAGATTGATGTTTGTGAACAACAGTACCAATAGGTTCTCCTAACAAAATCCATCATATTTCCAAAATCTATGCCTTAGAGTTTTTATTTCTTTTAGAGAGTGGGTACTTTTGGATTGAAGCAATTGAATTCCACGTTAAATAGATTGCATTTTTTGAGATTGAAAGACTTCTGTTTTTTTAGGACTTTGTGTTATAGTGGTTTCCAAACATTCACAAAAGTAGAAAGAATAATATAATGAATCCAAATATAGTCGTCACCTAGATTCAACAGTTATTAAGATTTTTCCATACTTGTTTCGCTTTCTCCCATTTTGGGGGGGGGATAAAATATTTTAAAGCAAATCCTTGGCGTCATGTAATCTCATCTCTACCCTCATACATCAGTATGTATCTCTTAAAATAATTCACTTACGTAACCATGATACTATTATTACATTTAACAAAATGAAAAGCAACTCTTTAGTGTCATTTTATGCTCATCCATATTCAGAATTCCCCAATTGCTTTTCTAAAAAGTGTCTTTGCAGTGGATATGTTATCTTTTAAAAACATTGATTAGAAAATATTCAATGACTTGTAAGGTGTAAAAACCCAATTCCATTTTCCCCCTTTATTCTCTAAGTGAGGAAATAGATTGACATATTAACTAGAATATTTCACCACTGAAGAATTAAAAAATGAGACATACACTGAAGGCTCGAAAGTAAAGAAATGGTTGCAATTATTATAAATAAAGAAATGGTTGTTAAATTATTAGTCTCTAATATAAGGGATCACAGATATCTTGATAGTGCTTTCTTTTAGACTAAAGTGTGAATGACTAATTGCAGTGTGAAGTTATGTTTCCAATGCCACACAATGAAGACATAGTGGGATCTGGCTTCATCTAACGTGGAACTGAGAAAAGAGAATGCATGGGCTTAGATCCAGGTGAAACTTGGTTCAAATCTATGTTCAAATCCTGTAGCTTAGGGGATCTTTCAATATAGGTATATCTTTCAGCTTTATTTTTTTTAATCTCTAGAATTCAAATAATATACACTGTGCTCAAGAGTTTAAATGGCAAAATATCCGTGAAGTGCTTTTTACAGTATCATCCCCTTAATAGATACCTGACATATGTTAGTTCCTTCCTTTTCCCTCATAATTATTCTGGGAGTTCTTTACAGGGAGAAAGTGGTTACCTCTACATATGGTCTGTGTATATGATGTGCTTATGTAGTATGCCAGAGGATCCATCAAAGGAAAGCCAAGTTAGATAAACACTCTACAGAAAACTCCAGTGGATTGCCAGGAATAAATGCACGTGGAGATAAACATTGAGATTTCTGACTTACTCCATCTTGAACCATGTTTCTATTAGAAGTTAAATTTGTTCTCATATTGCAATTTAAATTCGTCTGTGTCCACTTTTGTGTTTATAAACTCAGATCAAGTTTGAGAGACTATCTTATTTCAGAATCTGAGGGCACATTTTGAGTTTTCTATTCATAAGACTAAATTGTACCAGGATACCTAGAGTGAACCATAAATGAGACCTTTCACGTTTGTTTCTTTTTCTTTCTAATGCATCCTTTCTAATTGGCTTAGTGTTTAATGATTAATGGAGCCACCTCTTTATCCTTCAAAGTGATGTGGCTTTCTCTCTCTCCCTGCGCATTGTGCTGCGGCTTGCCCATTTTCCCTCTCACGCTCCTAGTTTCTCCAGCTATTTTTCCTTGAACTTGAGTTGCAGCTTTTCCAGGAATAAACACTAAGGTGGGACAACGCCCTGCTGTTTTTACCAGCTGAGGAGATCATAATCATAGGGCCCAGGGGATTTGTGTTTTTTAAGAACTGTACCTTGCTGTAATAAGACTGTCATTTAAAAAATCAACCTTCATTTGCTGTGTGATGATACTGCTATTTGGTAATTTCATAGCATCACTTAAGAACCGCCCTTAAGTTAAACTTATCCCATTTCGTAAATGATTATCCTGGGCAGGCTCAGGCTGGAAGAGAAGTGATGGTGGGTTGATACCTGTTCTTTGGCGTCAGGCAAAATGTGTATGAAAGGGCCATGGAGCAGATTACTGCCTGAAAGGCTAGGTGGGCAATGAAACAGTTTTCAAAAATTCAGACAACCTTTGGGAACAAAAACTCCAGTCCTGCCAGAACTCCAGTCCTGTAGGTAGAAGTCCTGTAGGGTATGGTGCTTGCTGAATGAGGTAGCTGCCTGATTTAAAAATATTTGCACGTAGACGAACCTCCACCAGCCAGCATAGAGAGGTTTTGGAGTCTTCCTTCAGGCCTGGAAGGAAGAGCCGTCCATCTGGATTCAGGTTAGGGCCCCAACTCTAAGGGCTTTGCATACTCTAGAACTCTGATTAGCATTCCGTTAATGATGGTTGATCAGATTATGGAAGTAACCTGGCTAGAACATTGGAGGAGGACTCAGGAAGAATCCTGGCCCTATGGCCTGTGTTCAGAGCTTACCTCTGATATGCTGGATCGAGTGTGGATGACCAATGGGAACTCAGGACTCAGCAGTCATGGTCAGATCCCACTTCTGTGAGAAAAGGCAAGATGGAGAGACTCAGCTGCTGATCAGCCCACTGTCTTATTCAAGATTAGCTTGGAAAAATCGGGAACACTGAACCTGCAGATGGGAATTCAACTCAGTGACAGTGGAGAGAGAGAAAAGGTAGAAGGAACAAGGTGGCAAATGATGGAGAATCTGTGAGGATTACAGTCCTAGTTATACTATGATGTTTAACTCAAATGATGTATCAGAAATATATTTTTTCTTATGAGAACTTTTTTGCATGATTTTTCCCTTAAAATTATTAAAAATAAATTGCTTTAAATATTAAATGCTGCCTCTCTGATTGCACATCTTATTGCTTTCCTCTAGGCTAGTCACAGAAAAAAAGAGTATAGGCAACTGTTTGTAAGAATTAGAGAGTACAGTAAGTGTAGCGGAATACAACAAAAGCTTAAAGAAATAGGTATACAGTCCTATTTTTGAAAAACACCTAAACCTAATACAATGTTATATGTCAATTATATCTCAATAATAAAAAAGAAACAACTTTTAGATTAGAATATTTCCTAAAAAGCTGTATACAAGGTCATTGAAAATATCATGTACCTAAGAATAACGTTAATAATAAAATAGGTGGAAGAACTCTTTGAGAAAATTTATAGAACTTTATATTAATAGACATTAAAGAAGACAGATACTGTGTCGATGGATTGTAAGATTCATTGACTTGATGTCAGTTCTCTGCAAAGGCATCTATAGATTGAATGCAATCACGACAAAAAGTTCCCCCAATTTTTTGAAACCTTTAAGCTGATTCTAACATTTATATAAAAGTACAAAAGGTCAAAATTAGCCAATAAATCTTGAAGAAGATGAACTACGTTGGGAAACCTGTTCTTCCAGATATCAGAATTTATTATAAAGTCAGAATAAGTAAGGCAATGTGATATATTGGAAGAAATAGAGAGCCTGGACACCAACTCACACACACCATTGAAAAAAAAATCAGAAATGAATTGGAACAAGATAAGGAAACATTCTATTAGCCTATGAAAAGCGCTAATGGAAAATAATTTTTCATTTTCTTCGTAGGATGACATTATATTGTTTTGATCTGTGGGTTCAAGAAGGGTGTACTTTAGAGCTGGTGTTTGGTTTATGAAGGTTCAAGCCCTCGGTGTGACTTGACTTAAAAGTTGCAGGAGAACAGATATTACAGAAAGAGTAATTGGTACTTAATCCTTAAAAGAAGGTCATATTTTTTATCCATTTTGCAGATGAGGACACGAACTCCTGAGAGGGGAGTATTGCGCAGTTTATTGAAGTCATATCATCACTAAACTAAATAACTGGAATTTGAACCCAGGTCTCACCGATTCTAAGGCCTAAACTCTCAGCTGCTGTAAATCTATAATGTTATCTCCCATACCCTCTGCTGTCTCCCAAGAAATAGAAATTTTAAGTGAAGCATTATTACATGTTTCACTTTTTATCTGTTAATCATTCTTTGGGCCTGCTTTCTTCTGTGAATTACTTTCCCCGTCTTAGCCTGTTTTACTATTGGACTATGTGGCTTTTCCTTTTGATTTGTAGGAAGTCTTTATCTTTCACTGCACACTAAGCCTTTTTTATGTTGTTGCCACACTTTCTCCTAATCTTCAGCTTTTCGTTAGTTATAAAGACTTCTATAGCACAGAAATCTTAAATTTCTAATTAGTCAAATTTTGTCCGTCTCTTCGTCTTTTAGAAAAATCTCCCTATTTGCAAGTCATATATGTATTCTTTTTGCGTATGTCTTTATATCACCTGAAATTGATGTCTGTGTATGATGTGTCATAGATATTCAATTTATTTTATTTTTTTCATATAGGTGAACAGTTATGCCATTTTCCCCATTGATGAGTAAAGCCATGTCTCTTATATCAAGTTACCACATAAGCGTCTGTCTCTGGCTCTCTATTCCATTGACTATTTGTGTATTTTTCTGCCAATATCACAATGTCTTTACTACTATCACTTTGAAATAGAATGTGTTTTTCCATAAGGCATCTGGTTCTTTGTCATCCAGGTTATCTTAGCCACTCTAATTCTTTTTGTACTTCCATATCAATGTTCAGGGAGCCTGTCAAGCTTCATGAAAACCCTTTTGGGATTTTCATTTTATCACATTGAATTTATATATTAATTTTGGGAAAATTGACATCTTAACATTTTCCTCTGCCCATGAAATATTTTCTCTCTTCATTTATTTAGCTTTTCTTGTACGCTTTTGAATATTTAGACTTATTCCTAGATACATTAGAGCTTTGGTGGTTGTAAATGTGTTGTTCTTGAAATAATAATTTTAAAATATTTTTCTGGTATTTCCATAGGACTAACAGTTGATTCATGTGGTTTGATAGTTAATCCAGCAAATTTACTAAACTCTCTTAATACAGTTTGCTTATGAATTATCTTGCATTTTATATGTAACATTATATCAATTGTGAAAAACAGTAAGTTTTTTTTCTTCTTTTCCTTTTTGTTTTTTTTTCGTATTGTTTTGGCTATATCTCCAGCACATGCTAAAAGCAATTGGTGATTGAGTCAGCTTTGTTTTGTTTCTGTTTTAAAAGGGAATACTTCCATCAAATATGACAATTGTGGTATACCTTTATCAAGTTAGAGAAGTTGCCTTCTAATCCTAGATTGCCAAATTATCATGAAAGGATATTAAAATTTACTAAACACATTTTGCTTGTCTATTGAGATGATCACTAGCTTTTTTTCTTTCCTTGAATTTGTTCACGTGCTGAATTATATCACCAGATTTTTAAATATTAAATCATCTTTGCATTCTGGAATGAACTCTCTTTAATCATAATATATATTTAGTATATATAAATATAAAATATATAAATATATTTATATAATATATAGTATATATAATATGAATACATTGTATAAAAATACATAAATATTTTTCTTATTTAGGAACTCATTTATGTTCTTAAATAATGCCAGCTGATAATTTATTTTACTCTTAATCTTGTTCTTGTAAAATGATTATGCTGGCTTCATTCAAAGATAACCAAGTAAACTTTGAAAATGTAAAATCAAAACAGTAACAGTAAGCAATTCTAGGTAGGTTTCAAAATAAATGGAAGAAAAAGCTGAGCCACAGTGTCATGTCAGATGGGAGCAGAGGCATTGGAGGGAAAGCTTCTCAAGGGAAGAGGATTACCTTGAGACCTCAAGTCAAGTGTGCAAGTTAAAATATTAAGACTAAGCACTAAAGAATAGAAATAACAAGGGTAACTCTTGAACCAGTTGAAGTGGAAACCGGCATGCTAAAACTCAATCGGTTCAATTTTGTCTTTAATCTGATATTCTTGGGTCTAATCCTGCTGTGGACTGTTCTGCCGATTCTCACACATGGTACCCTCGTGTGTTTTTATTCTTTTGGATGATGAATTCGTCTTCAGCGGGGCTGATCTGAGAGAATCCTGTGAGGCTGCATTGAGGTCTGGCCCTCCGGAGAGGTTTGATGCTTGCTGGTGCCAGGCGCACGGAGTGGTAAGGGGGTGGGAATGTCCCAAGCTGAGAACCATGGTTTGTGTTAATCCTTCTGTGGGTTCTCAGACTTGACAGTCTGACTTCAAATCTGAACTGTGTGATTGATAGGCTTGGGATCATGATTTCCGAAGTGAGTCTTTTAATTTATCTATTTCCCAACCTGGAGCCTAAGCTAAAACAAACAGACTTCCTTGTTTTCCCCAGTGCAGCTGGGTAGATTATTTTTTTCTGGTCTACTTCTTTCACTGAGATGGAAATCTTCAAGACTCCTATCTTAATGATTGCATCTCAGTTCTAACTCAATGCCTCAGTTAATGTCAAGGGTTCATCCTCTTTTTCCCAGTGATATGTAATGCCCTATCTCCGTAGTTGACAATCTGCTACCAGGGCTGCCGGTCACCTCTGTTTGTAGCTCTGCAATGCATCTTAAAAGACTACTGTATTTTTCTCTAGCGTGTCTTACTGTTTTTAGTGAATTTTTCCATTCCTTCCTCTTAGAACTAAATCAGAATTCTCTTTCTTTGGAAATTTGTCAAGTGTGATGTTGCCACTTTATCTGAGCCTGTGACAGATACAAAGTATTTTCATTGATTTACAATTTGCTTTCCATAGTGTGTTTTACATCCATGTAAATCATATTCATGTACATTGTTACTTTCTAAGAAGTAGCATTTTATGTACTTTTTTAGATAAATTTAAAAATCTAGTAGTTGCATATTCTTTAGCTATTTTAACAATTTTAGCTTTAAAACATTGTTACTTTGTATCAGCATTGTTTTGTGGCCTATTTTCTAATCCTCGTGGCAGCTCATTCCACTTTTTTTTTTGTTTTTAATTTGAGGCTCTAATCAGTATGAGAACTGTTTTTCTTGTTAATGGAGACTTATTGGCATTCAATTAAATTCTACTCTATCTCTATTCCAGTCTTATTTTGGGAGGGGGGAAGTGTGTGGAAGGTTTGATTATTTTAGATTTAAGAATTAGAATTGAAGAAACCTTGGAGATGGTTCATACCTTACTCTACAAATGAGAAAACAGGAAGTGGGCAACGTGGTTGACTTGATTTATATCTTATTACTGGTCCTTTACCCAGCATAGATTAAAATCTCTCTTTTAGAATGTCAGTAGATATTTATGTTCTTATCTAAATACTTAATAGGTTCGATTGCTAATCTATGAGCTATGAGTGTTCCCTTTTCCACTTGGCTAATGAATATGTAATCGTATTTCATGAAATTAAAAAACACATGGGTGGACTGTGCATGGCTCCACAGTAGGCACTCAGGTGTGTCATTTTGGCACCCCTTGAAGGCATGGTGTGGTGCAGTGCCATGCCCACACCTGGCATTCCATAAATGTCTGTGAATGTGCGAATGAATAAATGGAGGGCATAGTGAAGATGAACACCATATGTGCCTCTTTAGAGTTTAGGCTTGGTAGATTTGTTATGACTTCTTTGGGGATCACACACAGGGTGAGGTAAATTTCTCAGATTTGGAGCATCTCTTCTGTAGAGCGGCCAAGGAAGCCTCGTTTCTCCACCCCATCATCTGAGATGTAATTGGTGGATGTGAAAGGGCGTGAGTGTGGACTTCTCTTTTTAGCTTTAAGGACAGTTTATTTTTGGAATAATCCTGTTTTATTTATCTTTGTTTCTTGGGCAGGGCAGAATTCTGTAATGTATTACAGAGAAATTTCTGATTATAGTGATTTGGATTTTAGAATAATAAACTTTAAAAAAGTATTTATTGTTTTATCTGATTATATTTCTGTTTTTCCCTAAATTTCTTGCAAGAATAGTAGTTTTCTAAAGAAGAAAAAATCATTTATAACCTTACCTATATAAATTTCATAAAATTGTCATTCTGTACATCGTTTATCTTTTTCCCCTATTTTTCACTCTGTTTTTCTTCAATAATGTGAAAGTAGTCATCCTACTTGAGTATATTAATTACTCAATTTGGTGAGTTTCAAATCATCATTTTTAAACTTATTTTGGAAAATTATTGTTGCAATTTAAATAGTATGCTTTGATTCTTGAGTAATAAATGAACAGATATTTACATATTTCTGTTTTCTCATTTTCAAGTTCTTATTGATACAGTGATTTTTATCAGATTATTATTAAATTATTACTTTTATAATTATACTTTCAAAAATTATTTGTTTATAAGCATATGAAGGGCAATTACTTAGATTCATGTGTTTTGTGGGTTGTTGATGCTTCCTGTGGTTCTTTTTATTTATTGTGTTTTTATTTTTACTTTTCTCATGACTTACTTGCATTTGTCTTCTCTTTAGGAATGAAATGTAGATGATGTGCTTTCTGAGCTCTTGCATCCCTGGGACTGTTCTTTATGGTCCCCATAAGAGAACATCAGTGTAGTTGGCTGTGGAATTTATGGATCTTAAACATTTTCTGCATATAATGGAGATTTTGATTGCTAGTATTCTGTCCTCTGGAGTTCTGTAGCCGAAGCTTGGCGATAATCTGTTTTCTCTTTCTTTCTCTAGATATTTGATTTCTTTGCTTTTCGTTTTATTTTTTCTGTACTTTTAGAATTTTTAAATTTACCCTTAAGATTCCAAAATCTAACCAAGCTATGTTTAATTTTAGTTGCTTTTAATTAACTTTTATATAAACTTAACCCAGTAATCTGAGATCTTTTTTCCTAAACAATAACTTTTCTCATGTTTCAAGCTGTATGACTTCAGCTTTATCCAGGTTTTCTTGGATTCCTAGTATAACTAGATTTTTTCCCCTGTACATGCCTCCTTTCCTTTTATTTTTGTCATCTCTGACCTTCTCTGAGTACTGGTTGAACTTAAGTATGTCTATTTGCCATTGCAATTTTCTGGAATTTTCATACTTCATTTCATTGCCTGAATTGCTGTTTTTAATTCAGAAACTGCTTTTCATTTCTCTGGTGGGCACAATAATGGCTTTCCAAAGGTGCCCATTACTTAATCTCTGGAACTGGTGAATACGCTACCTTACATGGCAAAAGGGGCTTTTCAGATGTGGTTAAGTTAAGGATTTTGAGATGGAGAGATTATTCTAGGTTATCTGGGTGTGCTCAGTGTAACCACCAGGGTCCTTAAATGTGGAAGCGGGAGGAAGAAGAGTCAGTGTTTGAATGATACAATGTGAGAAAGACTTGACTGGCTGTTTCTGGCTTTGAAGATGGAAGGGACCTATGAGCCAAGGAATGGGCAGTCTCTAGAATATGGAAAAGACAAGAAAAATTCTCTAGAGCCTCTGGTAAGAAAGACAGCCCTACCAACCCCTTGATTGTAGCCCAGTGAGACCCACTTTCGACTTCTGACCTCCAAGACTATAAAATAATAAATTTTATTATTTAAACTACTAAATTTGTTACAGTGGCAACAGGAAATTTAGATAATCTCCGTGTAGTGTAGTTTTTACTGGATTTTTTTTTGTCTTCATAACAACTTGTTCTGTTTTCAATGCTAGCACTCTAACAAAGCATATTGAGAATACGAATTAGAAATATCGTATAATTTAATCTTTTTCTTTTTCCTTTTCTTCTTTCCTCACGAATCTGCTTCAAGGGGAAATGTTTTCTATTATTCTTCAGTATGGTCGTCTCCTTTGAGATCGGCATTGTGTTTGATAATGTTTTTCCCCTTTTTTTCTTTTCAAACGAAATATGAGTGTCTTCCTTTTCTTTTTTTTTAAGGTATGCTTCTTTTTTGGTGAGGCAGATTGGCTCTGAGCTAACATCTGTTGCCAATCTTCCTCTTTTTTTTTTTTTCTCACAAAGCCCCAGTACGTAGTTGTATATCATAGTTGTAAGTCATTCTAGTTCTTCTATGTGGGATGCTGCCACAGCATGGCCTGATGAGCGGTGTGTAGCTCTGTGCCCAGGATCTGAACTGACCAAACCTGGACCACTGAGGTGGAGTGGGAACTTAACCACTCAGCCACGGGGCTGGCCCCTGATAATGTTTCTCTGTTTGCTGTATCATTATAGTCATGGCTACCTTAATGGTTTAGAGTCCCATCACAGTTGAATTGGATTTTCCCAGAGCTCGATGTAGGTTTCTGCCTAAATCCTTCGGGTCCTGAAGAAGTAAGAAAGCCCGTTCACACCACACTGCTGACTACTGTTGGAGACTTGGCCAGGGTCTTCTTCACTTATTCTCCAGATCTGCTTTTTGCAGATGCTAGCAGAGGAGATTTAATTCTTCTTTCAGTTCAGTCTTGTTATACTAAATCTAGCTGAAATTCCTCTGACTTTTTCTCAGGTATATTTCACCCTTACTATTTATAATGGCTGATATATTTTCTTCTGTTTTAATGTTTATCAGGCAATTTTTATGAAATATAGAGTTCTTACTCAGAATTCTCTTACTATAGAATTTTAAATCTGAAATACACCTACTGTATAACTTAGCCCAATTTACTCATTTCACAGATGATAAAAATAAGGTTTAGGGGCCAATCTGATGGCATAGTGGTTAAGTTTGCGTGTTCTGCTTTGGTGGCCCAAGGTTTGCGCGTTCAGATCCTGGGGTTGACCTACACGCTGCTTGTCAAGCCGTGCTGTGGTGGTGTCCTACATATAAAATAGAGAAAGATTGGCATGGGTAGCTCAGGGTCAATCTTCCTCAAGCAAAAAAGAGGAAGATTGACAATAAGATGTTAGCTCATGGCCAATCTTCCTCACCAAAAAAAAAAAAAAAAAACCAAAAAAAGACACCCCTGAAAAAAAACCCCAAGGTTCCAAAAAATCATGTAAGTTATGTTATTAAATATGATATGGTTTTTATGGTATCACTACTCAATTTTTGAGAGATAAGAGATGGCATAGGACTCGGTCACGTACCATTTGCTGACTCATCATGTGGAATACCGTTAGAAAAAATCCATCAGTTTTATTCATCTTAGCCTATTGTGGCTTAAAAAGACAATTTTTATTTTTTCTTACTTTGTCATCCTTATCTGTCCTCAGGGTTTATAGCTTTATGTGGGGAGGTATCAATAGATAATTAAGCAAATATGATACAGTGTGGTAAGTGTTGTTACAGGGGAAATGCAGGGAACTGTGGTAGGAAACACCTTGCCCAGAGTTGGGAAGGTCTAGGGAGAAAGACTAGAAAGAATAACATTTCCACTGATGGATGAAGAGTGAGTATGAGGTTAAAATCGGAGGAAGGTTGATGTAGGCCAGTGGTACTCAAAGTGTCGTCCCTGGACCAGCAGCATTGGTATCACCTGGGGCCCCACCTCAGATCTATTACATCAGATCCCAAAAGTGTTTATATTTTACAAGTTTCCTTTCTACAAAGGATGTAGAAAAATCAGAAATTCTTGCGATGTGGACGGGAATCTGTATTTTACAAACCCTCTGGTTGATTCTGGTGCAGAAAACCACCCTCGTCACTGAGGCTGACAACCAGAGGTGTCGGAGAGAGCACAGCACTTTAAACCGAGCTGAAGCAGAGTTTGGAGTTATTAATAGCTCAGGTTGAGGCTAGAGAGGCAAGTGAGGCCTGATAAGGTGGTTGAAGAGTTTAGATTTTTATCTCAAGCGCACGTGTAGTCATTGAAGCATTTTCAGTTGGGAAACAGCTTGGTCAACTTTGTTTTAGAAAGGTTGCTAGAGAGGAGATTGGTGCTGGGTGGAAAGAACATTTAGGAAGCCAGCATAGTAATGATGCTAGTGGCCATGATGATGGGATGAAGTAGACAGGTTGAGTAGATACTTAGGAAGGAGAATCTACAAGATTTGGTTATTGATTAAATGAGGAGCCTATGAGGAGAAGAAGAAATTCCCAGGTTTAACACGTAGGCCACTGAATAGTGGTTCTCTAGCCTCTGGAACAGAGAAGGTAGAGGAAACAAGTTGGGGCTCGTGAGGATGATTATGACTTTGAGTTTGGTTTTGAACACAGAGACTGAAGTACTTGCGAGGTAGTCATTTAGAGATACTAGTAGGCAATTTGATATTTGCCTAGAACTCAGGAAAGAAGTATGGATTAAATATATAGATATGAGAGTAGTTGGAATACATAAGATAATTGAAATCTTAGAGGACATATTAGAAAACCTAGTGAAAGTGTGTTGAGTGAGAATATAAATAGTGTAGAAGAGTTGATATTGTGCAGATGATGATAGGGAACCCTCAGAAATGGCTGAGAAGGACCAGCCAGAGAGACGGATCCAAACCAAGGAGGATATGTCATGAATGTCAAAGAAAGAGAATTTTCTAAAAAGAGCCTCTCAGGCATTCATCTAATGCTCTGAGGAGGTCAGTAAGGTGAGGACTGATAAGTTGCCATTGGAATAGCCACAAGATTGGTGTGACTTTGGGAAGTTACATGGAACTCAAGAATTTGACTAGCGTGGGTTTGATGGAGGAGGAGGGGATAGAAGCTTAACTGAGAAATTAGCAGAGGGAGACACGAGAGGGCAATTGGCTGTGAAGGAGAAAAACAATCAAAGCTAGAAGGCGAACATGAAGTCATGTGGGACTTATTCATTTGAAGGTGACATACAGTAAACTTACTAGAATGTGTGTAGGAAAGATTCAGGGGAGGGGAGAGGAGGAGTGAGGGGGGATTTGAAGGTAAAAGGAGGAGAAAAGAAGCAATTTATACAACAAGTTTCTCGAAATAGTAGGAATGGATGGGATTCAGAACATTTGGATGGCAAAGGGTACATATTTTCCATTGTAATGGAAAAGGGAGAAAGGGTAGATTCTTGAATAGGTAATTTTGTCTTTTTGGTGGGAGAAAGGTGAAGGAGTTCCAATCTGATGCTTTCTATTTCCCTCTTTTGGCAGTTGCTGATGGGGAGAGGGAAGATGGGGCTCAAAAGAAAGCAGTAGATAAGTTTAAAATAGTCACTGTGGAGAAAATATAGAATAATAATTAAGGGGGAAACCAGATTTCTTGTGGCATTGAAGTCTCTGTTGATGTTAGACATCATGAATGTATACCAGAATCAATCTACCAGGTATGTTAATTTTCTCCAACACTTCTCAGAAGCCTTGGTGTAGGTATAGAAATGGCAACCAACGGTATTCATCCAAGACTGGTGTTATTCTAAAAAATTGTTATCGAAGTACAGGGGGGCAAGTAGGTTAAAAGATAAAGGTCCCTGCTTATCTGAAATTATAAAATTCAAGAGGATCTGAAAACTGAACATTTTTTCATAACGCAGTGGCAAAACCTGCTCTGAATGATTTGAGGCTATTTATAACCTTTATTTATCAAATTTAATGTATATATTCATATATTTTGCTTTCGAAATTAATTTGTATGATTATGAACTGCTGCCTTAAATTTCAATGGGGATGTGATATATTGATTATGTACTGTGTAACTGTTCTAAAACCAGAAAAAAATGGAATTCTGAAGGACATCTGACCTCAAAGTTATTAAAAAAAGAATGCTTTTATGTATTAGCAGTAAAGAGGTTGAAACGATATACTAAGAAATCTAAGCTGGATAAGGAAAAAGGGGAAGCTGGGGAGGGTAGTCCACTGGGAAAAAGTAGGATGCTTAAGGAAACAGATGACTTCAAAGAGCTGATATATCAGCTGAAATCAGATGGAAAAATTGGAAGAATGGGAAGTGTGGTGAGTCATTAAAATGTATAATTAATTATTTCCAAAGAAAGTTTTGAGTGGTTTACAAAGTCCAGGGTGTGGCCATGGGAGTGGGCAGCTGAGTTACCCAGAGTAATGGCAAGATTTTGGGTGGAATGGAACACTACAAGCTGAATTCTCAGGTCTCCAATGAATGAGACTCTGTGGAAGGTCCGTAAGATACCAAGATGTCAAAGTTGAGGTCTCCACTCTTCCCCTGGGCTATGATGTCTTTAAGAAACAGACAAGTAAAGCGATAAATAATTATACAACATGGTAAGTGTAGTGATAGAATCATGATCTAAAAGCTGTTAAAGTCTAAATGAGGAAGGTGACTCTAGATGTCTGGACAAGTCAGAAGACTAACCATTCGATAAGCGTTTCACGTTGTTTTGGAGATTTCAGTGTTTGGTAAACGTTTGTGCGCAACCTGTGCATATTCAGTGGAATATTTGATCAAAAATCGTGGTTAAAATTGTCATGTTTGCTAAGTAGTTTATTAAACAGTGTAAGATAAAAAGGAAAAGCTACAATGTGAGCCGTCTTCAAGAAATATTTTCTAATTCTAGGAGTCTCAGACAAACTTAAGGCTTCAGGAAAAGTGAATCTATTTGTAATTTTCTAG
This sequence comes from Equus quagga, assembly GCF_021613505.1. Classification (NCBI taxonomy): domain Eukaryota; kingdom Metazoa; phylum Chordata; class Mammalia; order Perissodactyla; family Equidae; genus Equus; species Equus quagga. The sequence continues at coordinate 73,864,149 of NC_060267.1, read as the reverse complement.
TTTCTCCTTTATGTTTTATTTTCTAATTTTGTTTTAATAGTTTTGTTTTGTACCTATGTTATTCTATTACAAAGTTCCTCCATCCTTCTTGGATTCAAGTGAGAGTATAAATGATTAATAAGCAAATATATTCTAACTGATGATGTTGAAAAATAAGAAAACACCTAATAAAACATTATCACTCCCCATTTTAAAAGATATGCTTTATCTAATCTAAGTATACTTCACTTTTTGTAGATCAGTGTCAAAGTGTCAACTTCTCTTTGGAGGTTACATTAGGTAACATATTTCTTATGTCCTCGAAAAGGAAAAAAGTTCTCCAACGTCATAGGTTGGTTGACGAACGCTATTCTGGGGATAAAGAGTCGTGGGGGTAGACAGTGCTGACCACAGGAATGTTGAACAGCAAATGCTGGCTTTGAGCAGAAAAGCTTTGATGCATAGTGACCTCTTTGAAATGTCAAGACTGATGGTCCTTGTGGGGACTTGCTTTACAAAATGTCACAGACTGAACATACTATCTGAGAACAGAAATGCAGAATAATGGGGCAATAGTACCCTATCTATAAACCAACTATGTTTACAGATTCCCTAAATAACAGGTCAAAATAGATTTCATTATAGTAAATATTCCAGTTGCAATGCTCTGCACAATTCCCATCTGTCTCGTGTATTTTAAGCAAGATTTCTGGGCCATGTGGCTTTTCTAGTAGACTTCAATGACATGCAATCACCAAGCACAAACCTTGTCATTTATTTAACTCCAACTGTCTTTAATCTTGAGGACAGTAATACAGTGAGAAACCTTGGGGTTTCACCATAATCATAGAACCTTACGCAGGATCAGATTTTCAAATTCTTTGCTTTTTTTTTGCCACATTTTTGCCACCATAGAAGTCTTGTGTTGTCTATACAACGTCTTTAAATTTGGATCAGTGGTTTCTTATTTTTTTTTTTCCCGTCTTTCCTCCTTTAGTTCACAGCCATGAATGAACCACAGTGCTTCTACAATGAGTCCATCGCCTTCTTTTATAACCGGAGTGGAAAGTATCTTGCCACAGAGTGGAACACAGTCAGCAAGCTGGTGATGGGACTTGGAATCACCGTCTGTATCTTCATCATGTTGGCCAACCTACTGGTCATGGTGGCAATCTATGTCAACCGCCGTTTCCATTTTCCTATTTATTACTTAATGGCTAATCTGGCTGCTGCGGACTTCTTTGCTGGGTTGGCCTACTTCTACCTAATGTTCAACACAGGACCTAATACTCGGAGACTGACGGTCAGCACGTGGCTCCTCCGTCAGGGCCTCATTGACACTAGCCTGACGGCATCTGTGGCCAACTTACTGGCTATTGCAATCGAGAGGCACATCACGGTTTTCCGCATGCAGCTGCACACACGGATGAGCAACCGGCGGGTAGTGGTGGTGATTGTGGTCATTTGGACTATGGCCATTGTTATGGGTGCCATACCCAGTGTGGGCTGGAACTGCATCTGTGATATTGAAAATTGTTCCAACATGGCACCTCTCTACAGTGACTCTTACTTAGTTTTCTGGGCCATTTTCAACTTGGTGACCTTTGTCGTAATGGTGGTTCTCTATGCTCATATCTTTGGCTATGTTCGCCAGAGGACTATGAGAATGTCTCGGCATAGTTCTGGACCCCGGCGGAATCGGGATACCATGATGAGTCTTCTGAAGACTGTGGTCATTGTGCTTGGTAAGTTTTGTCTTGACTGTAACTTATTCTCATTGTCTTAATATATACCACGGTAGTTTATGATAGTGGTAAACGACAATGTGAATATTTGCCAGGTATATATGTTGGAAGTATAAGGGGATGAGGCAGCTTTGTATCAAATGTCTGTGACGAAGTTAGTATAACAGTCTTTGTACAATTACAGAACTGGCTTTATGGAAATACGTGTCTCGGTGATGTGGTATAAATGATAACGTGAAAGGTGTCATTGATGAGTTTGGCTATCAAGTATTCAAAATACCAGCTTTTGAAAGGTTTCCTTACAGCCCAAATTGTGGAACCTTTTCCTTGTGGTCTCTTTCTTACAGATTTTCATTTAGAATTTGCTTTTATATAGTATGAATATGCTTTCATATGAAGTTATTTTTATGAGCCTCTTTCTAGATCTCTCTCATATTTTGTAATTATTACTACTTAGATGTAGGTAAATATTTCAAGGATTTATATTTCCCGCACAAAATGAATTGGAATTAATAGCATTCTGTGACTGTCATCCTTATGAAAACTTTTTTTTCATTAATTTTCTGTTTGTAGTAGTGGAAGTTAATTCATAATTCAAGGTGAAGAGCAAGATTTTATTCTTTTATGTGCACTCAAATAACTGTTGCCTTTAAATAACCATTATTTTTCCTGGATGAAAAATTTATGGTAATGATCAGGAGGAAAATATTTATTTATTCATTTATGTACCCAGAAAATAGTTAAAGAGCAGCTAATAAATTCCAGGCCCTGTGCTGACCCCTGGAGATGTATCCACGAAAAGGAGAGACACAGAACATTTCTTTTGGAGCTTAGAGTGCCTTTTTAAAAAGTTTACCCAGTGAGAATTTGTTTAAATAATTACCCTATTGAATTACATTTTCTCCACCAACTCTATTCAGGTTAACATTTGATCGCATTTAAAAAATCCTTTTAAAATTCTTTTAGCATTTCATCTTTCCCCATGGAAATTCAGTGGAAAGTTCCTCTAATTCTCTTTGCTCCAATTTGTAAATCAGAGTTGAGTGAATACAACCTGGGATTGTGTGGCACCTCTGAAACTAGGAGTTACATTAATTTTAGTCAGTGGAAAGAGAGCCCTAAATATCACTAAATAAATTAACATTCTAGTTGATGTGACGGTGCCATCTGGTTTGCTTAGAGCAAATGCTTCATGGACATCATTTCTGGGTATCCTGATTTTGACCCTCTTGTACACCTGTAAGAATAAGGACAGGCCTTATAATTGCTGATACAACTGAAGCCCTGCCTGTAACTAACTGGCACTCTTAGCTTATATCCCCACTTGGCCCCCATCACCTCAGATGTGAGATTGTCTTATTCCATCCAATGAAGTTCAGTGGAAGTACAAAAATAGTCCCCCTATATGTTTAATTATCAATAAAAACCTTGAGCATACCTGTGCCACAAGGATGTATTTTCCGTGATATAGATGAAACACATCTGAGTATGCCGTGGGTGCTATTTTTGAATGAAATTAAGTAATATGAGAAAGTTTACTTCTGTTTTGACTCAAATATTGATTTCTTTGCTGATGATCTGAATGTTGGTTGAGATGTTTCATATGAGTGTGCTTTTTGTATTACCAGAGTGCTGCTTATGATTCATAGAACCGCCAGCAGAAAATGCCTATTGAACTTGGACTATGAACCGGCTGAGTTCTTGTTTTAATTTTGACCTTTGTATAATGCCCAGCATAATCCGATGTGCAGGATGCTTCATGATTCATAGAAAATTAACTGTTGTGCCTCGTTGCGTTGTTTTGCAGGTTAAATGAGAAATATTTTGAGGGTTTATGGGGCAACGATTTCAGTGTACATCTGCCCTAAATGCCCTCTGCCCCACCACGCCAACCCCAAACTTGAAAATAACAGAAATAATGTTGCCCTCTGAGGCTTAAACTAGTAGACTCCACAAGATTGAATCCTTGTAACTACCTCTGGAATAAATAGAGTTATATCCAGAGATGTGTGATGGAAAAAATTTTAGAACATGGAAAACTGTAATCAGGGTGATAGGTGAAGAAATTTGGTGAGGCAAGAGGTGTATGTGATTATAATATAGGAAGGAGAAATTGAATAATGGACTGCAGCCTTTTTGAGAAAAGTAGCAAAAATGGGAGAAACGGCAGGGTGAGGTGGTGGGTGGTTGGAAAGTTTAGAATAGGGAATTTACAATGCTAAACAGTCAGATGTTTGTCAAGGTGATGCCTAATACCATTCATGCAATGTACTCCACTGCTTGAATTCTGTGTGGTCATGAGTGTGTGGAAGAGATGGGTGGGTCTTGGAGGAACAAAAATTCTAGTCTACTTGAAGCTCTTCTCTTTGTAAGTTAGTTTATTGACAATTGAGGTTTTTGGTTGCATGTTTAGTTTTGTTTTTTTTTTATACGCTTTTCACATTTCCTGACAATCTTTTTTTGTTTTAAAGATTTTATTTTTTCCTTTTTCTCCCCAAAGCACCCCAGTACATAATTGTATATTCTTCGTTGTGGGTCCTTCTAGTTGTGGCATGTGGGACGCTGCCTCAGCGTGGTTTGATGAGCAGTGCCATGTCTGCTCCCAGGATTCGAACCAATGAAACACTGGGCCACCTGCAACGGGGCATGCGAACTTAACCACTCCACCACAGGGCCAGCCCTGCATGTTTAGTTTTTAATGTCTGTCTTCTCTGCCAGATTGTCTGCTTTGTGACGGCAGGCAGGAATTGTAATGATGTGCTGTGCATTTTCTCCACATTACCTATCATAATATCTGACGCAAAGTAGGTGCTCATTAAATAACTGTTGAGTAAATGGATGGGGTGACAAAAGCAAGTTTTTTGAGCCTTCAGAACTGAGGACCAGAGAGAGCCATAGTGAATTCACTAAGCTCGTCCCACTTTATTCAGCCGTGTGGCAGGAGCCAAAGCTAACTACAATCCTAGCACATTTTGTGCCTTCCGATCAAATACAACAGCTTGGAAAGTGACTGGCCACAATGGATGCTCAATAAATATTGTTTAGTTTACTTTCCTTTATTCTGGACATGGTGACGGTTTGATTAACTGTGTAGAAAACCTTCAGTTTCCATTTCACCATGTCGAAGTGACCTTCGGGTTTTAGACCTGTTCGGTCCTCACGATCAACAAAAGGATTCGTTGATCAACAAGTCAAGTTCCTAGGAGTCAACAGGATAAAGACATCTTTGAGATTTATGATGGCAATACCAGTAGCAGTTTTGAAGCACAAGATGGCATATAAGCTGCTTTTGAGTGAGTACTGAATCTTAATATTTATTTTTGTCAAACACTCATGTAGCATTAATCATGTGACCAGCATTACTCTACTTTAGCAACCCTATGGCATATAGGTCCCATTCATTATCTATTTGTTAATCTCATTTTCCAGAGGTGACAACTGAGGCACAGAAAGTTTAGGTAATTCATTTCAGGCTGTGGTTCCTGAGCCCATGCATTTTTTACCTCTATGCTATCCTGCCTCTCTATAATAAAACAACTACTAGCACATGCTGTATTTTGTGGTAACGTTTGAAGAGTGCTGCCCTATTAAATTGAAACATTGTGATCCCATTTGTTTCCGTTGATGAAGCCTAGCTGCCTGGGCTTTGTTTCCTGGGTAGAAGAAAGCTTCGAGAGAGCATTCCTTTCCTCCTCTTGCTTCTGATGGTGAAGCTCATGACTCTCATTTCGTCGGCCCTTTTCCACTGTTTGGTGTTGGAGCACTAGTAACTGACTGCTTCTGATTGAAGGAGTGGTTTGTTCCAGGTGTAGTTAACTTGAAGCTTCATTGTCCCAGCATGAAGTCATGTTACCCTTCCCCAGGCTTGAATTCTCCCTACTTGACATTTTACCAAGAATTCCTTTTGAGTCTGTTCCATAGTTGAATCAGAGTGGCAGTCGCTGTTCTTCCTTATTTGACCAGTCTGTCCTGAGTTATAAGTCCTTGCCTTTCCTGCTCTGTTCCTTGCGATGACACTTCTGCTGCGAATGATTAGAAAGAGGAAAGCCAGGTTACAGTGTAGAGGTTTTTGCATCCGAGCCCAGGGGGAGAGTGAGGGACAAAAAGCAAAATAAACTCAGGTGGGTCTTCTCTCTTTGGGAAAGAAGAGGGAGACACTCGTTTTCTAGTTTAATATGTTCTGGCTGCAAATGATCACCCGCTGAAGCTAAATTGCCTCCTATTACCTGTGCCAGGGTCAATACTTGGCACTACTCTTTGTGCACTGTTTATAACTTTATACCAAGGAGAGTTGGATATCTCCCATTTTATATAAAGGAACTGGGTTAAGATAGGGTAAGTAACTTGACCAAGATCACTTTTTGTAAGCTGCAGAACTGGAATTCAGCTGTAGGGTTGTTGTAGCCCATGACTTTCCATCACAGCCACTGAATCTCCACAGACGATGCAAGAACCTATGACTGGTGGTCATAATAGTTGGGGGACCTGATGAGGTTAAGCCCATGCAAATCTTTACATACTTCTCTTTTCAATTTAGTTCAGCAAACATGCTGTTGAGTGCTAATTGTGTGCTAAAGGATAAAAAGATGAATAAGGTAATATCCATTCTTTATGGAGCCTATGGTATAGTAGAGGAGACTAAGACAGAGCTGTAAAAAAAATAGGTCCATGTGCTAGTAGAGTTGTGGGTGGAGTAATTTTGAGTGGAGAGAAGAGAGGGCTTCCTAGAGGAGGCAAAATTGAGCTAGCCATCCTGTAGGGTGATAGTGGAGGAGAGCTAAGCAATAGCAGGAGCAATGGTTGTCACCTTGGAGGAGCTGAAAGCAGTTAGGTATGATTAGCAGACAGTGGGTGTGCCAGTTGGAGTTTTGGCTGGTGAGCCAAAGCCTTCATAACATACTAAGGAGTTTGGACTTCTGCCTGTAGGTGGTCAGCGATGCTGAAGAATTCCCCAAGATAAAGAATACCAATTCCTTATAGGTGTAACAATATGGTTTATCATCCAAACTGAGACCCTTTTGGTAGTGACAACAGGCACTTAGTGGTCGGGACACTGGGACAAAAGGCACACACCAATACTCTTCTGGTCAACCCTCTTTGTAGGCTCTACTTTCTGTTTGTTTATACATTTTCCTTTGGCCTTTTAAATGCAGAGCTCAACAATGGACTTGTTCCATGTGTAAGGATAACGGAGAAGGACTTTCATCTTTTTTTAATGCAAGGGTCTGTCTAGACTTAGAATTTTTGAGCTGAAAGGGTCTTTAAAAATCACACCATCCAACTCTCTAGTCCCACAAGTAGACTGAAACTCTGAAGGTCATTGAGAAATTTAGGTCTGAGTTAGCTGGTGGCCCAACCAAGATCCAGGTTTGCTGCCTTCCCGTGAGGTGCTGTTCTTCCTGCCCATGCCTCCCCCTTGTTCAGTCCTATCCACATTTTCCCTCATTTTCTTCCTTATGAACATCAGAGTGTATTTATGTGGCTAGCCTGGAGGAGGTGTAAACATTGTGGTTTTAAAGGTACCTGGCTGCCCCAGAAAGAGTCCCCTTGAATTTGGCCTCTTAAAACCAACTGGGAATCTCTGTAATGAAGCTTTGACAAAAGTCATCAGAAACTGAATGGAGGCACATTTTATGGCTTTTACACATATTAGCATCCTGTTAGCTACCTTAACAGCAGTTGTATTCGTTTTTCATTCAGCTTGGTTTTCTGTTAAGTTTATGTTTTATCTGAGAGGTTTGTCTCCCACATATATTCATTGAGGTGAGATGCCCCTGGCATCTACTACTGACTCTGCCATTAACTCTCTGGGTGATTCTGGGCAGGTTACTTTCTCTGTGCATTAATTGCTCTGTATCTTCACGTGTAGGATGAAGCTGGCCAGTTTGATTTCCAAGATTAGAGTTCATTTATTACTCCATAAATGAAAGATAAGGGCAGTAACTACTATAGATCAGCTATGTGGAGTTTTCTAGTGGAAAACAGAAACAGAGTTGAAACAAAAGCAAGGGACAATGATTTCTCTCCATATCAGCTTCTTTAATAATTAGCTTTAGATGTCCTACCCTCCATTAAAGGGAGTGGCCCCTTTATAGAAGACAGTCTCAGAGAAATGGAATTTTTTTTCTTTACTCTCCTGTAGAGAGCTGTGTGACAGGAAGGGAAGGTTTCTCAGCTGGTCCTGTTGCTAGGGGAAGGGAGTGGACACAAGAGTCTCTTATTCCCTGGCCACAGTTGACCAGCTGCACATCCTGTTGCTCTGAAGAGGAATCAAAGCTCCCCACGTCTCCTCGGGTCTCTGTGGCATCCCTGTGAAGGCCTCTTTGAGGAAGAACCTGAGAGAATTTTTATGAGAACCTTGGTTGTTTGACCAGCCACAAGGCTGGCTTGGCACTGTGGGTGTGGTCAGGAGAGACCCCTGCAGAAGCCCCACATCCTAGGCCCAGGTCAAAAGAGAAAACAAGGTTCAAATACGGCTCTTTATACCCTTTTGTTGCCTGACTCCATTCAAATATTTTTACTCAGAAGAAACTTTTGAACAGAAACAAACAAACAAAAAATACCACATTAACCTAACAGAGTTCCTTTTCAGGTGTGGACAGAGCAGCCAGAACACGAAGCTCTTTCTTATTTTAGGTCTTGATGAGAGTGATTCAGACCTTGTCTAGTTGAGACTCCTGTCAGTCCCAATGTGAAGGTTACACAGTCATTTGTCCTTATCATTAAAGGTCATAAGTGATGCAAAGGTTCCTTGAATGAATTATAGAGACCACAGGGAATCACTGTTACGTAGGGACTGAGAGATTAGATTTGGAAGAAAATAGACCAGAGTTGGGAATTTGAATCCTGACTCCTCACTTACTAGTTCATAATCCTGAGTAAATGACTTAACTTCTCTGAGCCCCCGTTTTAGAATTAATAAAATAAGGATAGTAGGACCTTTCTCATCAAGTGGTTGTGAGCATTAGATGAGCTGATTCATGTAAAGCACACTTAGCACAGAGTCTGGCTCGTGACTTGCTCGACACTTGCTAAATGGTAGCAAGTATTATCATTACTATTAGGTCTTGTCTACACGTGCATTTCCTCCCCTCTTTTCTTTCTGACACACCCACACGCCAGCATACACATCACAGTGGATTTGGTGGTTGAGGCAGTGCTTCATTCCTATGATACAGTATAAAAATACTATTGCGTTTTACCAGGTGTTGGCTCTAGTAACAGGCTGTAAATGTTATTCTGAGTGGCCTTTGCTTTTTCAAAGATACATTTGTACTTCAGAGTTGCCTGCATCTTATTTATTAAGCCTTAGCCTTAGGTAAAAAAAAGTCCTGTTAACACCAAAGAAATGGCAGTCTTCACCTGGTAACCCTCCAGAGATGAATAAGTGGTATTGATCATTAAAATGAATTTTGAAATGGACAAGGCCACTTCGTCAGTATCTATCAGTTCTTCAGATGGACCTGCAGTGCTTAGGGCACAGCTGGCAGCCCAACCATCATTTAGGGAACCATTCTTTTTCCTTTTGATCAATAGTGAAGAACTGTGTCTGGCATAAATGGAAGAAATGGCAAATGGTTGGTTGGAGTCATGAGACCCCATGAGACCTCGTTGCTCTTCTCCAGCCAGTCCCAACTTTACAGTGTGATCACCTATGATTCCTTTAGTCTGGGCCTTATCACTGTTCACTTACAAAGAGAAGGATGTTTTCTCCTCTTTAATCTCTCACTACTACTTCATGAATCTCTTTGGAGTGTCCTTATGGACATTCCATGATGGCAGAGCTTTATCTTCCTAGCACTTAGAACAGGGCCCAGCACTTAGCAAACTCTAGATATCTGTTGAATGAACACTTGAAATATATCATTTATTCTGGATGGAGTTTTACAGGCTCCCTAGTAAGAATAGAAATATACCTGTAAGGAGTCTCATTCGAGGGAGTATTTGTTATTAGATAGTTGTAGTAAAGCAGTTTCACATTCTGCCTGTCCAGAACATGTTTTTAGGCTAAGTTCCAGCATGAACTTGTTAATAATAGTTTATTTTGTCAATAAACCTGTATCGAATGTCTACTAGTTGTCTATTAAGGAGTAGGGATGCAAAAATCAATGAAAATATGGACCCTGTTCTCAAAGAGCTCTCATTTAAGTAGATCGTAATAGATAAATAAATACAATATAATATGGTAAATAAAATATGCAAGGTGCTATGGGAGTGCTGTGTTGTGATTGGGCAATGTCAGGCAAGACTTCATGATGAAGGTGATGTTGGAATTATACCTTAGATGCTTTGTAGAAGTTTGCCACATGAACCCCCAGGCAAAGGAATTATTTCTATTAGATATTCTTTGCACTTTGAATTAAATTAAATATTCAATCACTTCCTTATATTGCATTTAATATGTCACTTAGATATGACAGTAAACTGTTAGGTGTGCAAATCTTATGTAAATTGCCAGGGATGGGAGGGAAAGCTTGTATAATTTTAAGACAACATTGTGCTTATAAATTTTTTGCCTGTGTTTTCACTGGTATAATGCATTTTTTTTGAAGTGACCAAAGTTAGCAGATTTGTATCATCAAAACACTTATAAGCAAATGAGTTTTGAATGGTTACTGACCTATGAGGACAGAGATGAATTTCTACGTGTGCAAATTAACATCCTGTGAAAAGTAAGAAGGGCTCTATAGTGACATGTACATATTTCAGGACCTGAGAGATCGTTGCCAGGAAATGTGGACACGTACACCTGAAGCATGAGAGGAATACAGTTTTCTGTGGCATCTTACGGTCTTTCACGGCATTGTGGGTAGGGAGATTTCAGAATGTTTATAGTTGATTTTTGTTTTTGTTGTAACAGCTGCCTCTGAATTCTACTGTTCTATCTAGAAACATAGAATCCTGTTTTCAGGGGTTTACATTCTTTTGGACTCTAAGCATTGTGTTGATTTCCTGATACAGAGGTAATAAGTAAGAATGAACATAGGATAAACACACACATACATGCGTGAATTGCCAGATTTAGCAAATAAAAATAATTGCATGGGGCATACTTATACTAATGAAAGTATTGTGTATCTGAAATTCAAGTTTAACTGGGCATCCTGCATTTTGACAACCCTAACACACACACACACACACACACACACACACACACACAGCATTGGCTGCGAAATAAAGCATTTTAGATGACAATCAACTCTTTAGGCATAGATTTTTCTCTTTGTATTACGGGCTTCCATATTATCCTGAAGATCAATTTAAATACACAAGAGGTTTCACTTTCTTAATATTTCTGATTTTTATTTTGAGTTGTCTGGAAATAAAAGGATGTATATCTTACGTGTTTGTGCAATCTTATATTTGGTTCTCAGATATTATGGATGATTATGAACAGGTAATGTTGTATACTTCCAGTTCAATACTGAATTATTCTCTTCGTTTACATATTCTTTGTCATGCTCTTTGGAAAAAAGCATTTTAATGAAATTTGTTTTTCCATATAAGCAATTCTTTTTCTTGTGTTTTCTACCTTTGATATTTTTTTCTCTGAGGTCTAAACTAGAGCCTTCTGCATCTGAGAAACTACTTTTTATTCATGTGTTTTAATGCAGATGATAGTGTCTAGACTGAGTGTGGTCATGGCTGTACTTAAACCCTGGCAGGTCTCCTCAGCCAATAGAGGAGTTATTGTAATGATCCAAAGCAAATATGAAGTTCTAATCGAGTGACACAGCAATAACAGGGTCTTTTTGAAGAAGTGGGATTTAATCTGGCATCGAGAGACTGGAAATTCATGGCTTCACCTATTTATCCTGTCCAAGGAGACTTTTGTTGACACAAAGAACACTGCATTTTAAGTAGGGTTTTCCATGAGTTCATTCTAAATGAGTATTTTCTTCACTTCAAAAAGCTTCTCTTCATGTGGCAGGCATGAATTCATTTGCTCAAGTTATTTTCCTTTTTTTTTCGGGAGAGAGAAGATAGCCACTTCGGAGCCCAGCTTCATAGGACCTGCAGAGGAGACTGATGAAGTGAAAAGTTGACAAGCTTTTGCTGTAGCCAGCAAGTGATTCACCATGTTATATTGCAGGGATTTGCTTTGCTAACCTTGCTGAGCACGTGGTGCCCAGGAATGCTCCTCTGTATATTGCCCCAGCCCAGAAGGAAAAGCCAAGTTATAAATTGAGGAGCTGGAATCAGTGAGTTTCTGAACGAAAATAGGAGAGGCTGTATTTGGACACACTACAAAGTACATATATAATGATCAATTAAGCAAAAGTTGTATAGATTAGAGCACTAGCTTTATTTAATTTGGCAAATTCTAATGTCTTAGGAGGGAAAGTGAAGATGTTTTCATTAAAAAAACACTATTTCTAAGGCACTATGCGTTTATTATAGCATATTTCCATGTACCACTACATAAGAACAACTTATTTAGAATGGAAGAGAATGTTGTAGAAACCAAATTTGAATAGTAAGTCTAACTGTAGTATAGATTATTACATTGCTAAGATAATAAGATTGATATCGTTCTAGAATGAAATTTCTTCATATTTTAGTTCAATCTGAATTGGTTCTATCGCTTTTAAGGCAGGAAATCTGTTGCTAAAACATGCATAAATTTAAAAGATACTAGAAACAGGATCAGAAAAATTAGATACAGAACTGGAAAATACATTCATTTATTTGTATTGATCTGTCTAAAATGCATTATATAGTAAGTGACTTGTTGCTATTACATTACAACCCATTATATGTTCAATGTGCTGTCCTCAGAAGTTTGACTTATAACTTTAATAACAATGTTATACGCAGCTTTGTTACAAGGTAGCTTATTGCGGTTATGGGATATTTTGACCCATTGTTTTGCTTAGACTTGAAGGACATTTTTGTGTGATCTTTAGAAATATAGATATTTAAATCAGAATCAGAGTAACAGTTTTTGTGGAGAAGGTATTTCCTGGAGTGTACATTATCAGTCTACTTTCATCCTTTCTTCAATTTAAAAAAAATAAGGATGATAATAATGGTTAACATTTGAATCCTTACTAATCATCCAGGCTCATTAAGTCCTACTACCTTTCCCTATATTATTATATTAAAATAATGTAAAATTTTAAGCAAGAGTCTTAGTCTCTCTGAATTTCAGTTCCCTCATCTGCCAAATATAGATAATATATTTTTATGAAGATCATATATAATGATTGTGAAAGCTCTTTTTATAGGAAGTGTCACATAAATGTAAGCTATGAATGTTTTTGCAGCTGCTGCTTATAGAGCTGGGACCAAAAAAAAAAATGTTCGGAATGCTGAGCAAGAAATGTGATGTAGTGTGGTTGCAAAGGCATTAACTATATAGTCCACTCCAGATTTGCTCCTTACTGGTTGTTGTGACTTTGGGCAGTCCACTTAACCTTTACGACAATTTCCTCATCGGTACCATGAAGGGCTGCACTACATCAGTGTTTCTCCAAGTGTGGTCCAAGGACCACCAGCATCTGAATCACCTGGGATGCGTGTTAAACAGGCTGATTCCCGGGCCCCAGCCCAGACCTGCTGAAGCAGAGTCTTTGTTTTGGCATCCAGAGTTCAGTCATACAAACCTGGCATTAAGCCTGTCTTTGCTCACTTCTAAAGTCTATTTTTCACCTTTCCCACCAAAATGAACACATTATTGGTACCGTTCAAACAGTGGGTGAGGACCCGTGATTGATAAAATTCTTGGCTCCTGAAGAGCTTACTATTAAAGAAAATTGATATTTTTAAACTAAATAGACTTTTCTCTCAAAATATTTGAAACATCCACACTAGTTGTTAATATCAGCCAAGGAAAATTCGTCACCTTGAATTTAATGACAGAAAATGCAGCTGACCTATTATAAAGGTACCTTGAGAAATAGTAGCATATCTAAGATTTTTTTCAAGTCGGCATGTAATTTTATATTATTCTAAGGAGAAAATTTTATCCCCCCAAGAGAGGAGATAAAGCAACGTTTGTTTTTGCATTAACCTGATACAGTTGTATGTGTCTGCATGGAGACCTTTCCAGAAAAGGATAAATCAATCAGGCGCTGTCCCTAGGCTACATAAAGAATATCCTATCCCCCCTTTTCTTTCATTTTCTTCCGGAGGCAGCATGGTATAATCTAAAGAGTGTAGGAGTAGGATTTATGTGTACTTGGGTTAAAAACCCCAAGTCAGCTGGCTTATAAACTTTGTGACCTGGGCAATATATTTGACCTTTCTAAGCTTCTGCTCCGCATCTGTGATTGGGGAGAACATTACTTATCATTCTCCCCGCTGATGGGGAGGTTGTTCTGAAAATTAAATGAGATATGTTAAAGTGCTTAGAATGCAGCTGGCGCATGTTAGAACACGAAATTTTCATGCTTTACCTGTTGCTCTGCATCCCTGACAGTGCCACCTGTGACTGGCTACAATTAGTCTTTTGAACTATTTTCCCAGGACTTCAACTGTTTTCTTTGGAGCCATTTAGCCTCTTTTATAGGCCTATGTCATCACTAGTGGCATTTTCCCACAGTCTGCCTATAGAAATGGAACTGGGGGTCCTATATAAGGATTCAACCCATTAGTCTGTTCATTCATCCATCCATGCGTTCATACCTTAATTATTCATTTAACCGATGAACGTAAAATCCTACAAACTAGGTGTGGGATGAAACTTAGGAGGATTATGGCATTCACACCCTCTTCCAAAGCCAGGCTTGGCCTGTTCGTACAGTTGTAATGATGCATGGGCTGTCAGCCTCTGCTCTAACATCTTGGATGCAGGGAATGCTCTTATCTCGCTAGAGGCCAGACTGTTTTCAGATAGATGGACTATTACATATATTGAGCCCAGATCTGGGAAACAACTATTTTCTAGGGTACCACCCACTGGATCTTGTTCTTTCCCTTTGGTACTATAAAGAACACTGCAACTATGGGCAAACCAATTCAGTTCAAATGACATATGTTACCTCTTGTGTTGGGATGACAAACACCAAAATGTATCATCCTTACTCGCTTACAAATATGACTACAGGGGAGAATGGGAGTAAGCCTTATGGCAGATACAGTTATAAAGCAAATATGACCCTACCATCCTAAAGCTTGAAGTCTGGTAGGAAAGATGTCACATGTACATAGGTGATTATTATGAAAGGCAAAGGTGACAAAAAAATAACAAAAGAGAAGTGTGGAAAAGCTACGTGGGAATTTAGAGGAGGAAGATAGTCTTATTAATAATATAATTGGGAAAGTTTTATGTAAATGAGTGTTTTGAGTTGAGTGTTAAAGTGTAGGTGATGTTCCAGGAATGAGGTATTCTGTTAGACTGCCTTTACCCCTTTAAGTACAGAATCCTGTTTTAATATTTTTTACTTTTTTCTTGATTACCAAAGTAACACATATTCACCGGGGGAAAGCAAGAGAAAATTAAAAGTTAAGAAATTAAAATTAAGAAAATTTAGAATTCTGAACCATTTGGAGAAGAACTGAAATATTACAATGAATATGCTATTTATTCCAATCCTTTATTCTAATTAATACTTTACAATTGAGATCATACAGTATGTACAGTTTTGTTGCATAATTTTAAAAAATACCTAGTGCATGTTACCATGCCATTAAGTAATCTTTGAAAACATGAGTTTTCTACACAAAGTTGAGTAGATCCAAATGATGGAATTGTTATATAGTCACTGGGCTTTTAGGGTTTATTGCTCTCTTTTTTTGCTGTTATAAATAGCATTGAGATACATATTATCTAATGTGAATCTTGACTCTCCTCGCTGAGACCTTGCGAATCTTGATTACTTATTTAGTTGAATGTTCTCCAGAAAGTTTGTACAATTTACACTCTTACCACACGGGAATGAGAACATTTTGTTATTTTCTTCCCAATGTTGGATGGCTTTTCTTTTTTCTCTTAAAGATGCCATGTTGTAACCATTTATATTATTTTTCTTTGTGAGGACAGATGTTAGCAAACCTAGAAAAGAGGTGAAAACTTTTCTTGGGTTTAGAAACGAAGAATAAACAAAAATAGGAATGCATTTAGTCCCATTTAAATATATGGACTGCTTTGAAGAACTTTTTTCCGTGTAAAAGTCTAATGCGTATTTATTTCTGTAGAAAGCTAAAAGCCTAACAGCTGAGCAGAATAGCACGGGGGCTGTCAGTTGTCTCTGAAGTGCTCACTGCCTAGGTTCTAATCCTGACCCCACTGCATTGCAGCGGAGTCAACTTGAGTGCTGTTTTCAGTTGCTCCGAGCTTCCATTTCCTTGTCTGCATAATGGGAGGCAGGACAGAAACAGGAAAACTTCAAAAGATTAAGTAAGATTGTTATATAAGATGCTAGGCCTGTAAGTACTTGGTGGATATTGTTATAAAATACGTAACTTAGTGTTTTCATTGAATGATGATATTGCTGTGTTGAAACCTAAAGTCCTTGGATCAATCCTCCTGGTGGTAGATCTTCATTATATTGTGAGAAGGGGCAGCCCAGAAGGATCAGGACCCATCGTGATTCCAGGACTCAGTGGGGCAGATTTTCCTTGAACTGGCTGGTGCTGCCATGTCAGAAGTTCCTGAATAGCTCTGAAAACAAACACACAACTCACTTCTGAGATCTCCCACTTTTCTGTCTTCCCTAGACAACTTTAGTCCTTAACGCAGAGGTTCTCATAATTTCTCAGTGCCCTTGTTGCCTCAATAATTTTTTCGCAATGCCTTTAGGCCAAAAGAAGGACCTAACAGTTTTGCTTATTAAGTGGTTAAATCAACTTAATAAGTATATATAGGTCCTAATAAATTGGCCACTTCATAAAACAAAATAAAAACACAAACTGAAAGAAGGAAGATTATTTTAATCTATTTCTTAACAGCAGTTTCCAAGGAATGTGTGTGCCTGTTGCGCACTGCACAATTTCTCAAAACTTGGACTCAGATTGGACACTGCTATCCTCACATCCTGTTCCACACTGAGTTTTATGCAATACTTGATTTTCATATTGCAAAGAAATGACGTCATCGAAAGGAATGTAATGCCATCTAATGTTGAAACTGTGAACTACCTCAAGCTAGTAGTTAATGGGATGTCTGACAGATGTTGAGTGTCACTGTTTCCCTCAAATTTAAAATATCTGGCAGTGCTCTTTTCACTGTGGAACCCTAGGGTACCTTGTGGCCCAGTTTGAGAACCAGGGCCTTACGGTATTTCTGGTTTCTGGCTTTACTTCAGTTTTGCTTTATTTTGTTTTCTTCTGGTTGGTTGACTCCTCTTGTCCCCTAGTTCCTGTTTTTGTTTATTCCTTGGTTCTAGCTGTCTAGTTTCCTTCCCTTTGTGCAGGGCCATTCTCTGCTTAGTCTCCATCAAGCAGCAACAGACTCTGTCTCTGCTGCTGGACCTTTGCAGACTTAGATGCAGCCCTGGAAGCCCTGATATGCTTTGGTAGCTGGCTGTGGGTCAATCCCTGTGGTCTCTTACAAGACTTCTTCAGTTCACAGCTCTCGGGAGCATGATTTCCATTGTAGGCTGCCTAAATAGTATGCCAGTGATGTGGCTTATGTTGAGGTGTCGATCTGTGGTGGTCTTTCCCTGTGGTGTGGATGGGCATGTCCTCCATACTAGACCACCCAACTCCCCAGGGGTGCTCTTTGCCTTATAACAACAAAGACCTGTCCAGATTGCATCTCATTGTCCCTGTTCTTGGCACGTCAACCCAGAAAACACATCTGAAGCAGTCAAGTGGTTAATTGTGGGCCCTGGATTAGACTGCTTGCTTTGGTATCCTAGGTTTACCACTATTGCTTAATTTCCTGAAACTTCAGATTCCCCATCTGCAAAATGAAGATAATAATAGGTCTTACCTTGTGTGAGAATCAAATTGGAAAATGAAATAAAAAGTGGTGCCCCTTAGCACATGCCTGACATTAATAAATGTTATTAACCCCTAAAGCACTTAATAAATGTTAACTGTTACTATTTTTTTCGACAGCAACTATGAAGTTTACTTTCAAATATTTAAATTTTTGTTAGGAATAAAGTAACTCATTTTTTTTTTTTTTTTAAAGATTTTATTTTTTCCTTTTTCTCCCCAAAGCCCCCCGGTACATAGTTGTGCATTCTTCGTTGTGGGTTCTTCTAGTTGTGGCATGTGGGACGCTGCCTCAGCGTGGTCTGATGAGCAGCGCCATGTCCGCGCCCAGGATTCGAACTAACGAAACACTGGGCTGCCTGCAGTGGAGCGCGCGAACTTAACCACTCGGCCACGGGGCCAGCCCCAGGAATAAAGTAACTCATTTTTAAAATTTAGGATCTGTGTCTGCCAGTTTATGAGAGCCTCGATACTAAAATGAAAAAGCACCTTACGTTCATTCACAACGTTTGGTTTATATACGCTAAGCTGTCTTCATAGACACATGTAATCTCCCAAGATTTTTAGGACATTGTACGTCTAGGCTGTATAGGTAAGATCATGAAGATATTTTTCCCATTTTAGAGATGGTAAAACTGAGGCTCAAGAGATTGTGTGAATTACTGAAAATATTTGCTGGAGCTCACACCCCAACTCAGGATTTGCAGTTTCAGTGCTAGTGCTCCCTATTTACTATGTTGCTACCTTTTAATGTTTCCGAAGTTAAAATGAAAGAGGAAGGAGGTAAGGAAGGTAAGTCGAAAAGGAGGAAAGAAAAGAAAATTGTTATTCTCCTTGCTCCTTACTATGTTGCTCCCTTTAATATTTAAAAATGAAATTTTTTAATATTTAAAAACAAAAGAGGAAGGAAGGAAGGAAAGGAAAGGAAAGGTGATTGTTGTTCTTAGATTTTTGTAAGCAATGAAAATTTGCCATGTCTGCTGTCTAGTACGTTGAAGTGTTATAGTAGTTTAAATTAGTGTATAAAAATCACAGGAGTTTGAAAAATATTGTCAATGCTTTGTTAGAAATAATTTCAAAAGAGAAAATGCTTGGTGGCCTTTGAATTGCACGTCAAAAACATTATCACTCAAAAACTATAATGCAAGAAGTTCAATTTCTGATCCATAGGAAAATGCTTCAGAAAAAGAGGGACAAACTTTCCCTTCCCCCTATTCTCCTTTTTTTCCCAAATGTTCACATGTCTAACCCTTTCACCCGTGCTGGAGTCATTGCTGCCTAACCGCTTTCTGGGCACAGTAGCATGGAAATGCATCATCAGCGTATAATTTTGCACGCAGCAGAGAGAACCTGCTATTATGGAACTGAGTCTCAGCTGAATGGCCTGGCTTTACACTGTGTTTTGATCTTAGTGTTAAAATGGAAATGAAACCATGTCTCCTTTCAGGTCTGTAGAAGTCTTGCTGGTCCCATGCTTGGTTGGTTGGCGAGGGGAGAACAAGTGGTCTTGTAGCTTTGAGGTGGAAGGCACTGACTGGAGTGTGCCAAGTCACTGTAACAGTCTAAAGATGTAGCTTGATTCTCTGTTGGCTGACTCGAAAACTGTGGAAGTCACAAGCTGGCCAGGCTAAACGTTTCCTGGCCTGCTGGAGGCAGGTTTCTTTGGGCAAGTAAGCACTGAATTCTCACAGGGACACCACGTGGTGGTTCTTCAGCCAAGCGTCGTGGCCATGGTACAGCAGCTTTAGTTTGGCTCTGAAACATTTAATGTGGGAGAGCTTGGCTAAGTGTGATATGAGCAGTTAAGAAAAGAGTCTGATATCAGCCATACCTCAATATGATGCTTTAAAAAATAAGCATTAAGACTTCAAAAAAAAAAAAAAAGATTATAAATGATAAATACCTAGAAACTCTTGGAAGAAAGAAAAAGGAGTCTGAAGTTTCCATTCCAGTTTTTCTTAGTTAATATTATAAGGCAATTCCCATACAAACTGATAATCTCTAGAAGTTGTATGAGTTTTCTGTGCTGCATAACAGGTTGCCACAAACTTAGTGGTGAAACATCCTTTACTATCACACAGTTTCTGTAGGTGGGAATTCCAGGCACACCTTACTGGGTTCTCTGTTCAGGGTCTCACTAGGCTGAAATCAGTCTGCTGACTGGGCTGCATTCTCATCTGGAGGCTAGACTAGTGAAGAATTTGCTTCCAAGATCCCCCAGGTGGTTGGCATTTCCTTATGGCTGTAGAATTCATGGCAGGTTGCTTCTTCAAAGTCAGCAGTGGAGGGAGAGTCTATGGCCTTTAGATTCTTTTTAAAAGAACTTACTTGATTAGGTCTGACTGACCCAGGATAATCTTTTTGATCAATTTAAAGTCAATTTAATTACATCTGCAAAATACCTTCACCTTTACCATATAAC
Source organism: Equus quagga (assembly GCF_021613505.1). Classification (NCBI taxonomy): domain Eukaryota; kingdom Metazoa; phylum Chordata; class Mammalia; order Perissodactyla; family Equidae; genus Equus; species Equus quagga. Next base: position 73,844,118 of record NC_060267.1, on the reverse strand, counting down.
AACCTAATCAAGGAAGCAATGTCCCATAACCATTGCCATATTCTATTAGAAGCAAGTTACAGGTTCTTCCCACACACAAGATGAGGGGCTATACATGGGTGTGACTCATTGGGGCTCACCTTAGGGTGTGTCCACCATATATTTTAATATGAGTACAGTTGGAAGAAAAATTGGGTTTTGAAAAGTACCATTTTAAAAGGAATTAATGTTACTAGATGGATACTAAAGGATGGAATGTTATTTATTTAAATCTACATTTATTTGTCTTGAAAAAATATTTGCCCCAGAAATATTTGTCTTTCCTTAAAGAATGTATCATTTAACACTTCCTTCTTGAATTCTTCTCTTCCTTTGGTGCTGAGACGTTACTCTTTCCTGATTCTCCTATCTTTTGACTCATTCCTCCACTTGCACTTCCTCCATCCACCCTGTTTGTTTGTTTTTGGAATGTCATATCTCTAATCTGACAGTTCCCTTTGTCCACTCACCTCAAGGATAGCTACAAGTCTTATACCCTGACCTCTTACTTCCTGAGCAGAGTGGTATGGAAACACATAATCATGATGTCATTGTGACTCTGCAGATAAGCTAGCAACTCTGTTGGGGTCAGCTCTTAATCTGAGTGTCTGCTGAATGGCCTGTGGGTGACAGACCTTCAACTGTTTGGATCTCCCTGTTAAAATAGAAATGAAAATTTATCTTCTCCTTTTTGGTCTGTAGGAGACATGCTGGTTCCATTCACGTTGGGTGGTTTTTATGTCTAAATAGCAGTATTACGTAAACAGTCTTACAGACGTGTGCAGAGTATGTGCCTGTGTTTATTTACACTTAACCTTGTATAAAAAAAGGATTTAAGGCAGCTTAGAAAGACGCAGACAGTTCAGAGGACAAAGGTGAATTAAAAATAAGCAAGAAAAAGGAGGGAAAAGGAAAAATAAATGTAAGAAAGTGACACAGAGTCAGATAGGGACATGCTTTCTAGCAGTTAATGCAGGCATAAGCATAATTAGGTTCACGATTTGGTGGCCATAAAGTAAAATCAGGAGAAACAGCTCTTCTGAGTACTGAGCCCAAAGAGACGTTTCTCCTCTGGGTCTTCCTCTGTGATGGACTCACGGGACATGGTGTGATGTACTGGACAACTCATAATGTTCAGCACAGGCAGTACCCATAAGGTCATTTCTTGTAACATTCCTTCGTGAAGGCTGGTGGCCTGCTGCCAAAGTGCACTTCAGTGAAAGCATTTCTGTGGAGCTTTACTTTCTAATATATTGGTTGACTCATTCTAGAATGAAGTTTAGCATAGTATCTCCCAGTCTTTTAAAAACTTATTGCCCTGACCCCCAAAGGTTCAAGAAAGTTTTAAAATTTTATTTTCCATGTCTTGATTGTTTGAAAAGTTGTTTTCTCTTCCAACTATAAAGTTGTTATAGTATTAAAAATGAACATACGCAGCACTAGGAATTCTGCTGTATCTGCTCCCAACAGCCTTTAAGAATCTTTATTTTAGCTTACTTAGAAGAATGAGTTATGTAGTTTGCCATGGGTATTATATTATAGTCCTTTTTTCAGATTATATTTCCTGATAAACATCTGGACACTGTTATTTTAAAGTTTCTAGTTAAGTATAGAATGTTTTAAGTCAGGGGAGGGTTTTTTCTTTTCCCCCCATGAGAGTAGGAAGTGGGGGGTAATTAACATTCTTTTGAGAAAACCTGAGGAGCTTAGAAAAAAGCCATTATTTGCCTTATTAGGAGACTGCTCCACCTCAGTTGCAAGGAAGGGAAAAGGAGAACCCATGGCCAAGTGAAGGGTCTCCTCAGAATAATAATGGATGTCCTGTAGAGCAAGGGTTCTAGGCCTCATGGCCCTGAGTCACAAAGTTTGCGTGCGATATTATTTACTGTTCACTAGTTTATTCTTGATTATCGAAGTAAATCGCATCCAGTGTCAATGCTTTATAATGTACGGAAACATTTACACAAGAATACAAAAGTCATCCTGCGTTTGACCCCCACCGTTTTGATATATTTCCATCCATTCCTGTTTCTCTATGGCACTGTAGCCTGTGGCTCAGAACGAAGCCTCTGGAGGCATTTGGATCTGGACTCAGATCCAGCTCCACCATTTACTTACTATATTGTCCAGAAAAGCTTCTTGAGCTCTCTGAACCTTAATTTCCTCATTTATTAAATAGAGATCGTAGGAATGCCTATTTCATAAGATTATTGCAAGAACGATGTGAGACAGTATATCTGAGGGGCTTAGCACAGTGGAAGGCATATGGTGGAGCCCCAATAGAAGCCAGCTATTGTGTGTGTTACACATGCGTATAAATACATACAGTCGTATTATAAAATTGATACCATACTCAATACTGCTTCATTTATCCTTAACATTTAAAATCTTCCTAATATTTTACCATACTTACCATAGATTCTATACTTACCTGTTTGCTTTTTTTTTTAGTCATTCATGTTGCTAAATGGGTAATTTGATAACTTATTTTAAAAATGGATAATTTGATAACATTAAATTATTATATTGACCAACACTCAGAAGTAAGCAGGGAGAGGTAAAAGAAGGCAAACTTGTTAAATTTCTATTCTTAGGGAAGTCAGTTACTGTTTCATTATTGATGACAATAAGTATAGAAAAATAAGTTAAAATATACATCTAAAGACTTTAAACTGTTCATATCCTTTTATGTCTTTGTACTTCTAGACATTTATTCTGAGGAAAAAATGTATACAAAGATATACATGTGTGTGGTATGTGTATGTACACATATGTGTAAGATGATCACAGGTTTGATTTCAAAAGGGAATTATAGATAAATTTTCTATATTTCATTTTTCGAATGTTCTACATTATATATCTATTACTCATGATTATAAAATAGCAATAAAATTAATTTTTTAAAGTGAAAGAAGGTAAAGAAAAACTATAAAATTCTAAACACAGTAGTTTAAGAATATAGTTATACAGGGAGTTTAAAAACAGTTTAAAGTATCTTTGAGGACAGTGTCTGTCTCTTAAACGTATGCCCCACAGACTGCACATCCGTGTAGTTTGCACAAAGGGACTCTTATCATTCCAATCACTGAATTCAGGCTTTTATTTTTAACTTGTGGGATCTGTTTCACTCAAGCTCCTTTGCAAGCCAGGTGGTTAAAACTAAAGATGGATTCCATTTTCGAGGATGGGATTAGCACTTGGCTTAGTCTGAAGAGGTAAAACATTCATTTTTAAGGAGAAGGAGAAGTGAAACACAGAAGCGGCGTCTCAGCAAGTAAAATAAAGCAAGCTTATTTTTGAGTCTTTAATGAGGAAAGGCAGTGGAAAGAGAAGTCCTCTGTGTGTGTACTGTATTAGGCATCTTCCCTGTAAGTGTCAGCATTCGGCCTCCTTTGGTAAGAAAGAAACCATGAGTTATTCTCCCAACCAGGATTGTTCTAGATGTTTGGTAGAAGCACGTTTACTAGAGACATTTGTGCACTCAATGATAACACAGCTTAAAAATTAGGGAGACAGCTATGTAAGAATATGAAGGGAGGTATGATCAGAATAAAGCCCAGGCTAGAAGTTTGTAAGTTCTTGGGTGTGGAGTTTGCTTTCCCTTGGGAAGAGGTACCTTTTAAGATGATGGCCTTCTTTGTGGGCGGGAACCAAGGGAAAGAAGCAATCTGGAACTTCTCTCTTTTGCCCCTCATCTCCTGCCAAAGATAAAGGGCAGTGATACTTGTCAAGCTTGGACACGTCTCATTAATACAATCTAACCACAACCAGCCTTCCCATGAGGAATATATAGCAGGTACCCAGTTGAACTTGTTAGCCACTTTCAGCATCTTACTCTTCCTCTACATCCAGCAAAATAGTCACTTTGATCTTCCTAATCAAGAATTCAAATGGATCCCCACTGAGAAGGAGGGAAAGCTGAAATCTTTTAGTCTAATGTTCTTATCCTTCCAAAATCATATTTCAGCCTGTTCTTCAGATTTATTTGCCATAATTCCCTGTCACTTACTTTGTTCTATCCAAAATGGGCTATTGCTCCTTGGGCATATCATGCGTGTAGCTACTGGTCTAGTCTGCTTATTACATGGGTTTATAATATCTAAAGCTAAAACTAGATTTAGTTATTTAAAATATATATGCAAAACACCTTTCATCACTACTTTTGCAAAATTTCGGCTCAGACACTTTTAGAATCAAATATGTGTGTGTGTAATGACAAGTTGGTGCTGATTTTCATTTCTCTTAGGAGGATGAACCTTTCTGATTTGGCTGTAGGACTGACTTGTAATAGAGGTAAATACTACCTTTGCAACCTGTATTCAATGTAATGGCTGCTCTAAAAGTGTGTATTTTCCATGCAGCATGGTCTGGTGGAAAAATGCCTTTGAGTCAAACAGTTCAACACTTTATTCCATAAAGAAAGAAAGAAAGATAGATGGACGGACAGATAGATTGATAGCACCAATGATATTCCAGATCAATTTTTAGGTCTGGGAATACAGTGGAATATCTGTATTTAAATACAAACTTCAATTTGAATGGTAGCTTGACAAATCAATTGAATTCAACTTAGGTTCCTCATCTCGGAAATAGGACAACTGATCCTACTTCATACTCTGTGTTGAAGTGAATGCAAATATCTGCCACGGAAGCCTTGTTCCATGCCAGTTAACCTCTTTGCCTCGTTCCTGTGCCAAACCTTCCTGAGGCTGAAAATCTGGCCTTCCCAGGTGTGACCAATTGTTTAGTCCAGCTGAGGTCAGCCCTTTTACTTGTAGGGTCAATGCCAAGAGAGGCAAGATGAGCACCCTGTGAACTGAAAGGGGCCCTTCTCATCTGGAGGGTGAATAAGGAAGGACAAGGTGTCCTAGTGGTGACATTTAGAGTGGACATCTAGCCTTTCTCTGTGGACGCAGTTTCTGAGTAATGAAAAACTGATGTTGAGACAGTGTCTTCAGTAAGAGACAGATGTCTGTATTTTAACAGTTGGTTCAGATTTAGACGATGCCAGTTTCTATAGTTGATGAAAGCCTGAATATCCTAACACTAGCTCCATTAATAAAATTTCAGTGTTCCCGGAATGATGAATATCTGAAACCAGGTTTTATTGTGAAAGGATAAGCTCGTTTGATCTTTTTCCTCTTCTCTCTTTGCTTTTAGAAGTAAAAACAATTACATGAGAACTCTGCAGTCAGCAAAAAATGTCTTTGACTTCTATTAATTCTCTCTTTTTGTAAACTGTCATTTAAAGACTAGAGTTTTCCTTTTTCAGAGTTTTATATTCTATCTCTGGGTCTGGGGTCAGACATTTGCATCTGTAAAGAAGTCAGAACTGCCTTTGAGGGAGGGAAATTCTTGGCAATGTTCATGCTTCCAAGTTCCAAGGTTCTGTGACATGAAGTTCTTCTGGTCACCTTCGTGAGCGAGCGGGTCACAGCGAGGAGGCCTAGCCTTATGGGTGGTCAAAAGTAGGGTGTGTTTGGAAAGAAGTTGTGTTTTTCTTTCCATTTTCTATTTTTAAGTATTTTAAACCTGCAGTTAACTATTTTGTTTCTGCATTGCTTTTGTGTTTTCTTCTGTCCCTTCCACAGTCCTCAGTGACCCAGATTGCTGTTTGTCCACTTCCTCCTCCACTTGGGGTTTTCTGCCTCTGAGGTTTTCTTCAGACAAGATGTTGCCTCCCCAGTTTTTCTGCTTTCTTGCTGTCCCTCATACATGTATTTATCCTCTTAGGTTATTATTCTATTTTATATTTACCTTTGGATTTCTTTCAAAGGTATTATATGATAAGGCATTAATTTACATAGGAGTTTCCTATTTTAAAACTTTAAAATTAAACTATTATAGTTAAGGTATTTAATAGTAAAAATACTCATCTAAATAATAGTTCACTAATATTTTATTAAGTATTAATAAATCATTGTAAAGTCATTTAAAATAATGTCTTAAAATATTTTTAAAACATTTAAAAATGGCCTACTAAATATTTCTAAATATTTAAATAATAGACATTTAAAATTACTAGTACTTTAATTCCAAGGTTAAATGGAAAATGTTCTTAAAATATGCTTAAGGGGAAAAAAGAAAATAAAAAACTCCACACTGATTAGTTATTTCCCAAGAACAAATAAACGAAGACCAATTCATGGGAGGCCGAATTATTTGGATTGGAAACGAGCTTAAACTTTATCTACCGTGGTATAATTTTTTTATGAATCCATTTTAGCTTTTCCATAAAATCGGAAAAGAGGGGTGTGTGTGTGTTTAAGGATGTCTTTCTTTTTTTAGTATGAAAATTTTAGAACAAACTACTATAAATCAGAAATCTCAAATATTCTTTGAAAGCATGTCATCCTTCTACTCTCTGTAGTTCTTGCTTCTTGTTCTGCTTTAATCTCTATTATTAATGATGTTTATTTTCTTCCATTGTAAAGATAATATGTGATCTGTACAGAAAAATTGGGAAATATTGAAAATGAAAGAAAGAAAATAGTCACCTATTGTCCCATTGCGTCTCCCTTATCTGAGAAGGTCTTTCTGTTGGCCTGACATGTGAATGACAGGAGAGGATATAGAAGTAAGAGATCTAGCCATTTGCTGCAAGTCCTTATAGATATCGCTTTACTGGACCCTGATTTAGAAGAGTCTGAAGTCAGTCTGATTATTCTCCCTTTACAGATAACCTGTTTATCCTGAATGGTTGTAAGGTTCTTTCTTTATCTTTATGCTCCTTTCTCTGCCCTCTCTTCCACCAAAGAGCCAGTTCCATTGGAGGTCTGGAACTTTTACCCCTCACTTTTTACAGTTCTAAGGGGATTAGAACCATCAGTGCCTCCGGGCCTGCCAGGTCTCTAATGAATCTTTCTAGGTTGTTCTCCACCCTTGTCCGGCGGTTTTAGTTTCTTTCTGCTCCTCCCTTGATGATTCTGTGATGTTAGTCACTGGACAGTATGTTATCAGGAACATTTATTGCCTATGACATCACTATCATTAAATTCTTAATCTCTTCTCAGTATGGTGTTAGCCTTTCTCCCCTTTGTTGAAGTGATATAATCAATGCCTATTTAATATTTTCAAAACCATGTTAGCTTTTGTGATTTGGTATCTACATTGTAATAACAGAAACTGTATAGATATTCATAGAAGTTGTTTTATTCTTAATTTCAGTTTTTTTAAATTACAAAATTAAAATAATAATCCAAACCCATTTTGCATCCATGAAGGATTTCCTCATAACTTTTAGGAACTTCTTTTATCCTTAAGTTGACCCTGAAAGTATATCCAATCTCACTGTGGAAACTTTGGTCTTATACATATGATTCATGTATTTTATATGATACATTCATTATATTTATATTTGCTGAATATATTTACACATTTTATATAGCAAAGCATTTTAATTTAAAAAGTTTTGTCCTAGAAGAGGCCTAGAAGAAAATTAGCTGTTTTTAAAGTAGTTTGATAACTGGTTATCAACTCTAATAGTTGTGAGAATCGAATGTAAGAAAAATATTTCAATATGAAAAAAATTCTACCACAGAATGATTGGAATGTGTGCTTTTATTAGATAATTTTTTGAGGTGACCATTTTGGCATGTATTGGTTGATATTAAAAAAAAGAAGATAAGCTTGCATTTCTAGTACAGGCCAAAATTTTGGAGACGATATTCTTAATGATTATTTGTCTTTACTCAGAAAGTTTTTCTTAAAGAAAAGAACACATGGCTTGAAATATGCTTTTTAAAAAAAATCACCAGTGGCAGTTACATGATATGAACAATGTAGGATTTTACTCTGTTTTGTGGAACACATTACACTAAGCATGGAAGAGGTTATCGCTATCCTAACACAGGAGACAGAGGATGGCTTAGTGTTGTGGTAATGTGGTAAATGACCTTAGAGTCCCAAACATGAACACAGGAGAATTTTGGCTTCAGAGGTAACATCTCTGTTGTCCATAGAACTTGCTCCATTTTTGTGCCGTAACCTTCACTAATCTGACTTCTTGAAATCCTTCACTTAGTTGCCAAAATTTTGCCTGCCTCTGACTACAGAGTTTCTACTGTAGAATGCTTATTCTGTGCCAAGCACTTGATGTCTATGACTTCATTTGGTTCTTAAAGCAATCTGTAAAGTAGGTATTACTATATTCTTCCTACAAACGAACAAACTGAGACCTAGCATGTTAAACTAGGACATGCAGCCAACAAGTACACAAAGCAGGGTGTTCTATAGCCCAGGTACGTCTGACATCAAAGCACACTCTTAGTCACTAAGCTGGACTTCCTTGTTGAGCAATTCCATCTGATTCTGTTGAGGATAAATAATTGATTCTGCCCACAAAATATAAGAGACTGAAGGGAATTTGTAGTCTTTTTCATCCATACATATTACTGATAAGAAAATGGAGGCCTTTTAACTTTTTTTTTGATAAAATTAAGGTGTTTATACTTATTTATAAAACGTAGTAAAGGCATATTTTTGTTTTAAATGCATTTCTTTGTCTAATGTACCAAACTATCCATATATGACTCAGCACTTCCCAAGGGTAAATTATCTTTGGACCACTTGTGCAAACGTGGTGAGCTGAGGAAGGAGTGAAAGCATGTTGAGTTGGTGTGCTATGGGAGGTATCAGCCACTTTTCATATAATTTCTTTAGTTTCAGGGATTTGATAGAGGTTGATCTAAGAGGAATGCTAAATGAACAGCAGTAAGTGGGCCCTGCCTTGCTTACTTCTGTTCTGTACCAGTGGTGGGAAAGAAATGAATAATGCCTCTAAGTGGAAATGGTCCATGCTCCAATGGGTATATGTTACACTTGAAGTCTCTTCCTGCTCTCACTTCTTCTCCTCTCTTCTTTGGAATCCGTGAGAGCTTTTTTGGTTTGTAGACTTTCTCACAGTTTTCAGAGCACTTTTAGAGACATCTGAATCATAAGGAATGACACAGTGGATGAGAAGAACAGAGATCTATAATTTATAGAATAATCAAATTTTAGCACAGGAAATGGCCCAGGTTGTTGTCTTACAGACGTACCTCTTCAGCCACTTCTATTTCAAAGGTGTGGAAACTGAGGCCCAGTAAGTTCTGGTGATCTACATTCTCAGTTAAGATTCAGAATGCGCTCTACTCTAGATCCATCCCAGAGTGAGGTAGCTCCCAGTCCAGGACTTTTCCCTGAAGACTTTTTGCTTTTATATACATTTAGCCATATAATATGTAGAATCTCAAGTAGATATTCAGGGCTTTTAGGATTGCATCTTGACTTATTTACAGTGTTTTTTGAGTGTATCTGTTTGTATTGTTTTCTTAATGGATGCTCCAGGTATTACAGTATACATACATGACTTATCACAGTCTACGCATAAAATTTTACCACTTTCAAGTATGGAAGCCTTACTTCCATTTAGGTTCCTTGCCCACTTTTAAATATCATTGTCTTGAGTATCGGGATGTTATAGTGTTTGTTTCAATCATCTAATATGTTTTATAAAACTCGTGAGGTGGATCATCTATGGTATGTGGTCATATTTCTGTTCCTTTTTTTTGTTGTTCGTTCTGTTTTGATGTTCTAAGATTCCTTCTTTCACCATTTCCTTTCTGTTGAAAAACTTCTTTTTTTTAAGATTTTATTTTTTCCTTTTTCTCCCTAAAGCCACCCGGTACAGAGTTGCATATTCTTCGTTGTGGGTCCTTCTAGTTGTGGCATGTGGGATGCTGCCTCAGCGTGGTTTGATGAGCAGTGCCATGTCCGCGCCCAGGATTTGAACCAACGAAACACTGGGCTGCCTGCAGCGCAGCGCGCGAACTTAACCACTCGGCCACGGGGCCAGCCCCTGAAAAACTTCTTTTAACCATTCTTTAAAGATAGGTCTGCTAGCAACAAATTCTTTTAGTTTTCCTTCATCTGAGGATGTCTTTATTTTCCCTTCCTTCCTCGAGGATAGTTTTGCTGGATATGGAATTTGAAGGTGACAGTTGTTGTTTTTGCAGCACTTGGAAAATGTGCCACTTCCCTTCTGGCCTCCATGGTTTTAGATGGGAAATTTGCTTTTATTTGAATTGGTGTTCCTTTGTGGACAATGTGTCATTTCTTTCAAATGCTGTCAAGATTTTTTTTCTCTTGCCTCAGTTCTCAAAATTTAATTGTGAAATGTCTTGGTGTGGATTTCTTTGGGTTTATCCTCTTTAAGTTTATATAGTTTCTTGAATTGGTAGGTTTATATTTTTTTGCCAAATTTGGAAATTTTAGACTGTTGTTTTTTTCTAATATTCTTTTAAACTCACCCCCTTTATCCTGTCTTTCTGGGACTCTGATGATATTCATGAATGTTATATCTCTTGTTATTGTCTCAGTTTCTGCCATTTTTTAAAGTCTATTTTCTTCTGTTGTTCAGATTGAGTAGATCCTGTTGATCTGTGCTGAACTTCATTGATGTCTCTCCTGTGTCATCTACACTCTAGTATTGAACCTGCTAAGTTTATTCTTGTTATTTCATATTTATTTTTATAACTTCCATTTGCTTGTTTTTTATAACTTCTAGTTGTTTGCTGAGATGTTTCTATTTTTTCATTTGTTCTAAAGAATTTGCAGTTGCATGTTGAAGCGTTTTTATGGTGACTGCTTTAAAATCCTTGTCAACAAGTCTAATATCTGATTCATCTCAGTGTTAGTATTAGTTGATTCTTTTGTCAATCAAGTAGTGATTTTTATAGCTTTTGGTGTGATGGGTGATTTTTCATTACATCCTGGACATTTTGGCTGTTATATTAGGAGACTCAGGGTCCTATTTAAATATTTCTTTTATCAGTCATCCTAATTAGGTTTAGCACACAAATCTGCCCTAATTTTATAGGTTGTGCTTCCAATGACAATTACATTTTCAGAGACTTTGCAGTGCTGTTTTGATCAGCCTGGTTTATCTGGTGCTTCTAGGGATCCCACTGGCCCCTGCTGGTTTTGACTGAAGGGATGGAGGAGTTTCCTTGGGTAGGGCTGCCTCGTCCCCCTGGTGGGGGTAGGGGGAGGAATTCTTTGGTCAATGAGGACAAACAGGCTTCCTGGCACTTGTTGTGCTGCATCCTCCTTTCCCTTCTCCTCCCTCCTTCCCTGACACTGCAGGGAAGGAGACCACTTCCTCAGTGAGGCCTTTTTGTGGCAGAATCCCCTTTGCTGGTGCTGCCAGCCACCTGCTGTCTCTCATTGAAGGAAGGGAGTCTTAGTCCTGGTGAGTAAGGAGAGTGCTTTCCCTGGATACTTATTGTCAGTGGAGCTTCTGATCCATCCCACTTGAAGTGCTACTGGCTAGCCTGGTGGTGGTGGTGGTGGTACACTGTTTGATCTGAAGGACAAATAAGCCTAGCTGGGCTCCCTTCTGTTGCTAGGTTGGGGATCTGGAAAATCTGGGCTTGACCACCTTCTATGAGGTCGAGGGTTCCAAGACCATTCAGTCTTGAGTTCTCTAACTAATTTACCTTCCTTTTTCCGCTTTTCAAGTTCTCTTTGTTTGCCTCTTGTGTTTTTTCCAGGTTTGTATTTATACTTAGCTGGGAGGTGCAAGGAGAAAGTAGTCTACATCATCTTGCCTGGACCAGAAATCTTATTCAGAAACTTGGGCAAGTGGCCCCTTAAGACTACTCATAATAGAAAAAGTGAGTTTGGTCAGTGGCTTCGTTTTAGCAGCAAGTACTCTATTCTTTTACGTTTCCACTTCTCATAGTTTCCTGTAAACAAAACCAGAACATCATCTACCCTCTCTCTCTCTTCCCCCTCCTTCCTCCTCTTCTGTAATCATGCGACCGCCATAGGCTTCTATGAATGGAAGATCTTGTATCTTTGAGGGTGTGGATGAAGAGTTAAATTAAAACCTCAGTTTCAGTTTGCCTCTCTTTGTGGTGGGAAAGTGAGTCAGCAAATACCCTATCCTTAGGCCACCACTTCTCCCTTTATCTTCCTCCTAATTGCCTCTTGTCAACTTCACCAAGCTTAACTCCCCAAGACTGGGAAAAGGGGCTTTTAAAGACAATTAGTCAAATCTTATACATCAAACTCAAAAAGGGAAAAGAGAGTTAAGTGTAAATGCCACTGGTTTTATTTACTCATCATCACCCATCTCTTTCAGCAACAGTTGAGCAGATGCAGGCTTTTACTCTAAAGAGAAGTTTATAGGAACAGATTGAAGAAAGGATTTGTTTTTAAACTTTTTGAACGATAGTTAGGTTTAGTTAACTTTGCCACTAATTGTTCTGTAACTGAAGATGCCCCAGCCCTTGGCACATTTGAGCCAAGATCTAAAAAATACAGGGAAGAGGGTTCAGATAATCAAATATTCCTTTCACTTTTAAGGGAGATAAAAAATGTAAAAGAAATTTAAAGAAGTAACAAATATAACTGCTCTAATATGACTGTATCCCTCTCAAATTCGTGTGTTGAAACCTAACCCCCAAGGTGACGGAATTAGGAGCGTGGTGGGGGGGGGGCTTTGGGAGGTGCTGGAGGTGGTCGTGAGGGTGGATTCCCCATGAGTAGGATTCGTGCCTTCATAAAAGAGACCATACAGAGCCGCCTAACCCCTTACACCATGTGAGGACACAATGAGAAGTTGGGAGTCTGCGACCCCCAAAGAGAGCTCTCACCAAAATGTGGCTGTGCTGGCATGCTGACCTTGGACTTCCAGCCTCCAGAACTGTGGGAGATAAATTTCTGTTGTTTATAAGCTACCTAGTCTGTCATATTTTGTTATAGCAGCAGGAATGGACTGGACAATAATTATATGTGCATACAAGTGGAATTCTCAAATTCTAGAAAAAATCCAAAGAGTTATAAATGAACGATATTTTCTTGTATGTTGGGTGTTAAAAATGTAACTTTATACCATGATCTCAACAGGGCTGGGGAGGCGTGGGGGTGGTGCCTGAGAACTGTAACATTAAAAGTGGGAAAACTTGATTCTTTCTTAGACAAATTTATGTGTGAATGGAAAATGCTATAAAATGTTTTCAGGTAGGCAAGTACTTGCAGCACAGAATTAAATCACAATTTCCTAGGACTTTGGGGGAAAAATTTACCTCAAATTATTTTAGGTATGAAATTATTTACTGCTTTCAGTTTTCATTTTAATACTGTGGTAGTGGGAAAAATGGCCCATCAAGGATATCTATACCCTTCTCTCTGGAACATGTGACTATGTCCCCTTACATGGCAGAAGGGACTTTGCAGATGTGATTAAGGACCTTGAGATGGGAGGTTCTGCTGGATTGTTGGAGAGGGAGGAAGTGTCCATGAACCAAGGAACACAGGTGGCCTCTGAAAGCTGGAAAAGTCAAGGAAACAGGTTATCCCTTAGAGCCTGCAGAAAGATATCCAGCCCTACCAACTCTTTGATCTTACCCCACTCAGACTTCTGATCTCTAAAACCATAATGTAATAAATTTGTACAGTTTTGAGTCACTAACTAACCCCGCTCACCCGGAAAAAGCATTATCCAGTCCAAAATGTCATTAGTGCCCAGGTTGAGAAATCCTGAACTAGGCTGACTTACATACTCTACAAACATGGGAAGTTGAGACCCACCACGCAGTTTCTTCTAAATTAACTGCGTAGTCTAGACCTGCACTGTCCAGTAGGGTGGCTATTAGACATGTGGCCCTTTAAATTTAAATTCATTAAAATTAAATAAATTTAAAATGCAGTTTCAGTCACAATTGTCATATTTCAAGTGCTCCCTAGTCGCAGTGCCCAGTGGCTACCATGTTGCATAGCTCTGATATAGAACATTTCTGTCATTGCAGAAAGTTCTGTTGGGTCTAGAAGACCATTGCTACCCAAAATGTTATACATGGACAAGAAAAACCAGCATCACTTGGGAGCTTGTTAGAAACGCAGACTCTTAGGCCCCACCCCAGACCTATTAAATCAGAATCTGTATTTTAATAAGATTCCTAGGTGATTCCTATGCACGTTCAAGTTTGAAAAGCAGTGGCCTATGTCACTTTCTCTCGCTTTCTTGTTTCTTTTCTCCTTCCTTCTGTTGCTCCCTCTTCTGTTTCTCTTTTAGTTATATAAGTGCCTTTCTTCCCCACTTTAGTTTCTGGGCTTTTAAAGGCAGAGCTGTGTCTTATTTCATCTCTGTACCCCGTCAAAGACACATAACACATTGCCTTGCACAAAATGACTGCTTAGTATTATTGTTTCTGCATTGAATTTTACTGAATTAACTTCTCAACAATCTTAGTGTAGGTCATTTCCCTTTTAACCAAAAGGATGGCTATTATTTTCATCTTTTACTTTATAATTTGATTCGGGCATTTCCCAGAGTTTCAATTATGAAAAAAATATAACCTTTTCAAATATCTGGAAAGTTCATAGTGAACTGAAGCTTCCTAGTGATTTCACAATGTGAAAGAGAGAATGCATCATAAGTATGTTATATTCAGATTCTTTTCTATATGTAATGAAATGTAGCAAAACTTCTCATTCTTAACATTAATTGCAAACATCTCTGGAGTCATCATTTGTTCTAATGAAATAATTTGTATTGCATTAAAAAAAATTGCCTAATGTTTGTCTGAGTCACTCAAGAGGGTGTTATCAGGTTTTTTGGAATTGATCGAAATCTGTTACTTTATGTGATAGTTACAGGTACAAAAATTAACTTGTTCTTTCTTTGCATTAATGCAACGAAAACATTCATAGGATGTTTTGGAGTTAAGATGACACACAACATGAAAGGCTTGATTTTCTGAGTATTACACCTTGTAGCATAAATAAGAATTAACTGCTATAGAAAAGGAGCAAATTAAAAATTCTAGTTTAATTAGCTATACATTATTCAGGCTGTAAGCGATCTCCTTCATTTTGCAAATAAGGAAACTGAGGCCCAGAGAAGTCAGTGCTGGGCAAAATCGGACCCATTGCTTAGGTTTTGTGGAAAGGGCAATATCAGAGACTTTCTTCTAGACTTCATTATCTTAACCTCGTAAATGGGTACAGTAAACCAGATGATCCTTGAGTGACTTGCAACTTTTTTAACCTAGTTCTCATTTTATATGTAATGTTCTTTTTATAGTTTCACACTGCCTCTCTGCAGACTACTTCTGTCTGGGGAGGGGAAGGATGGGGGAAGACATGGCTAAGTAGGTGGGAGGGTGGAAGCCTTCACTGAAAAACTAGGATTGAAGTTAGATTTAAATTCATGTTTCTCTGCACGTATTAATCTACATGAAAAAGTTTTTAATTCACACGTAAATGCATAAAAGTGCCAAATTATATTAATTCTCTGATATCATAGTTCTGCAATTCCAAAGCTACTTAGACAAAGTCAAACAGATTTTTTTTTTTTTAATTCCTGAAAGCACAACCAGCACTGGAAAAAATAATTTCGTCCAGGAATTCTGGTGTGGATTGCCTAGAATTGCAAGCAAAATGTTGTTTTAGGATACTTTTTTTTTTCCCTGAAGATAGGGCCATTGCTTTCATTGGACACTCAGAGGGGTCAATGTGACAGAAATGATTACGAGCCACCAATCTTTTCAATTCCGGAAATATAGATCTGAAGGCCAGGGAGAATGTGATTTTTCCAAGACTAGGAGTCTAATGTAGGATTTCTTGAATCCCCTGTTTTCTCATTTAAATATTTTTTTCTTCTTCCAAAAACATTATGATTGAAGATTTTATGTAAGCTTTATGAAATAATCCCAAAATAATGAAAATTCAACAACAGTAGTATAGAGCTGGCAATCATTGACGAGCAGTGTGGATGTCTGCTTAGTTTAAAAAAAAGAAAAGCTCATTTTAGTCAATACATAGTTCTTTCTCTTTCTACTTATGCTCAATGTTTCTCCCTATCTTTCTGGAATTCCTTTTCTGGTTGTCTTTTTTCTTCTACTTTATGTCTTCTCATCTTCAAAGAAAATGAGATGGGGATGCTCTTATCTGAAGAACACAGGTGCCTGTAACTTATGCAAGAGAAAACTAAATGATATTCCATTCTCAGATAAACAGATGGCGCACTGATGGGAAGGTTTCTCCCTATATGATCTGTTTACAGTTGTGTAGGAGCTTTGCCAATATGCTAAGGGAGTTGAAGAGTGGGAAGGCAGGATGCAGGAAAAAAATTTCCTGCCTGATTAAAAAATTACGTATTCATATAGAAGTTACTGATGCCCCCCCACCCCCAACTTTTAAGCCATGCTTAAAGTATTATGTATGTGTTAAATGTTCATGCGGTACTTGACTCTTCAGAAGTCTTCAGTGTAGCAACCTCACTCTTATTATACTATTATCATAATAATAGTTCCATCTTATTGGAGCTTCCCAACCTTATTATACTATTCCATCTTATACTATTTCATCTTATTTTACTATTCTTGCTGATCCTTTGCTTTGTTTTCCTTACCTACTTAAGCTTAGGGTTACTTTCCCCATTGTACCGTGGAACACGATGGGAAATTAAAAAAAAAATCAAATGCTTAAGTGCAAACTGCAAAATAAGTTGTCACTTAGTAATCAGACTAAGCATTTAAATTTCACACTCTGGGATGCCTCGTAAACTGTTCCAATGTGGGTTGCCCCTGATAAATTCCCCTAGGCATTATAAAAGATATCGTGTAAAAATGCACTAAAAGATATAATTGCACCTTAAAATCAAAAAGCCACGAAAGTCTGGAAGAAATAACAGATGCCTGAAAAATAGAGATTTATTAAAAGGGAGCTATCCATAGTTTTTTGATGTTTGTTTTTGTGAGGAAGATTCACCCTGAGCTAACATCCATTGCCAATCCTCCTCTTTTTTTCTTTTTGCTTGAGGAAGATTAGCCCTGAGCTAACATCTGTGCCAATCTTCCCCTACTTTATATGTGGGATGCCTCCACAGCCTGGCTGATGAGTGGAGTAGGTCCACACCTGGGATCCGAACCCACGAACCTGGGCAGCTGAAGTGGAGCACACGGAACTTTAACCATTCAGCCGTGGGGCTGACCCCAGTAGTAATTTTGATAAATGAGAGCCCTAGAGAGTATCAGCAGAGCTTAAAATCTTAAGTGGTAACAGGACTAATTGCAAACTAGACTTGAAGCTCTTTATTAGCAGCAAATCCCTGGATTAAATTGAGAAAACTCATTTCTCTCTCCAATCTAAACTGGAAGCAGACATTTTATGAACAGCCTGGAGCCAGAGGTAGGCAAATGAACCGACATAGCTTATATCTTCCCTGGCAAAATTTTTCTCTTTGTAAGCCTGACTGATTAAGATCTTTAAGAAATGTATATGAAGTGGGTGGGTAAATGTGGCGAGAAAAGCAGGAAAAATGTCCAAGGTGGTCTAAAGTTCCCTTCCTACTCCTTACAGGGCAAATAGGAAGCCCCTCTCAACTTCATTTGGTTCTGTGTGGTTGTTACTTTATTTCTTAGGAAAGTTATTTTTTGCTTTATCTCGTTTTTTTCTTCTTTAGCCAAAACTGGACTGTGATGGAATTCTCTCAGCACTGGCCCTTTCCCAGCAGCCCAACTGTTTCAGGAGGGTGGGGTCCCATCCCTCAGAGGTGGCTGGAGCGTGTCCAGCCTGAGCACCCAGTGCTTACGCTGCCCAATACGTCTCCTCCATCCCCTCCGAAGCTGTAACCTGTGAAAAACAGAAAGATGAGGCCTGTGTCCACTCCCTGAATAAGTTCCCACCCTGCCTTATCTGTTTTCCTCAAACATCTCAGCCGGGTCTGGCCCGGTCATTAAAAAACAAGTCCATCTCATCCAGTTTCCCAGCTAGGAAGATCTGGCCTCTGCCTTCGGCCTGTGGACTCAGTCCTGCCTTTCTTGATTGAGGGGCCCACACTGCCAAGTGGCCAGGCCCCAGCATCGGCCCCAGAGAAACTTGGAGCAACCTGCCCAGAAACTCCGCTGCCTATGGGCTGTGGGCAGCTGCGTCTGCACCACAGCGCTGAGCATGCTCAGAGCAGAGCATCACCATTTCACTGTGTTCCCAGGCTCTCCAGAGCCAGAAGGATTTCATCCTTTTCCAGAATGCCCATTACTCTTTAGAAATTGTTTCCCTCTGCCTGAAGCCTAGTAAAATCAAGGATCATTTAAACTTTTTATTTGTCTCTTATCTCAGATCTTTTTTCGAATGAAATAGAGTCTAAAAGGAAGAAACTAAAAGTAAACACTCATTTTATTTCCAACTTAAAGTAGATAGGGGACTGACTCTGAAATTTGAGAGCTCGTCAAGAAATGCTGGTGGGTACACCCTTTAGAAGTTTCTCAGACTGCAGGAGGATGGCCTGATGGTCTCTCTGTGGCTGAGGTGATGGCATAACAGAGAGTGCAGCTCCCTGATTTGCTATCTCTAGACTGAGAGAACCAGTAATATTTCACCCCAAATATTTGTATTTCTTGTAGACTTATTCCTTGGGTTTTCCCTGAAGAAGGAGGAAAGAGAGAAAAATGAAGGAAGCCTCTTGGTGGCCCTGTGCTTTATATTCTACCTGCAGGGTCTCATTCTGTCCTCATAATAGTGCTGAAAGTAGATAGCATCCCCCGTTTGACAGATGAGGAAACTGAGGCTCAGCAAAATTGAATAACTTGGCCAGTGTCACATAACTAGTAAAGGAAAGAAACACCGTGTGACCTCAGGTCTCTCTTTCTTTTCTCCTATGAAATATCAATACATGCCCTTAAAGTCCCCTGAATCACACAGCCTAGGAGATTAAAAGAAATTTTATCTCCAAGGAATCTCCGTCCAGATTCCTTCCCACCAACTGCCCTCTTCAGTGCCCATGGGAATAATGTCTGAATATTGTCATCTATTTCCTTAATTATTAAAGAGGGACATGCTCTTTATAAAAATTTGCGTTAAAATTTAAAGGCCACGCCACCACCCCTGGCCTCGAGATAACTACGGTTAACAGTTTGGTGTGTATCATTCTAGACTTTTTCTAATGCACTTAGAGTATATATGCATTAAGCACCTAGGGCAATTTTGTAATAAATGGAATGGAACATGGTATAACTTTAGAGACTTACAGTGTGCACATTCTCATGTGGGTAAACATAGCAGAGCAGTGTCGGTCTGCGTGATGGCTGCTTACCAATCTACTTATTTATAATATTGATGAGTGTTTAGGTTTACAGTTTCTCACCATTACAAATATTGCTCCAGTGAGCATTCTGTATTCATAATTTTACATGCTACTTCAAGTATTTCTGGTTGATACATTTGTAAAAGTAGAACTGTTAAATTGAAGTGGACATTCTAAATTTAGACATTGCCAAATTGCCCTCCGAAAAGATTGTCGAATGACTCTTCTATCAACAGTATATGAGTCTGTCTATTTATTTATTACTCATTCTGTCATTAATAGGATTTTAAATCTTTCCCAATCTGCTAACTATTCTTTATTGGATAAGAATAACGTATTTAATACTGATGAGCTTTAGTTCTGAAGCCAAAAGGGCTTGCCAACTTTTCATTCCTGGATCACAAGACTCAACCACCCAGCTACAGACATTGCTGGATAACCATGGGCCACCCCAGCACACAGCCTGCACCACTAAGCTTACTGCATGGTTTTGAGCAAGCCAGACCCATGCTTTCTACCAATAGATGGGAAGAAGAAACTAAAGAAGGTTGGTGCTGGTCTTGGTCAGTCTCTTTCTTAATCTCAATCAATCTGTCCTTCTGCTTCCCTCCCCCTTCCGCCTTCTCCCTCCATCTCTCACCTTTCTTTCTTCCCTTTCCCCTTTATTTAAGTATAATTGACATACAACAAACTGCACATATTTAAAGCATACAATTTACATGTAATTGACAATAATCAATTTCTGGTGTTGCATTTAAAAAGTACTCTCTACACATATGAGCATATATGTGTGCAGGGGTATACATATACACACACACAGTATAGACCTATTCTTAACTTTCTCTTAACCAACTTCATTGTTAACAAAAGGTTTGTAAAACATAATAATTCATGCCCATAGCCACTTTTTTCTTACTCCCTTCACAGCAAAACTGCCTAAAAGCATCATCTCTACTTGCAGTATCTAATTTCTCTTTCTGTTTGCTCTTGACTCTACTCCAATCAGGCTTCCATTCTCAAGATCCGTTGAGCTGTCATCAGTGACCTTCTTGTTGCTAAATCTTTTATTTCAGTTGCTTACAGGTTTCTTTGACTCCTCACTCTCTCCCAAATGTCGTCTATTAGCGAATCATACCAGCTTTACCATCAACATAGATCTGTGAGCATCACCTTCCCATGTTCAAAGCCACCATTATCTCTTGACTGGATTATCATGAGACTCTAACTGCTCTCCTTTCGCACTTGCTCCCCCATAGTTTCCAAACACTATCGCCTCCTAAAAGATATTTTACTTATTTATTTTGCTAGTTATCTTTCACACCCCTCCTAGAACCTAAGCTCAATGAGAGGAGATATTTTTTTTCCTATTTGATTCTCTGTGATATCCCCAGTACCTAGGAGAGTACCTGACATATAGTACACACTCACATATTTAGATGAATAATAAAAAAAAAGTTTAGTAGTCTGTAACCTGAAGGCCAAGTAATTCAACTCCTGACAGTTACCAAGAATCAATTGCTTTTGCTCCCAAAGCTGTTTATACCAGGTTATTATAATAATCATGTAATTGGTTCTAGATACATTTACCATAAGCATCTTTCCACAAACATTTTTGTTGTATAACTAATTGGCCATAAGGCAGTTTTGCCGTAAGAGATGAAAATAACTGGTTGATGGTTTGGTTTGATAATTTGTGCTCTGATTTTTATATAAACCGTAGCTCCACATTTCCCATAGAACTTTGGAATGTCTACCAGTGGACATGTGACAATATGCCAACAACAAAAAACAGTGTGGAAGGCTTTTCACAAGGCAAAACAGAGCTCAGCTACTAATGTGCATCCTAGCATTTGGGTACTGAAACCTCTCTCAATGAAGGAAGAGATTTTAGCAATAATAAAAAAGTGCAATGGGTGACAATGAGACAAATCAACATGCCAAAAAAGAAAAAATAAAAGTGTTATACTTGAACGAAAGGCTTTGAAGACAAGTGCTTAGGTACAACCCATGAAATAATATCAGTTATTTGTGTATCTTTGCTATGAATCTATACACATTTTATTTTATTTATTTCTAAAATTCTTTTAAAGGTATGCTTTTTTTTTTGGCAAGGAATATTGGCCCTGAGGTAATGTCTGCTGCCAATCTTCCTTTTTTTCTTTTCTCCTCAAAGCCCCAGTATGTAGTCGTCAGATCCTAGTAAATCCTCCTAGTTCTTCTGCATGGGATGCTGCCACAGCATGGCTTGATGAGCGATATATAGGTCCATGCCCAGGATCTGAACTGGCCAACCCCGGCAGCCAAAGTGGAACGTGCCAACTTAACCACTACACCACTGGGCCAGGCCCCCTACACACATTTTAAGTGTATTCAAATATTTTGTATTTCACAATAAAGCCTTTTTAATTTTGTTATCTTTTATGTTTCATTGTCTTCTTTTTAATGTCCCCCTTTTAGCTTTCATTATTTTATCTTTTATGGCAAAATTACCATACACCTAATTAGTTATACAGCTAAAATGCGGCGAAGATGTCTACAGTAAAGATGCTTACCAGGAAAATACTGGACACAATGTCACTAGTTAAATATTGCATTATCTAATAAAAATGAGTACAACAAGAAAATATTTTCTGGAAAACTAAAGTGAATGCTTTGTTAATATTCAATAAAGGCGAGTTGCCAAAAGAAATTGCTTTAAATTTGCTGGTGAGAACACCTGTAAGTTTGGAGAACAAGGTTGTTGTACTTGACAAGAATTTTAAGTTCTGATTCCACTTTGAAGGACCTAATTTGGAAGTAATATGTGATGCTTTATTGGTGTGGCTTTGCTTGGAAGATGGTGCAGAACTCCACTTAGCAGACCCATATTCAAGTATAAAGCCTTGGCTCCATATTAAGGGATTGGCAAATGAATACAATTTGGTATTCTAAGTTCAAATAAAATATTTAAGGTATCTTTTATAATTTCATACTCTAAACACTTTTTGGATTAATTGGTTATTACCCTCAATTGGGGCTTCTCTTAAGGCATCTGTGTGTGTGTGCATGCTCTTTTTGTTGTTGCTAAACATAATTGGTAGCATTTTATACAAATTTTTCTGTATCTTGTTCTTGTCACTTGATAGTGTATCTTGGAAATCATTTGGTGCCAGCAAAGACGTGATATCTTAATAACTTTAAAAGGTTGAATAGGATTCCACTTTATGAATACAACGTAGTTTATTTTACTTGTCTATTTGTGGTTACTTAGATTATTTCCAAGTTTTAAAAAATTCCTTGCACATGCACAGTTGTATTGTGTATGAATATATCTATAGGATAAATTCCCAGAGACGGCATTGTTGCAGTTTATTTTGATGGCTTTAGAATGGATTGACTTTTGTTCAGGGTTTATGTTTGAATTTGCCTTCTGATATTTAGTCTTAGTTTTGAGCAACCAATATTTTACTCTGAACTTGTAGTTAAATAATTGAAATTCATGTAGAAAAATATGTTTATGATTTGAATCTGCAACTCTGTTTTTATAACAAAAAAATTTTTTAATAAAAGTTTTTGATAACAGGAGATATCTTAGGTACGCAGTTATCATATTATAGTGGAACAGACTGTACTTCCCTCCTGCTTTGCCAAGAATCTGTGCTTCATAAATATCAATCCAGGACATTTGACAACTGTAGGAAACATAGCCAATCTCTAAAAGAATGGTCATATTTACGATTTCTGCCAATCTTCTTTTCATGTCTTTTAGCCATTAAAAACAATATACATATAACTTTTTTAATAAACATTTTTAGATACAAGAATATTTCACAAAATTTTCTGAATTTGCTTTTGGATTAAATTTTAGTTTCCCTCTCATTTTAGTCATAAGAAAATGAATTATAAATGAAATTTCCATTGTGTTTCTTTGTCCTTGAAGTTTGTCTCCTGAGTAATACATACATATCTTGTTGATCCATGCCCGTAGTTCATGAACTGCAAAGAATAAAATCCACAGGATGCTGTCATCAGTTATATTCTGTGAGCATTTTCAGTTATATTTTAGTACTCATTTAGACTTATATCCTTTTGGAAGAATCTTAATTTGTAGCTGAAAAATTAACTGTTGAAAAACTAGTTATAAATTCCATGTTTGTGTTGAACTTTTGCTAGGGGAAAATTTGGTGGTGGGGGGTGGATTTCATTTATCCTTTTAAAGGGATAAATATTTTTCAAATCACCTTGGTAACAGCTGGACCACAGTCATACAATAAGTTTAGCATCACTTTCTAAGTTAGATGGTGTTGGTCTGGAGTTGACAACATTGATTTTCTGTGAGAATTAAGATTTATCATTTTTTAAAATAAGGGGGGAAATTTGCTTTTTAAAAAACTTGCACTCTATCACTAGGTTTAGGAGGCAAAACAGATTTAACTATTCTGAGAATCGGTGAATTATTTTTACACGAAGAATATGTAAGTGGTGTTATCCTTTTTGGTTGGGTCTCAGTCTATTGCATGTGAAAGGAAATAAATCTCATTGTCTTTTTTTAAGACACTAGTATGCAGTGACTCTTCTGAATGTGTATGTGAGTGTGGATAAATATCCGTATACAAATGTACATTTATGTTATATATACATTTATATAGTGTATGTGTGCGTGTATATATATAAATTATACATATTTATATTTTTTATAAGTTTAAAATGTATCTCATTTGAAAGTGGTAAGGGCTTGCAAGAAAATCCTTTGGTAGGCTTTGGACTGGCACTGTTTTTCAGTTTTAGTGGGTAATAATGCTCTGGTGAGCCAGGCTTACCCTCAGCTAGTTCACCCCAAGACGGAGCTGGGTAGAAATCAGAAAACATGTTTAGGAAGGAAAGGGAGCGGCAGTGACCCTCTTCAGTTGGTTTTGTTGAAAGTAAATTCAAGCATTTCCTGTTTTTGTACGCTTACAGGGACCTCAGGGGTCATATGCTACTTCAGGAGAGCATTAGCTACTGTTGGAAGTGGAGCGGGTGTCTGTTTGCAAGGATGTGTAACTCAGTGCATCTTTAGTTTGCTAGCTGTCTCTTGATTTCTTAGAATTTGGAGCTAAGGAGATAACCATGCTAATTTTGTGTTATTGAGCCTTATTGAGGCTTCATTTTCTCTATTCATAGATAAGAACTTTCAGAAGAAGGCACCTCTCCGTGTGTGATTGTCTAATATAATATTCTGCCTACTGATTAGATGGCATCGCTGGATGTTTTAGGTAGAGGAAAAAGCTGGCTTTGGTAGCAGTCCTGTCTTCTTGTTGGGGGGGGGGGGGAGTTCCCCTATTCAGGAAAGTCTCCTGCAAAATGGGTGGACATTCCCTGAAGCGTGGTGACCCGCTCCCCCCATACATTGTATGTAGTGCAGCATCTTACATGGAAACAGAGGTGGTATATGAAACACAAAACAGCTTCAATAAATTATAATTAATATCCTCACAGATTCAAGAGGATATTGTATTGGCCAAATTAGGACACATTGCTATATAAAAACACCAATTAGAACAAAAACCTGTTCCTGAAAATAAAAAATCTGATTGCCTGCTCTCTCTTACTCATTGCTAATAAACCGACAATATTTCTATATTAATTTCATATGCCATCAGAAAAAGGCACAAATTTAGACAAAGCAACATTTTATAAGTGCAAAGTCATATACTAAAATATCTCTAGACTGCAGGACCATAAATGACTTTTTAAATTTCTTGTTTATCTTTTTCTGTATTTTCCAAACTTCCTATAGGGAAAAAAGACATAATAATTCAAGGCATTAGCTTCATACCCTTTAGACATCAATTGCTGAAAGGAAAGAAGCTAGTACTTTCTGGAAAGAAAAGTTAGATTAATGAGAATTATCCTTATCATTCTCTCATAAATTATGTTTTTTAAAAAAAGTAAACTGTGTTACAAATTATTAGGACATAAATGTATGAAAACAGCACATCAATTAGAGTCCTTGCATAAAATTCAGGTAGAGCACTTGAAAAAATCTTGTGAATATTCAAACTTAATATTATGGATGGACGCTGATTATGTGATAAATGGTTAGAACTGTACTTTATATTTAAAAAGTAAGTAAGACAGTTTGAGGGGTAGGATATAGTCTCTCTCCGCACTCCATGATAGCTAGAGCATGGATGTGAGACTTAATCATGGCCAGTCAAATGCCCCTGTATGGGACTTCAAACCTTGAGGATTAATGCAAAGCTGTGTTGGGTCAATTAGTGATTTTTTCAGGCGGCTACTGCAGAACCCAGGGTCTGATGAGGCAGCATCATCCTATTGAACCATTCCTGTGGCATGCAACTTGGCTAATGCCATGTCTCCCTTCATTCCTGACCCAACCTGGCTCTCCACTACTCAGTACATAGATTCTATAGATAATCTACACCAATCCATATTTTTTTTATTGCCGTTAACATTAGTTTATAACATTATATAAAGTTCAGGTGTACATTGTTATATATTTTGATTTCTGTGTAGATTCCATCATGTTCACCACCCAAAGACTAATTACAATCTATCACCACACGCATATCTAAACACTCCTTTCACCCTCCCCACTCCCCCCTTCCCGTCTGGTGACCACCAATCCAATCTCTGTTTCTATGTGTTTGTTTGTCGTTGCTTTTATCTTTTACTTATGAGTGATGTCATACAGTATTTGACTTTCTCCCTCTGACTTATTTCACTTAGCATAACACTCTCAAGGTCCATCCATGTTGTCACAAATGGCCAGATTTCATTATTTCTTACAGCTGAATAATATTCCATTGTGTATATATACCACATCTTAAAGATCCCTCAATGGGCACCTAGGTTGCTTCCAAGTCTTGGCTATTGTGAATAATGCTGCAATGAACATAGGGGTGCGTGTATCTTTATGCATTTGTGTTTTCATGTCCTTTGGATAAATATCCAGCAGCGGAATATCTGGATCATTCGGTAGATCTTTGAGGAATCTCCATACTGTTTTCTATAGTGGCTGCACCAGTTTGCACTCCCACCAGCAGTGTATGACGGTTCCCATCTCTCCACATCCTCTCCAACGCTTATTGTTTCCTGTCTTGTTAATTATAGCCATTCTGACAGGAGTGAGACCAATCAGTATTGTTAACAATAGGCTCATTTTCTGCTATTTAACTATTGCATTATAGTGAGACTTTTGCATATAGGGTCCACCTCATGCCTCTTTGAATGCCTTGTAGCGCCCATTCAAAGACCTTCACAGTGTAGGTGTTAGTGTTTATTTTCCAAACCTTATTTAATGACTTTTCTACTAATTAATTTTCCTTATTTTGGATATGTCTGTTGGGCAGTTACCTGTGACTTGCCAATTCATTCAGAAGAAGATATATTGCTGTATGCCAACCACTGTTGTAGATGTCAGAGATACAGACACGAAACATAGCATTCCTTCCTTTATGAAGCTTACATTCTTGAAGACAGATAGAAAATAAACACGTAAACGGATAAATAGTTTTGGGTATAGATAAGGGATATAAAGATTATAAAATGGGCTAATATAGTGAGGAGAGGGTGCTGCTTTAGCTAGGATAACCAGGGATAGCTTTTGAGGAAGTGATATTTAATAATACATAAATAGACGTGAAGATCTACAGAAAGCGTATGCCTAAGTGAAAGAACTGTAAATGCAAAGGTCCTGAGACAGAAATGGACTTGGTGTATATGGTTAGAATCTAGTGAGTGAGGGATGAGTAGAAAGAAATGAAGTTGAACGTCTGGCAGAGGGGCCAGTCTTCTCTAGGGCATTGTGGACCACAGTAAGGATTTCAAGTAGGAAGTCTTTGCAGGAGTTTAAGCAGGAAAGTGATGTAATGTGAATTGATTTATGCTTTTGAAAGATCATTCTGGCTGTTCTGTGCAAGCTGGACTTTTGGAGGAAGAGGAATTGGTTAGGAGCCTGTTGCAATAGGCAGATCGAAGGTATTGCTTGCTTGGCTAGGGTTGTAGCCATGGAGAAGTGGTTTCTGCTGGCTGTTCCCAAGCACAGATGTTCTGTTATGAGAGGCAGTACTAGCATGCGAGCCACTTCAGCATGTGCTTCCCAATGTACAGTTGCAGGATGAGATTTAGAGCCTGTTGTAGGATATGGAGCATGTATGTATATGATACTCACTTCTTAACATGAAAGAGAGTATAAAATGCCAGAAGGAAGGCAGTGTTGGCATTCCCTCATCTATAGGAAAGCCAGCATTTATTAAGGGGCTGAAACTTTCACCCAGGAATATTAAAAAGAGATCATAATGAGTGTTCTACTCAGCTTTGGAGATCTGTGTGTTGTTAATGCCCTTTTCTAAAAGATGAGTGATGGAAACACTGGAATACCTCACACAGTGAGTGAAATCATGAAACCTTAAATGTATAAATAATTTACTATGACCATAAAGAGGTAGAAGTGTTGGGCATTAAACTAAACGAAGTAGAATTGGTATTAAGATAGAAATGACTTATTGTGGAGATATCTTAGTTGCATTAATTTTATCTTCTCAATGTTCTGGAAAATGGATTTTATTTATTTGGTTTTTTGAGGAAGATTAGCCCTGAACTAACATCTGCTGCCAAGTTTCCTCTTTTTGCTGAGGCAGATTGGCCCTGAGCTAACATCCGTGCCCATCTTCCTCTATTTTATATGTGGGACACCTGCCACAGCATGGCTTGATAAGTGGTGCATTGATCTGTGCCCAAGATCTGAACCCTGGCGAACCCTGGGCTGCTGAAGTGGAGCGTGTGAATTTAACTGCTACACCACCAGGCCAGCCCCTGGAAAAAGGATTTTATAATTAATCTAGGTTATTCTTTTAGAAGAAGCTTTAATCTCAAAAAGTCTCCAGTACAATGACCCCCTAACTGACCTAGGAATAAGCTTTATATCTGTGGTCTGTTATCTAACATAGCCTCTTTTAAGGGAGATATTTTAGAAGGATTTCCTAGCTAGCCAAATCTTATATGTGTACCTTCATAGCAGAAATCAGACTATAACTACAGAAATGATCTAAAATTGGATTGGATTCTGGGATACCAAGATGCTTCCCTGAAGGAATACACCTTTTAGTGGCCATAGAAAAAGTGGTTTATGTATTTGAACACTTATTTCCCCCCTTGACCTCTACCGAAGCCTCTGAGATAAGAAGGACTGTTGCTGAGATCCCCATTCGAGAAACAAGAAGAGTGAGGCCAAAGGAGAGGTTAACTTGGACACAGCACCGGTGGAGAATTGATTTAACTTGACTTGTTTTAGATCCGTGGGACGTCTGATTTTTTTTTTTTTTTTTGGAAAAACACAAATTTGCCAGCCAGACTGGAAATGCTTTCTGTTTTTTTCATCAAAAATCTTGGGCTTTCTCCCTGGAGGTCTTCTTTGTCAAAGACTTTTCTTCTCTTTAACTTTGGTTCTTATGTTCCCTATGTAAGCAAAGTTCAACGAGTAGGGAAAAGTCACTCTAGAAAAAAGACTCTAATTGTGGGAGCAGATGGTACGTATTAGTCAGCTGATGGGGTTGTGTCGATTTGAGAGAAGATGCGGTAATATGATCTTGTTCTGCAGCTGTGACCTGTTGTTCCAAAACACCTCCTTCCTCCCTGCTTTTTACATCTACATTCCAGCACCTCTCCATCCATCTTTGTGGGCATTGGAACCCTCACAGATTGATTTGACAGATGTATAAGAAAGGAATGAAGCTCGCTCTAGGAAGAGCCATTTCTGCTGTTTATTCCAGCCCACAGATGTTTTTTGAAAATCCTTCTCCCCATGTTCCTTGTAATGTTGGCAAATCATGCAGAGTGTAACCATTCTTGTTCAGCACACTAAGAGCCAACTTCCCAGGGCTCAAATTGCCATAAGCCTCTCGTGATGTCTTTACAGCATCTCCATCTGAAGTCTTGCTGGTACCTCAAACTAAAGATATATGGAACCAAGGTCATCATCTCTGTTCTCCTCAGAAAACACTAACTAACCCTTTCTCTTGTTATTTCCTCCTTCAGTGAAAGATAGAACCGTTCTTCCTTCACCTAAATGGAAAAATCTAGGAGTCATCCTAGACTCTTTTTATCTTTCTCATTCATTTCATGTAATCTATGTCCTAAATACTTTCCAAATCCTTCCATACCTCT
The DNA here is from genome assembly GCF_021613505.1 of Equus quagga. Lineage (NCBI taxonomy): Eukaryota > Metazoa > Chordata > Mammalia > Perissodactyla > Equidae > Equus > Equus quagga. The sequence continues at coordinate 73,814,879 of NC_060267.1, read as the reverse complement.
CTTTCCACATTGTCAGTACCTGGATTCAGCCTTTCATTATTTCTCCTCTGGATTTGGAAACGTCTGAGGTTCTTTCCTTGATTTTTATCCAGATCATTTTCTTCTTCCATTCTGTTACAGTGTTGTATATTAAATGAGACTCTGACCCATGAGGCCAATGAAATTAAAATCTTATAGGAGGAGGTACAAGTGAGGATCATTGCTTCTTGTAAGCTCCGGGCTCTTGTAATATGTGGCTAGGTTTGAGAATCAGTGTTGGACTAGAGAAATTTCAAATGTCGTAGCCAGATACACAAGGTCTTCATGACCTTGGACATCTTATCTTCTGCTACTTCTGCTTCTGACTTCATAATAAGTTACCATAAACTGCTTGTGCTTCCTCTTACTTTCATGCTATTGCACAGCATCCTTTGGTTTTAGGCCATGGTCTGTGGGGATTCGTTCATCAGAAATATTCTGGAAATATACAAACTACCTAAAGCCCTGTCCCTACTGAGTAGCACGTTGTTTTATTTGCCGTTTTGGTATAGGGATTGAGTTGACCCATGAGAACCTCCACAATGATTTGGGGCTTCTATGCTTGTCTGTGTTCCCTCTCTTTTCCTTCTTATCCTCCTTATATCCAACTGCAAGTCCTTGTGATCTCTCATAATTAGGATGGTATCATCTCAGAGCTTTTTGAAATGCCGGGTCTCTATGGTCCAAAACATGCTTCCGTCTTCTGCCCTGGAGGAAATCTGCCCTGGTACTGTGCCGCACCCTTTTCACAATGGCAATTGGTAGGGTACAGAGGGCTTTCACATGTTGTATCTCAGTTTCCTCCTCACCACCCGCTACCAGGCAGGCAGGGAGCTATTACTCCTCCACTTTACAGATATGGAGAAGGAGGTTCTTTTTACTCTTACTAACCTGATTTATAAGTGTGCACTTGAGTCTCTACAGATTACGTGTTGATAGGGTCCGCAATGCGCATCTCAAGTCCTATAACCCAGTTGAATTATGGTTGATTAGTTATTACTAAATGGGTTTGGGTGTAGTTTGTTTTTGTTTTTAGAAACTGGGAAGTAAGTCTATAACTTGAGCAAACTTGATTTCATAAAATTCACTCACTATTGTTTAGAAGCCTAATCACCTTGGAATTTTCCAGGCTCCATTTTCCACTTCTGTAGTCCATCTTCATCTTCTGGTCAGTTTGGTCCCTGGCACCTCTGTGAAAGAGGAGAGAAGGGAAGAGAAGAAGGGAGAACTGTATGATTGGTTTTAGATGTTGATTTTTGAGGCCTGTACTGTGAGTCCCTGGAATTACTCCATTGAGTCTTGAAGATCCAAACACAGGGTGTTGGGACTGTATGGTTGGGCTTAATCACAGTACTAAAAACAGTTCCTTTCAGAGAAGAGGGGAGAGGACTCTGAGTTCCTCAGTGAAGTGTCCACATAGATTACTCCTGCATCAGGCCATGGTGTTTCCTACTTCCCATCTCTGATCTAGCAAGGCACCTTGCATTTTTTGGCCCAAAAGTAAGGCCCATGGGCTAGCCTCTGAAACCATGGGTTTATTGAAAATTAGAAGAAATTATAAACAATAAATGACTGTATTTGAATTCTTTCTCTTTTGAATAAAGTCACGCAATTTGAGCAAGTCAGTGAGAATAAAGATGTTCCCTTCTGCTGCCTGGCTGGAGAAAAGGATCATTTTATTTAAAATAAATCTGTTGAGATGCATATTGCTGGTATCTAATCAAGCTCTGAATTTGAGTTCAATTAGAGCTTTGATGAAAGAAAGGGGAAAGGAAACTTGAAAGAATGCTCTTCCATTCATGAAGGGCCTGCGTGTTTTTAGTTTCCAAGTAAATAGAATAATGGGACCATGTATTTTCCATCCAAGCTTTTTCCACCCTGAGAATAATTCCCTTCCTGGCTTCTCAATGAATAATGCATTATTTCTGAAACCCATGAGGCATTCCTTTGATTTTCCTTTATGTTTAGCTTTCTGAGTGATTTTCAAGCAAGGAAATTCAAGGACTTGGAATGAATGCTTTATTAACATTTTTACTTGAAGTTCAAATAGCTCCTTGGCTATTATCTCCTGATATTTGAAATATTTTTTCTTCTCTCTAAGGCAAGTCTAAGGTATTGTATTTATTAGAAAATGAAGCACCTTGGACAGTCTTCAAAGTGAACAGCAGTTTAAAACCAATACACATTTGTGTTTTAGAACAAAGAGCTTTATGGGGGTACTTTTCTCCTTTCTTTATTTTCATTTCCCTGCTGAAAAGGTTCAAAAAAAGAAAGCTCACATTCAAGACTGGCTGTTTGGAGCCTAAATCTCGTTTGTTTATATTTTGTGAAACTCATTCCTTGAGGCTAGTCCAATTCCATGACCCCAGTCCAAGCCTGCATGCACCTAGGCCAATACCATTTAAGTCTCAAGATTCACGTGCTTTTCTGTGATCACCCCTGTTCTCTGTCTGCCCATTGTGTAGCCTGATTATACATATGGCATGAGATGGAGGGGAGGTGAGGGCGCCTACCTGTTCCGTTGGCTCATGTTTTATTAGCCAAGACTCCCCAGCAGATCCTGGGGTAATATGGTGGCAGATTTTAATGCTATTTCACAACCTCCATTTCCCCTGGGAGCCAAATGAGTGATTTCTGAAACTAAATAAACTGGAATTAAGAATATAATCTATATTTCTATTCTTTTTTCAGTTATAGTAAAATCTTAATGGTTCAGAATAGTTGAAGAAAGAACCAAGTTGGTCTAAATTAGTAAAACACCTAAAGCTTAAAATTTGGTTTAAAATAATTTTATTAAATTCAAGAAATAGGGAGTGTAACATATCATTTTCTGGAGTGTGGCCTCTGGAGCCAGTCTCTAAGAGCAGAAATTCTGAGGTTTGTCTCCTGTCTGTCACTTTCCAGTACCATGGATTTGAGTAAGATAACTTTTCTGGGTCTTAGTTTCTTCATCTGTATGGTGGGACTATAATTTCTATCTCATATGGCTCTTGTGCAGATTAAACGAGTTAATATTTGTAAAGCATATAGAAAAGCACTATGTAAGTGATTGTTGAATAAAAATAAAAGTAAACATACATCTTATCATTGGAAATTGCTATTTCCAAAGAGGTCCATGCTACTGAGTAGATAATAACAATATTGTCGTTATTATTGTTATTGTTACTGCTAAGATATACTGAGTGATTATTATCTTAGCACTTGTTTACTCTTTACAACAAACCTAATGAGGTAAATATAATCATTTCTATTTTTCACGTGAGAAAACTGAGGTAAGAAAGTAATGGCTTGAGTTCACCCACTTTATTAAATGGCAAAGCAAGGATTTGAGCCCAGTCAAGGTGAATCCAGAAACTGTGCCTTAACACTAAAGGACATTTGTCACAGTGCTTATCTTTTGCCTGAAAATAATATGCTGTTAAAAACCATATTTTTATAAGCACTGAAGTTTGTATCCTGAAGGCAGTTTTTCACGTCTTAATTGCATAGCAAACTCTGTGTTTTGCTCAAGGTAATCATCATCAGTGTCTCATAAATACTCAATTTTAGTAGGGGCTGAATTAATGAGAGTTCATTAAACTGCTTATTTTATCCTTAAAATTTTTTTCTGATTATTGCAGATAATGAATACTGCGTGTCAGATGATCTGCTGGCTTCGAATCAGTATTTTTATATTGAACTGAAATCATTTTACTTTATGGTTGTTTGTTTCATAATTATATATTTTTATTCTCTCTTTTTAAAATTCTCCTGGTCCTTGTCTTTGTAGGTGCCTTTATTATCTGCTGGACTCCTGGGTTGGTCTTGTTACTCCTCGATGTGTGCTGTCCGCAGTGTGACGTTCTGGCCTATGAGAAATTTTTCCTTCTGCTTGCCGAGTTCAACTCTGCCATGAACCCCATCATCTACTCCTACCGTGACAAGGAGATGAGTGCCACCTTCAGACAGATCCTCTGCTGCCAGCGCAGTGAGAACACCAGCGGCCCCACGGAAGGCTCAGACCGCTCGGCTTCCTCCCTCAACCACACCATCTTGGCTGGAGTTCACAGCAATGACCACTCTGTGGTTTAGAAAGGAAGCTAAGATGAGAAGCAAGCCATCATCCACTGAGGGATGAACAGCCTCCCCCTACCCAAATGCTAGGGCCAGGTGGCATGCGAGAGAGAGAGGAGAAATGAACTCGTACTTAAACACTAACCAATGGCAGTATTTGTTCCTAGACCCAAGAAGACTTGATATATATTGAAAATTAGCTTATGTGACATCCCTCATCCTGATCCCCATTCGTTTTGAAAGTAGAAGGTGGAGATCTTGCAATGGAATTCATAAATAGACTCTGGAGTGTCCATTTAGACTACACTAACTAGGCTTCGAAAGATTTTGTGTGGTTTGGTGCAAGTCAGAATAAATTCTGACTAATTGAATCCACAACTTCATTTATATACAGGCTTCCCTTTTTTATTTTTAAAGGATACATTTCATTTAATAAACATGTTTATGCCTATCAGCATGCTTGTGATGGATAAGCCTAAGACTGTTTTTACACTACCATAACTCCATTTTTTTCCTTATTTAGGAAAACTGTAAATTAGAATTATTTTTTAGAAAGCATGCATATAATGTATGTATGCAGTATGCCTTACTTAAAAAGATAAAAGGGTATTAATTTTAAATCTTCTAGAAAAGAGAAGAACCTAGATTTCGAAGCCAGTATTTGTTTAGGTTATGAAACAAACAATGCTTTGATCACAACATGACCTTTTTTAAAAGTGTTGTAACACATATAAAACAGGGGGAATGTAAATTTATTACCAAAAGAATATGTACTCTAAGAAAGTCATAGAAGATGAAGCATAGTAATATTGTTCCACATATTTATAATAGCCAATACATTCTAATTATCAGTACGTCAGAGGAATTTTTTAATAGCCTGTGTTTTTCTGTATTATAAAATAATACATAGACATTGTTGTAGAAAACTTGAAAGATGCAGAAATGTATAAAACAGAAAAAAAATTACTGATAATATCACAACTCAGAAGTAACCACCGTTAACAGCTTTTCCCCCTGTGTATGCCTATATGTATATTATATACCTTTTTATATAATTGGGATAATATTGTAAACAATTTTATAACCAGTTTTTTTTTTCCACTGCAGAATTGCCACGTTTTCCTGTGGCATTAAAAATTTTACAAAAACATAATTTTAGTGGTTATATAATACTCCATTTAATGGGCGCAACTCAGTTTATTTAACCATTCCCATATTGTTGACTACTTAGGTTATTTCTAATTTTCACTATTATAAATAATGTTGCAAAACTTTTGTATATAGAAAACTTTGTCCATGTAATTGATTATTTTACTTAGGACATATTCCCATGAAGGATTTTTTTAAAATGTGAAATGTCTTTTTATGCTCTTACCTTTTATAAAAAGGGATTTCTTGCTTTGTACCGCATTGGTGGCAATTGTGAGGAAAGCCAGTTAAATTACCTTTTTAGAAAGGAAATACAGTGGTTTCTTTAGTTTAGAGTGACTTTTTTTATATAACAAGATGGCCTAGAAACAGTCAACTGTCATAAATAACCAGGGCACCCTGGTTAATATGTCTAGCAATTCCAAATTTTGTTTGAGGGACTGATTCTCAGCTGTTGGTAGCCATGACTGTCATGTAGAATTGGAGAAAATGCAAAGAAATCAAACGTGCCGAGTGTAGAAAGGATCTTCATATTAAATAGCTTGGACCCTTCTGTATCAGGCAAGTAGTGTGTGTCAGTGTGTGACTGGATGCCATGCATTATCTACGTAAGCTAGTAATTGCACCAGTTTGTTATAGTAAGTAACCAGCTAAGCCACAGTCATGAAGCAAGTATGGGAAAGTCAGGAGTACGTTTAAGAGAAAGATGTCCAGAAGAAAAATGGTTGTGTAGGAAGGGGGAAGTCAGTGCATGGGCACCATTCGAGCAGAGGGCAGACTTGTAAAGTGCCCAAAGTGAAAAGAATGTGAGGAACCAGTTAGCAGAAAGATGTTTGCACATACTTTATACAAACTACAGAGCATCTTATATTGGAAGTGAAAGCAATGAACTTGGACTTTTACTCATGTGCATATATTCTGAAGGCAATATGGACTATTTGAAATTAAAAACATACTAATTGGACCTTAATAAATCATTCTCAATCCGTGTTTTGGTAATGTGTGGTTCTGGTCAGTGCTGTCTCTCTTGTTGGAGAGTCTTCCGGTTTGAATTGCGTGGTGCTTTCCTTCTGTGACCTCTTTTATTTCACTGCCATGAGGGCCAGTGAACTTTGAGGTGAAGCCGTCATATGCTTCCCCAGCTCAGAACTGCTTTTTTCAACCTAACAAGTCTTTCCAGTGTCCAAGAGACGGTGGTTAATGTTGTACGAAAGGAGGGATAACATCTTAGGACAATACTTTACTTCAGTGGTGAAACTGTTAGAATGAGTGTCTTTTGGAAAAACTCTGATTTTATAAAAGCTTATGATGACTTAATGGAAAATGCTCACTAGGAGTTTATCAAGTTACAATGGTCTTTCTGCTTATAGATTTAATAACGAGATAAAAGTGATAAGTATCTTGCAGTTATATGCTAATTGTATTCTTTTCAATATATTGCTAAGAGGTTGGAAAAAGATAGGTTTATGTAAATGAATGCCTCCATGAGTACTGGAAGAGAATGCTGAATCTTAATTTTAGGTGGATGTAAGATTGTTAGAAATCAAATGTTTTGGAGCTCTTCTTCACAAATTACCCACTTCTCACATATTGCTTTTTTTTTTTTTTACTAGTGAAACCATAATTTCCTACACCCAAAACCTCAGCTAACATTTTATAATTAGTCTTGTCAGTTTTCCCATTCTCGTTCCCAATTAACTATTACTTTAGGTTCCACTGTTCATCTTTCTAATTTATTCTATTAGTCTCTCCACTGCTGAAATGTAATTTTGTGATATTGTTTCTAGCCTTTCTTAAACCCAGAGTGTGACATGTGCTAGATAAAAGGCATAGAAATGCTTCTTTATCAGGTCCATTCATTATACCAAGGTCGGCAGAACGTTTTTATGTCAAGATCTTTTGAAACAAATTGCTTGTTTTTTAACACCAATTGAGCATCACCTGATTCCAAACCCTTGGAAGGACTGGGGTTTGTGTATGGGGATTGGCTTGGATTTAGGGACCATCTAACAGAAGAAATGTGTGTAACTTGGAGCCAGAATGGGTCATCAGTCTTCCAAAGCAGGGAGCATTCATTTTATAATATTCACCTGTACATTGTGTAGTCTATGTATAAAATTCTCTAATTCTTTCCTTAAATTATAAGATTCCTATTCATAGATTATTTACTAATAATCTATTTAATGATGTGGCATGTTAAGACCAAAATCTAAAGCAGAGGCTAGCGAACTAAGACTTAATGGCCAAATCCCTCTCTTTTTTTTTCCCTTTGGTGAGGAAGATTGGCCTTGAGCACATGTGTTGCCAATCTTCCTCTTTTTGATTGAGGAAGATTGTTGCTGAGCTCACATCTGTGCCAGTCTTCCTCTGTTTTGTATGTGTGATGCTGCCACAGCATGGGTTGATGAGTGGTGTGTATGTCCATGCCTGGGATCTGAACCGGTGAACTCCAGGCCACCAGAGCAGAGCACACGAACTTAACCCCTACACCAGCAGGTTGGCTCCCAAACGCACCCTTTTTTGTATGATCTATGAGCTAAGGATGAGTTTTACATTTTTAAATGATTGGGGTAAAAGGGACTATTTTGTGACACATGAAAATTCTATGAAACTCAAATGTCAGTGTCCATAAATAAAGTTGTACTAGAACACAACCACACTCACTAGGTTGTGTATTGTTTATGGCTGTTTTTGTACAACAGCAGAGTTGAATAGTTGCAACAGATTGTCCCTCAAATCTAAAATATTTACCATCTGGCCCTTTACAAAAAACGTGTGCCAATTCCTGATTTGGAGAAAATTCCATTTTCAATCATGCTATCCTCATTTGACTAAGTTCATCGGAAGAGGAAGGAGAGATTGGGGACAACATGATCTCTCAAGCTCCAGATTGCAGAGAAAATTATCTGTTGCATTTTTTATAATAAACATGATTTTGAAACAATCTCAGAGTTCACCAAATTTATGGAATATTTTTCCTGAACTGTTTGTAATTCGCCAACATGATGCCCCATTATCCTTGAATAAAGAGTAATTCCTCCAGACAAGGACATTCTCTTTCAGAATCTCGATACGACCATCAAAATCAGGAAATTAACAATGATACATAAACTACCATTTAATTCACATACCCCGTTCAAGTTTAACCAATTTTTCCAATAATGTTTCTTATAGCAAAAAAATCCAGTCTAGGATCACTTTTGTATTTCGTTGTCATATCTCTTGAGTCTTCTTGAGTCTAACAGTCCCTCAGTCTTTTCTCAACCCTAATGACCTTGTCATTTAGAGATCACAAGTCAGTCATTTTACGGAATGTCCCTCAATTTGGGTTTGTCTGATATTCATGATTAGATTCCTCTTATTTATCTTTGACAAAATAACATAAAAGCGCTCCTGTGGTTCTTCTCACTGCGTCCTGTCAGGGAGAACATGATGTTGTTTTGCTCCATTACTGATGATCTTAACTTGGATTACATGATTAAGGTGGTATCTGCCAGGTTTCTCCACTGTGGAAAAACTGTTTTTGTTTTCCTTTGTAATAAGCATTTTGTAGGAAATGTTCTGTTCCTCATCAAAGTTGAACATCTAGTCTTAGCATTCATTAATATTTCTTGGATGAATTAATCATTACGCTGAGGCTTGCCTAATGATGAATTTCTAATTCTCTTTTCGAAATTTATTGTCGATTGTGAGAAAAAGTTATGTCCTCTCCCATTTTCTTATTCATTTATTTATACCAGTATGGGCTCATGGATTCCAGTCTTATCATTTTAAAATTAAACTTTCCTTCTGAGATCACTTTAGATTCCTTTGCAGTTGTAAGAAATAATACGGAGCAATCCTTGTAACCTTTACCCAGTTTCTCCCAATGGTGGTATCTTGCAAACCCAAAGTATAACACGACAACTGGAATATTGACAGTCAAGGTACAGAATAGCTTTATCACCCCCAGCATCCCTCCTGTTATACTTTTGTAGCCACACTTATCTCCCTTACCTCCATCCTGACCCCTAGCAACCACTAATCTGTTCCTCATTTCTTCAATTACATTTTAATTTTTTTATACTGAAACTTCTAAAACTTCCTTACAACCATCATTTCAGGATGTGAGGCTGGTACTCTGTGGAGGAACATCCCTTCCTTCCCTTTAATGTAAGGATACTTCGTATATTAATGTATTTTATTTTAGTCTGTCTAGAGAGAGTTTCGTGATTATAAAATCTACACAAACTTATAAATATTTTGAAAAATACATAAATGAATAAAAATCTCTCCTGTAGGATGGAAGCTAGACCCCAGGTATCTGTTACACACATTACCTGATAAACCCAGACATTCACAAAGTGATGTTCACATCTTGTTTTGTGGAACTCTCAATGTCTTCCCATTGGCATCGCCGGAGCCAGACTTTGTATTACTTTATCTGATATTTTTAATAATTGGTTTCCATCTTACCTCTTAACTTGCTTCTTCTTTCAGGAAAGGAATCTCATTTTACTTTGTATTCTCCACCTCACGTAACACAGTGCTAAGTAGTGCTTAATATTTGCTTCTTTCAGTGAAAGGAAATGTGTGCGCCACAAGTAAAGGCATTCTTGACCAAGAAATGCTCCTTAGTTTCACAACCCTGATAAAGGCTTTCCTTCATGTTTAAGAATATTGCAATTAAAATTAAGTAGAAACAATGAAAAACTAAGGTCATGGCCCTTGATGATGTTTTACCAAGATTAGTTTGTGTTTTCTGGTGTGACTTTAACTTATTTTGATATGCTTTGGAAGATTTTTAATATTACTGTATGTTGAATTTGTAATATCTACAACTTACAGAACACATTCATATAATTTTTATTTTGATCTTTGCAATGACCCTGTTAGACATGAGGAAACTGTCTCAGAGGAACCATTGGGGGCCTAATATTTGTTGTCTATAGAATTATTTGAACCTAATTACATGTTCTTTATATTGCAATCCATAATTCCTCAAATGTATCTATCTTGGCTCCCCAAATAAATTGAGATCCATGAGAGGTACAATATTTTACATTATTTTAATCCTTTAAAGACCTTAGCACAATAAAAGTAATAGAAGATAACATGAGGTCATGAACAGGTGTGTGAATTGTCCTGTGTGGGTGCTCATATTGTTGCAGGTATGCCTATCAATGTCCCAAGCTAGTTATAAATTCTTTAAGAATGAGACAATCTTATACTTTCTGCCTCCTTTTTATGATCCAAATGACTGGAACAAAACTAAAAATATGGTGCTGTTTACTAAATGGTTCTTGACTGAGAACTATAAGACCATAATTAGCTGTTATACTTGTTATTACTATTATTCTTTATTCATTCACAAGTACTTTTTGGGAGCCCTCTATATACTAGGCCCATAGGACACTGCTGTGAGTGAGATATGCAAGATCTTCAATGGAGCTTAGGATTCAGTAGGAGTGAGGGAGAAATAAGTTAAAAATAAAATTAAAAATTATATTGAGTCATGAAGGAAACTATGGCTTGACACAGAAATTAAAGGAAAAAGGGATAATGAAGGTGGGGAGAGGAACCACCTTTGGAACGATGGTCTAGGAAGGCTCCTTTTTAGGACAGGAACTGTTCTCTTAGAGCCCTCACCTTGAGTCTCAATTGCACAGAGGTGTGGCTTTGTCAAGCTCTTGAGCTTGCATCCACTCTGGTAACTAGTAGACATCAAAACAACCCATTAGAAAAATAGGCAGGGGAGATAGAAATTCCTGGAAAGATGTGTAAATGCTTGGCAAGAGAATGCGTGTCATTTTGGAAAGAAGACTAAGTGTAGACTGAGATTGAAGCTTGAAAGGTGGCAGGCATGGTGTCTTGAGTGATTTTGAGAGTAATTTTATCCTGAGAATTACGGGGAATGGATTAAAGGATTTAAGTAAAGGAGTGGCACAGTCTGGTTTACATTTCAGAGTAAATCCAAGAGAAGGAAGTCTGGAGGCAAAAAACAAGATCAGAGGCTGTCACATTAACCGAGATGAAAGATGAATGGGGTAATGGAGGTGCAGAGAAGGAGATAGGAATGGATTCAAGAGCTGTTTGGGACCTGGTGATTGTGTGGATAAAGTCATAACTGAGGTTACGACCTCGGCCACTGGACAGATGGAGATGCAATATGGTGAGATAAGGAACATAGGATGAGGAGCAAGTTTACAGGAAAAAGATAGTGACTAAAGTTTGAGATATCTATGAGCCATGCAAGGAGAATGACAAAGTAGGGAAGTGGCTATGTGATACATGAAACTCAAGATACATCTCTGGTCTGAAGATCTAGATTTTGGAGATTTATTTCTTCGCTGTATCCTGTGACATTCCTCCTCAAGATAGAAAGCACAGAGCCTTTGATCTGTTTGAGTAGGAAGAAAGGAAGAAAAAGAAGGAAACAGGGAGAAATAAAAGAGTAGAGCTTAATATCCAAATATTATCCAGAAATATGTGGCGATGTTTCTTTTTGACAGGATAAGGTTAGCTATATATAACATAGTTGGTTTTTTTTTACTTGATAATACATTACAGAGATATATCCAGGTTGGTAAATCTGTATCTGTGTAATTGAGGTAGAGATTTTTAGAGTTCATCCGTATCTTATTTTCCCCTCCTTCCTTGGCTCTTGGAAAACTACAATTCTGTTAGGCGAGCCCATGTGACTAGTCATGGCCAGTGGACTGTGAGTGGATGTGACAAGTGTCTGTCATCTCTAGGCTGAGGAAGTAAAAAGTCCATGTGCTACTCTCCAGATCTTTTTTTCCATGAAAGCCAAGCAGAGAGATGTGACCATGAAGAGAGAGACTTCCCCAGCAGCCTGGGATCTTGAGTGACCATGTAGAGCGAAATCCCTGCCAACTATCCTGAATGTATAGCATGATCAAGAAATAAACATTTGCTGTGTTCATGGGGAGATTTTTGTGGTCCATTTGTTACTGCATCATGACCTAGTTTATACTGACTAATAGTATTAAATTTTGATGAATATTAGAGTTCTTTCTAATTTTTTGCTTTTCTGGATCATGGGGAATGTACATTTAAATTTTTAACTTTGGTAGTGAATACCAAAATAAATTCCAAAATATTCTACCAGTTTATAGTCCCACAGCATACGAGAACATTTTTTATCCATGTCTTCACCAATACTGGATGCTACCAATCTTTGAGGTTTCTTTAGCTGAAAGAGAGTTTGGATGAAAAATCCCAAAATACTTAGAGATAAAGCACTTCTAAATAACATATGGGTAAAAGAAGAAATCTCAAGATAAATTTTAAAATATTGTGAACCTAATAAAAATGAATATATAGCTTATCAAAATTTGTGGGATGCAGTGAAAGCAGTGTTTATAGGGGATTTTATAGCAGTGAATGCATGTATTCTAAAAGAAGAAAGATCTAAAATCAGTCATCTAAGCTTCCACCTTAGTAAACTAGAAAAAGAAGAGCAAATTAAAACCAAAGTAAGTAGAAGAAAAGAAACAATAAAATTGGAGCAGAAATCAATGAAATTCAAAACAAAAAATCAATAGAGAAAATCAAAAACTGGTTCTTTGAAAGGATCAATAAGTTGATAGGCTTCTAACCAGGCTAAAAAAAGGGCCACAAATTACTAATATCAGAAATGAAAGAGGGGACATCACTATCGATCCCATGGACATTAAAAAGATAATAAAGGGATACTGTGAGCAACTCTATGCTCAGAAATTTGATATCCTGGATGAAATGGATCAATTCCTTGAAAGTCAATCTGCCAAACTCACACAAGAAGAAATAGACAATGTGAAAAGGACTGTATCAAAGAAATTGAATAAAAAAATCAATAACCATCCACAACAGAGCATCAGGCCCAGGTTGGTTCACTGGTGAATTCTACTTAAGAAAGAAATTATAACAATTCTCTACAATCTCAGAAGATAGAAGCAGAGGGAATACTTCCTAACTAATTCTATGAGGCCAGTGTTACCCTAATGCCAAAACCAGACACAGACATTACAAGAAAAAGCTACAGACCAATATCTGTCATGAACATAGATGCAAAAATTATCAATAAAATATTAGCAAATCAAATCTAACAATGTATAAAAAGAATTGTACACCATGATCAAGTAAACTTTATCCCAGATAAGTGAAGCTTGTTAAACATTCAAAAAGTAATGTAATCCATCACACCAACAGGAAAAAAATAAAAGTCACATGATCATATTGATAGATGTGGAAAGGGCTTTTGACAAAATTTAGCACCCATTCATGATAAATAACTCTCAGTAAACTAGGAATAGAGAAGACCTTCCTCAACTTGATAAAGAATATCTACAAAAAAGCTACAGCCAACATCATACTTAATAGTGAGAAATTCAAATCTTTCCCACTAAGATCAGGTACCAGGCAAGGATGTCCCTTCTCACTACTCCTTTTCAATATTATACTGGAAGTTCTAGCTAATGTACTAAGACAAGAAAAAGAAATAAAATGTATACAGATTAGGAAGGAAGAAAAACTGTGTTTGTTCTCAGATAACATGATTGTCTATGTAGAAAATCCAAACACATCAACAACAAAAAAAGAATAAGCGATTATAGAAAGGTTGTAAGATACAAGATTAATATGCAGAAATCAATTATGTTCCTATATATCAACAATGAGCACGTGGAATTTGAAATTAAAAACAATACCACTTACGTTAGCACCAAAGAAAATTAAATACTTAGGTATAAACCTAGCAAAACACGTACAAGAGCTATATGAGGAGAACTGCAAAACTCTGATGAAAGAAATCAAAGAAAAACTAAATAAATGGAGAGCTATTCCATGTTTGTGTATAGTAACTCCCTATTGTCAAGATGTCAGGTTTTCCCACATTGATCTATAGATTCAATGCAATCCCAACCAAAATCCCTGCAAGATAGTTTGTAGATATTGACAAACTGATTCTAAAGTTTGTGGAAAGGCAAAAGACCCAGAATAGCCAACACAAGATTGAAAGAGAAGAAGAAAAATGGAGAACTGACACTGTCCAACTTCAAGATTCACTATAAAGCTACAGTCATCAAGACAGGCTGATATTGGTGAAAGACTGGACAAATAGATCAATGGTACGGAACAGTCTAGAAATAAATGGTCAACAGGTCTTTGCCAGAGGAACAAAGGCAATATAATGGAAAAAAGATAGTCTTTTCAACAAATGGTGCTGGAACAACTGGATATCTACATGCAAAAACATGAATCTAGACACAGACCTTACACTCTTCACAAGAATTAACTCAAAATGGATCAAAAACCTAAATGTAAAATGCAAAACTATAAATCTCCTAGAATTTAACATAAGAGAAAATTCAGATGACGTTGATTTTAGCAATAACTTTTTAGATACAATAACAGAGACATGATCCATGAAAGAAATAATTGATAAACTAGACTTCATTAAAATTTAAAAACATCTGCTCTGTGAAAGATGCTGTCAAGAGAATGAGAAGATGAGCCACAGCCTGGGAGAAAATATTTGCAAAAGATGTATCTGATAAAGGATTGTTATCAAAACTGTACAAAGAACTCTTAAAACTCAGCAATAAGCAAACAATGCAGTTTAAAAAATGGGCGAAACACCTGAAATGGCACCTCCCCAAAGAAGACATATAGATGGCGAATAAACATATGAAAAGGTACTCAACATCATATGTCATTAAGGAATTACAAATTAAAAGAACAGTGAGATACCACTACACGTCTATTAGAATGGCAAAAATCCAAAACACTGACAACAATGAAATGCTGGTGAGGAGGTGGAGCAATGCAAACTCTCATTCATTGCTGGTGGGAATGCAACATGGTGTAGCCACTTTGGAAGACAGTTTGGTGGTTTCTTACAAAACTAAACATACTCCTTTCATATGATCCAGCAATCTTTCTCCTTGATATTTACCCAAACGGAGTTGAAAACGTATGTCCACACAAGAACTTGCACATGGGATGTTGATAGAAGGGACACTTTTTAGTTTTTTAGAAGCTCTGCTGTTTGGATGGCTCTTGGAGGCACCAACATAGATCTTTCTGAAATCTGAAGACAATATTATACAGTCACAAACTTAACTTCATCTTTAGCCCATGTTTTCCTCAATTTTTTTTTTGCCTGAAGGCATTTTTTACTTAGCATCATTTGCCATTTCTAGAAATTGACAGTTTTCAAACCAAACAATTTCTGGATCCTTTATATTTAACAGTCTTTTCTTTAGCTCATCTCTCTCCTGTCACATTTTACTATAAATGGCAAAAACCTCCAACACATACCTGGAAATCTCCTTAGTTAAACCACCCAGTTTATAGGTACATGGTCTACTTTCCATGTTACTGTAGGTGTCAGAGTTACTCAACTTTCTGCGACTATTTTAAAAGGATCTCCTTTCCTCCAGCTTCCAATACCATTTTTATCACTTTGAAGTCTTCACCAACAGCAGCCTTGAAGCTCACATTTATGACTCTAGATTTAGAAATTTCCCATTGTCACTTCTTTGGTATTATTAGAATATTACAGTCATGTACCTCAAACATTTTGGTCAATGACAGACTGCATATCCAATGGTGGTCCCATAAGAGTAGTACTATGTAGCTGAGATGTGTAGTAGGCTATGCCGTCTAGGTTTGTGTAAGTGCACTCTATGATATTCGCACAACGACCAAATTGCCTAATGACCCATTTCTCAGAACGTATCCCCCTTGCTAAGCAACATATGATTGTATTGAATAATTTCCTCTGATGTCCCCCAAAGTTCAGTCCTGTTCCTAGTCTCTTCTTTTCCTATCTTTTCTTACTAGGTACTCTCATCTAGTTCCATGACTTTAAAAACGTCTATAAGCTGACAACTCTTAAATTTTTGTCTGTGATCACTGCACAGGCTCTGGAATCCATACATTAAGGTTCCATTAAGGAGGGCATGGGAAGGTTAATGGGATGTCATGTGTAAAAGTTTTAAAGCGTGCACTTAAGTACCTGAAAGATTATACACAGGGAGCATGAAAAAAAGGGGCTAGAGTTGGGATAATTATTAGGAACATATTAGACAGAACCATGTAATTCATGCTAAGGAGTTTTTCCTTTGTTCTAAGGGCAATGAGTACTCAAGGGCTTCAAGTCTGGGAGGGAAATGATGAGATATATAGGTTCAAAAGCTTGCTAATTGGATAATAGTTAGAAGGGGGCATGAGTGGATGAAAGGAGACGAGTAGGATGCTACTCATATATCTGAAGTGAAAAATGACGTTAGCTCAGACTAGGGTATTGGTGGTATAGATGGAAAGAAGTGGGTATATTCCAGCTATATGTAAGAGAGAAAACCAAGCAAGATTTAGTAATTTTTATGAGATATATGTTATAAGGGAAAATGAAATAATAAAGAAAATTCTCTTGCCTCTGACTTAAGTAGCTGCATGGCAGTGGTGCCATTTACTAAGATAGGGAAATTTAGAGATGGGGCAGATTTGGGGTGAGGGTGGGGAGAAGAACATGAGCTCATTTATAGACGAGTTTGGTAGTTACTACATCTGGGATATCTACGAGGAGGTCTGTTTACCTCTGAAGCACAAGACTGAGTGTGTGTTAATAAGTTTCTCTCATTAAAAAATATCACGTTTGTATTGGTTATATTCCTATCTCACTATTAATGTATTAATATTTCCTCTATTTCTTGATTAGCTGTGCCAGAGGTTGTCAAATGTGTTAGTTAGTATTTTCCACTGCAACAGCTCCTGGGTTTTGTTATTCCTCCACTGTCTTCTTATACCTGAATTCATTAATTCTCAATTAGATTTTCATTAATTCTTTTCTTTTGATGTCCTTGCCTTACTTTATGACATGTGAGTTGAATGTTCCATTACGTATAAAACGTTTTAAAGATGTGAATTTACCTAGAGTCCTGAATTCAGATTTGGAAGAATGTATTAGATTTTGTTTAATTTAAAATTAATTTATTATACAAAATTTAAATTACCATTTCACACAGAATAATAGAGAAAGGAATGATAAACTCAGAATGATTATATCTATAATTCATAACTTTAAAAAATCAATATAACTCCCTAACTGAAATATAATGGAAAGTATATACAAGGTGTTTCAATGTATAAATGCTCAGAAAAACACTACAGAAGAGGAGATAACGAGGTATCAGATGCCTGCCCTACTTAGGTTGAATAAGTTTAGATTTAAGAGAAATAAGACATTATTCAGCCAAATACAGTAAATCTCATCAGTAATACAATCAGTGAAGTCCAACAAATTTAATGACCTTAAATGCAGTGTCACATTATTTAAAGGTCAACGAAATGATTAAGGCAAATTGCAAGCAGTGAGCCATCTGAGATTTCCTGGGGTTGGCTGTGAGGGCTCAAACCATGCCCTCCCTTTTGCGGTTTGGAGCCTCCTGGTGGTAGTTGTCCTGCTCCAGCTCCATAGTGAAGGGAAGAATTCCAAATCCTGTACTTTCGATTCTCCTTTGAACCGGATTGTAACATTTTACTGGTTCCCTCATTAATTAATGAACTGAATACTATCTTTGCCATGTGTTCATTTTATTTTTGTATGAGTCATGATTTTCTCTCTTGAAAAAAGATAATCACTTAGTACTATCATCTCCTCAAAAAAACATGGCGTTACTGCATAAAGGCTGAGACCCGGTGAGTGGGAGGAGCTTGAGGGTCTGGGATGGAGAAAGTAGAGTGTGCAGAACTCATGGTCTACGGACATGTCAGAACCACAGACAGCAGCAGTGCATGCTGCAAACACAGAAAAGCAGGGCGGGACCAGCTACACCTAGGCAGAAGCCAGTGTCCAGTCCTCAGACACCAGGTGGGACAAGCCTGGAATCCTCGAGAGTCTCGGAGATGGACCACACCTCTTCTTTCCAGTGTCACGATATCCATGAGCTTCCTCGTGTATCTAGGTGACTCAAGCGAGAAGTTTCCAAGATAAAATAAAGGAGAAAATGGAGTGAGGAGAAAATTTTCCCAAAGGAAATTGAATTAAGCTTCAAAACTGTTTTAAAATAATTTTTGAAGTTACCCCGCGTGATCATTTTTTTCTACCACTGCATGGAAATAGGACCTCCGAGGTTTGAATTCAGTTATAAAGAAAGTCACATTTTTGCACCTCCAATATGTAACTGTAAATTGTAACATCACACAAGAATTGGATCACGCATACGTATTGCATCCTAATCTATTTTTTTCTTTCTTACTTTGGACAACTTTCATGCTTTTGCACACGTATCTCAACTTTTGAATTGCTGCATGATATTCCATTGTGTGCATGTACTGTAATTAAAATAACGCTTTGAGAACATTTAAATTTTTAAAATTTTTCCGTCATAAAAATTGCTGAAATATGAATCTTATGTATCTTTGTGCACTTGTCTAATTACTTCTCTAAGATAAATTTCGAGAAGTGAAATGGCTGATACAACAATTGAAAATGTGTATTCAATTTTTGATATTACTTACTGGATGAACTTGAAGATTTCCAGTTATTAGGGAGCTCATTTCCCCATGCCTTCATTAATATTGGTCCTGAGCAATCTTTTGATTCTTAGCTAATTGGTATGTGTTTAACTATTTCTCACTTTTATTTTAATTTTGATTCCTTTTTTCGTTGGTGAGACTGAGGATTTTTTTCATAAATTTATTATTTTTCTTTGCATATCTTTTTACTATTTTTATGAGTTATTTGTCATTTTTAATTTGGAAGTTATACTAACCTTTTGTCTTTCTTATATGGTGAATGTTTTTCCTAGCTTTGAATATAACGTCTTTGGCAGCACAAAAGTTTTTCATTTTCCCTTCAATTCTGTATTATTTTTATTGTAGCTTCTGAATTTTGTGGCAAGATTAAAAATGTGTTGTTCTCCCCAATTTTGTAAATATAAATATGTGTTATAAATGCATGTGCACATAGGGAAACAAAGAATAGGAAAGAGAAAAAGTAGGCTGTTGATCTCAACTCTTACTTTAACAACTTATATATTATAATTTAATATTTATTTTAATTATTACAATGTTAAATATTTTAATATATGACATGGAAAATTACCCATACTATTCCTTTGTGTCAATACTTTTGTAGGTGTTCTCACAGATTTGTTCTATTTACAGTTTATCAAATCCCCATAAAACTTGAAAAGTATGTGAGTTCTTTGCTAGATATACGGTTCTATATTTTCTTCTAATAAAGTCTGTGATTGGGACCTTTAATTTAATATATCATAATTTATTCTCTTCTACTTTAGGTATCAAATTAAGATAATTTTGACATAGTCCTTCATTATGATTGTGATTTTGGCCAAATTAAATTCTTATGGCTTAGAATGACATTGTTGAACATTTTTTTATTTCACTTAAAAAAATAAAATTTTTGCTTGTTTGTTTGAATTCAGACTTCTCCAAATGTTAGTATTTCCAAGCCTGCTGTTATCTTCATTATTTATTTTCCAACTCCATGTTATTTTGTTTTGGGCACCTAGCTTATAAACTGCAAAAAGCTTGGTTCGCTTTACTATTTATTCCGTGAGGCTTTGCATAATAGGGTTACAAAGTTGATTCTCTTTTCTATACTTTTGTATATCTTTATTTTTCTTTGTTCTAATTTGCCATGTTGAAATAACTTGTTTAGTTTCTTTGAAGTTCCACATTTGAAGATATTTTTCAAAAACATTTTAACCTCTATCAATAAAAAGAATGTGTGTGTATTTCCCTTTTCCAAGTTCAGAAATTTACTAGTTTTATTTCCTTCCTTCCCTTTTCTCCAAAATTTCTCACGTATTTTAAAAAGTCTGTATATTTATTTTCAGATCCTTTTTTTCATAATGTAGTTTCTCTTTGAAGGATTTTGCTCACATGCCAATATGTCCTTAGATAACTCTACTTTGCTGGTTATATTGCTTGTTAGTTTTTTTTCTATCACATCTTCCTCTTTCTTTACTTCATTTTGCTGAATCATTTTTCTTTGGCTTCCATGACTGTTTACTAATTTTCTCTTTCAGAAGGCATACTTTACGACTGCTTGTATGTGTGAAAATGTGTTTCATTTTTCCTCTCACATGAACATTTTCTGGCCAAGTTTATAGCTTTTGGGCAATAATCTTCTTCTTAAGAAGTTTTTAACATTGCTCAATTGTCTCTAGCATTGAGCATTGCAGGAGTGATAAATGATGCCAGTCTGGTACATTATCATAGTGTAGGATTTAATCTTTATTCTGGAATTCAGAAATCAGGATCTCTATCTTGGTCTCTTTCTCCTAAATGTCTCTTGTATGCTTGAGAATAACTAATATTCTCTAGCGGTTGGAGGCAAAATTCAATATGTTTTTTTATTAGATCAAGCAAGTTGATTTTGTTTAAAAATATTTATTTTGCTGTTTTCTGCTTCTCCTATCAACAATGCAGAGAGACTTATTGAGATCTCCCTTGATGGTGCATTTGTCACTTTTTCCTTGGTGTGGTCTATGAATTTCTACCTTGTGTATTTTGAGGCGATTTTATTAGGAGCATTCATGTTTAAAATGATCTTCCTAGTGAATTAAATCTTCTCTCATTATGTGGTGGTCCTTGTTATCTCTAATAATACTTTTTAACTTAAATGTTTTTAAATTTGTTATTAATATAATTGAATGCTTCTCTACCTTTTCTCCTGAGGACCCAGTGAGGCTCTTTGATGTAAACTTCAATCAGCTCAGAGAAATTTTCGTCTTTTATTTCTTTCATATGCTCTCTAGTCTCCTTCTGAAAGGCCTAATTATATAGATATTGGATCATCTTCAGCTATTATTTATACTACTGACCACTCCTCTTATTGTTTACTTCAATGTCCCTTTTTGCTCTAAATTCTGTAATAATTCCCACTAGAATGAAAGCTCTGTGGGAGCAGGGGTTTATTTGCTTCTTCCTGTATCACCAGTGTCTGGATATGAGCCAGAACAGAGAACAGAGGAGGTAGTTAAAGAATATCTATTGAATAAGTGAATGAATTCTTGGAGTGATTGTTCTAATTCACTTTCAGCAGTCCAGTATTCATTCTACTATTTCTGGCCTCTATTATTTATTTTTAAATTTTATAAATCATCTTTTTTTCCATAAGAACTCATTCTTGTTCTCTGATTGCTGCTTTTCCCATAGCACCCTACATTAGTTTTATGTTTCCCTATAGTCTATCTTATCTATTACATGGCACTGAAAATACACATTGTGATTTAAAAAAATTTTTTTTCCTGTTTTTGCTAATTCTCTTCCTCTGAGGAGCTTGGTACTAAGCTAGTGATCCTCTCTACTGTAAGGTACTTTCTTTTTTTTTGGTAAGGAAGATTGGCTGTGAGCTAACATTGTTGTCAATCTTCCTCTTTTTGCTTGAGGAAGATTGTCCCTGAACTAACATCTATGCCAATATTCCTCTATTTTATATGTGGGATGCTGCCACACCATGGCTTGATGAACGGTGTATAGGTCCATGCCTGGGATCCAAACCTGCAAGCCCTGGGCCACCAAAGTGGAGAGCATGGACTTAACCGCTACACAACCAGCCCAGCCCTACTGTAAGGTACTTCTGATGAATATCTTTTTTATCAATGAAAGATAGGCTTGATCAGTATTGGAGCTGACCTGAGCCCTTTCAGCAATTGTGTATGTCACTTTTTGGTGTCCCCAGTATGGCTTAACCTGACCGGTTACTGACTTTTCTTTGGCTATGGTTAATGAATGGAGATTCTAGAATTCATACAGTGTCAATCTACAATCAGGAATTATTAAAGAATATTGAACATCATTGCTACCCTGAAGACCCTCAAAGTCTTGCTATTAATGAAGAAGCATAGAGTTAAGGAGAAAAAGAAGTCAACATTTAAAGCTTTAGGGGTACAGGATTTCTTAATGAAGCTGAGAAAATGCTGAGATAGAGTGTGCAGACACACCTCCACTCTCCAAAGACAGAGCATCTGAAAGAGAGGTGCCAGTGGGACTCTCCAAGGGGACAAAGCTGGGATTCGGAATTTTATTTGTAATGGTTCACTGAGAAGCTCTGCCTGCAGATATTCTTTCCCCCTCTGGTCATAGATCCTGAGGTAAGGTGGACACACTCCTCTGTTTAGGTTGAGGGGAAGCGGGACATCTAGTGGTCATCTGCAACCAGGAGGATTGTTACCAGAGATATAACTTAGGTGCCAAAAATCTGGGACAGAGCTTCTGGAATGACATCCTATTAAATATTGAGTTGACTGTGCTTGCTTCTCAGAATTTGTCCATCCATCAGCATCATGTTTAGTAAAGTGGGGGCTGTGGTTGTCCAGCTGGAAGACGCCCAGAAGCGCATCACAAGGGCGATTTCAGATATCTCCAGTAGAAGAGAGTGGGAAAGCTAGACTGTAAATAAAAAGAGTTCCTGGGATGCCCACTTAATGTAAGAATTTTCTTGTGTGTGTGTATATATGTGTGTATGTGTGGGGGGTAATTTTGACCAGAGGGGCAGGGGAACATAGTCAAAAACTATTAATGTATGTAAATTATCTCAGTATCCCACCTTCCCCAAGAGAAAGCTCTTTTCCCCCTTGGCTATTTCCCCTCCACAGCTCTTGAGGAGCATTTCTCTCTGCCTCACCAGCTCCTGGAACAGTGAGAGGGCACAGAAAGCCCTAACTAGGGATGGGAGTGTGAAGAGGGGAGAAGGGCTCTGGGGAAGAGATATGAAGTTGATATCCATAGTATGTCAGAGGGAAGACAAGGGTTTTGAATTTGGTGCCATTTACCACTTTTTCTTTGTTTGTTTTTGAGTTGCATGTTTAAGATTAAAATTTTTTTAAAAATTATTATTTTTGGCTGTTTTGACCACACATCTTTGAAAGTGACATCATCCATGAATCGGGTCCACTTGTATCCAAGATTCGTAACGGCCACGGCTTCTGTCCTTGCTGTCATATCTTCATTGTTGCTTATTCCTAACCCGAGTTCAGAGTTCTGGCTCTTTCCTCAAATGACTCTCCAAGGCTCGACACATGAGCTTCTGACTCTGACCTCTCTACGTCTGTCGTAGGAAGAATTTGACCCTTGACTCCCCATTTTATCAACTTGTCCCATCTCCAGACTCTTCCTGACAAATCCTGTCCTTGATCCTCCCTTCTGATAATCTACTCCCAGTGTTCCTGTTCGGTCTGTCAGCTCTGAAGAGCAAGAGGCACGTTCCTGTTCTAGTATTTTGTAATGCTCTATATTCCTTTTCACTAATTCCCAGACAGAATCTTTGCTAAGTAGCACTCCTGCCATTTGGTTATTCCTATACGAATCTCATACTAATTTCTTTATCACAAGAGGTTGTTCCATAAACAGATTATTTCTAATCTGTTACTTAGAACAGATTCTGTTAGCACACAGATTTCAATTATTGCATAACACCATGCATATCTGTGATACCCTATAAAAGAAATCGATTTCGGTAGAGAAAGATGTCTTGGCTTGCTTCCTCTCCTGATCCCATCCTATACTCTGCTTTGCTGTGCAGGCAATTCTGGGAATATTTGCACCAATATAGAGTATTCCTTTTAGATATCTTCAATTTAATACCAATGGGGAGATATTCACAGGGATACAGAAAAATATTCACTTCTTTCCTGGAAAACAGAACCTCAGAGGTAAAGCTGAACAGAGCAGGTGAGTTAATTTGAATAATTAAAGCACATGAAGGGTTACTGTGAACAGGACTAGGTCCAGCTGCTTTCTCTCACACTTGTTAAAAGCTGGAACAGGCTGTAGATAGAGCATGGAGCCACCAAATAGAGGAAACCTTGGCTTGAGATGAGGTCTGAAAATTCATCCTCTGAAAATGAAATGAAAATGAGCCTCCTATTCTGTGTGTATAAACACTCAATAAAAAAGTGGAGTACTTTTGCTAATGAAATATTTCAAAGCCTTCAGCAAAAGACCAAGGTATGTCTCATATTTAATCAAGAGAACCAAGCATGTATATATAACTGGTATATATTTGAAGTAAACAGTAATCTTCTCAATTGTCTTGTGTTGGAAGGACGGTAGTCTGTGTGGGGTCTAGAAACTCTAGAGCCAAAGAATGGGTCATTTCTCTCTAACCCAGTTTAGGGAGGGGGCTATGCCAGACTTGCATGAGCAGTGGAGCCCTTGATAGGAATATCTCTATGGGGAGATGCCAGGAAGGTCTTCATAAGGCTTTGTTCTGGGTCAGTGCTCACTGAGAAACATTTCTTTTTCAACTTTCAGTTTTTATTTGTAGATATTATTTTATTCAATGTATTTATTATCTTCATCATAAAGTTATATTTGTACATTGAATATTTTGAAAAATAGAAACATTTCAAAAAAATCACTCAATTTCACTTATCTAAAAACCATTTTTGGCATGTATTTTCTTCCAGTCTTTTCTAGGAATATGTATTATAATAATAATGTGCAAACAATTTTGTTTTCTTTTTTTCCTTTAACATTCTATCAGAAGCATGTCTCATACAGCTGGATCATAATCATCATTTTTAATTTCTCTGCACAAGTATCACAAGGCTTGTTTGTATATATAACACAGAAGAATTAATTACGAAGTTTCTGTACCACCACATGAAAAGTTTTGCAATAGAGGTGGTCCATGCCAGCATGACTCCCACCTGTGTCTGAGGCTGCAGGGCTCCCTAAACAAGTGAGGTGATACCTTTTCATGAGTGTAAGAATTGGGTACCCAAATTGCCTTTCTCCAGACTCATCCTGGGATCCCCTGTCTGCCTGTTCATCTGAGTTCACCAGTGAGTTTGGACCGTGGGCCAGTCTTTTTGATTTAGCGTCTCCCCAAGACAGTTCCTTTCAGATTTCTGTTCTCACTGACAAATCTCTGACCTACCTTTACACTTGCAAGACACAGGTTTTCGGAATACTAAGCTCTCAGTGGAGCCCAACACCCAATACCTTACCTCTTGGAATGAAAAGCTCAGGCAAAAGCACTGGGAAAATAAGAATAGTTTTACTGGGGCCAGCCCAGTGGTGCAGCGGTTAAGCTCGAATGTTCCGCTTCAGTGGCCTGGGGTTCACAGGTTTGGATCCTGGGTGCGGACATGGTGCCGCTTGGCAAAGCCATGCTGTGGTAGGCGTCCCACACATAAAGTAAAGGAAGATGGGCATGGATGTTAGCTCAGGACCAGTCTTCCTCAGCAAAAAGAAGAGGATTGGCAGCAGTTAGCTCAGAGCTAATGTTCCTCAAAAAAAAAAGAAAAAAGTAGTTTTACTTGCAAAGTTTATCAAGTTACTCCAGACTTCAAAAGAGCCGGGCTCCCTGAATAACCGAGGTTAAAGTTGGCTTGTTCATGGCAGGAAAAACACGTTTCTTCACACGATTGTTGTCTGAACTTAAGGTTTGCATGATATGTAGGCATCAGTCTTGTAAAAGTCAAGGGTAAAATTGTTTTTGCCAGAGAATTAGGGCTCAAGTCTTCATTTATTTGGGGGAATAGTGCTAAGCAGGTTGTTCTTGCCTTTTTAAAAAACTTTATCAGAATGCAAGGAGAAGTTTTTTCCTTGTGACTCAAGTTTGTGATGTGTTTAATAGTCATGCCAGCAGGACAACGTGCCAGTTTTGCTTTCTCATTTGTCTTGGAGGGAAACTGGATGGAGGCATGCAAGGATGCTATGGGAGGAGAGAGAAGGGACGAATAAACCACCTTGCTTGTACCAGTTAATTTATTACTATAATACACCGCCTAATAAGCAACCACAAAATCTCAGTTGGGTATAACAGTAAGCGTTTATCTCACACGTCTGTGCTTCCTCTGAAGGTCAGCCAATCAAAGCCGGACTCGGTTATGTCAGCTCCCTGGAGAAGTTCTGCCCATGAGTTTCTCATGCTCCTACTGGGGCAGGCTCAGACATGTTCTTCTCATAGTGATGTCAGAAGTTTGTTTAAAGGGGATTAGAACTGGCTCATTATCATCTCTGCTTCTGTGCTATTGGCCAAAGCAAGGCACAAAACCAATCTCAAAAGGAAGACTTCTTGTGAAAGGGACAAATGAACTAATCCTAGGAGGATGAGAGAAGAATAAACTTAGGGGTTTGAAATGGCATTCCAACAGAAGGAAGGGAGAGTAGGGAGGCAAGTATGCATGGAACGGAATGATGTATTTGGAAAAATAGAAGTAATTAGTTGAGATGCAAGGAATGTGGGAAGGTGACTGAAGATGAAGGCCCAGAAGTGGGATGAGGCCAGACCATGCAGGGCCTTGTATACAAAACAAAGGAGCTTAAATAATTATAGAGCCATAGAAGGCCAATTCAGAGTCTTAGATTTGCCTTTGATAAAGGTCATTATGGGAGAAGTATGTGGGAAAGGTTGGCATGGTCCAGAAAGGTGTTGGGGAGATCAGTAGAGAGAGAGTAGAGAGGCTTTTGAGGGATATGTCATAAGATCTTGAATTAAGGCAGTGGAGGTGGGGATGATGAGGAGGGAAGGGTTATAAACAAGGCAGAATGCAAGGTAGACCTGACAATCGAGTTGTTGGAGTTATGAAAAAACCTTGCTTCTCAAACCTTGCTACTCAAAGGTCGTCCACAGACTAGTAGCATCAACTTCACCTGAGGAGCTCATTTTCTGCTTTGGACAGTGTGGGAAGGCATAGGGTAGATCTTTAGTTCAGTTTAGGGCCTATTGTGTTTAGGTTTCCATGATTTGTTCCGGTGGAGATGTCCAGTCCATAGTGCTGGGTCTCAGGATAAAGGTCTGGAACTTGAATCAGTGGATTTGGATGAGGTCGAATCAGTGGATTTGGATGAGGTTTCCCAGGGAAAGTGTTTTAAACACAAATAACTGAACACTGAAGTCAGATCCTAGATGCAAGGAGTGAGCTAAAGGATTAGAAGAACCATTTGATGGATAGGAGGAAAACCAGAAAGGTGGTGAAGAAAGCCCAAGGAGGGAAGGTAGTTAGCAGGATCCAAAGCCATAGGAGGTTAAGTAAGATTTTTAAAAAATTTTTATTTATTTATTTATTTTTTAAAGATTTTATTTTTTTCCTTTTTCTCCGCAAAGCCCCCTGGTACATAGTTGTATATTCTTCGTTGTGGGTCCTTCCTAGTTGTGGCACGTGGGACGCTGCCTCAGCGTGGTCCAACGAGCAGTGCCATCTCTGCGCCCAGGATTCAAACCGACGAAACACTGGGCCGCCTGCAGCGAAGCACTCGAACTTAACCACTCGGCCACGGGGCCAGCCCCTAAGTAAGATTTTTAATAAAAAAGGCTATTGAACTTAGGAATCAGCAGGTTATTGGTGACATTGATGAGGCTAATTTTAGGTGAATGATGGGTTAGGTGGCCCAGCCAAGATCACACATAATATTTAAATGGATAATTTGGGACTCAGACCAAGGTTCTGACTCCAAGTCCATTTTCATCTGGTGCACCCCAGCTACTGATCTATTTCTAAAGATAAATTCATATATTGACATCTTAGCCACAAAAGCCTTTGTGGGAGGGAGGAGAGTAAAGATGCATAAATGGTGGTTTATCAAAAAATATCTGATAACTTCGTTAGGTCAAAGATCTTGGATATCCTGATAGCCCTTGGTTGAACAGATACTTTTGGGCTCCTGGATGTGCAAAGCTGAGGATTCCCTTCAACCTGGATCCCTGGTGACTCCAACAGTCTGCAAGATGCTCCATGACATTGTCACTTTGTAATTTCCTCACAGCCACATGGACATCAAAGAACTTTGAGGTCCTTTCTTTTTACTCCACATGACTGGAAGTTTTGACAAGTAGGTCAGGGAAGAAGGGAATACGTAATGTTAGTCCTTAGCTTTTCCATTCTCCCTTTGCAAAAGTTCTTCCTTTTTCCATGTCAGTGATAAATCCTGTGACTAATAAAATGTCAAATTGCTGTAACCTAAAGATTCAGGAAAAATCCTCTTCTCTTCCTTCCAGTTAAATACTGACACACAAAAACAAACTATCTGTCCAACAGTGTGGTTTCAAGCATTTTTCCCGGCAAAATAGGCACGGGAAAAGAATGTAAAGAATCTTAACTGGTATGCATTCTTGGGAGGTGAAGCAGGACTTAATGATTTCCAGTTTATGGGGACTGTGCAGCCTAAATGACAGATTTGAGCTCTAACCTCCACTCCCATGGCCACTCCCACACACATTTATCTTGTTGTTTTATGTTTCACAGTCTTCCATTCAGCTTCTTAGATTACTGGAATGTTATATTACTGGAAGTGATTTCGAAGTTCATTTTTTAGTATTTTTCTATTTATGTAATCCATTATATAGAAATAATTATTTTGCATTTTCTCTTTCAAGAGAAACTTCATTTTTTTTTCTTTTTACTGGCTTATACATTGGTTGAAACTTCAAGAACAAATTTGTTAGGGTAATGACAATTGGATGTATTTTATTCTTTATTACTTACATATGACTTCATTGTGTCACTGTTAGGTATTATAGCTATTTGAGATGGGTACATATTTTATAAGCATTCGTCGATTCTTGTTTAGTTTTTTTAATCTGGTTTTTTTTCCCTAGAAATGGATATTGAATGTTATAAAATGACTTTTGGCATATGATTTTGTATTGTAATTATTGATATGATATATCAAATTACTACATTTATTCAAATCAAACCATTCGCATATTCCTGGAATAATTCCTACTTGTTCATGAGTTTTCATTTTTGTAACATAAGATGATGTTGGTGGCAAACACAGTAGCTAAGAGAATGTGTTCTGAGGGTAGACTGCCTGAACTTAAGTCCCACTTCCGCTACTTACTAATTATGTAATTCAGGTCAATTTTCTTAACTTCTCTGTGCCTCGATTTCCTTATTTGTATAGGGGGGATATCAGACCCGACCATATAGGGCTGTTGCAAGGATACAACAGATTATGCAGGTCAATTATTGGTATGATGCCTAGGGCTATTGGTGGGGTGGAGGTGACAGATAAAGGGAGTGAGACTTCTTTTTGGGGTGATGAAATGTTCCGAACTTAATTGTGGTGATGGAGGCAAAATTTTGTGAATACAGTAAAAGCCATTAAATGTGAATGGCTTTATTGTACTTTTTTTGTTTCATATAATTTATTCAGAAAAGACCACAATTTTTTTGAGGTTTTTAAAATTTAATTATTTCATTGAGGTCACATTGGCTTATAACATTGTGTAAATTTCAGGTGTACAACAATATATTTTAGTTTCTCTATCGACTGCATCGTGTTCACCACCAATAATCTAGTTTTTGTCTCTAACAATATATATGTGCCCTTTTACCACTTTTGCCCTCCCTCAACCCCCTGCGATGAACATAGGGATGCATAAATCTTTGAATTGTTGATTTCATGTTCTTTGGATAAATACCCAGTCGTGGGATGGCTGGATCATATGGTAGTTCTATTTTTAATTTTTTGAGAAATCTTCATACTGTTTTCCATAGTGGCTGCACCAGTTTGTATTACCACAAGCAGCGTATGAGGGTTCCTTTTTCTCCACATCCTGACACTTGTTGTTTCTTCTCTTGTTAATTATAGCCATTCTGGTGGCTGTGAAGTGATATCTCATTGAAGTTTTGATTTGCATTGCCCTGATAGTTAATGATGTTGAACGTCTTTTCATGTGCCTGTGGGCCACCTGCACATCTTCTTTAGAAAAATGTCTGTTCATATCCTCTGCCCATTTTTTGGTCAGGTTGTTTGTTTTTTTGTTGTTGAGTTGTATGAGTTCTTTATCTATTTTGTAAATTAACCCCTTGTCAGATATATGATTTGCAAATATTTTCTCCCAGTTAGTGGGTAGTCTTTTAAGTTTGTTGATGATTTCCTTTTGCCTTTCAGAAGCTTTTTAGTCTGATGTAGTCCCATTTGTTTATTTTTTTCTTTTGTTTCCCTTGCCTGAGTAGACATGGTATTTGAAAAGATGCTGCTAAGATCAATGTTGAAGAGTGTACTGCCTGTATTTTCTTTTAGGAGTTTTATGATTTCACATCTTACCTTCATTCTTTAATCCATTTTTAGTTAATTTTTGTGTGTGGTTTAAGATAATGGTCTACTTTCATTCTTTTGCATGTGGCTGTTTTCCCAATACCATTTATTGAAGAGACTTTCCTGTCTCCATTGTATGTTTTTGGCTCCTTTGTTGAAGATTAGCTGTCCATAGATGTGTGGTTTTATTTCTGGGCTTTCCATTCTGTTTTGTTGATGTGCGTGTCTGTTTTTGATTATTTTAGCTTTGTAGTATATTTTGAAGTCAGAGATCCTGATACCTCCAGCTTTGTTCTTTTTCCTCAGGATTGTTTTTGCTATTTGGGGTCTTTTGTTGACCTGTATGAATTTTAGGATTCTTTGTTCTATTTCCATGAAGAATGTCATTGGGATTCTGATTGGGATTGCGTTGAATCTGTATGTTGCTTTAGGTAATATGGACATTTTAACAATGTTCATTCTTCCAATCCATGAGCATGGAATATCTTTCCATTTCTTTATATCTTCTTTGATTTCTTTCAATAATGTCTTATAGTTTTCAGTGTAGAGATCTTTCACCTCCGTGGTTATATCTATTCCTAGATATTTTATTCTTTTTGTCATGATTGTAAATGGGATTGTATTCTTGACTTCTCTTTCTGCTAGTGCATTATTAGTGTGTAGCAATGCAACTGATTTTTGTATGTTGATTTTGTACACTGCAACTTTGCTGTAGTTGGTGATTATTTTTAATAGTTTTCCGGTGGATTCTTTGTGTTTTCCGTGTATAGAATCATGTCATCTGCAAACAGTGAGAGTTTTACTTCTTCCTGTCAAGTTTGGATCCCTTTTATTTCTTTTACTTGCCTTACTATGTTGAATGAGAGTGGTGAGAGTGGGCACCCTTGTCTTTTTCCTGTTCTCAGAGGGATGGCTTTCAGTTCTTCACCATTAAGTGTGATGTTGGCTGTGGGTTTGTCAGATATGGCCTTTATTGTGTTGAGGTACTTTCCTCTGTACCCATTTTATTGAGAGATTTTATCATAAATCGTTGTTGGATCTTGTCAAATGCTTTCTCTGCATCTATTGAGATGATCATGTAGTTTTTATTCCTCATTTTGTTAAATCATTGATTGATTTGTGGATGTTGAACCATCTCTGCATCCCAGGAATAAATCCCACTTGATCACGGTTTATGGTCCTTTTAATGTATTGAGGTGTTTGATTGCTAATATTTTGTTGAGGATTTTTGCATTCATGTTCATCAGTGATATTGGCCTGTAATTTTCCTTTTTTGTGTTGTCCTTATTTGGTTTTGTTATCAGGATAATGTTGGCCCCATAGGACGAGTTAGGAGCGCCCCATCCTCTTTGATATTGTGGAATAGCTTGAGAAGGATAGGTATTAAATCTTGTTTGAATGTTTGGTAAAATTCACCAGAGAGTCCCTCTGGTCTTGGACTTTTGTTTTTTGGGAGGTATCTGATTATTGTTTCAATCTCTTTACTTGTGACTTGTCTATTCAGATTCTCTATTTCTTGATTCAGTTTGGGAGTTTGTATGAGTCTAAGAATTTATCCATTTCTTCTAGGTTATCCAGTTTGATGGCATATGTCTTTTCATAGTATTCTCTTACAATCCTTTGTATTTCTATGGTATCCACTGTTATTTCTCCTCTTTCATTTCTGATTTTATTTGTTTGAATCTTCTCTCTTTTTTTCTTTTTACTTTTTGTAGTCTTTTTTTTTTTTTTTTTTGGTGAGGAAGATTGGCCCTGAGCTAACATCTGTTGCCAATCT
This sequence comes from Equus quagga, assembly GCF_021613505.1. Lineage (NCBI taxonomy): Eukaryota > Metazoa > Chordata > Mammalia > Perissodactyla > Equidae > Equus > Equus quagga. The sequence continues at coordinate 73,782,868 of NC_060267.1, read as the reverse complement.
TCCTCTTTTTTTTTCCTCCCCAAAGCCACAGTACGTAGTTGTATATCCTAGTCAGAAGTCCTTCTAGCTCTTCTATGTGGGATGCCACCACAGAACGGCTTGACAAGCAGTGCATAGGTCCGCACCCAGAATCTGAACCGGTAAACCCTGGGCCAATGAAGCAGAGCATCTGAACTTAACCATTATGCCACTAGGCCAGCTCCTCTCTTTTTCTTAGTGAGTCTAGCTAAGGGTTTGTCAATTTTGTTTATCTTCTCAAAGAACCAGCTCTTAGTTCCATTGATCCCTTCTATTGTTTTTTAGTCTCCATTTCGTTTATTTCTGCTCTGATTTGTTGTATTTCTCGTAGTATTCATAGAAATTTTATTCTTTTTTTCGAGATGTAATTGATATATAACATATTAGTTTCATGTGTACAACATAAGGTTCAATATTTGTATATATTGCAAAATAATCATTTATAATAAGTCTAGTTAACATACATCACCACACATAGTTACAGCTTTTTTTTCTTGTGATGAAAACTTTTAAGATCTGCTCTGTTAACAACTTTCAAATGTACAATACAGTATTATTAACTGTAGTCACCATGCTGTACGTTACATCCTCAGGACTTGTTTTATAACTGGAAGGTTGTGCCTTTGACCACCGTCACCCATTTCACCCACCCCTCACCCCCTACCTCTGGCAACCACCAAGATGATCTATATATCAATGAGTTTATTTTGTTTTTTTTTTAGATTCCACATATAAGTGAGATTATACAGTAACAGTCTTTCTCTGCCTGACTCATTTCTCTTAGCATAATGCCCCCAAGGTCCATCTGTGTTGTTGCAAATGGCAGGATTTCCTTCTTTTTATGGCTGAGTAGTATTCCATTGGATATATGCACCACATTTTCTTTATCCAATCATCAGTCATTGGACACTCAGGTTGCTTTCATATCTTGGCTATTGTAAATAACACTGTAATGAACATGAGGGTAAACATATCTTTTTGAATTAGTGTTTTTGTTTTCTTTAGATCCATACCCCAACGCGAAATTGCTGGATCATATGGTAGTTCTATTTTGCTGAATTGCATTTTATGTTGGGGCCCAGTACATGGTAGCTAACAATCTTAATATCAATAAGAATATTTAATATTGTGATTGAGAGCTTAGGTTCTATATCAGAATTGCCTTGCCTAGCTCAATCACTTACTAGTTGTGTCACCTTAGGCAAATTACTTAACCTTTTATGTGTGTTAGGTTCCCTTGGTGTAAAATGAAAATATTAATAGTATCTACCTCTTGGGTTGTTATAAATATATTAATACATTTAAAGCACTAAGAACAATGTCTGTCAAATAGTAAATTTCCAGGTAAATGTTTTATTAAAATTATTTGTTAGCTAATATTTTACTTAGGATTAAAATTTTTTTTTCTAAATTATATTGGTTCATTGTTCTCCTTTTGTTTTTTTAAAAACAACCTTTTCTTTTAATAAAGAACATACTATGTTATTATATATCCATTTAAAAAATTATAATCAAGCAAAAAGATATGAAATGAACTCACAATCCCACTGTTCTGAGATAGTCATTGTTATCCTTTTGATGTAGAGCCTTTTTCCTTCTCACTCATTCTTTCTCTCTCTAGATAAATACATGTCATATGTGTTTAGTTATATATATTATAAATTGAGTATATATATTACATGTAATATATCTACTAATGCGTATAACACAGTTACAGGGATAATTCACAAAATGGGATAATACTCCTCACTTGGTTTCATCTGATTTTAAAATTCAATGATCCGTTGTGAACATCTTTTCATATCAGTAAATATCCTCTAATTCTTCTTCTTCTTCCTTTTTTTTTTTCTTTGGTGAGGAAGATTGGCCCTGAGCTCATCTGTTGCCAATCTTCCTCTTTTTGCTTGAGGAAGATTGTTGCTGAGCTAACATCTGTGCCAATCTTCCTCTATTTTGTGTCTGGGATGCTGGCACAGCATGGCTTGATGAGTGCTGTATAAGTCTGTGCCCATGATTGGAACCTGTGAACCCTGGGCCACAAAAGCAGAGCATGCAAACTTAACCACTATACCACCAGGCTGGCTCCCCTCTAATTCTTTTAAGAGTTGCATGACAGTCCATATGATGTACCATAATTAACTTAAGCAATTTCATACTGATAACTTTGGGATATTTCCAACTTATATTATTATGTACCACACTGTAACATATAGCATATTAATACTTAGACTGTTAAAAATTAGTTAAATACTTAAATATATTGATATTTTGTTCTACTCTATAACTTGGTTCTTATATGTAAATTATCTGAGTTATTTTGGTTTGTGTGAGTTGGTCTGCTCACCATCTATTCCTCTTCTAATGCACCTCCTTGCATTGCGCGTGTTGGAAAGCTAAAACCTGCAGTTCCCACACACTTGTGCAACTAGTGTTTCCGATGTGATTTAGGTTTTGTGAATTGAATGTATTTGTGTGAGACTTGACTTTGCAAGTGAGTTGAATGGAGAGAAAGGTGGGGTATATGACATCCATTTCAGTGATATGGAAACTAGCAAAGCACTATGGTTTCAGATATGGCAACTGGAGAAGAAATTCAGCAGTTTGGCACAACTCTCTTAGCCCAGACCTTCCATGTGGCTTTGGGAGTCATTCCTGGAAGTACAACCTCTAGGCTAATATTTTTTCAGTCCTCTTAATGGTTCTGTAAGCCATTTAGTACCATGTAAGAAATTCATTTCAGCTTAAACTAGCTAGAGAAGACACTGGATTTTTTCAGCTAAATGGGATAGATACATAATGGTTCTAACTTTATTTACCACCAATGTAATTCATTACCTAATCCATTCTCTTCCTACTGATTTGAAATGTAACTTTTATCATATGCTAAACACTTGTATATATTTTAATCTGTTCTTTTTTTTGGGGGGGGGGTGATTAAGGTTGGCCCTGAGCTAACATCTGTGCCAATCTTCCTTTATTTTATATATGGGACACTGCCACAGCATGGCTTGATGAGTGGTGTGTGGGCCCGTGTCTGGGATCTGAACCTGCCAACTCTGGCTGCCCAAGCAGAGTGTACAAACTTAACCACTATGCCACCAGGCTGGCTCCTCTTTCATTAAATTTTTAAATTAAATTAAATTAAATTTTTTTTTAGGAAGATTAGCCCTGAGCTAACATCTGCTGCTAATCCTCCTCTTTTTGCTGAGGAAGACTGGCCCTGAGCTAACATCCGTGCCCATCTTCCTCTACTTTATATGTGGGATGCCTGCTACAGCATGGCTTGCCAAGCAGCGCCATGGCCGCACCCAGGATCCAAACCAGTGAACCCCGGGCTGCCGAAGTGGAATGTGCGCACTTAACTGCTGCGTCACCAAGTCGGTCCTCCTCTTTTTTTTCAATTGAATTTTTTTTTCTGCTTATTCTACTGCCCAATATCACACTTTAAAAAAAAAAAAAATTGCTGTAGCTTTTTTGTAATCTTTAATATGTGTTTGGATAGCTGCCCCATATCAGTCCAACATTTTATAAACTTCATGAGCTTTTCTTCCAGATGAATATTTTTGTCAAATTTTAAATATATCCTTGTTGAATTTTACTTTAATTCAGGAGATAAATTACATCTTATGATATTAAATAGTCCCATCTCAAAACACGTTTGTGTCTATTTAAGTAATCTTTATTTCCATAAACAGAATTTGTTGTTGTCGTTGTTGTTTACATAATGTTACAGATTTATTTTCATCCCAGTTCCCAGATGTTTTATTTATTTTGCGATTGAGATTGACAGTCTGTACTGTATATTTTAACCAGTTCTATCAAGAATACATTGATTTGTACATGTTTATTTTTAACTATTTACCCCCCTGAACTCTTCTGTAAGTTCTTGTAATTTTCTGTTCCTCATAGCCTATCAGAGTAGTCAGTCTTATCTGTAAAATTATAGTGTTTATTCTTTTCTAATACCTACGGTTCACTTTGTCTTATGTAAAGTTATAATTAATATAGTACAGTGGATTAGGTATCCTTTTGATGGATTAGCTTTGGATATCAGTGCGATCGTGAGAAGGGGAAATCCTTATGGATTGGGTAGTGTCCTTGAGGTTCAAGAAGTATTTACTGAGTTCCAGTCCTCCTAGACTATGATTCAGCACCCACTCACCAACCCTTCTGTCCATTCATTCAAAGACTCCCTTGCTTAGCATGATCTTACTATCCCATATTTAGCCACAAATGATCTCATCATTTTCCCAATGGAAGCTAAAACAAATTTATATCAATAGGAGCCCCTGTTCTCTGAGTCCAGAGTCTCTTCCTGATATCCATTCCTTCAGTATTTCTGTGGCAAAGCCATAGTGTGCAAAAGCTATTTCTGAGTATGCCAGCCATTAGACTGTAAAAGAGAATTTGCAAAGATTTGAAAGAATGGAAATATCCAGAGTTAATAAGAATGGAGAAAAACAGGCACCTGTTGTTGGGTAAATGAATTCCCTCTGAACTTTCTGAAGAACAACTTGGAAATAGGCTTCAAGACCTTTATGATGTGCATATGCTATGTTAATTAAAATTCTTTGGTTGCAAGTAACAGCAAGCAACTTGAGTTGTTTTAAATAAAGAAAAGGGGTCATGGCGTTTATTATAAGAATATAGAAGTATTACAGGCAAGTCAAGGGCAGAGTTGTAGTTGGGCCTTAACACTGTTAGAACCAGGATATGAGAGGTGTCAAGAACTCAGCTCTTGAGTCTCATATCTCTCTCCTCTGTGTATCTGTTTCTTTTATCTGTACTTGTCTGTTATTCGTGTTTGTTCTTGCTATGGAGCGGGGTTCTCAGAGGCACTGTGCATGGCTTCTGGAACTTAGCATACATGCCCCTGATTCTATGTCCTTGATCTTGAATGTGCGTCTTTGACCATGGTTCAGGCTTCCCGATATAGCCACTTGGTGTTCTGACCCCTTAATTTTTTTTTTTTTTTTTTTGAGGAAGATTGGCCTTGAGCTAACATCAGGGCCAATCTTCCTCTACTTTGTGTAAGGGATGCCGCTACCACATAGCTTGATAAGTGGCGCGTAGGTCTGCTCCTGAGATCTGAACCCATGAATCCTGGGCCACTGAAGCAGAGTGCGTGAACTTAACCAACACGCCACTGGGCCAGCCCCCTGACCTCTTGATTTTTGACTTCCATCTGTCTTCAGCTTTTGCTCAATATTTGCATTTTGCCTTTCTGTGTATCTTCTGATATTGGTTTCAGACTTTGTTCCAACTGGCTTAGCAATATACTTATCTGACATCTAATCACTAAAGTGCCTAAAACTACTACTTCAACCTGGAGGTAAGTGATTTTTATAACTTTTTTTCTCTATTACACATTAATTCTCAAAATAAATTACTGGCCCTCTCTGTGATTAGGGAAAGTGTTAAAACAGAGATTTTTGTCTGGTTTTGATGTGAGGTCTATTTGAAAGATAAATAGAACCTCTTCAGGCATCATTCCGGTTTGGGACTGCCAGTCTCTGCCCCAGGATAGGAAAGATGCAAGCCTGCTGGGTCTCTCATTTCATCTTTCTTGGCTTATAATAATGAAGGGACTCAGCTTGGGATTTTATAAAACAATGAGTCATCACAAACTATGGAATAAAGTATAGCACTTTTGTTTAATAACCTTGGTCGTCACAGCGAACCCCATCCCCCCTTCTCTCTGCATGTATATCTATGGTGGGTCTCTATTGTTAATTACCAGTTCTTATTATTAAGTTCTTCGTTAAACCCTGAGCCTAGAGTGATCACTACTTGGCTGGTCTTCCCTGGACGCCATGTCACATGGGATATATACCACATTAGTTACTTCTGGATTTTAGACAAGACAAAATGATTTCACAGACCAAAGTTTTGTAACAGACCAACAGACCACACTTTAGGGACACACCAAAGTTTAGTCTTAAAGGTACTTTCTGCTGTGACTACATGATTTCCTCAACTTTTTCCATTACCCTGGCTCTTTTTAGGTTCTTTTCGCTCTCTATGTAGGGGTGCTGGAATTCTGTCTGTTCCATAACATTAATGGTTCTGGGAAAAAAAAAAAAAGCCATCTACAAAATTCCTGAAGCTGTGGTGGGAGAGAGTTTAGACACTTCTCTGGCTTTAGGCAGGGAAAGAATATTTTTCAAGCTGAATGTTTCCTGAAAGTCTTGCCCCATTAATCAGAAAGCCTTTCTTCTATGGCTGCTTTCTATTTACAAATATTTAACAGCCTTTGGCAACAGGAGGCAGGGTTAAGAGCTGTTTTCTTGCAGCATTTCTGGGATAATGCTGCTGTTTTTCTAAAAATGGAAAACTTCATTAATTAACGTCTAACCTATTATGGTTTTAATCATCGTATCATTGCGTGAGCTGATGTCTTAAATGTTAACGGGTATGGGGAAAGATATTTCTAGGAAACAAGACAGGATACTTAAATCAGTGATAATAATCTATTTTTATGCATGGCTCGAAGTAACTGGATATAACAATTTGAAGTCATTAAAAATGTTTCTCATTCATTCTTGATAGGTTTTCCAAAGGACTGTTAGTAGTTACTCTTGTTTATTCACTAAAAGGGCACTTAGAGAAATAAACTATCCCTCTCTTTAAAAATTGGCTCTGATTCTTCTTCTTTTCTTCTTTTCTCAACCAAACAAGTGAATTTTTATAACGTCGATTATTTTGGTTAGTAATTAACTTTCCATTTGCGGTTAATAGGTGTTTTGTATGGAAAATTAATTGCTTTAGTTTTTCAACTAGCATTCTTCTCTATAGCCTGAAAAATTTGAATTTTTTTTGGTTTTGGTGAACTATTCAGTTCACATTCTCTCCTAATCTGCTCATATGTGTGTCAGCTGCTGGTTCCTATCCAAATGTGGAATTCATTTAACTAAGCATTGCCAGGGCCTTTTCTGTGGGATTCCCCCCTCCTCCCCATTTCTGGAGGTTTCTATTCTTCCTGAATGCCCCTGTCTGGGAAAGATTATCTTGGCACAGAAGGGGGACATTGGGAAATAAGAGATGGCAGTTCTTTGTTGCCAAGCAGAAGTAGTCCCTCACTGACTTCAGAGAAATTTGAGTGAGAGAACTGGGAAGCTCGGAGAATCCCGCAGTGTTTAAGAAGTGTAAGTGATCTCATTCTTTTCCTTAAATGACTTTAACCCCATAAAGCAAAGAGGGATGGCTGAGAGCTTGATATTCAAGCTCATTACTCCTCTTTTTACGCAGCCAGGGATACACTGATATGAGATGTAACAATATTAATGTATGATTTGGGGCACTAAGATAATACTGCTGAGCACTCAAAAGTGAGTCACTTGGTGTATTTGTCTAGTTTACGGCATTTTGTTACTATTGCACTTTACGTGGCTGTCCTAACCAGCAGAGTGGTCTTCAACTGGTAGGCATCAGGGGCCGGTTGTTAAAATGTTGAAATACTTCAGGAATCCTCTGGCTCTTCCCTAGATCCACTAACTAAAGTGTTGTAAATCTGGTAAGAAGGGGTCCACAGGCCTCCTGTGGATGGTGACCTTTCCAATCTGTCAGTACCTGGGCCCTATCAGTTGGTAAATGTTTTGACTATCACTCCTAATAACCAATCTTCTTTCCAATTATTCCTTCTGCCAACCCACTCTTTCACTTTTCATTCATTTGTTCAACAAATGCTCACTCATGACCTGCTAAATGCAAGGCATCGTTGTAGATGCTAGAGAAACACTGGTGAATAAGACGGACGAAGTCCCTGATTCAGTGGCATTTTCCTTCGGGTAGAGAAAACAAACAATAAAAATGAACTCAAAGATATAAACAAGATCATTTTAGGAGTGATGGGTGCTATGGGGTACTATAAAGCTAATGAGATCATTGCCAAGGAGGCTCGTTAGGTGGAGGGGTCAGGGAAAGCTTCCCTGAGAGGGAGTGTTAGCCGAGACGTGAATGGATAGTTCTTCTGATCTCTGTTCTGCTCCATAGCACATCTAAGAGTTGGCAGGCTGTCAGCTGGAGCTCTGCTCTACGTGTCTCTCACATATGTCCAGAAGCCTAGATTAGGCATTTCTATGGCAATGGCAGAAGTGGAAGAGAGGGAACACATTTTTCCAGATTCTGCCTACGTCACATTCGCTAGCATCCTTGGCTAAAGGAAGTCACCTATATGAACCCAGTGACAAATAGGAAAGGTACCATGACGTTCAAAGCAAGGGATGTGGATAAAGTGAGGGGTGAAGAAATGGAGTTATTAATGCAAGCAATCAACCATATATTCTTCTGTTGACTTTTCTCTTTTAGCTAAAATATTTAAAATTTGAAAACATTATTGTTTTTCTCTCCTTTTCTATAGCAACTGTTCTTGTAGTTTTGGATGCAGTATCTCAGTATCTTACCAGACTTCTCTGAGAATACTAATTAGAATATGTTTTTCTTAGATATTCTCAGTTCTGCGAGAAATTGGTTTTCCCCGAGGGTCATTATTAGTTTTTGTAATTTGCTCATCTTGCTCCTTCTCATTGGTCCTGTGGTTTGTCTCGGATGTCTGCTGATGCTTGGGTCTCTGTTCCCTTTTGTGAAGGACTGGGTTGATTAACAGAAGGTGCAGCTGTGAGTTTTTTCTATAGGCCTTTCCTCCAAAAGGCCTCTTCCCTGGATGGGAGGGCTGACTGCATGCTTGGTATACTTAAGGCAGACTTTAATTTAGAGAGTAAAAGTACTGAGCAAGCAGATGAATGTCAAACTGAGTATGATTTTACTCTGAGATGCCAGTATCCACATGGGCAACCTTGATTCTATCCATGTTTAGATATGGATGTTTTAGAGAATAGCCTCGAGTTTTTGTAGGGGGTTAGATGCTGGTGCCACCCACCACTCTGCATGGTCAGGAGCCTGGGAAAGAAGTGAATGGCTGAGAGGAGCAGCTGTTGCATTGGCAGAAAGAAATTTATGTTTTTCCTTCTCCTTCCACTCTCTATACCTGCCTCTAGCCAGAAGCCTCTCAAGGGTTTAGCCAAGAAAATGGTTTTTACCTTCACTGGATCATTCTCTTGTTTCCCGTGCTCTGTGATCTGTCAGCATGAGCCCATCTGCTTTCTATCTTCCAGAAATTTATCAAATCTGTAGTCTATGGAGGCCCCAGGTAGTGAGACAAAGCCATCCGTTTCCTCTTTCATCTTGAACTGGAAGCTCATCTAAACATTTAAAACCCCACAATAAACTCCTCCCAAATTAAGATGATCAAATCTTAAATCCTCAAGGAATATAAGTAAATTGATTTATATTAACATTATCCATCTTATATCACTTATAACACCTTATTCTTCAGTTTTTCCTTTGTAGCAAAAAAGGGTATTAGTTTTAAAGATTTCCTTTCAAAAGGCATACATTCATTAAATCCACGCTGATTGCCTTTTGGCGTTAGCCATTCCAGGAGCAAATTGCCCATAGCAATTACAGGGTTAACCTATCTTTAACTGAACAGTCTTTCACTTAAAACTGTTCTACAGCTCTTAGATGCTTCTTTAATCTATCCGGGAAAGACACAGTTAGACATGAATGAGGATTGTTTTGAAAGCTCTCTGCCGAAAAAACATCTCAAGTGGACCCTTTTGCTCCAGACCCAGCCCCCTCCATCTGCCCCCAGCAAAGAAATTTCCTGGAGATAAACTGTTCTCAAGCCAACGAATCTGCCCAAGAGATTCCAGGCTCACAAGGGCTTCAGGCAAATTGCCCACTCTGCACTGCTGGTCAGCAGCCAGGGGTTGTCCAACAACACAAAGCTCAGGTTCCACTGTCCACATCTTTGAGGTTTAAGGTTTAGGGAGGGTGAGCAATTCTTTCATCCCTTTACCTTGAAATTTTGTTGGGAGGCTTCTCCCTTTTGCCTGGGCTGGATAAATGGAAAGAAAATCTCAACAGTACATACACAATGTCATTGTCATGTCGGTTCTAAACATGTTCATAATAGCATGCCCTTTCTTCAGAACGCTGGAAACTTATCTCTGACTGGAATTTTGTTTGACCATTGAATTGTGAAAGGCATATAATTATAATTCCTAGATCTTAAACAGAAAACATCTTGGCTTGTTTTGGAATCTGTTAACGTCAATGAACAGTACGTACTGAAGGAAGAAAAGAACGTATATTAAACCAATTAACCCTTTATATACACATTATAATTGCAGCACTGCTGTGGACACTCTTATGCTCTAAATATCTCCCAACATTGGAACTATTTTTTAATTAAACTATTTTAATTGAACTTTTTTTTTTTTGTCTACAATAGGTATGAGGTAGAAACTTTGGAAGGTGGCCAAGTAACTTGGACCAGGTTCTCTGGTTGTCTACCCTATATGTAGCCAGTCATGCATGCCTCAGTGGTCACCAGTCCAGGAGACACACAGATCAGCTTTCTTCTGCAGGGACCTCCAAGCATCCAGGGGTACTGCATGTAATCCTGGACCCCCTTTTATTGCTTTCATGAGGCCAGGTAATCTCTCCACCGCTTGCCGAGATCCCATCCTGACGAAGGACAGAAGATGGGTAAATCCATCTGAGAGCTGGAGAATTTCATATGAGGTTACTGAGTTCCTAAAGGATGGTTTAAATAATGTTACTGGACCAAGTTTACCGTGGTAAACTAAAAGGGAGGTTTCTTCTCTATGCAGCAGGTGGGGATAATTGAGAAGTAAGAAAAGGTACATTTTCTATATTTTCTCTGCACAGTGTTGTGAAGAAATCTGTGACTCTGATAGTATATGTATTTAATGACCTATTGCTCCAGCTTGGAATACAAATGTATTCACACTTACTATTTTTCCGATTTTTATTTCAAGCATCCATTAATTCTTCCTCTTGAATACTCTGCTTCTATATCACCAATTGTCCAAGGACCCCAGTCAAAGGAGACCAGCTCTATCTTAACATTCTGGAGGAGACAGGGAACTGGAAGGAGGAATCAGTCCATCAGTTCTACTGTGCAGTTGTTGCTGTTGGAGATCTGTCCTGCTTGTCCTCTGTTGCAGTGATGTCTTTGCTAGCCCAAACCCATCCCTGTGCCTTGGCAAGAGTTTGGACCAGCAAACCTTTGTGTGGGTCACTGGTCCAGAGATGCTTCCTACTTCAGCCTCTTGTTGTTACGGAACCAGTCTCCCCTCCCAAATTTCACGCCCCTGTGTTGAGCTCTACCACAATCCCAAACTTCCCCTCCCTTCTGGTGAATGCTTTTGGGGAGCTTTGCTCTTCTTTCTTGCTAGTAGAACTTGGTCTGACCATCACAATCCATCCTGGCAAGTTCTACTAACTTTGAATCTCAGGCATAAGGAGTTGAGTTTCCTCCAGGAAACCAGTGGCTTCCTGAAAATCAGTCTATCTTGCCTTCAGGGTATATTAAGGGCTCTCTGGGAAAAGCAAACTCCATCAAATGACAAAAAGGTTCTCCTTTGCCCTTCAGTCATGAAATTAATCACCTCATTCTACATTTGTCTAACTAAGCAGGGCCCCTCAAGTGATAGCTCCTGTTTCTGCTATTTGAAATTCATCCTAAGAATATAGGCACATATCTGATGATGTTTTATGGTGTTATTTAAAATATACAAATGATGCAAAATGTGTAACAATCCAGATATCCTATGTAATTGTTTGTCAAGATACTACTTTATATTTTCTCTTTGCTGATGGAAAAAGTAGAGATATTTGAGATAGCTTTTCCCTGTGGAACTTGTTCCCAGTTTGAAGGCCTTTGTTTCCTTTGCCACAGATGTTTTTGCAGGGCTTAAAGCCTGAGTTGCTTGAACACAATCTTTCTTCCAGACGCTTGGGAAAACCTAAAACAATTGGAGAGATTACGTTAAATGTCTCAGAACGGAGGGAAGACAGAGGAAAATGCTCTTTTTATTGAGTGAGTGAGGAAAGAAAGCAGCGAGAGAATGGAGGAGAGTCTCCAAGGCTGAGAAGGAAACAGGAGTCTTTGGGTTCCACTGGTGGTGGAGACCACTCTCTAGGTGCCCTGGTGAAATGGCAGGACCCCCAGGATGCATGGCTGCTGAAAGCATCGAAGGACACTGGGCTCTTAGGACAGGAGTTCCTAGACTGACTCTAGGAAGTGGCCAAGGTCCCCAAACAAGTGATCACATAGACTTGAACAATGGACATCTCAGTGGCGACCAGGATAAACAAAAACCTAGAATGTTCTTCCCAAATAGAGTGCTCTGCTTACAACCCCCAGAGCCTACACATTACCTACTCTGACAGGAGTTAGAAGGCCCAAAAAAGACTAATAATAAACATAAATTTCTGCTTCGAGTCAAGATATCATGATTTTGCCAGCTGCTAATTTTGTCATCTGTGAGGATCACTTTTCTTGCCCATAAAGTAAGGATATGCACTACCAAGTTTCGACGATTCCATCTCTGAACATTCAAAAATCCGAATTTTCAGAGGAATGTTATGGCTTCTTCATATGGGATAAGTTTTCAGAGGAGGATTTTAGGATAAGAGTCATGGTCTTAGAGGTGTAATAAACCCTTCAGGTCTGGGTCTGCACCTCCCCTCACTCTTGACAGTGTCTCACCCTGAGTTAGTCATAGTCCCTTTTACTTTTGCTTATCCTCCTATGGGAGGCTAGACTAGACTATCCTGCTCTCATCTTGTTTGCTTGCCTATCTTGGACCTAACCTTTAAGACTTATTTCAGGAATCAGCTTCCTCAGGAAGCCCTCCCTGACTCCGTGGCCTGGGTTAATTCCCTTTGCCATGTGCTCTTGTGGCAAACTGCTCTATAGCACCTGAGACATCTACTTGTTATCAGGAAGCAAGTTGTCATCTCCAATAAAATCCTGAGTTTTAAAAACCAAATTTCACAGGAGATTCTGATGCATGTCAACATTATCCAAGCTGGAAACTCACAGAGGGATAAAACACTGTATTGGAATAGTGAAAAGCTTGGGAGCACAGATTATGGAAGCAGGTTGCATGGGATCAAATCTTGGGCCCACCACTTACTGTGTGACCTCGTGCAGGTTATTGACCTCCCTGTAAGCATATATCCCATCGGGTTGTTGTGAGGATTAAGTGAATTTGTGTATATATGGTGCTCAGGACAGTGCCTGCCGTCCTGCCAGTCCACATAGTAGCTCTATTGCTATTTGAACTGAATACTGTTATTTATATATATAAATAATATATGTATATATATATATATAAATAACAATAATAATAATATAAGTAATATCTATGGCTCTTGAAAGTTCTCTGCTGTATATGGTGGTATGGGAAGAGCTGGACCCAGGACCACCATCCTTCTTCTTTCTTTTCCTACCCCAGGGTCTACCCAACGTGTGAAGGACCTGTGCACACATTTGTGTTCATTCTTCTCATAACAGCTGCCCCTTGACCAACCCATCATAGAGGTGTGCACACCAGAAGAAGTGTCCACTCTGGGGTGGAGGGACTCAAGAAAAGGCTTGTGCCAGCACTGAAATTCTGGGGTTCCTGATACCTGGACCATGGTTTAAAAGGAGGGGTATAGGCTCTAGGTGGGCATGTCTCCTTGGCTCCTTGGGCCCCTCACCCCATGGTTGGAGAAGGACCAGAATGAGTGCCTCTAAATTATGGAGATCGAAGGTTGGTATTGGTCTGTGCTGTGGATTATTCACACCGAGTGAGACTTGCTGGTGCCGGTTGATAGATTACATTGTTTAGTGCCAAGCTTGGAATTTTCCTTGCTGAGCAAGTCCTTTTGTGGTGTTTGTGATATATTGTCAAATCTGCTTTGAGAGCTTTCCCAAGTGTGAAAAAAGCTGTGAAATCCTTGACAACAGGAAGAGTTATGGTTTACCAAACTTTAACTGGGATGCTTCCCCTTTTGCATTTCCAGCATGTAGAGGCGTAGACCTCCAAGGAATATTCTTCATCAGAACTACAGAAAAACTTCTATTTCCTCTCAAATGCTGAGAACCCAGATTGCATCCATGACAGAAATCAGGGACACACTATAGTTTGTAAACAGTAAAGGGGATAACAGATTGTCTCCCTGCTCCTTCTCCTTTCTCTTTCCTTGTCCCTTCTTGGCATTTGTGACATTTTGAGGACTCCCAAAGCCTGGGAGAATGCACCTCTCCTATGACTAGTAATCAGTAGTAGCTTTGCCATAGGGAAGAAGATTTAACTAAGGGGCTGAACAAGTGGTGTCAGGATTGCATAGAGAAAACATGCAACAGGCTGTTTCCATCTCATTCCTTTTGTAGCCAGCTAAGGTTGAATTTGGAGAGTTTGTTCTTTCTCCTGAAGTTCAACCGCTGCTTCAATGAGAAAGGAAGTCAGGGTCCTGGAGAAACCTAAAAGATTGATTTTGTTACCAGGATTTGTGTCTTATCTGCTAGTGTATTAAGGGAAGTGTTCAACATAAAAGGCTAAGGTATCAGGAGTCTTTAAGAAGATAAGCGCATCCATAAAAATAGACCCAATAATAAGGACTATTTCCAAATTCAAAGTTCAGAAAGTCAAGAAACTCAGACTTTGAATTGAGGGTGGTGATTTCAGTGTACCATTTAATCTTTTAGCTCCTTCCCCTCTTCCAGATTTTGAATGAATCAATTTTTTAAAATCCGGTAAAAGGAACACTGTCTTAGCAGTGGGAACTAGGGAAGCATGCCATCTACAAGGCAGAAGCTTTGAGGATCTTTTCTACAAGATAGAAGGAGGTGAATCTGGGTTGATGACCTATGAAGGAAGACTGTCTAGGAAGCACATGAAACAATCTTCTGGCAAAATTCTCTGGAATTCAACTCAGAATGGCGGAGGGGAAGATGACAGTGATATAGCAGGTGCTCTAACGCCCCACTCAGATCCTTTGGAAACCTACCCTTGAGCTCCTACACCAACACCTTCTCCAGAAGAATGCCCTCCAATGACAGGGGCTGTCTCATGTGGTGATGCCTGAGAGGTCACCTGCCACTACCACCCCGCCCTTGCCTGGCGGTGACTCCTAGCCCAAGGCTGACCAAAGCACAGGCATAGCAACAGTTCAGTCTCCTTTGCCTCTGGGTAGGACAACCTCTGTGGTACAATTTATGCTCCAGAGTGCACTGTGAGGTCAAGCTGAGCCACACGTTGGCTGAAACCACCCCTTTACCCTGCTCCTTCACTGCCCAAGCCTATTTTCCTCCCTCCCCTGAGAATGCCCCCTCAATAAATCACTGGCACAGAAATCCTCATCTCAGGCTTGGCTTCCAGGGAACCTGACCCAAAACAGTGACCTAGAAGTGGTCCTCGGAAACATGCTCTAAGGGTGGGATTCTGCAAACACATCACACACTAATGGCAATGAGGACTCCATCACTTGAGTTGGTGGAGTATTAACAGCCCTTGGCATGCTACAGCAGTGCAATTGCTAATACATGTATTTGTGGTGGGCAGGTGGAGGGAAATACACTAGTTTGTGCAATGTTTCTGCCTTCATAGCACTCATTGTTATTTGAAATTATCTTTGTTTTCATGTTTATTGTTTGTTTTCCACTGGAATGGAAACCACCACATCTGAGACCTTGTTCGTCTTGCTCACGTGTGTTTCCCCAGCACCTACAACAATGCCTAGCATTTGGTAGCTAATCAGTGACTGTTGGACAAATGAATGAATAAAGAATTAATGGATGGGCTGGAGGAGGGAGTGGCTGAAAAGAAGATTTGTAAGTAGGTGTGATGGTCAAAACATTTACTGGTGTGGCCCAGGCTCTGACAACATAAAGATCCCCATCTATAGGGTGTGGAGTCCCCCTCCTGCTAGGTGATAATGGTTTAGTTAGCAGATCTGGAGAGAGAGCCTCTACTTAGCCTCTCAAGGGGTTAGCCAAGAAGAATGGTTTCTACTTCTACTGCATCATCCTTTTGTTTCCTGTGCTCTGTTTTCTGTCAACACAACTCCATCTGCTTTCTATTGTCCAGAAACATGTCGAAATCTACAGTCTACTGAGACCCCAGGTGTTGAGGCAAATACACGTGCTCCCTCTCCCATCTTGAAATGGAAGCCCATCCAAACAGTTAAAAATCCCACAAGAATGACACTGAATGGAATTATGAACATGTTAGGGCTTAAGCCTGCCGTTTTATTTGTTGCTTTCTATTTGTTCTGTTTTTCTTCTCTCTCTCTTTTCTTTTTCCTCATGTCCTGTGGGTTACTTGAACAGTTTTTGGAATTTCTTTTGGATCTATAGTGTTTTTCAGTATATCTCTTTGTACTGTTTTGTTGTGATTGCTCTAGGTATTACATTATATATACGTAACTTATCCTAGTCTATTGATGTCGACATTCTACCAGTTCAAATGATGTGTGGAAACTTGGCCTTCCTTTACACCCCCTTCAACCTCCCCTGTTTATAATATAACTGCCTTAAATACTTCCTCTACACACATTTAGAACCCAGCAGGGAGGCAAGTCTTAGCTCCCGAACTGACTCAGGGTTTGAGAGCCTCATTATGAACAGGTGACCGTGAAAGTCTACGTCCCTATTTGGCCTTAGCTGGCCCGAGTGGGGGTGAGGTCAGTTTTTTTTGTGGTGTTTGGCTAGAGTAGAACAATTATTGTTCAAAAGTGTCTGTCTTGCCAGGCTTCCCTTTTCCTGGCTAAAGAGAGCAGGCTTTGAGTTAAGGCTTTTTTGGGTATATGTCCATTGGTGTTTCTGGGTTTCCAGCTTCTTCAGCTTCAAATCTGAGTTATTTGAGGCAAAAGCAAAATTTAGAGAATGCACCACTGTGTCATTCCCTGGGTCTGTCTTCGTTCTAACCTACATGCCTTCTCTCCTCCATCTTTCATAGTTTTCTTACATTTGTTTTATATATGATGTTAAGGGTTTTTAGTTGTACTTAGTGGGAGGAATAGGGAAAGCATGGAAGTCTGCTGTATAGATTTTTATAACCTTTGAATGCTGACTCTAGTGACTATATTATTTATCAAAAATAATTAAATAGAAATTAAAATAATGTCATGGAAATAGTAAAATGCACATGGATCCTTTAGATAGGAGATGTAACGAATTAGAAAATCAGATTAAGACGTTTACCCTATCTCAGAGGAACATAATATGAAATTAATAAAATAAGAGTAAAAATAATGAATATGAAGGGCAGTTCCAGGACATGCATTGTAATAGCAATTCCAAAAAATTAGAACTGAACAGATGAAGGATGATCAGCAGGAAAGAACGAGTACAGCACACTTGGTAATTCACAAAATAACAAAAAAAAAAAGTTAACAAAAATATGTGGAAAACATCCACAATGTCTCCAGGAATTAAAAAAAATCAAATTAAAGCAAGGTGATAAAGTTTCTCTCTTATCAAACTGTCTACATATTAAAATTTTATGTCATTCTAAGTTAGGTAGAGTATGAGAAATGGGTACTTGGATATGTTGCTGTTGGTTGTGTAAATTGTTGCAAGATTTCTGGAGGGTAATTTTGCAACATACTTTAAGATTCCTAAAAATGTTTATTGAGTCTGACCCAATTATTTCAGTTCTATTATGTATCCTTAGGAAATAGTGGAAAGAGATATGCAATGATTGAGCTGTAATTTGGTTCATGGCAGCTTTCTCTAGAATAGCAAAAATTAGACACAATTATATTAGCAAAACCTTCAGTGGTATTTGCTAGGGGTAAGGCACTTTCCTAAGCATCGTCCACATATTAACCCATTTAATCCTTCCAACAACCTATGAACTAGATGCAATTATTCTTGCCATTTTATACATGAAGAAAATTGAGGCATAGAAGGATTAAGTAAATGGTTGGGATTTGAGTCCGTGCCTGAGTCCGTCCATGCCTTTCACCACTCCATCTGCTGTCTGTCTAGATAACACCCATGCAACATGTATATAATGGTTTATTATGCAGCCAGCAAACTAATGTTGCAAATGTTCATATTTAAAATATGAAAGTATGTTCCAAATTTATTGTTAATGTGAAACTGGCAGGTTGCTAAATAATATAAGGCAATTTTGGGGGGAAAAAAATCTATACTTAGAATCTAAGTATAAAAGATTCGTGTCAATGGATTAGTGATTTTTCCTTTAGAGCTATGATGTCTTGGAGTCATCTCATTGATTGTGCTGTAGATATAATGATGTACCTAGTAATGGTAAGTTCTGGGCCAGTGCCAGATGAATTCGTATTTATTGCAATAAGAAGAGAAGTTGTTCATAAGAAAAATGGAATTTTCTCCAAATTTCTCTAAAACTGCATAAGCAGATGCACATTTCCTCCCAAAGTTGTCTTGTGTTTAAAAATTAAAAACTATGATTTCATAAAACTTTGTAAAACTGATCTCATAGTTAGAAACTGGGTTTGTCAGCCATTGAAACTGAGAAAAAGATGTTTTCCCTAAAAAATTAGAGGCTTGTTACGAAAAATTATCTTAAAAATTGTAATGACTCTGGCCTCTTTGCCTTCTTAGAAATCGAATTTACTATGATTCTTTGCTCCCTCAATGTCACTCCTCTGTCGGTCTCTCGCTCTTCTGTCATTTTTTTCCCTCATTGTCTTTCACTTCTGAGAGTACTTTGGGGAATGGACAGAAATCAGGTGGTTCTTTTTTCAGGTTGCCGTATACAAAGTGACCGGAGCAGAGTGACATGAGACGAATGACCCACGATCTCTGAGTAGGAAGGCAACTTAAATGGATGAAGATAAAATGAATGGATCCATGACACTCAGTGGGCATTCTTAAGATCCTTAAATATGATACATGGCGATAATTTTACAAGCCAAGATAGCAAAAGTGGAGCTGACATTTAATTGTATGTTTAGTCCATACTTGAGTAAAGCAGCAATTGAAATAAGAAGGAGCATTATACTAACCACCATGGTGCTAAAATTGCTAAAAAAAAAAAAAAAAGTTCACAAAGCAGTGTCATGTCAACACTTCTAATTTTAATCACAGCTCTAAATAGTTAAGAGCACACCCAGAAAATGAGAGTGTCTGAGTCTGGTGTTTTTTGTGGTTAACATCTCTCTTTAGATAACTTTAGATAGCACAGGTGGTTTCTCTTCTTAGGGGCGAAATTCTAAATATGGCATGTACTTTCCAGAGGCTGTGGTTTGAAAGGAGAGTAATGATGGATCCTTGTGTAATTACAAGTATGATGACGAAGCTTATAAGAAAAAAATATCCCTTCTGAATCTCTTTGAAATTTATGTTGCCAATTTTCCTCTTTTATGCCTGAGGAAGACTGTCACTGAGCTAACATCTGTGCCAATCTTCCTCTATTTTGTACGCAGGACACCGCCAAAGCATGGCTTGATGAGCAGTGTCTAGGTCTGCCCCCGGGATCTGAACCCACAAACCCTGGGCAGCTGAAGTGGAGTGTCCTAACCTAACCACTACGCCACTGGGCTGGCCCCAGAAGTTTTTAATTAAGAGGGATTCAGTAAGGAAGACAAGTAAAGGTTTAGAAGTCATGTAATTATTTTCCTTTACCCTTATTTTGCTTTATACTCAGATGACATGATCTTTTAGAAGGCAAGGCAAACATCTACACACATATATATCTTTTTTTATAATTATAAGAAATGCACTGGCACAGACTGCTGTTTCTTAACGAGACCCTCAAGCCTATGAGTCCTTCCTACTGATGTAACTTCTGACCCTTCCATAATTGTAATGACTCACAGTCCTGAAACCCACTGAGTGAGTGGGGCTATTGATTTTATGGTGATCTATACCAAAGTAAAGATTTATAAGTGTGTGGATCTTGACGACTGTGCTACTTAAAAAGACCTGAAACAAGTGAAACATTGGTGAGCTGAAATAGGTTTGCTGTAAAGATTTGAATCCATGAGGACAGGACAACATCCTCCCCACAACAAGGAAGTCTTTGGTTAAAGTGGTGAAATGAGCACAGCATCAAGCTATCCCCTCCCAAATTGTCATAGAGTGACACATAGACCACGTCAAAAAGGAAACATCCACATCGGTACTGCAAATCGGGACTGGATAACAGGAACTTGCAAAAAACTGGTGAATTTCTGCCAGCTGTAACAAAAGGGTGAGGGTATTAGAAACTATTGTAGTGGGCACAGTCTGCCTTCTTGAGAATAAGTACCTAAGTCAGCAGCACCAGGACACTAAGCATGCACTCATATTGGAGGGGCTCTGAGACTCTCCCTCAGAGCAACACCAAGGTGGGAAGCAGTTTCCAGCTTTGCTCCTAGATCGAGTGTTGACTTAGAGCAGAGAGCCTGGCTCTGGGGAGGAGAATTTGCTCTCATCTATAAAATGTTGTTAGAAATATGAGTATGAAGTTGGAGAGAGAGGTTTGAGCTAAAGATAAAAATTTCAGCATATACAATAGTCTCCCCTTATCCGCAGTTTCACTGTCATGATTTCAGTTGGCCGCCATCAGCCGTGCTCCAGGAGCATATAATCCTCCTTCTCATCTATTATCAGAAGGTCACTAGTAGCTAACTCTATTCACAATGCCTACGTCATTCATCTCACTTCATCTCATCGCCCTAGGCATTTTGTCATCTCACATCATCACAAGATGAAGGGTGAGCACAGTACAGTAAGATTTTTTGAGAGAGTGAGAAAGAGAGACCACATTCACATAACTTTTATTACAGTACATTATTAAATTGTTCTACTTTATTATTAGTTATTGTTGTTAATTTCTTAATGTACCTAATTTATAAATTAAACTTCATCATAGGTATATATGTATAGGAACATAGCATATCCACGATTTCAGGCATCCACTCAGGGTCTTGGAATGTATGCCCCATGGATGAGGGGGTTCTGCTGTAGGTGGTATTTATAGCTGTACAACTAGAGGAGATGACTAAGGGAGAGTATACATAAGAGAGAGATGCTGCCCAAGGTTGAGCTGTGGCATGTTCTAACATTAAGAGGCTGGGAGAAATAAGAGGAAAGAAAGAAGCAACACAGAGGATTAAGGAGGAGTCAGCAGATATTTCCTTGGCTGTTCCAACTATTCCAGAAAAGCTTCTTGATCAAAATGATAGGCTGAACACTTTCCTTTCCTCCCAAGATTTCACTGATGTGACAGTAAATGTATATGAGTAAGAATAAATCTAGATACACGCCGAAACCCATCTAAGTGCCATTACTTTGACAAATATTTGGAAAGCGGAAAGTATCCTAGTGTTCTTATTTGTGAATAATACAGGGTACAGGAAACGTAAACTGCAGCCTGCGGTACACAGGAGCCAGCTGTCAGGGATGTGGGAAGTGATTTCACATGAGTAAAGACTCCGGGCTCTGAGTCAGCAGATACAGAGAGCAGGGATGGCCGTGGGCTGTCAATCAGGGTGGTCAACGAGAGGCTTCACCATCGGCTGGAGCCCCACAAAATGCTCTGTGAGTAGATTGGAAGATTTCCTGGGAAGGGGCCTTGGTGTGAGTGTTGAATCTGGAAAGAGAGGCAGAATAGAACATGGGGAAAATGTTACAGTCTCACAGAGGATGGAAGGATGGAGGAATAACAGCTCTCTCCAGGAGCGAAATATACCGAAGTATTATATCCTCAGAGTGGAATCCTTCATCACTTCAACAATTTAGGAGGCTCTAACTCAGCCTGCCTATACCCTCCCCATGAAGCGTTTGAACCAGATATGCACAGCTCACAGGTAGCCATCCCTTTGAAGAGAGAGACTTCTGCATAAACATTCCAACAAAATTGCAAAGGAACCCCACTCCTGCTACCAACATGAATAAGAAAAACTTTACATTTGTAATTGTATATGGTAAATCAGTGATCAACAGACATTTATGGAAAACAAAAGCACAAAAGAAGAGAGGCAGAAGAAAGAGGAAGAAAAAAATAACGGTGGAACAGAAGAGAACGTAGAAATTCGGTGATATCTTAAATGATACTTCATCCATAAAATAGAGGAAATAAGAATTAATGGATCTTAAAATATGTTATCAAATTAAAATAATTGGATACCATTATTTGTTTGGCAATGTGTACATATTTACATAATCACATTATTATAGACATTTTGCTTCTTTTTTCATAATTAGAAGCAACCAACAGTCAACACCCAAATTTTAATTGGTTGCAGAACAAAATGCAAATGTTACAGATCCTGACAGCACAGAAATAGGTGTCTGACTGACAGAGCATAAGGAAAGGGAAAAAGTGGTGGGAGGAAGTGTGGGAGCTCTTATTGTATCTTACATAGTCCAGCATCGACAGGTAACTTTTGTTCAAGTACATTTTTAAAAGTTATAATGATAAACAATAGAACTGACAATAAAAAGTTATATCTCAGGAATTCGAGAGGAGGTTTGAGTAAAGGTGTTCTAAACTGCCCATCTTCATGAAGGGAGATAGTACATACCTTTTAAACTGATCAATTCAGAAAGAGATGTGAGCATATTTTTAGAGTTGCAGTGGTAATCACCAGAAGAACTGAAACCAGAAATGGTTAAAGTGGTTTTCACTTAAGGCTAGGACTAGAAATAAATAGGAGGAGGGGAATTTTTGTTTTTAAATTTGTACCCTACTTAGGAGTTTTTTAAAAAACGTGTAGGTATTGCTTTTATAAATAAACTACAATTATTTAAAAATAAACTAACAAAGATCATAGGGAAACTCCTATGTTTATGAAACTATCATAATGCTGATACCAAACTGTAACAGAGAAAAAACTGACAAACTTTTAATTTTATTAACTTATAAATATTGATGCAAATAAATGTTAATAAAACAGATTTGGTAGTAAATTAAAAGATTGATGCGACACACCCAAAGAGAGTTTATTCCCAGAACGTAAGAATATTTCGATATTAGCAAATCAGTTCATACATCTACATATTAACAGATTAATTAAGGAAAAAGCCACAATCATCTCAATAGACTGAAAATTCAACATTCTTTCCTGATTAATAAAATCTTATAGTAAAAGACAAATAGAAGTATACGTTTTTAACGTGATTAAAGTGGTTGGAACATGTATGACAAAATTTAACTCCTTAATATATAAAGTGCTTTTACAAAGCAACAAGAAGATACATCCAATAGAAAAATAACAGTAGGAGGTATATCACAGAGTAAATCAATTGTCCCCAAAACATTGAAAAAATGTTCAACTTTATCTTATTTAAAGAAATGTAAGCATAGGCTACAAAATAAAAATTTTAAGCTGTTTATTGGCAATTATTAAAATGCTAATACTTAGTATTGGTGAGGTTGAAAGAAATGGGCTCTCCTGTCTGGCTGGAAGATGTATATGTTAATAAAATAATTCAGGAAGGTAATTTGTCAATATATTATAAAGCATTAGAAGTTTATCTACCCCTTGATCTACAAATTCCATTTCTAGTAATTATAGCTAAAGAAATCACTTAAGATAGACGCTCACAAAATTTAGCAACAGGATTAATTATGAAAATACTGTATTATATAAGAAAAAATAGACATAAACCAAATGTCCAACAATAGAATAATAATTAAATAAATTATAATAAGTCTGTATAATAGAATATTATTCTACCATCAAAAGTGATGCTGCACATGAATACTTGCTGATATGGAAGATGCTTATTGTACATCTTGTGATAAAGACAGAGATTGAAACAGTATAACAGTATGATCTTGTTTTCATTTAAAATGATTATCATCTATCTATTTACATACCTACCTACTTGAAAAAGACTAGGAGAATATTTATCATGATGTTAATGCTAGTTACTACTGGTTGGTGTTTTCATTTTCTTTATTATTGTACATCATACGTTATTGCTTATTATTTTTTCTTTTCAAAAAATAAACAAGTATTGCTTTTGCAATAAAAAGTAAATGTTATTTTAAAGTAAAACTATGTATATATTTTCTCTTTTGTGTAAAGTATGATAAAAGTTTAATCTTATTTTTATAAAATGACTCTTACAAATTAGAAAATGAACAACACAATAAAAAAATAGACTATAGATGATTCCCCCAAATACAAACAATAAATGACCTAGGAACAAGAAAAATTCAACCTCACTAGTAATTTAAAAAATAAAATCAAAATGAGATAATCTTTTTCTATAACCAAATAGACAAAAGGCTTCTAAAAAATAGAGAATTAATTCTCTATGACAGCAAATGTGTAGGGCTATGGGATCTCTTGTACAATGCAGAGATGGGAACTATTTCTAGAGAATGTGACAATACATAATAAAAGCCTTAATGTTCTGCATGCCATTTGGCCCAGACATTCCCTACTCAGAATTTCCATAAAGAGATAATTATGGACATGTGATGTAAGGATGACTATTACAGTATTGTTTGTAATAGTGAAAATTAGAAAAAACTCGTGTTAAAAAATGCGAGATTAAATGATGATACATCCATACAATGGAATATCATTCAGAAATCAAATTGGACTTTCAGAAGAATATTTAATGACATGGAACAGGTTCATGATATACTACAAAGTGGAAAGAAGTGTTCTTTTCCTGCTCTATTGCAATACCAGGGAATGGGTTTTTTGACATCATGTGCTATACTCTGTTCCTCTTATCATGTTTGATATATGACCATTTAAATGACTTGGTGCCTCACGGATGCCTGTCCTGACAGTTAGTAACAATGGCACTATAAGTGTCTCTCTTGTCTCCTGCTTTGAATTTGTACAATGATTCTACAGTGGGAAAAAAATCTTTATTTAAAAAAGAAGACAATACTGGTAAATAACAGTCCGTGTTCCTGAGCTCCAGAACCTTGGGGTGAGCACTGAGAAAATAAGATTGTGATCGTAACATAAATTTAAAAGTGCACTTAGAGCTAATGAATAACTAAACTTGCCACCTCTTTGAGTTTTTGATGAAACTGACAACGCTAAAATAGACTTTTTTGCTATTCAATAAAAAGACTTGGGAAGGAATTAGTGGTAAAGGGGTATAGTGGGTGCTTTGAAACTGCATGCAAATTGCAAATCACCTCCACACAGTCTTCAAAGGTCAGTTATTTGCTCGCTGATGAACTGAAGCACATGTTATTGTGGTTGAGAGCCAAGCCTCTTCAGGTCATAAACGAGCCTCTGTTGCTGTGTGTGTTTGGGCCAGTTACACAATCTCTCTGTACCTGTTTCCTCACCTAAAAAGTGGGCATAATGATAGTACTGACATCATAGCTATGTTGAGTGGTTTAACTTAATGTATTTAGAGGCCTTAGAATATACATAGTAAGCCTTCAACGAATGCTAGCTGATAGTATTATTTTTATACTACCATTACTATAATGGGAGTTCTACTTATTTTAGTTTTCAGTTACTTTAAATATTTAATGAAATTGAATGGTTTCCATAATATTTACTTGCTCACTCACTCACTATATTTACCTATATCTCTATGATTATTTTTCCTTTGGGATCTTGAATAGCAAAGCCTAAAAAAAATACACAGACTGAGCATCCGTGAGGCTGTAGAAGCCGCGCGGGAGAGACAGGGAAGTAAGGGCAGTTATTCAGCTGTGGGAGGGAAACAGAGACCAGCTCAAAGCGGCGGGCAACAGAACTGGCGCGATGGAAACCTGGTTCTGAGGGACAACATGGTACCTGCAGTACAAGCCACATGGTGGGTTCTCCAAGTAACTGTCTCTATCCTGCTTTCCTGTGGGGTAGCTTTTCCAATTGGCCTGACTTCCATGGCTTGCTTTTATCCATAAACTCTATCAGCTGAGGAAACCTGAGGACATCTTTGAAGTTGGCAGAGCATATGTGACCCACGTATGTGAACCATTTGAAGTATGCCATGGATATCTACATGAAAGTTCTAGACTTCTTGGTGGTCCTCTCCAATTTTTCTGCTTTCTTGGCCTCTTGGCCTTCTGTTTGGGACTCATGCTTCAAGCTTTTTCCTTCATCTAGCCCTTTGGATGACCGTCTCAATTTTGGACTTACAACCAGGACTTCAAAGCACTTCGTTAGGTCTCAATCCTAAAGTTCTACTTCTCTATTTATGAATCAGAACTGTGAATGAGCACATTCTTACATTGTGGAATCTGCTCTGGCCTGATAAGGGGGGGAGGGTAGATAACAGATAATTAGGCAGTGATATCGCGTGAATAATGGGCAGGCAGATTGAAGGGGAGGGAAAGAGAGCAGGAGCGTTTCAGAAAGCAAGACTGATAGAATGTCAGGGGTGAAGGCGAAGGCAAAGTCCAGGGTAATTTCTATGTTTTTGTCTTGGTTGCCTGGTGGGACTGTGAACAAGAAATGGCAGCTTTTCCAGCAAAGATGACAAGTTGTTGCATGCAGGTGGATTTGGAGAATTCAGGTGGAGCCTTCCAGCAGACCGTTGAAAATCTACTCAAGAATTCAGACCATTTCTCCATTGCCCTAACTACCAATTAGTTTGAATTAAAGTAAGCTGGTATTGAGTAGACTGCTATTTTCTCTTCCCTGTTTATTTGCTTTTCAGGAGAATCTGGGTCCATCCTTTATCAGGAATAGACTCCTATCATTGATGTTGGCCTTAGATAAAGATACATTGTGTGGGGCTCCACTGAGAAATCTTGTGTACCAGGAATCTGAGTTCCAGAGGGATTTTGTTTTTAAGAATCAAAAGATGTAACAAGATAGGTTAATAGTCGTGCATAAAGTTGGTAAGCAACACTATGTTAATCCTACTGCCTATCGAATTGGTTTCTAGAAGGAAAAAAATATCAGAACGCGCACAAACATCAAACATCAGGTTTGAAATAACTCAGAGCCACAAGAGCATCTTGTGAAATCCAATGGTATAAACCATGGTTTCAGAGATTTAATAGACTGTGGCAATTAAATTAGAGATGACAAATTTGAAATGTGTGGCCTCAAAAGCAGGTACAGAAGAAAATAGTAATACTTTGTAAAGGCATATACATACTAGTCCACAAGGTTATTTAGAATGTTATTATTTCTTCCAGGGTGTTTACTGTATGTATGAAATAAAAGGAAAAAAAATAGCCAAATAACTGAAAAAAGATAGGAAGTCCTGGAAAGAAGAAGAAATAAAGATTAAAGCAAATAAAAAGGTACCAATAAAATTTTCAAAGGAAGAGGAAAATTAATAAGACACAAAAACTTTTTTTCAGAAAAAACTATAGGAATAAAATAAGCAGATTAAATTCTTGACAAGTGCTCACAAAGGAAACACTCCTAGAGAAGGAGTCAGCGACAGAAAAGGGAACTAAAAATCACACTAAGAATAGAGCCTTGCAGATTTGTCATTTTATTCCTTAGGCACCCTCTATCAATAAAGTAAACCACAACTCTGTAGCATACAAACAAATAGAAAAGTATGCATTTAATGCAAGAAAGAAATTCAATAAGAAACTAACACCCATCTTTGGGTGTGGAGAATGAATGGTTTTTTCCTTCTTTTTAGTTTTCTGAACTTTACCTAAATTTCTTACAGGAAGATATACTACTTTCATAATGGACAGGAATTAACTCTACTGAAAATGAAGCTCCGAATTATATTTCATATTAAAATTTCATACAGCAGAGTCTTACTCCACTGCCAACTAATTCAGGAACTGAACAGGATGACATTCTTTCCTGTACAATATGTAATACAAACTTTCCCCGCGAGGAATAGTTATCTCTGGCTATCTGACACAATTCCTAGCCTGCATTCGCAATCATCAACTTTCAATAGATTGGTCTACTATATGAGTTCTGCACTGTCTTTGTTTCTCTCAAGAAACAAACAACATGCTACTCGTGTCTACTATTAGTCTTTCCTATCTGTGTCTTCTTGGGCCTGTGGCATTGGATTCCTCTGGCTCAGAGAGTCTATTGACACATCTTTGACCCTAGACACTCACAGTTCCCTCTGCCCTCTCACACATGCGTTCCAGAATTCGGTGAATACTGGTGAAACTGGGTCTGTCCGCAGGTAGCTTGCTCCAACACAGTCGCATTAGATTATACAGCTCCAGGGGGCAATTCTCAGGGCAGGAGAGGATGTTGCCATCTCGCACATAGTAAATGACCTCCTCATGGGCCATCCCATAGTAGGGCTGCAGGCCGTAGGAGAAGATCTCCCACAGGACCACCCCATAGGCCCACACATCAGACTCCGTGGTGTAGCGGTTATAGAAAATGGATTCAGGTGGCATCCAACGGATGGGGATAGCATCGTTTTCATTAGCTTTGTAGTAGTCAGCTGAGTAGATGTTTCTAGAGAGGCCAAAGTCAGCAATTTTCACCACCATGTTCTCACCCACCAGGCAGTTCCTGGTGGCTAAATCCCGGTGGACAAACTTGCGCTCTGAGAGGTAAGCCATGCCAGCTGCCACCTGCCTGGCGATGCAGAGCTGCTCGGCACAGGAGAGGGGCGGGGGTCCAGGGCTGGAGACCTGAGCCCTCGTGGACAGGTCACTGTGGCTGAGGCTGCACACGCTATGAGGAGACATGCTGCGGAGGAACTCGTTGAGGTCCCCATAGGCCATGTATTCAAAGAGCAGGCACATCGGCTTGCCGACAGCACACACGCCTGGAACCAAAATAACGTTCTTTGTGAGGTTGGGTTTGTAAAGTGACACACTGGAAAGAACATCCAAAAGGCTAATGCACAGATCAGAAAATATGGGGCCCTGTTTTTTTGTTGACAGCATTATAGCAGAACCCTGACCATGTTTCTTTGTATCAAGATCTCCTATTTACCTGGTAAGATGCAGCTTATTTATCACTCTTCCTTATTTATGGCTCCCGACCCTTCCAGTAACAGATTTTCCATCAGCCTTTAACAAAGCTCCTGCATCCTGCTATAATCACCCATTTATTGGAGGTTTCTCCCCCAACATTTTAGCACTTTGAAAGTAGCAATCACGTCTGATTCTCGTTTAAATTCTGCACACCTACCACATGTCTGGCAGAGCGAGTGCTCAATAAGTGTTTGGTGAACGAACTTATGAATGCTGTTTGCTTTGAGTCTATAACGTAATTCCTCTGTGTTTCTGCTACTTCTCTGGAGAAGGATAATAAGGAGGCTGTCATGTGAAATTTGGAAAGGATAACAAAAACAATCCAAGATCTTAGATGCAGTCTTCAGCTTGCTGTGATAAAACATTCTGAAATTTAGGTTTTACAATATTCATTCCAGAAAGGAAAATATGCTAATATAGACTCAGATTTAGTGCCTAGAGGACATTTGAAAATCTTAAATTCTTGCTATATTTGAGACAGAACCTGGACATCTTGGAGGGTTGGATCAATTGAGCACAATTTCACGTCATTGTAAAAATAGATTATTGGATCTATTTCTTTTTCAGGCAAAAATTAGAAGTCTCTGTCCAAAAAAGAAAGAGAAATAAAAAATAGCATTATCCTGGCTTATTTGTTCTGGGGTCAGTTTTTAATTGCAGGGACTTTAGCCATCATTCTTATTTATATATGCTAGAGAGAAAGTTAAAGAAATTACAATATATTTCTCTAAGCAATTTAAAAAACCAATTTTTTGAACTAGGTTATTTAATGAAATGTTTCACTCCCTGGTACAGAAAATATTATATGGAAAGGAGCAGAGACATCTCTTTGGTCAAAGAGTAAAGGAAAAAGCTTAAGTATGAAGGAGACAAACTCGGAAAGCCTCTCTTTTTGGATACAATAAGTTCATTTATTTATATTTCCCTACCTAAGAGTTTCACAATGTTCGGGTTATCAAATTCTGCCATGAGGGCTGCCTCCCTCTGGAAGTCGGCCTGCATGTCTGCTGAGGCTTCCTCCTTGAGCATCTTCACTGCCACCATGGTGAAAGGTTCATAGGGAAGTAAGCCTGGAGCCCTGAGAGTTACATTTATTTAGAAAGAAATCAAAGAACAGGAACATTATACATACTTACTTTGTATCCACCCACATTCATACACATCCCCCAGCTTATGCAGCCTTTCCCAGAGCCACAGAATCAAATAAAGATGCCAAGAGTAGATTGTACTTAAAACGCCTTGACTCCAATTAATAAACTTGCAAGGACTATTTTCAACGTAGATTAAGTTTGAAAAATGCATTATTTATAAATTACAGGAATTCTAAAGTGCGCAGATCCAATGAGATTATCATCACCATGCTAACCCCTATATCACTGGCCAGAATCTAAATTCCTGGAAGGCAGGAACCATGATTTATTCATTTTATATCCCCAAAGGGCCTAAAATGGTGCCTTGCATATTTTTGGTTCCCAATAAGGATTTGTGTGAGATTTTCATTAATCACGTAACCTCCATACCAGGGCCACTATGAGTGGAGGTAAGGTTGTGTCCTGCCCAAGAGCACCAGGGCAAAGTCATAAGTGGTGATTAAAACCAAATCCGTATTCTCTGGCTCAGCTGTGTGTCCATGAGCTACATCTGCGCAGAGAGGGTATTTTATTCCAATACACACAAAGACATTAAATGGGCTAGTGTTGGCCTTCATGCATACTCATTTCTGGAGTTCATTGTTTTCTGACATTTTTGTATTATTTTTTCCCTTTTCTGTTCTGCCATCCCATGAACATCTATTTAATATCTACACATGTCAGGCTCTGAGTTCTTAAACGGAAACACTAGTTTGAAGTAAACTTCAAATGCAGTGGAGAATGTAGCAAGAGAAAATGGAAGAGAAGTAAATTTCAGAATTATTTACTAAAAACTGCAAGAAATTATGATTGAAAACATATGAGAAAATTATTTTCTGAAAAGGAAACATGATTAAATTTTGCTAACTGCTTGTAATTTGAATGCTACATGAATGAAGATTCTCTCCATATACACACTACCCTATTTTCCAGCACAGAGGGAAAATTAAGATTCAAAGTATAGTACTCAATACAAATAAGGTCAACGATGTGAAGACCGAGCTAATTTGTTAATAACTATTATACACGCTGTATAGACAGCAGATAATGGTCTGGTAGCTTTTCAGATGCAGCATATTTCACTGGAGAGATTTTTACATTGGTAACTTTACCTTGCTTGAAAGACCCTCCCGAATGCTCCCTCTCCGATATCTCTCACATATTCAATGTTATTCCTTGGATACTCCAGACTGAGCAATTTGGGATTCAGAAGGAGTGGCATCCTCTGGTACATGGGGTTGGGATGAAGTCTGTCTAGCAAGAGCTCAGAAGGAAGAGTAGTGAGGGTTACTGCTGCTGATTCTCTGCAGATAAGACAGGTAAGACCAACAATGAGCTCAGGACCAGGTGAGAGCTTTGTACTCATACTTAGGTTCTAAAGAGATATGACATTAAGGAGGAAACAAAAGAAATTATACTAAGGTGGACAAAGATTCTTCGGTTCTAGAGTAAGAAGTATCTTGTTTGATCTGGAGTCAAAAGGCACATTTTCTCAGGAATTTTGTCACTACCCAATCTAGCAGTGGCAATGGGGCTGAGAGGGAAGATGGGGAGCAGGAATAGCCATATTCTTCCAAATGATTGTTTAGATTCTATCTGCTGTGAAAAATTAGCTTTAGGAGATGTGATCCTATGCAAAAAGTTATTGATATTTTTAAAGATTGTGGTGGGGGTACTTAATTTTAAAGCAAGGCAATGGATGTCAAAAAGAGACTGGCAGTGTTATCAATATTCCTCCTCCCATCATCAATTCCAGTATAAAATATGTAGATTTTAAAATATTACTACATGTGATTAGCTTAAATCAGAATCTCACCTTTTCTTATTTTTCCATTGTTTTCGTCTTCGGCAGCAGTAAAGAGTAGTTATGGTAAGAAGCACAAATATCGCAAAGCTGGACATGATGGAAATTATTACAGTCATGGAGTATGTAGGTGAGACAGCGAAGGAGGAAGAGGAGGAGGAAGGCAAATCTGGAATGTCCACACTGGGCTTTGAGGACGGCATTGGCGGGAATGCTGTAAGTAAACAATAATTCTTTTCATTCATTCTTAAACATTTTTCTTTTGGTGAGAAAGATTGGCCCTGAGCTAACATCCATGCCAATCTTCCTCTATTTTGTATGTGAAACGCCACCTCAGCATTGCTTGATGAGCGGTGTTGTAGGTCTGTGCCTGGGATCTGAACCCCCAAACCCCAGGCTGCCAAAGTGTAGCGGGTAAACTTAACCACTACATCAGTAGGCTGGCCCCCAAGTCTTAAACTTTTAAGAAGCAATTTTTGTATTCAAGCAATCAGTAAACTGAATTTAATTTTAAGACTATGGTTTTATGTATCAGGTTCTTCCTGGTTATCTATCTATAAAGTCCAATTGTAAGAATCCAGTGAGGTCCAGTTGTAAGCAAATCCAGTTTATAGAATCACAGAATTTTAAAGATGGGACTCAGAGAAAGGAAATATTTTTTCCAAGACAAATGCAGATGCTGAGCTAGTGCTCTTTACACTACATCACATATTGTTTATGACCTGACAACAATCATGGAATTATTAAGTTCTTAAATAAAATATTTTTATGAAATTATACTTGAGGTCAGGATTGTCTAAATAAAAATACATATTTACTGTTGATTTACAAACAGAATAAAAAGAATGGAAGAAGACGAAGAATGAAAATATGAGGACAGAAATGAGCAAAGTTAGCTCATCTAACAATTGAACTTCTATCAAACTCCTGTTTGAAAGGTCAATGTGATATAAAACAACATAAAATCTGCATTATTGATGCAAATTACAAGATATCATACTCACATCACTTTGTATGGTGCAAAGCCCATTGTATATCTATTAAAATAACCTTATTAATTATATTTTAAACGCTTTTGTTGATTTAGTAAAGACAAAAAACATGGATACAGAGGATTTTAATAATATAATCGACAAGAATGTTTTAATAGTGAAGAATCAACTTTGTTCCCTAAAAAGAGAGAATAACCCTTATTTTCAAATATTTGCAGAACACTGACAGACATGATATTTTGTCAGGCCACAAAGGTAAATCTCAATAAATTTCAAAAGAAAAAATTATGTAGATCTATTCTTTGACCAAAATGCAATTCACAATAGATTAAATAAAATCCAATAGGACATCTAACAAAAGAAAAAATTCAATAACTTTTCAATCAAAGAGTAAAAAGTAGCCGTTGAGACAGATTAGACAATAACTTCCTAATAGTGTGTATGAGATTTGGCCAAAGCTGTGCTCAATGATAAACTCGTAAGTTTCTCTCTTTCCATTAGATAGAATGAATGAAAATGAATGAACTAAACATTTAAATCAAGACTTTGGAAAAGAAACAAAAACTCAGAATACAAAGGAAAATAGGTGATAAAGTAACAGCCATGTACAAGCAGAAGTTAACATGTTAGAATCCACATACTACAAACTATAGACTTAAAGAATAGGTCAATAGTGGGTCTTATTCGTATTTATAAGGTAGCCTAATCAGTGGAATTTTAATTTTAAAAAGATAAGAAAGGCACAAACATACAAAATTAAGAAGATAAAGGAATTATGACGATAGATTCAAAGGTCCATAAAATTGAAATAATATATAATTATTCAATTACATTTTTAAAATCTTAAGGAAAATGATAGGAACATATTAATTACCAAGTTTGAAGCATAGGAAAATCTGAATATAGCCACAACCAGGAAATTTAAACGTCCTTATAGAATTATGGATAC
This sequence comes from Equus quagga, assembly GCF_021613505.1. Classification (NCBI taxonomy): domain Eukaryota; kingdom Metazoa; phylum Chordata; class Mammalia; order Perissodactyla; family Equidae; genus Equus; species Equus quagga. The sequence continues at coordinate 73,749,272 of NC_060267.1, read as the reverse complement.
ATTCAGTCTTGGAAGAGATAAAATTTCCATATTTTATAATATGTTCCAGTAAGAGTAAAACCTTTCAAATTATTTTAGGAAGTTATGATAATATTAATATCACAACCTGACAATGTCAGCACAAACGTGCATGCATAGATTGTAGAATGTAGATTTAAAAGCTCCAAAATGAAATATTAACAGTCGACTGCAATACAGTAAAAGAATAATGATTTAATATAAGGAAATATATTAATATTATACATCATGAAGTCAAAAGAAAATATTTATTACAGCAGATGCCTAAAGCATTTGAAATGGGACCCTTGTAAAAGCAGAGATTACAGGAGGTGCCATGTATGACTTCTTGGTCCAGGTGTGGACTCAGAGATTACGCCCTTGACACCAATGGCTAAACAAGTGGTTTTGAAGCCTGGGGAGGCTTAATTTCATCACTGCTGTGACTGGGAGAACATCAGCACGGCAGTAAAAGATCTGTGAAGGACCAATGACAGCATTTCTTACCAAGCATTACAGCAATGGTGAATTTAACAGACTGCCCAGGTTCCTCTTTGATTGGTTTGAAAGCCAATATGACTTTCTTTGGATTGAGTCATCCAAAAGTTTAAAAAATCAATCCAAGATGGATGGAGAGTGGGGCTTAAACTGGGGAGCTAAACCTCTGGTGAAAAATAAAGTAGGAGCCGTCATTAAAAGACTGGGAGAGGTGACTATTTTTGTATCTGGCTTTTACAGAGCAGTTCATACCATATTTAACATGTGAAAGAATGTAATGTAATTTCTAAAACTGGCAGTGTAATCTCATTAGTAAATATAAGGGTAATTTTTCTCAAAAATATCAGAAAATAGAATTTAATGACATTACAAGAATAATCCACGGTCACTTAGTAACATTTATTTTCAAAATGCAAGAATTGGCATAGTTTGAACAATAATTTTGCTCTATGGATTTAATGATTTCTTCCTTTCAGCATAGTTTTGTCTTGTTATTCCTTGATCATTGTTTCTGATCTGTTTTCTCTGGCCTTCCTCACAGCGACATCAGTTATTTCTTTGGATTCAAGTTTTCAATTTGAAGCTCCAGTTTCTTTCCTTTTAAACTTTTTATTCTCATCAATTTTATCTCTTTATCCTTGTTCTTTGAACATCAGGGTAGTATTATTCACTCATTCATCCATACATTAATGTATTCACTAAATTAATATTGATTGTTAGGTATCAAGAATATTATGGTGGACATGACAAATCTTTGTGTTAAACCATATAACTGGGAAACAATTAGTAAGCAGATAATTATAATAAAATGTAACAAGTGTTACAAGAGTGGCAAGAACAGGATGCTTAAGAACATCCTCAGCCCAACTCCAGGTCTAAGGGTACTGGGTAGACTTTCTAGAGCAAGTATCTTTAAATTAAATGTAAAGGGTGAGTAGGTAGTTGAAGTTGAACATATAAGTGTGTGTGGGAGGCTGTAGTGGGGGAAGGCAGTGGGGTGGAGTCAGGGTGGGAGATAGTATTCCACAAAGAAGGAACAGCATGTGTCAGGGCCCAAACCAGGCAGTTGTAGTGCTTTTCTAAAAGTGCACCTAGAAGTTCCACTGTTGAGTTGGGGAGTGTCTATAGGTAAGCCGCAGATATCAGGTCTAGGTCATAAAAGGCCTTGCAAGACAAATTAAGTAATTTGGACTTTGCCCTGTAGTAAATGGAGAGAATCATCAGAGGGTTTTAAACAGTGGAGTAGCATGATCAGCTTTTTGCTTGAGAAAGATCACCTGGCTACAGCCTGACTTCTGTGATGGCTGACAAGCTACCAACATGAAGTCCTGAATGTGGAATTGGAAAGAGATGTTCGGTAACACACCGTTCCAAAGGATTTCCGTGATGCAGATAACAAGGAAAAAAGAGACAATCTGAAAGTTCTTTCTAGACAGAAAGAACAAATTACTTATAGGAAAAAATAACCAGACTCATATCAGACTACTCATTTCTAAAACTAGAAGCTAGGAAAGGATGAAATCACATTTGTAGACCACTGAGAGAAAAGAGATGTCACATAAGAATTCTATATCTAGCTAAATAGCTTTCAGCTATCCCAGCTATCCAGGTAAAAGAAAGCTATTCTGAAGATATGCAAGGATTCAGAGACTCTCTCACCCAAGAACTCATTTAAGGAAATACATAAAATTGTGCAGTCCCACAGAATTCAGGAATTCAGGAATAGTGAAATGTAGACAAATAATGTAAAAAATACGAAGGTATTACATGCTCAAAAAGATATCTCACTTCAACAAAAGAGTTATAAAAATGAAAACTACTGAAATTCTAGTCTGTTCAAGTGAGAAAGGAAAAATGTAAAAGATAAACTAGTGACTTTTTAAAAACTGTTTCATCATTCTTTAAAGTGAACTAACTGGTACTAATCTTTAGACTTTACTCAGAAATCAAGAAACTCTTCTTGAAATGTTTGAGGGCTTTACATGCTTCTGTAGAATATGAGACATTTTGCCTAATAAGGATGCCTTCTTTACTCAACTATTGATCTACCAGAAGAGCTAAAACCAATTTCTTTAATAATAATTGCATTTAACTCAGGGAGCACATTTTTACACATTCCTCACAACATGTTCAGATGAAATGATCATTTGGAGTTCATTTTGCTTACATGTACAAAAGATTTCATAAACCTTTTTTTTAAGAATAGGAAATTAGTTTATTGCAGTTAATTTATGCTTATATCCTTATAATCAAGGTACAGGACAGAAATATGCATGCTTTTTTGTGTGCGTTGTTCCCATCTAATCTAGGATTGAAGGTCAGCAGCTTTCACACAGTAAACCCTCAATGAATGAACAATCAAAGGATAGCAAAGACCACAGACATCAATTAAAAGTCTAATCAAAGGAAACTTTGGTTGCTTATATGACAAAGAATTGAAACATTTCTTTTTCACTCTTTCAACTTGGGAATAACAATTTGACAGACTTCCAGAATAATACTTTTTTAGGGTTTTCCATAACTGCTCTTGTTTACTAACTCTGAGGGAGTCAGTTGGGACCAGTAGAGTTCCTTCTTTTAGAATTCTAAGTCTTAATCCTTTAAGTAAGCTGGTAAAACCAAGTCCTGGCACTTAACCAAGTGCACAGGCCATTAAACCTGGAATATATATCACAGGAAATGGATATGATTTGAGCCTTAGAACATGAAAACCAGAGGAAGTTAATTTGCATGAAAAACTTTCCTAATTTCATTCTGAAGATTTCTGCATTCTGGTAGGTTTAAAGCATCATCTGATAAAAGTTAGTTTCCAGGACATCCCTTTGCAAGTAACCTTCTTGAATTCTTTCCTAGGGATTTTGAGACAACTCTTTTAAAACCATTTAATTTGACCCTGTAAACTTTGTACTGGAAACTAGCTGTCTTAAAAAAACTTCTATCTTCCAAAAGAAAGACCTCTTGTCACAAATGAAGATCTTGAATTGGCTCACTGAAGAAATAAACATTTGTTTTCATCTAGATATAAATAATATCATATAGATATAAATAATTCGATGGTACAAAAATCATGCATGCAAAATCAAAAGGTGACACTTTTAATTTGGCTTATTTTATATCTCTGGAAGAGATAAGACAGGTTAATAACCTTAAAGTAGGAGATATTGTTTGTATCATTCACTAAATATAGTGCTCTCCATGGCCTAATTAGAAGCTGTAAACTGGGATCCTCAATGATCTTCCTTCATGATCCACCCAGAGTAAGTACTGTGAAAAGCCTTTGAGAGCGGCTGTACATTCTGTTCTGGACATCCTGAAGCATGAGTGTAAATACGCATGCATGAATCCAATTACATACACGTAAGGTTTCAAGGGCATAAGAAAAATTACTTACTTGTTAGGTTTTCTTTTTTATAATCTGAAGGGGAAAGGATAAAAATTTGTTTTAAAAGAGCATCCAGATATCGCAAATAATCTGTGAGAGAGCACTAAGAAACGCAAGTTCTCTTTCAGTTTTTTAATATACAACTGGAAAACAGTCTTTGCATTCGAATGAGAAAGGACTGCGTCTTTGAAATTAAACCAGCTGTTAGGGCTAACGACAGAGTTCCTTACAAACGAAATTCATTAAAGCAACATGCAATGATTCAGCCTTGTCTTGCACGATCAGCATTTTCAAACATGTAGCTTATTTTTCCATGCTTAAAAGTCTGCTTCATTGGCTAAGAAAGAGGACTTTTTTCCCTTATTCCACTGCTCTGACAAAATATGAGATGTTTCCTAGCCATTTCTTTTCACATTCCAGAAAACATTACAAGCTCTCATAAAACCCCCTGTATGAAATACGGTAAGATTTAAGCAGCAGTTAAACATACTCTTTAATTTATTATATGACTAGTGAAATAAAATCTTATGATTACCTCTGAAATTAGGATGGCAGTAAGATTCTGTTATTAGATAGCTAAGAAAGGCAGAACTCAAAAAAACGTTAGAAATGCCTAGAAATATTAGGAGATTTAAGTTCACACCTTAGTTTCTTCAAAACAGTAAATGTCTCTTAACTCCAAAGTCTCGAGAGAACTCAGTTACCTAAATATGGCAGTCTGGTACAGGCCATGGGGTCCCAGTGCATGCTGGGAAGCTTGTTGCATTCTGGCACTGAGAGCAGATGCATCCCAGATCTGTAGAGTCCTCTGTGGGTCTTTTCTTCCATCTCCAGCCATTCTTTTGCACAGAAGAGCTCCTTTACTGCCAGGCAGTATTCTCTAAAATATTTTTTGGAGAACAAAACTTGATGAATCATAACATGTTAAAGCCAAATTGGTGACAAAACGTAAATTCTGTATTTTTTTTTTTGAGGAAGATTAGCCCTGAGCTAACGTCTGTGCCAATCTTCCTCTATTTTATATGTGGGACACCTGCCACAGCATGGCTTGATAAGCAGTGCATAGGTCTGCACCCGGGATCCGAACTGGTGAACCCTGGGCTACTGAAGTGGAATGTGCAAACTTAATCGCTGCACCACTGGGCTGGCCTCTAAATTCTGTATTTTCAAAACGTCATCATAGTACCTTGTCTGTTCTTGCAAAAGTGTTTTTGAAAGGACTCTTCTATTGTAAATAATGTGAGACTTTATGAGATAAAGTATATTATCCTGTGAGATGAAATGCTATTTTGTTTTGTTTTTAAAACATAATTAAATGCTACCAAGGAAAAGAATGTTCAAGTTCAAAAAGTAATCAGTTAGGAATGCCTGATATGTTTTATCTCAACTTCTTATTTAAAATAATTACAGGAATTGGTGTCAAGATGGCAGCATAGGTGGACTCTGAACTCACCTCCTCCCATGGACACAATAAATTTACAACTACTCTTGGAACAATTACCCCTGAGAGAGAACTGAAAACTGGATAAAAAGAACCCCCGCAACAACGGACAGTGCTGACTGAGGTAGAAGAGGCAGAAATTGCTTTCTGGAGAGAAAAAAGCCACCTTTACAAACTGCGGTGCTTCATGGCCAGCCAGGAGCAATCCTAAGGTACGAAGCCTTCCCTGGATGAGAGGGAATCTGAATGGGGGAGCATTACCACTATAAGCAGCTTTTGGACTCAGCACAACTGAGGCGAGTGTCAAAATATCTGGCTTTGCTAGCTACTAACAACAATGGGGAACACCCTAGATAAGCTATGGGGCATAAGGGGAAAAAAATCCTGCTCTTAAAGGGCCCATGCACAAATTCACCCATTTCAGGAAAAACCCTAAAATCACCAGAAAGAAAGGTACACAGTCCTTTGGTGAAGAGATTCACATGATAGGCTCTGGGTGCATCTCAGTGAGAGGTGAGACATCTCCAGGGACTGAGACATTGGCAGCAGCCATTATTGTGACCCAGTATAGGCATGCTTACGCAGATGCTGGCGGATGTCATTAGAGTTCTTCCCCTGTCATGTTAGACCAGGGTCTGTCCTACCCACAAGAGAGCTGATTTAATCTATCTCAGCCAGGGGAGGCAGCCTGAGCTAGGATCTGGCCCTACCCAATGGCAAGCTCTCAAGCAACTTGTGGGCCTGCATAGGCTGGGTGCCTGGATCCTCTGCAGCCAGGCAAGTGGGTCTGCCTCTCCAGGGCAAGACATGCATGCATAAGGAGCAGGTGGAGTGTACGGGGCATTGGTGGAATGTGTGGGGCCTCTGCTGTGGGGTGCCTGGATCCACTTCAGGGGGCCCAGGAAGGCATGTGGGGCAGGACTTTGTTGATGGTGTGTGTGGCCCTGTGGGCAGTGGGGCTTGTGAGCTGCAGCAGACTTGTGCTTCTCTAACAGCTACACAGGGGATTGGCCCCACCTTCCAAAGCCTGAAAAAATTGGGTTTTCCCATGCCTGGGGCTAGCCCCAGTCAGCTGCAATCTTGAGAGAGCTGACAATGGCCTTGCAGGCCAGAGGCCTACAGCAATTGTAAGCCCCTGAGACCAGCCACACTGGGGGCCTACTCACTTAACAGAAAAACTGGACCAGGAATGTGCTATTAGACCTTGCAGCCAACTGTGCTGGGGCTCCCCATGCCCAATAAAGTGACTGAAGCATCCATAGCAGCCACACACAGCTGAGCATTACAACCAGTTGGCCAGGGGAACAGCCTATCCTCCCTGGGCACCTGCAGCAAGAGCAACTCTGCCACAACAGAAGGACACGTGTAGCCCACACAGGGGTCACTCCTGGAACATTTGGAACTGGTGATGAGAGGGAAGCATACTGCTGGGCCTCATAAGGCATGTGTTACATAAGGCCACCTTTCAAAGATCAGGAGACGTAGCTGACCTACCTAATGCACAGAAATAAGCACAGAGAAAGAGGCAAAGTGAGGAGGCAAAGGAATATGTTTCAAGTAAGAGAACAATAAAACACCAGAAAAAGAACTAAACAAAACAAAAATAACCTACCTGACGAAGAGTTCAAACAAAGGTTATAAGGATGCTCACTAATCTTGGGAGAAGAATGGATGAATTCAGTGAAAACTTCAACAAAGAATTGGAAAATATAAAAAAGAACCAATCAGAAATGAAGAACACAATACTGGAATTGAAAAATCACTAGAGGGACTCAATAGCAGAGTAGACAATACAGAAGAATGAATCAGTGAGCTGAACGAAAGATTAGAGGAAATCACCCAAGCTGAAGAGATAAAAGAAAAAAGAATTAAAAAGAATGAGAACAGTCTCAGGGACCTCTAGGACAACATAAAGTGCACTAACATTCATAGTATAGTTGTCCCAGAAGGAGAAGAGGGAGACAAAGGGGCAGAGGATCTATTCGAAGAAATAATAGCTGAAAACTTCCCTAACCTAAGGAGGGAAACAGACATCCAGGTACAGGAAGTACAGAGAGCACTAAACAAGAGAAACCAAAGAGGCCCACACCAAGCACATTATCATTAAAATGTCCAAAATTAAAGAGAGAATCATAAAAGCTGCAAGAGAAAGGCAACAAGTGTCACACAAAGGAAACCCCATAAGGCTATCAGCTGACTTCTCAGAAGAAACCTTATAGGCTAGAAGAGAGTGGCATGATAGATTTAAAGTGCTGAAAGGAAAAAATCTACAGCCAAGAATACTCTGCCCAGCAAGGTTATCATTCAGAATGGAAGGAGAGAGAAAAAGTTTCCCAGACAAGCGAAAATTAGAAAAGTTTATCACCAAGAAACCAGTCTTACAAGAAATGTTAAAGGGACTTTTTTAAGTGGGAAAGAGAAGACCACAAAGAGGAATAAGAAAATTATCAAAAAAAAAAGAGCAATAAAATCACTTGTAAAGACAAAAATACAGTTAAGGTAGCAGATCAATCACCTATGAAGATAATATGAAGGTCAAAAGACAAAAGTATTATAATTACCTGTTTCCATGATAAGAGGGTAATGGATACACAGACACAAACAAAGAGGTTAGATATGATATCAAAAACATAAAATATGGAGGAGGGGAGTAAAAGAGTAGAGCTTTTAGCAAGAGGTCAAACTAAAGAGACCATCAACTTAATATAGATTGCTATATAAGTAGATTATTATATATGAATCTCATGGTAACCACAAACCAGAAAGCTATAATAAATACACAAAAAATTAAGGGAAAGGAGCCCAAACACAATACTAAAGAAAGCCGTAAAACCACAGGGGAAGAGAGCAAGAGAAGAATAAAGAAACAGGGAAGAACTACTAAAACACCCATAAAAAAAGTAACAAAATGGCAATAAGTACATACTTATCAATAGCTACTTTAAATGTCGATTGACTAAATGCTCTAATCAAAAGGCATAAGGTGGCTGATTGGATAAAAAAATAAGACCTACGTATATGCTGCATACAAGAGACACACTTCAGACCTAAAGACACTCACAAACTGAAAGTGAAGGGATGGAAAAAGACACTTCATGCAAATGGCAAAGAAAAGAAAGCTGGGGTAGCAATATTTATATCAGACAAAATAGACTTTAACAAAAACTATAATAAGAGACAAAGACACTACATAATGATAAAGGGAACAATCCAACAAGAGCATATAACACTTGTAAATATCTATGCACCCAACACAGGAGCACCTAAATATATAAAACAATTATTAACAGACATAAAAGGAGAAATAGACAGCAACACAATAATAGTAGGGGACTTTAACACTCCACTTACACCAATGGATAGATCATCCAAACAGGAGATCAATAAGGAAACCTTGGCCTTAAATGACACATTAGACTAGGTGGGCACAGTAGATATATACAGAGCACTCCATCCAAAAACTGCAGAATACATATTCTTTTCAAATGCACATGGAACATTCTCCAGGATTGATCACATATTAGGCCACAAATCAATTCTCAATAAATTTAAGATTGAAATAATACCAATCATCTTTTCTGACCACAACAGTATGAAACTAGAAATCAACTAAAGGAAGAAAATCAGACAAGCCACAAATATGTGGGGATTAAACAAAATGCTCTGAACAATTACTGGGTCAATGAAGGAGTCAAAGGAGAAATCAAAAATACCTGGAGACAAATGAAAATGAAAATACGACATGCCAAAATTTACGGGATACAGCAAAAGCAGTTCTAAGAGGGAAGTTTATAGCAACACAGGCCTACCTCAACAAACAAGAAAAATGTCAAATAAACAATCTCACAATGCATCTAAAGGAACTGGAAAATGAAGAACAAATAAAGCCCTAAATCAGTAGAAGGAAGGAAATAATAAAAATCGGAGCAGAAATAAATGAAATAGAGACTGAAAAAGCAATAGAAGAAATCAACAAAAACAAGAGCTGGTTCTTTGAAAAGATAAACAAAATTGACAAATCTCTAGCTAGACTCACTAAGAAAAATAGAGAGAAGGCTCAAATAAATACAATCAGAAATGAAAGAGGAGAAATTACAACAGACACCTTAGAAGTACAAAAGATTATAAGAGAATACTACAAAAAGCAATATGCCAACAAATTCGATAATCTAGAAGAAATGGATATATTCTTAGAATCAAACAACCTTCCAAAACTGAATCAAGAAGAAATAGGGAATTTGAATAGACCAATCACCAGTAAGGATATCAAAACAGTAATGAAAAACTTCCCCCAAAATAAAAGTCCAGGACCAGATGGCTTCCCTGGAGAATTCTACCAAACATTCAAAGAAGACTTAATACCTATCCTTCTCAAACTCTTCCAAAAAATTGAAGAGTAGAGGAGGCTTCCTAACTCCTTCTACGAAGCAAACATTATTCTGATACCAAAACCAGACAAGGACAACACAAAAAAAGAAAATTACAGGCCAATATTGCTGATGAACATCCATGCAAAAATCCTCAACAAAATACTAGCAAGTCCAATACAACAATACATTAAAAAGATCATACACCATTATCAAGCGGGATTTATTCCAGGGATTCAGGGATGGCTCAACATCTGCAAATCAGCCAACACGATTTACCACATTAACAAAATGAAGAATAAAAATCACATGATCATCTCAATGGATGCCAAGAAAGCATTTGACAAGATACAGCATCCATTTATGATAAAAACTCTGAATAAAATGGGTATAGAAGGAAATTACCTCAACATAATAGAGGCCTTATATGACAAACCCACAGCTAATATCATTCTCAATGGAGAAAAACTGAAAGTTATCCCTCTAAGAACAGGAACCAGACAAGGATGCACATTTTCACCACCCTTATTTAACATAGTATTGGAAGTCTTAGCCAGAACAATCAGGCAAGAAAAAGAAATAAAAGGGATCCAAATTGGAAAGGAAGAAGTGAAACTGTCGCTATTTGCAGATGACATGATTCGTATATAGAAAACCATAAAGAATCTACCAAAAAATGTTTAGAAATAATAAATGAATATGGTTGAAGTGCAGGATACAAAATCAACATACAAAAATCAGTTGCATTTCTATATGCTAACAATAGAGTAGCAGAAAGAGAAATTAAGAATACAATCACATTTACAATTGCAACAAAAAGAATAAAATACCTAGGAGTAAACTTAACCAAAGAGGTGAAATATCTGTACATGAAAACTATAAAACATTGCTGAGAGAGATAGAAGAAGACACAAAGAAATGGAAAGATATTCTGTGCTCTTGGATTGGAAGAATTAACACACTTAAAATGTTCATAATTCCTAAAGCAATCTACAGATTCAATGCAATCCCTATCAAAGTTCCAACAACATTTTCGACAGAAATAGAACAAAGAATCCTAAAATTTATGTGGAACAACAAAAGACCCAAAATAGCCAAAGAAATCCTGTGAAAAAAGAACAAAGCTAGAGGCATCACACTCCCTGATTTCAAAATATACTACAAAGCTTTAGTAGCCAAAACAGCATGGTACTGGCACAAAAACAAACACACAGATCAATGGAACAGAATCGGGAGCCCAGAAATATACCCACACATCTATGGACAACTAATTTTTGACAAGGGAGCCAAGAACATACAATGGAGAAAGGAAATTCTCTTCAATAGATGGTGTTGGGAAGACTGGACAGCCACATGCAAAAGAATGAAAGTAGACCATTATCTTACACCACACTCAAAATGGATTAAAGACTTGAATGTAAGACCTGAAACCAAGAAACTTCTAGAAGAAAACATAGGCAGTTTGCTCTTCGACATGTCTTAGCAGTATATTTTCAAGTACAATGTCTGACCAGGCAAGGGAAACAACAGAAAAAATTTAAAAATGGGACTACATCAAACTAAAAAGCTTCTGCCCAGCAAAGGAATCCATCAACAAAACAAAAAGACAACCTAACAACTGGGAGAAGATATTTGCAAACTATATATCTGATAATGAGTTAATATCCAAAATACATAAAGAACTCATACATCTCAACAATAAAAAAACTAACAACCCAATTAAAAAATGGGCAAAAGATCTGAACAGACATTTCTCCAAAGAAGATATACAGATGGCCAACAGGCACAAGAAAAGATGTTCAACATCATTAACTATCATGGAAATGGATATCAAAACTACAATAAGATATCTCCTCACCCTGTCAGAATGGCTATGATTAACAAGACAGGAAACAAGTGTTGGAGAGGATGTGGAGAAAAGGGATGTTTCAGACACTGCTGGTGGGAGTGCAAACTAGTGCAGCCACTATGGAAAATAGTGTGGAGATTCCTCAAAAAATTACGAATAGAACTACCACACGACCCAGCTATTCCACTGCTGGGTATTTATCCAAAGAACATGAAAACATGAATGCATAAAGGTACATGCACCCCTATGTTCATTGAAGCATTATTCACAATAGCCAAGACTTGGAAGCAACCTAGGTGCCCATCAAGGGATGAATGGATAAAGATGTGGTATATATACACAATGGAATACTACTCAGCCATAAAAAATGATGAAATCTGGCCATTTGTGACAACATGGATGAACCTTGAGGGTATTATGCTACGCGAAATAAGTCAGAGGGAGAAAGTCAAATGCCATATGATCTCACTCATAAGTAGAAGATAAAAACAACAACAAACAATCAAATAGAGACAGAGATGGGATTGATGGTTACCAGAGCGGGAGGGAGGAGGGCCAAAGAGGTGATTAGGTGCATGTGTGTAGTGATAGATTATAATTAGTCTTTGGGTGGTTAACATGATGTAGTCTACACAGAAATCGAAATATAATGATGTACACCTGAAATTTATATAATGTTATAAACCAATGTTACCACAATAAAAAAATTAATTAAATAATTACAAAGGTACAGAAACAAGGTACACAGAGTTTTAGAAGCAAATATACTAAAAGTCATGGATCACTGTCGATTATTTTCCAGCCTGTGAGATTTTCTTACAAACTCAGGGCTAAAGGGCAGGACCTGAGGAACACAGTCAGCGCCTCTGCCTGCTTTGTTCTCTGAAACAGAACAGTACCACCTTCCTGGCAGGTTATAGGAGGGTATATGGGTCCTTACCCGGCTCTAGTCTTGAGAACGCCGAGTCCTGTTCCATTGCTAAGTGTGTGCACATCTGAGAAAGCCAGAGTAATATCTGCTTGAATATGAAGCTGTTACATTCATCCACGTGCTGTATGATGAGTGAAGATGCTGAATAAAGACTAGTTGGATTAATTAGAATTTTGTAGATTAATATGTGTTCCAGCTTATCCTACAGAAAATAGGATAGACTATATTGGAGAAACCTGATTAATTCCAAATTAAGATATTTGTGATTAATAAAAAGATGAAATTAAAGATAAAGAAATGAAAGATTATCAAAGAAATTGAAGATAATAGCAATGTCAATCATTCAATATCTGAAGGATTCAGAGAGGAGGAAATTGTGTGTGTGTATACCTACATACGTGTGTGTGTGTATATATATGTATACATATATATGCCACAATGGTGTCTTTTTTCAATACTCATGCCTACACTCCTGCTTTCCTAGGCAACCACTTGCCAATATGGGCCAAATAGGCATGGGTAGAAGAAAGAGCTGTGCATACAAATGTGATGGGATACAATGGGAGTCAGGGGTACAATAACAGGATTTAGAATTCTTGATATGTCTGCAAGGGAAGGGGGAGCAATGGGGCTTTCAAGGCTTCTGAGAAGCTGAAGAATTAGTGGAGCATACCTTAATTTGTTTTTTTCATGCCTGGGTCCCACCTTTGAGTTGCACAGGCACATCTTTCTGCACTCAGCACAAAAAGCAATGTGGGACATATGAAAAAACTCTGTAGCCCACGTTATGTGGAGGAAGCAAATACCTGGGAGGATTTCTTGTTCTAAATGGAAGAACACATTAGAGAATGTGTTTTTGTTTTGCTTTGTTTTCATTGACGTGCTTTAAAGCATGCCCTGTATGGAAGAGTTTTTCACAAGGGAAAAAATCAGGATAAAATGGAAAATAGACTGAAAACTAGGTTAACCTGAACAAGGTAGTCATTGAAGAAAATAAAGACTGTAAAGAAGTGAAATGAATACCAAGAGATTTAAAATCTTCATGGAAAACAGTCAAGAAATGGCACCTCAGGAAATTGAACAAATAATAGAGGAAAACTTTGGAAGTCTTAATTGAATGCAGAAAGAAAGAACCAAAAGATGAAAATGATGTGTGAGTAGATAGCAAAGAGGCAGAAACAAGTGAGAAATCCTAAGTGTAAATAATAATGTTTCCCAACAAGAAAACCAGAGCACATAAAAAACAGAAAATAGTCAATGATGTACTATATGAAAACATTCTTTAGATAAAATGGACATAAAACTGATAATCAAAGCATATTATCCATTACTTTTTATATTACTTATAGGAAAGAACATAATGAAAAGAGATCTACGCCCAGATGAATTTTACAAATATTTTGAATCTCAAGGGTTAAAGAAATAATCTTTTTACTCTCTGGCAAGAGAAAATTATTCCCTACAAATGAATAAAATTCAGGATGGCCTTATATGTTCTTCATTACAACACCCAAAAAACAATAGGTCAGAGTGCACAGAGTTTTGAGGAAAATTAAAGGTAACACAAGACTTAAATATCCAGTGAAAAACATGTATTTATAAGATTACAGAAAAAAAATTTTTTCTACATGTAATCTTCTAAAAAACACCTACTCTAGCTGAATGAGAGATAAGTCAAAATTGAGAATTTAAGAGAAGGGAATATTTTCTATGAAGTGAGTCACTGTGAGCATCAGGGATAAGGGACGTGAAGAGCTCCTTCAGGCACCTGTGTATGTGATTATGCAATCAAATGGAGAAGCTGAAAATAATGGTCCAAAAATTAAGCGTATGCAAATAAAACATAATTGAATAATACTAACCTGCTTATAATTCCAGATAACGTTTCAGAGAGCAAGTGTGGAGGACCCAGTAAAATTATGCTAAGTTAATTAGGCTGACCCTCAAGACTCTATTTTTAAATTACAATTTTCTCCCCTACCCTTAGCACTCCTCATCTCCCCTAGATTGGTGCTCATTTTTTCTTCTTCTATGACACTTAACACCTTCTTGGGTAGTATAGAAGTTATTTATTTCTCTTGCTCATTGACTTCTCCTGCTGGAATGTAAACCCCATGGACAAATGACCTAGAACAGTGCTTGGAGCCCAGTAAGAGCTCAATAAATATTTGTGGAATAAATGGAATTCCTTGTTATTCATGGAAAGAGGCATGAATTATCGAATGGCTGTTTATGGTTAGAAAATGATGAGCAAGAGTATGCATTTAAAAATCTTATGAATAACTGGAAGTAGAATACAAAATGGTGGAATGAAATGGTTTGAACCACTTCGAAAGCTAAAGGCAAACAAAAACCATTATGAAAGACATGATAAGAAAGCAAGGAAGCATTAAGTAAGAACATCTGAAGAGCAAACTTACTAGTTATTAACTTTTATTTCAAATGTTATTGGTGCAAAAAGCAGAAGTTGCCAGAATTGCAAGGAAACATTCTTAGAAAAAACAATCATGAAAAGATTTACTGCATCACTATTGAACTATTGAATCAAATAGACAAAACTCACTTAAGAGCAGAAAGGACTGGACAATTTAATTACCAATTATACTAATATATACATAATACATGAATTTTGTAACTTAAAAGCAGAAATGTCTTTTCTTAAATGTCTAATTTTTTTAAATAATTATTAATTATATATGAGAGAAAAGAAGATCTCAATAAAATGCAAAAATGTGAAAACTTCTAGACTATATTTTCTGACCCCAAAGTGAATAAAATGTTTAACTATAAGAATTTAAGGGGCCGGCCCGGTGGTGCAGCGGTTAAGTTTGCATGTCCCACTTCTCAGCGGCCCGGGGTTCGCCGGTTCACATCCTGGGTGTGGACATGGCACCGCTTGGCAAAAGCCATGCTGTGGTAGGCATCCCAGGTATGGAGTAGAGGAAGATGGGCATGGGTGTTAGCTCAGGGCCAGTCTTCCTCAGCAAAAAGAGGAGGATTGGCAGTAGTTAGCTCAGGGCTGATCTTCCTCAGAAAAAAAAAAGAATTTAAAAAAAGGGGCTGGTCATGTGGCCAAGTGGTTATGTTCACGTCTTCTGCTTTGGCAGCCTGGGGTTCACCCGTTCGGATCCTGGGCACAGACCTGTGCACTGCTCATCAAGCCATGCTGTGGAGGCATCCCACATAGAAGAACTAAAGTGATCTACAACTAGGATATACAACGATGTACTGGGGCTTTGGGGAGAAAAAATAAAAAGAGGAGGATTGGCAACAGATGTTAGCTCAGGGCCAATCTTTAAAAAAAATAAAAAGAAACGGGACCAGCCTGGTGGCATAGTGGTTAAGTTGGCATGTTCCACTTCAGCAGCCCACAGTTCACAGGTTTGGATCCCAGGTGTAGACCTACACACTGCTTGTCAAGCCATGCTGTGGTGGCATCCCACATACAAAATAGAGGAAGATGGGCACAGACATTAGCTCAGGGTCAATCTTCCTCAAGCAAAAAGAGGAAGACTGGCAACAGATGTTAGCTCAGGGCCAATCTTCCTCACACACATACACACACACACACACACACACGCGCACACGCACACACACAAAATAGAAACAATTTTCAAATAAAAAATGCTTATCTAAATAATTGAAATTAAGAAAAAAATTTAAAGTACACTACAAACGACTTACAGATTTAGGAGATAATTAACTATGCTATTCTAATAAATTTGAAATCTCAATGAAAGGGTTTTTTCCTAAAGAAACAAAAAAGCTAAATTATTTTCAATCTTAAAAAGATCATTTAAGGCCCATTCAGGTAAACTTAAGACATAAATGTTTGCAAGTTACTCCATAAATTTATTTGTACTAGCATACAAGATAGAATTTGATTTTCATTCTGGCTTTTCCTTGAGAGATACTTAGTTGTCATGTCTGACGAAAATATAATCTTCTTAGGGGAAGCAACAACAAATTATATTACTCTTAGAATGTCTCCAAACCCTCAGAATCTGCAGTAAGTTGAGGAATAGAGCACTCTATTTTAATGCTCTCACCGTAGTCCTTTTATGCTAAATAGAATGCCCTACAGTTATTTCAATATTTAAATAGTTCCTGGTTTTATCAAAACAGAGGTGGAAATGTGCTGTGTTGGTAGTTTTCATGTGTTTTCTTCAAAAGAAAACAATGTCTATCTAGTTTCTAATATATGCCATGGGAGCAATTTATCCTTTAATCCTCTCAACTCTTATTTTACTGATGAGAAAACTGAAGTTTAGCCAAGAACACAAACAGGATTGGAACTTTGTCTTTTCTACATAAGAAGTAAATAAAGGCAAAGATAATTCTATTGAACACAGATTTATGAATTTCAGTATTTAAAGAGTATGGGGTTTTTAAAGAAATATCAGTTTATAACCTATCCCCCAACCCCCCCAAAAAAGTGAGACAAGAGCATCAGGACTTAAATTAGATTATTAGGTAGAATGTATTTTAAAATAATATTCTGAAATACTCACCAAGATCTCATTTATTGGCAAATAACGCTGAAACACTTGAAATGTAGTCTTTATCTTCTTTATTTTGGCTCGCTAATGAGGTCCATGTTAGTTTAGGATTTCATCTTTTATTTCATAGAAAGCAGGGATATTTATGAATATGATTATGTGAACATAACAAGGGTAATAAATATTATACCTTTTATGACATTTTCTAGAAGCTCAGGGCCCTTATTTTATAACGTATCATCAGTGATTTATATGGTAGGAATTTTGTCCAATTAATGACTTTCTATTTTGGACAAAAGCCAGCTTTGCCTTTACTATTGCACATGACAACTTCCTCTTTTGAAAATGCTTCCTGTTTGCAGACAGACAAATGGAATTTTCCCATCTATTTATTTTTTTAAATTTTACCTGCAAATGGGTATAGGAGTAGGTACTACTCCAGGGTTGCATTCTTGGAAGATGTGGTTACACAGCAAAGCCTCAGCAGCTGGCCGGCAGAACGGGCTCACTGTGTTCAGTTCATTCCAGGCGCTGTGGACCAGTAGTTCTTGAGCCTCCTCAGGGTCTGCGTAGGAGTTGTTGAAGAAAACAAGAGCATCTTTTGCCAGGACAGCATTACACACCTCCCCTCTGTACTGGGCGCAGTAGCCTTTGTTATCTTTCTGTGGTTTACTGAAAGAGGCAGTGAACAAGTTCCCATCACACGCTATTTCTTAGCATTCAGTCTGCTATTTTTTTTTTGTTGTTGGTTTCCACATCTGCATCACAGAAATAGGAGAAGATTGTATTAGCAAATTGGTGGAAATGTTCATCTGAATATTGTCTTCATTTCCAGCTATAATCATATCACCTCCAGCTACTCCAGAGGGCTCGTAGGAAAACCAAATGTGATAATGGATGTGGAAAGCTTTGGGAACTATCAAGGATTGAATAGATTTAAGTATTTTTATTATTTACATTAAAAATAGAATTTGACTACTCTTAGTTAAGCTGCCTCATACGCTTCTTACAAATAAGTTGATTTAAGCAAATAAATACATCTAAAAAACGTATTCATCATGATGATTAACAAATGATTAAGCATAATAATTGCTCTGATCCAAGAAGCTTGCAGCTTATGATAGTTAAATACCTGAATTTTGTGGAACATATCCATCTTTGCAACACCTTCCACACTCAGATCTCTCACTCACGCATCTTCCCAGCATTCCATTAAAGAATAAAAAGAAAGCCACGTATCGGGGAGAAAGCACAGGATATGGATCTCAGAGGAGCTAAGCAACATCTTTAGCTTTTCTATTTTCTCATCACATCTTGGGGAAAGTCGTCTGGTCCCTCAGAGCCCCAGTGTCCTAATCTGTAGAGTGATGTAAGTAATTATTCTGGACTCAGATTATTGTGTGTTAATGGGTAATATTATTGGGTAATAATATTAATGGGCATGTTAATACGTGCAAAAAACTAAATCCTATAGTGCTAGCACAAAAATAAGATTAAAAGCTTATCTGCTATAACAGCTGAAGAGGACAATAAGGAGAATGGAAAATGCTGCTAGTACTCTCTTCACATATCCACTGCCCCCTTAATGGAATGCCGGGAATTATAATAATAACTCCTATACTCACCTGACAAATAGTTATTGAACACTTATTATGTGTAGGCACTGTAATGGTCTCAACGTACTCTTATGCCTTCCGTCACATTTATATTGTAACAATGACACAAACCTCTTAACTTATATTCTCATTTAGATTTGTACAACTGTTGGAATTTAGCATTTTATTGTCTTTATATAAAGGATCTTAAGATAAGAAAACTAAACCAATTGGAATTTGTAGGAAAATTTTAAATTAAGGGACTCCATTTGAATTTGAAAAATTGATTCTTTAAGTAGAAACCATCATTGACTAGTCTTTAAAGCAAATCTATTAAATGTGATATAACTCATTCAGGTAAAACAATGAACTTTCGAGAAATACTATATTTTAAAATAATGTTCCGTAATATAGAATCCTCCTGTAATTCATACTAGCCTTTTCCTAATTAGCCAACGTGAGTTTTATTGCATTACTTGTAGTTTGTTGAAGATTTTTAAAATGACGGCCTTGAATAAGAAAACACACACACACAAAAACCTCCATGAAAACTTGGGCCAGGTAAGGTTGAGAAAATACCCAGAGAAATATCACATGACCCCAGCTCTTAGGGAACCTGGTCGATGATAGCACTAAGAAAGTTCAAGAAAAGCAAGGATTCTGGGCTTTAAGAAACAATAATAATACCTAATAGCTAGAAATAGCTCAAACTGGTTTACAAAATGGTCTCACATATTAATATCTTGGTAAAAAGGGAAGATGAGTAAGAGCAAGTATAACTCCGTTCACTTAATACAAAAAACTGTATCATGTCAGAGTTAAATACTTCCCCCACTGTCTCTGAGCTGAGAATCGCTCATCCAGGTTCTGCTGTCATGTGTTAACTACTGAATGACTCTGTTCTTTATTTTCCTGTGAGTATTTTTTAATTACACAGGCTAAAAACAGTTTTTGAGAAAACATTATAAACTAAGAAATAGTACACAAAAGAAAAATTAATGCAAGCTTCAGAGATAAGGATTATTAACAATTAGTTAATAATCTCTCTCTCTGGATTTATGCTGATTCTCTTAATAAAAGCCCTAGAAAAATCTCTGGGACAACCTCTTGGGACAACCTCAGCTGACTTAACAGTATTGAGTCCTCATTTATTTTTGAGTGTTAGGGACATGATGCAAAAGAAAAAAATAAAAAACAAAAGTATAAAAGCAGAATAGATTTTGAATTGAAATTAGAGTTTAGTTGTAATTTTGGTTTTTCTTTCTACCAGCTTAAAGATAACTAGCCTATGAAAACCCTTTGCATGTTGAGCAAAACCATACAAATACGAAGTATAGGGTTCTTGTTAATTTTCTACATCTCTGATGTGTTCCTGGGAGAATTAAAAACTTAGTTTGGGTAGTATATCTATGCTAGGATGGCTCCACAAAGTAAGGGATATATGGGACCAAATATATACATATATTATTTATATATACATAGTGAGAGAGAGGGACTGCCTAGTCACAGTTTCAGAGTTTAAACAACTTCCTTTTCCTTTTTCTCTCCTCTTTTGTAGACCTAATAAACCTCAAATTTTAGGCAGTTAATCAAATTTTAGAGGCAAGATGTGGAGGCAAATTGGGCCATTTTGTCCCTCACTTGAAAAAATTTTTAAAGGAGTTTACAACAAAAACAGGCAAACAAGATGAAGGCAAAGAATTTCTATTGGTGTCTTCTGCTGTCTTCTGCAAGTAATGAGACCCCTCTCTATCCAAGAGGAGCTGTGTTTCTCTGCATGCAGTTCTTGGGGCTGCCGGTGGAGCAACACCAGAAGCAGCTGGTCCTGTTGCTCATGGGAACAGTGGGGAAGAGGTCACGAGGATCCGTTCACAGAATGCTGGTTATTTTGGAACGATCCGCCGGACTATCTCCAAAAATGCTAGTTAATATTGCACATGGAGCCAGGCCCTCTCTCGCCTCCTGACAAGCTAAAACTGACTGACCTCCCTTTTTGCAGTTTCTCTTTTTAGAAGCAACAATGGCTATTTGATCTGAAATCCTCTTTTGAACTTCTTTTCTAACAGACACCTCTCCTTGGTCAAATGGAATATTTAAAGGATTCTCAGTACAGCTTTTACTCTTAGTTCTCTCTGCTTTCACATGTATGAATCACATTCAATAGAACATTTTAAAATGTGTTCTTGCAGTTTCTATGAGAGAGACCTCTACTCCCTTTGAACACATACTACTTTGTCCAAGGACACGTGCAGATGACCAGCTGTGGCTTGCTCGGGTTAACACAACCCTACTACTCCAGTGGAAACTCCACACCTTATTTTCCTGCTCTCCCCAGGAGGGGCCCATCTCATAGCTCTACCTCTCCTCTGGTGTAGGCAAATCTTTCCTTATTTAGCAACAGCCTGGTCTCCAGTCCTACTTTCCCAGCAAACGTGATGACGAGGGTTCTACGCCACTTCCGGTCTCCAAAGTAAACTGGAATTATCTGTATTCTTTCACGCCTATGTCTGTATATGATTCATTTTCTAAGGTGGGGTCCACAAATACAACCTTGCCTGTTGTCAAATTTCGGCAGCTCAAATTTGGCCTGCTGCCTGTTTTTATAGAGCCTGTGAGCTGAGAATGGTGTTTACAGTTTTAAATGGTTGAAAAAAATCAAAAGAAGTGAAAAAATATGAAATTTAAATTTTAGTGGCCATAAGTAAAGTTTTATTGGAACAGAGCCATGTTCATCCATTTCCGAATTGTCTGTGATTGCTTTCACGCTGCAACAGCAGACGTGAGCAGTTGCAACCGAGACCGTGTGGCCCACAAAGCCAAATATATTTAATATCTGACCCTTTAAAGAAAAAGTGTGGCAACCCTTGCTCTAAAACACAGGTCAAATGTCATTTTTCTGAAATGCCATACCCAATGTGCTCAAGAAGAAGGACACAGCCTCCTCTGAAAAATATCTCTTCTATTTCTCTGGCTAAAATTAATACCTATTTATTGTGTAAAATAAAGAGTGGTATAAAGAAAAAAATTTTTAAATTAAAAAAGCTTGAAAATTAATTATAGTAGCCAAATAAACACTTTATATACTTGCACATATATCAGTTATAATCAGTATGTACCTAATTATAATATATACAGTATACTATGTAATATGTACATAGTATATATACCATATAAGTATAATTAGAATTATCCTGTACATACATTTTTGCATCCGGTATTTTTACTTAGTGTGATATTATAAACATTTGCCAATGCCATTAATTACTTTTCAAAAACATGGTTTTTACTCACATCAGTTTCCCTTATTGGTAGATATTGACATTGCTCATATTTTTCATTGATAAATATAAAGTTGTTTTTAATTCTGTTGTGCATAACTCTTATTATCTCATTAGAATAGTTCATTAAAAGTAGATTTATTCAACCAATAGATACAAACATTTTAAGGTTCTTAACAAAAATTGCCAAATGCTGTCTAGAAAGGTTATAAGAGTTTGAGAGAGTGCTTGTGTTATCACAGCTGAAAAATGGTATATAATTTGTCTTCATAATTCTTCTTCAGTTAATATTTATTTGACTACTAATGAGTTTTAAAATTTTCATTTGCATTACTTGCATGTGAATGATCTATTTCTGTCCTTGAGCACTTGAGATTTGTACATGCGTCCATTATTATATTGCCTTGTAATTAATCTTTATGGGCATGTGTGTATCCCCTAGTAAGATGTAAATTCCTTGAGGACAAGGCATATGTACGATTTGTTTTGTTGCTATGCTTTCTAATATATGCCAGGAACAGACTGAGTGGCTTAAAAATGCATGGGGAGGACAGGTGTGCTGACCAGTGTGAATGAAGATGACATCTCTTCTGTTGGTGGCCTGCATGGGATTTTCCTTTGACCACGTTTATGTTGTATAACCCTTCAGTAGACGTTTGGTTTTACCCTGAAGTCCTTACGAGTCAGGTCTCTGTCTTTAGAACTGTGATAGTCTCAACACCTATTTATCAGGTGAATGAATGTATCAAAGCTATATGAATTAGGACAAAATTGAGAACAAACCAGATATTTTTATGCAATGAATTACTTCATTCCACGGAATTAGAATCAATGGCTGGGGTTCCAGGTCCTGCTGAGTTACTGTGCTACCTGGGTTAGTGGGGTACTTATGAATCTGTGTTCTTAAGTCTGTCTGCCTGAGCTGAGATTGAGGCTTCACAGTTTGCTAGCTATGTGGTCTGGGCAAATCTTGGTGCATCAGATTCCTTAGATAAAGAAACAGGGATGATAATAGTTCTTGCCCCATAAAGTTGCTGAAATGTTAATGTGAGAAAAGTGGTAATCATAAATGTACCACCAAATTTAGCTGCTATTATCATTATCATTATTATTTATTAATCATTCTGAATCTCAGTTTCATCATTTGTAAAATTAGATAAAAATAGTGATTGTACTTCACAGGGATTTTATGAAAGTCGACATTATGCAAATAGAACACTGTAAGTTGCAGAATGTTGTATTACAAGGTGACACTTCCTTATCTACAGGATAAAGTTATGATGGAGAATTTGGGAGTCAGTACTTGCTTCATTTTCCATGCCTATCATTTACTAGCTTGTGTAATTTACTAGCTAGTGTAAGTAACTTGAACTCTCCAGTTCAAAGAAACTCTCTTAGTTTCTTTTCTGTACAATAAGGATAATAACAGTACCTATTTCATAGGGTTGTCCTGAGGTTAATTTAAATAATGCAAGTAAAGCAGTGCCTGATACATAGTAAGTATTCAAAGATGTTACCTATCTTCATCTTCATCATCATTGCGTAAGAGTATTAAAAGGATTAGAAATGAAAAAGTTTCTGGAATATTATAGTGCTCAGTAAATAGTAGACATTCAATAAATGGCATGTTAAACAGAACAAAACATTGGTATAGTAACAATATCTTACCTCCATTCTATTAACAGGAAAGGAAGTTCCCACAGGAAATCAAATTAAAGGGGAAAAGAAAGAAATGTTAGTCTATTTTTATCTCATGATTTGCAAGAGATAGTTTTGATACCTCTAATCTCTAAGTTTCTGGAAAGTTCTCTGCTTCTGCTAGGAGGCCAGGTACTGCATTAACAGGCAGATTTGGAGAAAGAGATTAAGATAATACTGAGTATCCCCAGCAACTGAATTCTTCTTTTCAAGTTGAGGCAACCGTGACATCATCATCAGCCCAAACTGTGTCAAAGCTCCGAATTTCCCTCTGTAAGCCACCCAGGGACTTTGCATCAAGAAAGCAAGGTGTGGAGGTTAAGCTGGAAAAGGTGGGAGAGGAGGGGTGGAGGAGAGGTTAGAGGGCTGTTATTCCCACAGATCCACTGGCTTCATGGATGTGTGACCTGTGCAGCCACACAGGGAACTGTGCTCAGAAGAGCCCTGTGCCTAGTTTAATGCTCTTCTGTCACCATCTTGAAACAAGGACCCTGCATTTTCATTTTGCACTAGGTACCATAAATTATACCAATAGAGGTGAAAGCTCAGGGCACTGAGGGGACTGCCCCTCTCCTCAGGTGAGTTATGGGGCTCCTGGCGTGAATAGCTCCAACTCACACTCTGCCTAGGCATGAGGGCTCTTAGGAGCATGTAATGGGACCAGCATTTCTGAACGATTCCATCTCTTTTTGTATAGGAAGTCTAAAACTTCACACTCTTTACCAAGCACTTTGTGGTTTACTTCCTCCTGTCCTCCCCAACCCCATTATAAAAGTAAGAAGTAGAACATATGCTTTGTCTAAAACTAATTTCCTTATTAGAATTTCTGCTAGTATCAAGGTCTAACTCCTTTTGAAGGTTTTATGTCCATCTGGGTGTTATTCTTTTGGTATTTTTAAGAGTTCTAAAATAAATTCCTCAGAGAAGTCAGTCTTCTTGAAAAACATCATAAACTCAGAGTTTTATTTCTAATCATTCCCTTTTACATTTGGGGGGTTGGTGAGTATGAGGTCTTGGTAACCTTGAGTGTGTGACTTTTTTGTCTTTATGGACTTTTTATTCAATGAGCCTGAAGATGAGGCACAGAAACCAATCTACACGAGGCACCTACAGGACCCAAACCTCATGACAATTCTGCCACTGTGCAGATAGAACAGATGGAAGGAGACGTCAGGAAATTCTTCCAGAGAAAATGGTATATAATTTGGAGGGGTGAAGGCAGATTCTAATTGAAGCTGAGCAGGGAATCCTGTTGAAACATGAGGAGGCCAAAGTCATGTATATGAAAAAACCCTCAATTTAAGATGTAAAAGGAGGATTCAATAGCGTGGAGATGAGCCAATGTCTAAAAGAATCCAGCCATAGTACTTGGGAGGAGATAATAAGCTTAGACAGGCTTCTATTTCAAAGACAAGTAAGCAAAGAAAAATGAAGCTAATTGAAGGGTGCTTGGTTGTCTCAAGAATATTAAGAGAATCAAAGGATGCCCTCATTACCAGATTTCTACTAGTCATATTTTCTTTTTGGGGGAAAGTGGGGAGCAGGGAAGGGGTCCAAAACCCTTGCAATTATAAACAAGTGCTTTTATCTCAAAACTAGATTTTTAAAAATTCCAGAAATTTCCAACAGTCATCAATATTTGTAGTATCTTTAAAACTATCTGGAAAAGTGAGTAAAGCTTTGGTTCTCTTCTAAAACATACAGCTACTCTATTATAAGAAAGCTGCCTGTGCCACAACTAGAAGGACCCACAACTAAGATATACAACTATGTACGGAGGGATTTGGGGAGATAAAGCAGGAAAAAAAAAAAAATTGGCAACAGTTGTTAGCTCAGGTGCCAATCTTTAAAAAAAAAAAAGAAAAAAAGAAAGCTGCCTGATTGTAAAAAGAAGGCTTACCTCTTAGGTCTAACTGCAGAACAGCTGGTAGCAATTTAGTGTGGCTACTGGCTGTTACTCATTTATTCTGTTCCCTTTTATTAAAAGCAAAAACAAACACCTTTAATCAATTTAAAACCAGATAAAGTCGCCGTGAAACACCAGGGATGGTTTCTATTTTGTTGATAAGAACACTATCTATTGTGGCTGAAGCACTGAGTGGTAAAGGGGGTATGTGCTCCTTCTGTGTCACATGTCTCCTAATTGGGGAGGACATTGGGGGGACAGAGAGTGTGGCTGACACGAGAGAGAGAGCGTGAAACATGGTAGTACATTCAATCAGCTACATGGATTTAAAAATATAATTCAAGGTTCTATGTACTTTCTGTAACAGCGTGAAATATTGACTCCTTTAAAATATAGAAAGTAAAACTATGTGCTACATTTGGGGGTGGGGGACTTCAATACCACCACATCAGATTTCTCCCTACTGCTCATTTTTGGTTAGGCTACACATATTCATTTGAATTTTAAATTTAGTGACCAGAAGCCCCAGACCCTGAGGTCAGTTCAAAGAAAGGACATTGCAGATGGCATGAGTCTTGGTAGAATGGGGAGTGACTTATGTTAGAGGAGGGATGTGGCCACAGGCTCATTTGTCTTGAGACTGAATAAGCATAGACAGAACTTTGGACCTCACACTCTCATGAAGGACCTATTAATACCATGGGAAAAGGGAAATGCAAACACGTATTTTCCTCTACTGAATCCCTGTGTCTATTTTTTTCTTAGCTTTATTGAGGTATAATTGGCATATAACATGGTGTAAATTTAAGGTATACAATGTGTCCATTTATACACTTATATATTGCAAAATGATTCCCACCATAGCGTTAGCTAACACCTCCGTCACATCACATAATTACTTTTTTTTTAGTGAGAACACTTAAGATCTACTGTCTTAGTAACTTTCAAATATATAATACAGTATTATTAGCTATATCACCATGCTGTACATTAGATTCCCAGAACTAATTCATTTTATAACTGTAAGTTTGTACCCTTTGATCAACATCTTCCCATTTCCCCCACTCCCAGACCCTGTTAACCACCACTGCACTCTGTTTCTATGAGTTAGACTGTTTTAGATTCCACATATAAGTGATATGATACGGAATTTGTCTTTGCTGTTGGAAATGGCAAGATTTCGTTCTTTTTTATGGCTGAATAATATTCCCTTGCATATATATACACCACATCTTCTTTCTCCATTTGTCCACTGACAGACACTTAGGTTGTTTCCATATCTTGGCTATTGTGAATAATGATGCAATGGACATGAGAGTGCAGATATCTCTTTGATATCCTGTTTTCATTTTCTTAGCTATAAACCCAGAAGTGGGATGGTTGGCTCATATGGTAGTTCTATTTTTAATTTCTTGAGGAATCTCTATACTATTTTCCATAGTGGTTGAACCGATTTACATTCCCGTCAATAGTGGTCAAGGGACCCCTTTTCTCCACATCCTTGCCAACACCTGTTAACTCTTGTCTTTTTGATGATAATCATTCTAACAGGTGGAGGTGAGATCTCGTTGTGGTGTTGACTTGTATTTCCCTGATGATTAGTGATGTAGAGCACCTTTTTCATGTACGTGTTGGCCATCTGTATGTCTTCTTTGGAAAAATGTCTATTCAGATCCTTTGTCCATTTTTAAATCAGATTATTTGTTTTTTTGCTATTGAGTTGTATGAGTTCTTTATATATTTTGGATGTTAACCCCAAATCAGATATACGATTTGAAAATATTTTCTCCCATTCCATAGGTTGCATTTTCATTTTGTTGATGGTTTCCTTTGTGAGGCAGAAGCTTTTTAGTTTGATGTAGTTCCACTTGTTTACTTTGCTTTTGTTGCTTGTGCTTTTGGCGTCATATCCAAAAAATCATCGCCAAGACTGATGTCATAAGCTTGCTACCTACATTTTCTTCTGGGAGTTTTATTGTTTCAGGTCTTACGTTGAAGTCTTTAATCCATTTCAAGTTAATTTTTGTGAGTGGTGTAAAATAGGGGTCCAATTTCATTCTTCTGCATGTAGTTATCCAGTTTTCCCAACACCATTTGTTAAAGAGACTGTCCTTTTGCTATTGTATATTCTTGCCTCCTTTGTCGTAAATTGACCATATATGCATGGGTTTATTCCTGGGATCTCTGTTCTGTTCTATTGATCTATGTGTTTGTTTTTATGCCACTTCCATACTGGTTTAACCATTATAGCTTTGTAATATAGTTCAAAATCAGGAAGTATGATGCCTCCAGCTTTGTTCTTCTTTCTCAGGATTACTTTGGCTACTTGGGATCCTTGGTGGTTCCATATAATTTTACAGTTGTTTGCTATATTTCTGTGAAAAATGCCGTTGGAATTTTGATAGAGATTGCATTGAATCTGTAGATTGCTTTGGGTAGTATGGACATTTTAACAATGTTAATTCTTCTGATCTATGAACATGGGATGTTTTTCCATTTCTTTGTTTCTACTTAAACATCTTTCATCAAAGTCTTGGAGTTTTCAGTGTATAGCTCTTTCACCTCCTTGGTTAAATTTATTCCTAAGTATTTTGTTTTTGATGCTATTGTGAATGGAATGGTTTTATTTCATTTTCAGATGTTTTGTTGTTAGTGTATGGAAACACAACTGTTGTCTGTATGTTGATTTTGTATGCTGCAACTTTATTGAATTTGTTGATTAGTTCTAATAGATTTTTGTTGGAGTCTTTAGGATTTTCTATATATAAGTTCACATCATCTGCAAACAAAGACAATTTTACTTCATCCTTTCTAATTTAGATGCCTTCTATTTCTTTTTATTGCCTGATTGGTCTGGCTGGGACTTCCAGTACTATGTTGAATAGAAGTGGTGAGAGCAGATACCCTTGTCTTGTTCCTGATCTTAGAGGAAAAGCTTACAATCTTTCATTATTGAGTATGATGTTGGTTGTGGGTTTGTCATATATGGCCCATATTGTATTGAGGTATGTTCCTTCTATAGCCAACTTGTGGAGTGTTTTTTATCATGAAAAGATATTGTATTTTGTCAAATGCTTTTTCCACATCTATTGAGAGGATCATAAGATTTTTATCTTTCGTTCTATTAATGTGGTATTTCACATTTATTGATTTGTGTATGTTGAACCATCCTTGAATCCAAGCGATAAATCCCACTTAATCATGGTGTATGCTTCTTTTAATGTACTGCTGAATTCAGATTTCTATTATTTTGTTGAGAAATTTTGCATCTACATTCATCAGGCATAGTGGTCTGTAGTTTTCTTTTCTTACAGTGTCCTTATCTGGCTTTGGTATCAGGGTAATCCTGGCCTAGTAAATTTGTCTTGGAGTTTTCCTTCTTGTTCACTGTTTTGGAAGGGTTTGAGAAGGATTGGTGTTAATTCTTCTTTAAATGTTTGGTAGAATTAATACCTGTCTATTTTGATGGCCTCTGGCTCTTCCAGGACTATGCTTATTACAGGGATCATGGGCAGGTCTCTGGTGTCTTACTGGTCTCTGCCACACGGCTGAGGATTCTGATGACAAAAAGAAGGCATCTTGCCAACTATCTGGCATCCTGGCGAGTTTAAATTGCAACTTGAGCCTTTCAAGTTTGTGACTGGAGGGGAAATGCAACTTCCTGGTTCATAGGGAGAGGTTCCAAAAGTTTTTCTGACTCCTTTTGATGACTAACAGCAAATGTAAATGAGTCAGATAGAAGTATATCACATTTCTCAAACAATGCATAACGATCTGGGCATACACATGGAAGAGTTTTAGGAAAATGAAGGCTGGTCTTTATTTTTTGTTGTCCCTCAAACACTAAAATATCATTAGCCATAATACTAAGCACTAGATTAGATTTTTCCATTTCCAGTTTTCCTGCTGGGATGAGTAAATAAACAGATGGAATAAAAGCTTCAAAGCAAAACACGGAGAAATTGACAAAGGGAGCTGTTGACTACAGAACAGTACGGGAGGATAGGGATGGCTGAAATGAGAGAAAGGAGAGTCTGGGGTAAGGAAGCAATGACAGAATGTCGAGGGGAGGCACCATGTCTGACTGGAAGCTCTGGACCTCTGGTCAGCCCCATTAGAGGCCAAAGGAGACAGGCGCTGAAAGCATAAGTGGAGAAAGTAGATGCTACACCCAAACTCTGGGAGATCTGGGGAGCATAAGACCATGCTTCTTTGAAACAATTCTGAATTAAAATGGCTCTACAGATCTGAGTTTCACCAGAGTGGCCTTATTTCCCTGAAATATTGGTTCAGGGAGCACCCCAGAGTTGGGAGGTAGTTTCCTCAGTGATGACAGAGGGACCCTCATAAGGCATCTAGCAGGTTTAACTGAAAAAATAAAGACAGGAAGAGAAAGTGGCAGATGTCTCATGGGGTTTGAGGTCTTATTCCATGGCACTCATGAGACACCCTCATTAGATCTGCTTGGGGAAATTTTAGGAAAAGTAGGGGAGCTTCAAGTCTCATAGTCAGCAAGATGCAACAGGGAAGACAGATTAGGAGATGAACAAAAGAGTCTTCTAGCTTTTTATAA
The DNA here is from genome assembly GCF_021613505.1 of Equus quagga. Taxonomy (NCBI): domain Eukaryota; kingdom Metazoa; phylum Chordata; class Mammalia; order Perissodactyla; family Equidae; genus Equus; species Equus quagga. Next base: position 73,719,258 of record NC_060267.1, on the reverse strand, counting down.
ATTAGCTCCTTGAGGTCGTCCCTCTTTATTCATCTTAGTAACTTTTTTTTCCCATGTGCATAAAGATTCACATTTATTAGTTCAAATAAATACCTAACACTCTCTAAACACACATCACCAGGCCCGTTGGCTGAAGTCAAGACATTACTGGTTCTAGTCTACATGACTGTTGCCCCACCTGGGGTCACTGCTCCTCATCTGCATTCAACTCTGCTGCTGCAGCAGATTTCAAGCCCTCTCTGCTGCTACACGCCAATCCATGCATTGCTCCCACATCAGTTTCCCCATGCACATTCTACTGTTATGTCCCTCATGTTACTGTTGCTGATTGCCCTCATCCTCACCCTGGTCTATTATCCACGTTGATGTCTAAGACCACTTCTCCCTGCATCCTGGGACATGCCTTTCTATGTTGCCTGTCCACATCTAAAGTTTCTTTCTACCACCAGAGGATACCATTATTTTTTAGGATTAGAGCTTCCTCTATTTGTATATTCCATTTATTAATGGAGTTGGATCAGGTTCTCATTTGGGCTAGGACAGGGATGAAGGGGTGATGCTGCCATATACGATATGGTGGCAGTCATGCTCTGTAGTCCTTTCAGCATCTTGGAGATCATGTCTGTGTGATGAATCTGCTTTTGTGTGGGGTAGACTACCCATTTTATTAAGTTCTCCTCCTTATTGGTCATAGCAGTGCCTTCAAGCCCATCTTTATACTTATGATGGGTAGGCTCTGAAGGTTACCACTCTGAAGGGTGAGTCCCTAACCAGTGCCTCCAGGAATCTTTGGTCAGATACATAGTTTATACATTCCTTTCTCTGAACCAAAATCCTAAAAGAGAGATATATTGATAAATTAAGGAAAAAGCCAAAAGCAGTGGGAATTTTTCCTACTTCTTATTTGGGACTCTAGAAACAGAGAACCTTATAGGGGTCCTTTACCCCAACAAGAGATGGCCATATTAGTGTAATGGTGCATGACATGGTTGGGTAGATGGCAGAACTGAGTTAGTAGATCTGAATCTCTCTTGGATTTTGTATGATATAAAAGTGAACCAGAAGTCACCTCAGGGTCCATAAGGGATAAGGAAGGAGCTGAGTTGGAATTAAGCAGGCCTGCCATAGTAAGGAGAGATAGGGTGACCTAGTTGCAGAGGTTTCAGAGTAGACTTTTAAGAGGAGCTTGCTGAAGGCTTTGACTGAGATATAGAGGGCTGTGCTGCTCCAGGAGGAGCCTCGAAGGGGCTGAGCCAGCCAGGGAGAGCCTCTGGGCCCTAACGAAGCCAAGAGATGACATCACAAGTTTTCCAACTATAGACTTCGCCAGAGATCAGGGGGGTTCCACGGGGGTACCATTGCATGAATCCAAGTTCCCTTTTCCCCTGCCACGTAGTGAAGAGACAGAAGGAGGAAGGGGAGGAAGAGGCTGGCAGAGAATTGATCTTTGAATGACTGAATAGTTACCTGAAATGAGACTCTCTTAAGATTAGCAAATTAATTTTTCTCTTCTGCCCAGTGGAAGTGTGGGTTAAAGTAGACTAGATCAGTTTATTTTCTTGGATTTGAGCATTCATATGTAAATGTTTCTCTCTCTCTCTGCACACCTACACACATATGTTATACAAATAGATATATGAAATATAAACATATATATTTATTTAACATTGGGTCTGATCAAATATCAACTAAAACATAAGATAGTGAGAACAAAATAATTCCAAGGCATCAACAATTTTAATTACTTTATCATCTCCTGATTCTTCTCATGTTCTTATGCTTTGTTTCATCTATTATTATTTGTCCTAGACACTTTCTTAGAAATCTCAGACATATCTTAACTCATCCTTCTACCACACTGCCATATTCAAGCACTTTCAAATCTTATCATTACCATCCTGAGGGGTCACATGCATCTCTCCTCTTCTCTCTGTACTGATTCCTGCTGCTGTTGTTCAGACCTTCATTCTAAACTCTTGGAATAGCCTCCTAACTACTTGCAATGCCTCCCAACCTTTTGACACCCAACATCTGTTACTTTGCTAAAGAATATACCTGACCATATTACCTGTCTCCTCTAAAATAATTAAATGACTTCCCATTGTTGGAAGAACACATTCAACCTACTCCCGTTCTTCATAACCTGGCTAGAGCCCACATTTCAAGCCTTCCTTCCCACTCTCCACCTCACTCCCAGTCTCCATCATGCAATAGAACATAGGCTGTGCCATAATATATACGGCTGACTGACTTCCTTTCTAGACTCCATTGCTAATGATCCCATTTGTTAATTAAGCTTGTATCCTTCACTCTACCTAACACAATGGCCTGAATCCAGTGTATTTAATAAGTGCATGTAAGAATGCTTTATCAGCAACAAAGTGCTATATAAATAGTAATTATTTTATTATTATTTGTTAAATTGAGTTGGATTTACTTTTAGGATTCCCACTATTGTCTAGGAGAAATGATTTCCCATCAGTGGAAATTCTAGAAAAACCTACATGATGTCTGAAAATACTATAGGCAGATATATCCCTGGAGGAGAAGGCAGGAGGATCCCTTGGTTTTGGAATCTTCTCTTTCCTTCATGAGCATGCCTCAGGGGGCCAGCCTTGTCTAATGCTCCCTATGTGTTTCTCTGTGTTCTCTATTCACCTCATATTAAAAATTACAAACATTACTGGAAATTTCCCCATCAAAGAAGATCAAAGAAGTGTCACTGAAATAAGAAATAGCAGGCTCTGGAGAGCTGGCCCTGGGCACAGGTTCTGCCAGTGCTTGCCTTACATGTGAGGCCAAGCAACTCTGCTGACCCTTGGGCGGTAGGCATGCTATGAATATAACATGCCTGGCATTTCCTGGTACAGGGAATTTCATCTCTAGGAATTCCACAAATGTTCTCAGAAGCCTTTGGGACATTTAAATTTTAAAAATAAACCTTTATACCTCAACACAAATATCCTAGAAATCCATGTGTCAGCCCTTTTCCTTGAAAACACCTGTAAGTCCTTTCATCACTTGCATGAAACAGGAAAGGGAAAGACCACAAGGCAGATCACATGCTCATAAGTCAGAATGCCCTCAAGAAATAGCCACGCAGAAATTGGCACAATTACGTTAAACACCTGCCAACTTACTCTTTGGAAGCCTTGGAAAGTTTGATTAACCCCGAGAAAGAAAGAGAGAGGAGGAAGGGAAGAAGGAGAGAGAGAGGGGGGAAGGGAAAGAGAAGAAAGGAAAGGAAAGAAAGAAAAAGAAAGAAAGGAAGGAAGGAAAGAGGGAGGTAGAGAGAAAGCAAAGAGGAAGAAAGGGAAGAAAAGAAAAGAAAGAAAAAGAGATAGAGAGAAATGAGCTCCTGGAAGCTCTTACCCATCACTTGGGCAGGTATACGAGGATTTAGTTTTTGAAGCAACAAATCAGCCAAAATCAATGATCTAGGTCAACCTCTGGAGTGTCCCCATGGAGGAAGAAATAGCCCAAAGAGACATGAGTAAGAGGTAAAAGCAAAAAGATTTCCCCAATATGAGATGTTGTGGAACAGTGCCAAATTTCCCCTCTCCTGGTATAATGCAAATGTCAAAATCTATCCTACCTGCTATACTGATGGTGGCTGCAGCCTTTGCAGTACTGAATTTCTCTCCATGCTTATTAGTAGCTATGCACGTATAGAGGCCTGGCTTGGTGATGAATAGCTGTAGTCTTGAATCAATCACTCGGTCTTTCACACTTTCTTGAATGGACCCGGAAGAAACCTGGTGGAGTAGGGGAAAACAGAAGATGAGATTAGGTCAAGGATTTCCTAATATGCTGCATCAGCAGACTTAAAAGGAAGTGGATTAGGATTATGATCAAAAGGCATGTGGTGGATTGCAAAAATAGCCAAAAACTTTTCCCTCCTTAGGCCCATGAACTTGCAATGTGACTTTGTATCTCTTCCCTCAGGAGGTAGCATCTTTCTCCATGCTTTGAGTCTAGATTGGCCTTCTGACGTGTTTTAGAAAGACATACAGACTTGTAAAGTTCTGGCATGTCGTGGCTTGCTTTCTTGTTGCTGTTGGAGCCTGTGAACTTCTGTGAACAAGCCAGAGCTACCCTGTTAGAGGATGAGGCTCACGTGGCCTGGTTATCCCCACTGCCCCAGCTGGGAGCCAACAATAACCACCAGATATACGAGTAAGGCCATTCTAGATCAACCAGCACGCAGTCCATCTGCGAACTATAGGAGGTTAATCAGCGAAGATCAGGCAATCCTGGCCCAAATCAGCAAAACCACCCAGTTGACCCACAACTTGTGAGCATTAATAAATGGTTACTGTTTTAAGCCATTGAGCTTTGAGGTGGTTGTGATAGAGCAAGAGATAACTAATGCAAGGTACAGAAGATATATTGTGTGGATATTTCAATATGTGATCTCTAAATCTTGAAGATAGAGGCAGTCAGTTTTGAGAGGTTTCAGACTTTTTTGACTTACTTCCATAAGTCCTGTTCAGTTCCCCACAAATACACATCAGAGAGATGGATAGTTATCAAGAAAAATGGTTTTGAAGCCAATTCTATTTCTGAGGCATGACATACATCATACCATACTACTTAAATCAGAAAATGAAATGTCCTTGAAGAGCCAGAATATCAATGCAATATTAGTACATAGTTGACAGGTTAATCTATGTAAGTGCTAATTTATTAGCCATCATCATTGCAACTCTGTGGGAAAAACAGCTGCCCAGCACATTCTGTTAGGTTGCAGAGTTGGAATTTGTACCCTAGTTTATTTGACCCCAAAGCCTGTGCTTTAATCATTATGTTACAGTGCCTTCCCTAGTGTAGGAGAACAAATAGTTGTTAAAAAACCAGAACAACAATAACCTCAACAAGTCAACCATGAACAATACAGATGTCTGACTTAAATGTATTGTTAAGGATGGTGGCATGTTTTTAAAATAGTGATACTTTCTTCACCATTTTCTTGAGCACTATGCCACCTTTTCAATCATTATTATTTAATTATCACTGTTTATATGAGGGAAAAATGTCAGTGTGAGGGAAGTTTGAATCGAATGACAGCCAAGGAATCAGCCTCTAGTTTGCCTTGGCTTTATCTTGAAGGAGTGGGAGTGGGTTCCATGGTGGCCTTGAAAGAGGTCTCTCTGTCACAGCAGTTGGGAATGAGAAATTTGGAGGCAGTTATTTTACTGCTTTGTACAAGGGAGGATTTTCACAGACTAGTGAGGAGAAGGGAAGCCCTGAGATGAGACTAGCTTTGTTCCTTCTGCTGCCGGGTGGCTGGCTGGTCTTGGAACCAAACACTCTCTGTAGCAATTAAGCAGTGAAAGTTTGTCCAATTAGCTTCTTTGCCCTTTTATTCTCTCCCTTCACTGCTAGTCTCCATCCTTGTGATACACACTGGTTTATGCCACCATCAATTTACCTTAACTGGGGAAACTTCCCAGGTCAGATCAAGTATTGTGGCATTTTCCCCAGATAAGCAGCCTGGACTCTATGAGAAATTGACAAGGCAGAGAAAAAAAATGTCTTTAAGAGACACACTCAGGAGGGAATTCAAATAGAATTCATCACTATCATATTTGTCCGTGGTGCAACTTCTTATGGATTTGAGCGTCCAAGTTAGATGGAAAGGACTGAACAATTTGAAATACAACTGTGGACTATCCCTGAATTTTAATACCAGAAAAAAACCTCACCCCTCTGTGCTCAATCAGTATGCTTTATGCTATAAGGATATTTTATTTATAAATATAATTTTTTTCCACTTTATAGAATTCTGTAGAATAGTTATCTTCTTCCTTAACAAAGTTAGTTCCCTCCTTCAAGAAGTAGGTCTGTACAATGCCTAGGAGACAGCTTATTCCTCAAATGCTGTCTAAACCCCCACTATTTTCATGTTCACACCTAAGAAAGTCATTCCTAAATACCTCTTCAAGGTCACTGAAAACGTTCTTGGTAGGAAAGAGAAGTGAGTTTTGAACTGCCTCATCTCTTTTCTCCTGGACTTCATCCAGGTGTTGAAACAGTTCAGCAAATAGACCGACAAGTTACAAGACTCATTGCTTGATTATGATGTGGCTCCTAAATGCTTTTCCTCCTGTTTCCAGAGGCCTTGCTTGATTCGGGTTGTGACTCATGCACAGCAGGCCTTGTTAGTCATAGTTTGAATTTGTTTTTCTTTCTTCATGGATCGTCCTGACCAACAGTTTAGCATTTTTGATGACCTAAAAATAAAAACAACCCTTTGCCCTCCATTTTGATCTTTTGCCCCTCAGGTTTAAAAGATCAAAGTGATGAGTACAGATTATTACTGTGAGCATTGACCAAGGTATGCCTAGGCAACACCAAGTACGTAATTGAGGTGACTATAACTGGTATTTACAGTAAATACGTTATTTTCTCCAAGTCACCCAGGCAAACTAACCTGAAGGAGCTGGACAAACAGCTCTCTGCTCTGTACATGATGTTCTCTTTCTGAAATAGTGACCTCAAAAGGAGGCAGTCAAACAGGAAGTTCTATCAAATAGGCATGATAGTGCATATCTGAGATAACATGTGTAAAAAGCTTTTTGAAGGTGGCAAAGCATCGATCTGTGGAATATTTTTATATATCATTAACACATTTATAATGCTGTTTTGTGAGAATCTCCCCCCAGTTATGGCTAATCTCGTAACTTCATCATGATTTAAGTTTAGTATAGGAAGCCCTCTGAAAGGTATTCTACCTTCAGTGGCTTTGTCTTGCAAATAGTCCCAGCTGGCTGGGCATACCTGTTAGGGTGTGGCCCTGTAGGGACCATGTTCAGGGAGGTGTAATAATGTCTGTCTGTGCATCATAGAAAAAGAGATAGTAGGCTAAGAAAAATTTCCATACTGTTTCTGATCAACATAACCATAAATATTGACCTCTTTCCATCTGGGCTGCTGAAATATTCCACATAATATATCCCACTTGATATATGTAATTATTTTAGTTTACACAGCTAGTAAGTTAAGATGACTCCAAAGCTCATTGTACTTTGAATCAAAAATACTGCCTCTTACAAATATGTGTAAAATATAGGTGAGTCTTCCTTTAAGAAAATTAAAAAACACAGTTTTCAACATAGATGACTTGGCTATTTATTTTATAAAATCCTTCTAACAAATTAAAATGATTCAACTTTAAAAATATTTTGGGGACTATATTTACTGGACAAAGCAAGAAAGACCTGCAATTTTTCTACATTTTTTGTCTGAATGCCAAAATAATAGAGATATTATCAATGTAACTTTAAATAAATCTGTTTATCAAAATACAAGGATATTTTCTGTGAGAAAAATCAGCTCTGCTCTATCCACACAAAACTACGATTTCCAATCTTGTAAAATAAAAGGAATATTACCACTCACTCAGAAGTTCATCTAAGACTACAAATTTTCATGAACAATGAATGATGTTTCTGTAGGAAGAAAGCTAAATAATTCTTGACCACTTTGGGGCATGTTGCTTGCCTTCCTACCGTTCTTTGGCTCTCACTGTTCAGGGCTTTAGTTTATTGGCGTGTTCACAGATGGGGAGACAAGAGCCTTCATGCATTTTAGAGTACTCCTTATACTTAGTGGTGTGTTAGTAAAGTTACTTCCCTGACTTGTAGTAAGTGAGGAGCCACAGTTGAAACTCTCTCTTATTTTGTGCCAAACAGCTCCCAACTCTGTGTTCATCTTTGTTCAGTCACCCAAAATGAGAGCAGGGCTGTGGGCTCTTCCCTGTTCTCCTCAACAGATTTTTCTGGTTTGCTACTTGTACAACGTTAAACGCCTGAGATTGCCTCCATTTCCTGTGATTTGCGTCAGCACAGGCAAAGTCATCTCAATTTTGATTTGGGCTTGTGTAGCAACACCAAGGACGAAACTTGGCCGTAAGACCAACTCTCTCTCCGACCATGAGAACACAGTCAGATGTACTTCCGTTTTCTTCCTGGAAGAAAGTCACTATTCATTTGTTTTATTTCCATTTTAGAATGTGAGGCAATGGATCTATTTTGCCTTCTGCTTCTTGTGAATCACATCTTGAATGATTAAGTTGGGGTCTCAGTAAGACCAAAACTAACTCAAACCATCTGGCTTTTTTATGACTCCTCAATCCCAACAGAGAATAGTCATATATCCTCCAGATCTAAACTCACTGAATTTTTCAAAAGCATATGTCTTTCCATTTTCTTCATTACGGTTTTCACAGAGTAAGACAGATTAGTAAAGTCATCAGTCCTCCAGTTTTCTTAGGGCATATCTTTAGACTACCTGGAGGAGCTTAAGACAACTACAACAGCTTCCACGCAAGAGCCACAAAACATAATGCCAAATAAGATTAGAACTTTAAATGACACTTGAAATTTAATTAGAAAGCTAAAGAACAGAGACTACAAGTTACTTTACTTTAACTTAACGAAATTAGAGAGCTTTAGCCCTGATGTCATATTAGAGATTATCTTCTCCAGCCACCTGACATCTCTGTCATTATAGATATGGGAAAATCAATGTCTGAGAGGTAAATGGACTCCCCTAAAATTACATTAGCTGAAAAGGAGCATTTACAACTTAATTCTTCCAACTCCCCATCTAAATCTCATTCTACTATGGTAGAATGAGTTACAAGCCTATAAAGTGACATTAATTTGTTCACTTGCTATGTTTTGAAGAGGTGGATGGTAGGCAATTAGATAAGGTAAACTGATTTTAATAACAAATTATGAGAATGGTTTTGTCCAGGTATCAGAAAAGAAAAAAGAAGCTCTTCCGTAAACACAATAGTGAAAACAAAATAATAAATGAATTGTAAGGCTTACAGGGTGATGTTTAAGATGATGCTCTTTATTAGTTGGGGTAGCCTTAGAATTTGGCATCTTTTTCATGGTTTACAACATCCACCAAAATTTAACACACTGACACACTTTGTCATTCACACACTTCTCTTCCCTGCCCTCTTTCTTTTCCCATATCTAGTATCCTAGTTCTCATCTTTCCCTTTATCTTCTTTTTCTCCTCATTTGGAACATTCCTTTGATTTTAAAATGCTACTGTTAATATATTGTAATATGATAATATATAGACACTGCAGCAAAGGTAACAAAAAGTTAGAAAGGCACTATCCTGGAGGACTTGGAAAATGAAAACAGCTGAGAACTCCTTAGATGACTTATCAAGGTTTGACTTTTTAGCTGTACTGAGAGCTATCCACACTCCACCCAAAGGACTAGTTTGAACATGCACCCCATCTCCTTAAGGCATGAGTGTCCTCAATAAGATCACCTGGAGAGTCGATGTATGTTCTCTGCTGTGTGGTAAAAGGTTCACTCAGCTGGCTGGAGGCACTCAAACCCTTCACGTGTGAAAAAGAAGACTGGCCTTTGACTTGCTCCTGAGATAAACTTTCATCCCTTGGAATATCCTGCCTGATAAGAGTGTCTTTGTATACCTGAGACTTTGGGCCATGCCAGATAGTTTATATTAACAATGAATATGTAATATCTCTTTTTTTCACCAGGGACCCTGGCCATGCTGCATAGTTTGACCTTTGGGAGGGCTGGGGACTGGCTAAGGTCAGTCATATGAGCTCTCCATGCTTACATAACTGACGCTGAGTAAAAACTCTGGACACCAAGGCCTGGGTGAGCTTCCTTGGTACAATACTTTATATGATTGTCACATATTGTTGCTGGGAGAATTAAGTGCTCTCCATACAATGCCACTCAGAGAGGACAGCTGATTACTCTACTGATTTTAATCTGTATTCTTTCACTATAATAAACTATAACCATAGTTTCTGAGTTCTGTGAGTCCTAGTGAATCATCAGACCTGAGGGTGGTCTTGGGGACCCTGACTCACCTGCAATTTGTTGGCACAGCAGACGAGTATCTAATTCCCAACTGTAAAATCTGAAGAAGAGAGTCAGGCTGCCTGGTGGCTCCAATGGAAGGAGCCAAATTGGGTAGGGGGGTAGCTCTGTACAATGGTTTGGATCCAAGAGTTGGTGAATACAAAGGTTTTATAGACGATCTGAGTTAGAGTCATTTTCAATCCTCCCCAAAAGACCTTCAGATAGACACCAGAGAGACTTTCCATCAACTAACAAATTGGGGACTAACAGGGGGTGGCTATCCTGAGGAAAATGTGTCACGGGGGTCATTTTGAATATTCTCTGTTTTCTAAAGAATTGTGAGTGTGTCCATGATGGAAAGAGTCAGTTTTAAATACTTGTCAAGGTACCAGAGTGTTAAGCCAACTTAAAAAGAATATCAGTTAAATCAGAACTTTTCCACTCCAATTACTGCTCCTCCCTTCTTCCCACCCCAAACCTGTGGGAGTCATAAATAGAAGTTTGGAAGTGGGGGAAGAATGAATGAGTATGAGCTAAAAAGCCAACCAAAGAACTTTTGTCGAAGGCAGGCCACACTCCTGCAACAGTCCGGACACAGGAAGAAAGGTAAAGGTTCTCATCTGTGAACATAGTCAGTGGCTCTGGTGATTATTTAGGGATAGACACTTAAAGTGACTAAATTGGAATGATGTTGGTGATTTAAAATCACTGAAAAGTGACCAGAAAAACAGCCGAGTCTGCTTGAGGCAGATCTCAATGGTGGGAAAAGAACTCGCTCTGCTGAATAAACATAAAAGAACAGAGTAAGCGTTAAATAAAGTTGTATTACAGGCAAGTCATGCCTGTTCAACACCTGAATTACAATAATAATCTTAGCCCATATGTTGAACTCTCTTTTTTCTACCTGAAATCCTGAAGGATAAATAAAATCTAAAAATAGGAAAAATAAATCCATAGAAAGATGGAAGAGTATCATCAACAAAGGGTCAGAAATTTTCAGCCACTTCTGGAAGATACAAAGCTATGTGACTGGATTGGCAGAAAAATTGATATCAACAAAAAGGCTGAAAACTGAAAGTTTACTGAGAGGAGAATGGATAAATTTTCCCTATAAAGTCATGGAAAATTCCAAAGTTCAGATAGCAAAGCTGTAAGACTTTGAAAGAATCAGTAAAGTAGTTGAAGAACTTTGTAAACTATTATGTATGCATAGCACTAGGCTGAGGCATCTGACTATGGGCCAGAGCTTGTGAATGAGATTTTCTTTAGTGGGTTCTTGTGGTGGCCATTCACAGTAGGCATTAGAGCCTGAGAGAAAGTTGTCAGAAGTAGGACTCCCCCTTGTCCATCCACAAAAATATTCAGAGAATAAAGATTAGAAAGATTGTAGCTTTAAAAGAAATTAATTTAGTAGAAATCTAAGCAGAAACAATGTAGAAGAGAGAGAAGCAATAATTCAAGATAACAATAGAAGAAACATCCATGAGTTTAGGAGAGATTTGCATTTCCGTATCAAAGGAAAATATTTAAACTTGCCAATTGACTCTCTAGGGTTGGCGTAATATTGTTAACAAAACCTGATCATAGTAGTCCACTAAAAATAGACCATTCCTCTTTTTTAAAAATAGGTGCAACAATCCTAAATAAAATTACAGCAAATGGAAACAACACAATTAAACACAAATAGCCGTGTATTCAAATAATGAAAGAATGGTTCAACACAAGGGAAACTTTGTAATTTAAAGTGAAAAATTTCATGTTCATCAAAAAGTTGAAATAACTGATGACAGGCATTTATCAACTTTAAAATATATTTATATTAAAAACACTTAAGATTAAAAATAAATATTCTTAACCTCATAAGGAATATCAGAAACTAGAAACTGAGTGCAAATCAAACATAAACAAGTGGTTAAAGTCTATAAAATATAATTATGATAATAATCTATGATAGATTCCTCTTTCAGATATTGGTAAACTAGGTGATTCAGACCAACTCTCACAATGAAAAAAAATTCTGGAAAAATATTTTTAACAGCTATAGCTATAGCAGACTAAGAAGCTTTTATTTCCCTTAAGATAATTTGCCAACCCCAGAAAATTTTAACTTTCCTTGGCCTTGAGCAGTGACGAGACAGAAGTCAAAGCTCAGGTTCTGCAAAATGAGGAGTTTGATAGGAGATACAATAAACTAACTAGATATCAGGGAGATATCAGTGTGAACTACAAGAACATAAAGAATTGCAGACTGTGTTATAATCATCTGGGATGTCAAAGGAGCTTCGAACCTTCAACCTACTTTCAAGCGGTCCAAGATTAGTAGTAGCCCCTGGTCCCTGGCAGAAACAAACAAAAGTTGTCTCTGAAGAAGAGTACCTTCATCTAGACCTCAAGTTAATCCCTGAGATTTTTTTTTTCAAAACAATGAACAGAAGGTAATCAAAGATAACTAGACACACAGGAAACAAAACACAAGGAATGAGAGTCAGCGGGAAAGTACACAATAGAAACAGACCTACGATGGCATCTCATTGCACTCGAATAAAAGCCAAAGTTGTTTCATTGACCTACGTTAGCCAATATGATCCACAACCCCTATACACACCCCTCACCTCTTTCTTTTTGCTCTCTCACCTCTAGTCACACTGACCTACTTGCTCTTCTCCTGACATAGCATGTGCACCCTTATCTCAGAGACTTTGCCCAGTTATCTTCCCCCGGTTATCTACACAGCCTCGTCCTTCAGCTTCTTCAGAGCTTTGCTCAGATGTCTTCTTCTTAATGAGGTTTCCCTGACCACTCTATTGAAAATGGAATCTTTCTCCTAAGGTTGTACTTTCGGTCTCATTTTCCTGCTTTATTTTTATCCATCATACCTGACACTATCTGCCTTGAATATATATTCTCCTGTTTGTTTTATTTTGCTTGTCTTTTCCCATCATAATGTAAGCTCTTTGAGGCCAGGGCACTTTACCTGTTTTGTTTGCTCCTGTATCCACAATACCTAGAGTAGTGCCTGATGCCCAGAGATACTCAATACATATTTATAAAATGAATAAGTGAACACTTCCATGTAAAGTGGTTAGAACAGGGCCTGGCTGATAGTAATCATTAATGTATATTACTTATTATTACCAGTATTAAAAATGAAGAAAAGCATGTTGAACTGACAGACATGGGTTCTAATTCTGGATTACTTTTCATCAAAGTAGACTCCAGCAGTGAACTAATTCTTAAACTGATGAGTTTTATGAAAATTATTTTATTTGTGTGAGAAGGAATTGTTACCACTTCCCTTTTACACAAAGACATAAAGAAAGAATTTGATTTTCTACTGTTCTCCATGATACAAGAAAAGAAGTAAACCCATGGAGTTCAATTTCTATGGCAGTGACCCCTGGGATGAAGATATTGGGAAACTTTGAAAACTGGAAGTGCAGTTGGGACCAATGACAGAGATCAAGGTATCTCTACAAATATGTGGTCTATCCTGACAGTCACCACGAGTGGCTCTTCCCCAGACAAGTCCCCATACAGATGACACTCACGGCATTTCCGTTTTCAATCCAGGTGATGGTGGGGACAGGGATGCCTGTTGCTGTACAGCGCAGGGTCACAAAGGAGCCAAAGGTGACATTGTGGGATTCAGGAGCCCGCAGGATTCTGGCAAAAACTGTTGGGAAAACAGAAGTGGTGAGTGACTTTCCTGTAGGGGATGATCAGGCTGGAGTGGTCTTCAAAAATGCAAATCAGATCATGTTCTTCTGTGTAAGATCCTCTATGCTCCCTCTGTCTTAAGGATAATACCAAATGCCATGCCCTGGCTTCTAAGCCATTTATACTACCACCTATGTTTCTCGCCACTCCAGGATATGCCACTCTTGTTCCCAACTCAGGAGCTTGCCTGTGCTTTCCCTTGGCCTAGAGCACTCATCCCTCAGATCTTCATGTGGCAGTTTCCTTATGTCATCCAAGTCTCTGTCTAAGTGACATTTTCTCAGAAAGGCCCTCCTTGACCATCCAACATGAAGTCTAATCCTCCCCCCATTCACTTTTTTTATCATCCTCTTTTATTGTCTTTACATACTTTACCGCTATCTGAAATTATGTATTTTTTATTTGTCTGTTGTCTTTCTCCCCACAGTAGATTGTGAGTTCTCAGCAACCAAAAACCTTGCCTGTTTTGTTCAGTACCTAGAATACCTGACCAAAGTAATAGTATTTAATTAAATGAAGGAAATAATTAATGCTGTACACCTTTGACTGTCATAATGGGAGGACAGACAAAATCTGTCACACTCTTCAGAGAATGAGATGAGCATATTGGGTGAAAAAGAAAAGAAATAGTTTACGGGGCCAGCCCCGTGGCCGAGTGGTTAAGTTCGTGTGCTCCACTTGGCAGCCCAGGGTTTCACTGATTTGGATCCTGGGTGCAGACATGGCACCACTCATCAGGCCATGCTGAGGTGTCGTCCCACATAGCAGAACCAGAGGCACTCACAACTGGAATCTACAACTATGTACTGGGGGGCTTTGGGGAGAAGAAGAAGGAAAAAAAAGGAAAAGGAATAGTTTAAGCAAAATGTGGGCAGGAGAATGAGTATTTTCTATTCCTTTCTGAGGCTGAATCCCCACTAATTAGATAACAGGAAGGTCTTTTGAAGTGAGAAGAAATTTTAAAGAATGGGGTTGAGGCTCAGAATGTACAATAAATTGAAGGATACTTAGAATTGCAGAATCACTAACCTTGGAATAGACTTCAGAGATCAACTCGATTCCCGCTCTTATTTTATAGATGTAGAAACCAAGTCCCAGTTAAAATAACTTGCTTTCCCAAGGTAATAAAACCTATGAGTAAGAAACCTGAACTCAAGTCTCTTGACTTCAAATCCAGTGTTCTTTAAAACCATAATAGAAGCTTTTCAATCACCCATTATACTGTAAATATAATAGTTTATGCTCTTTCCTTTTGTTTTCGAGGACTTAAGCACAGAACATAATATTAAACTATGAAACCCCAATTAACATAATGCTCTGAGGCTTTGTTCTAGTTAATTGAATTTTGTGAAGTTGGAATTCTGAAGGAAAGGAGAGGACAGAGAGTATACACTAGACAGGAGATGTACAGGACATTAATAAATCAAGTTCAGAGCTGGGTTAGAAGTTGGCCTGATTGTTGAACACCTCTTAGAAAGGACCAGATAATTCAAGGAGATAAAGGGAGATATGACTTGTTTGACACTGGGGTGCTTTTTGCAGATTCTAATTTCAGATTTGCAGATTCAGATTAATTCAACTTTCTATCTTTTGATATTGAGGACTTTAAGTGATGGAATTTAGAAGACCATGCTAGAAATACAAATGTTGACCCCAAAGGCCAGGAGAAAGGAAAAGCAAAGAAGGCACCATCTTCAAGGCAACAAGTGGTTAAAAAAAAAAGTGAGGCCAGCCTGGGGGCATAGTGGTTACGTTTGCACCCTCCACTTCGGCAGCCTGAGGTTTGCAGGTTCAGATCCTGGACGCAGACCAATACACTGCTCATCAAGCCGTGCTATAGCGGCATCCCCCACACAAAAAACAGAGGAAGACTGGCACAGATGTTAGCTCAGCAACAGTCTTCCTCAAGCAAAAAGAGGAAGATTGGCAACAGATGAGCTCAGGGCTAATCTTCCTCACCAAAAAGAAAAAGAAAAAGAAAAAGGATCAGATGTTTCAAATGCAGCTGATTCTTCCCCTAAAAGACAAAATTGAGCCTGATTTTAAGTAAATCCTGGGGTCTAACTACCAATCTATAAAAAATAAGGGGTTAGAACATGTTACCACTATGGGGATGCAATTCAATCAAATCCAGAATATAGACAACTTAACAGAACAAATTATTTAGTTTTCTTCAACAAATAAATGGCATCGGGGAAAAAAAGAAAAGGGGAGATATTATAGACTGAAAACAACTTAAGAGACATAGTCGCAAGTGCAATGTGTAGATCATGTTTGGTTTCTTATTCAATATGTCAGATGTAAAAATATATATTTGAGACAATTGGATAAAAATTGCAGTATCCTGATAGTAGTGAATGGCATTAAGAATATAGTAAATGGCATAATTGGGGGTTGGTGGGGTGATGAAAATGATAATGTGATTATGTTTAAAAAAAGTCCTTATACTAAAGTACATATGGATTGATTGAACTGATGTCTGGGATTTGCTTTAAAATAAAAGAGCAGCAATAAAATGGTAACGGAATAAATGAAGCAAAATGGCAGACTGTTGATCATTGTTGCTGTTGGGTAACAGGAACATGGAAATTTACTATATTATTGTACCTACCTTTTTTGTAAGATTGGAAATTTTATAATAACATTAAAATAGAAAAAGAAAATTATAGTGGAGCCTATCCCCCAGCTCCAGAAAAACATGTAGTGGGACGCATACTTCTTCTGCCATTGAAATAGCATAAGTTACTAGAAAACCTGAAACCTGAAGGAAGGTAAGGTTCTGAGGAGAAACATCTGGCAGAGGTATCAGCCCTAAGAGTTTCAGAAATTTCCACAACCGTTTTAGATCAGAACTCTGTGGGGGATGATTCCAAGTCGAAACAAAATGTGGGACTCAGGGAAAATTTTCCCTAGCAGGCAATATTTACAGCCTAAAAAATTCCATAGCAAGAGGAGGGACTGTCACCCTTGTGGTCAGCAGGGTCAGCTCCAAGAGCGAGTGACCTGTGTAGTCACACAGGGCCCCATGCTTGGTTTAATTTCCTGCTGTACATGTCTTGAAATTATTAGTGATTTTTGAACTAGGGGCCCTGGATTGTCATTTGTATCTGGCCCACAAATTATGGAGACAGTCCTGGTGGTTAAAGCTAAAAATGCCTGCTTAAAAGACGTGAGGAAGGCTGCACCTCTACTGCAGTTCCAGAAAAACAAGACTCAAAGGTGAAATGGAAAATAAACAGATGCAAATATGCTGTATGGATCCAAAGGAAATGTCAGTCAAGACTAGGTGACAGAGATTGTCCCCATTGGAAATTCTAAATTTCTCAAGAAGACAAACCAGCTAGGAGGCAGTGTACATTTGACAAAAACAGTGCCCCATCTGACACCTGATAAGAGATTTCTCCCAACTTAATCTAAGTTCACAGCTTGTGGACC
Source organism: Equus quagga (assembly GCF_021613505.1). Classification (NCBI taxonomy): domain Eukaryota; kingdom Metazoa; phylum Chordata; class Mammalia; order Perissodactyla; family Equidae; genus Equus; species Equus quagga. The sequence continues at coordinate 73,702,237 of NC_060267.1, read as the reverse complement.
CTTGACAGCTGACACAGACTGACTGGCATCCTAGCGACGGTGCACCCAGGCATTCTCCTCTTTTCTAATGTTTTCTGTCAACAATAATGGAGACCTAGATTGCACAACATATTTGAATCCGTGTTCATCGTTTGGCTGAAACAATTCTTGTTGAGGTTGGAGCTACACTGTTGTATCCTAAATTTTTTGAATGTGAGACTACTGTAGTGGTCATCTTGTGGGTTCCAGTGCCTCCAAGAATCTGAAAAAAGCAGGATCCTTGAGAGATTGGGAGTGGGATTATTTCAATCCTATGAGTGCTGGACAAGTGTAGACAGCAGGTGCTGAAGATAACACTGACTACGTCCTTGAACCTGAATGAGGGCCTTCTGGCTGAAGACGAGAAGAATAAGAAATTGGAGAAGAATGAAATCTAGGGGTTTTTTCTGCCTTGATTTGTTACGGCAAGAGTTTTCAGTTAGGGACTTTAAATTCTTCCTGGAAATTTAGTAATAAGGGAGGGTTTATTTTGTTCTAATTTATAGCTTTTTATTTTCTTTTGACTGATATATTACATTATTTGGAATATCACTTGGGCTCGTTGCAAAACCTCTGTTGATTTCTATTGCACAATACAGTTAAGCATAATGTGAGATGGTAAATGAAATAGAGTCAATTATCATTCTAGAATTCAACGTGGCTCAGAGTGAATTTAATTAATATACTGCTCTGTCCCATATCAGAACCTTCCGGAAGGTCCAGCGGGGCACAGAAGGGTCTTAAAGGAGCATAATTGACATTGCTTCATAGCGGCTTCTTGAACGTGAGACTGTGCTGACAGACTGCGGTCTCCTCCTCCAAGAGGACACACATACCCTTAGCTGACCACAGGTTTCATTGTCAAGTCTAGTGAGTTAAGAGAAAAAAAGGCCAAGAATTAAAGGGAAGCTGGGTTCTCCTGCACTTCCACATTCTTGCCAAAAGATAAAATAGAAACTTGCCCCCTTTTTCGGTATGAAAAGATAGCTTCCACCCTCCCTGCCTGACTCCCTCCCTCAAAGAAGCTTGCAAAAGTTTTTTGGGTTTCGACTCCAGTGTCTCCTTCTCTTGATGCTTTCTCGACCCATCCCTCTTACCCTTATTTATGTTTCTTCATTGCACTTAATCACCATCTCATAACTATTGATTTGTTTTTAGCCGTCTCTCTCCCTGGAATGCAAGCATCACAAGGGCAGAGCTTGCTTTCTTCATTAACCCAGGCTGATTGATAGATAGATTGACAGACAAATGATAGCTTGATCGAGAGAAAAATAGATCCAGAATACTGCATGGTACATGGTAGGAACTCAATAAATATTTGCTGAAGGAATAAATGAATTAACGAGTAACTCCTCTTATTGGTGAGATTGGAGAAAGAGATTTGTATATGTTATGAGTATCTAAGCCCTTTCTGAGCCATCATTCTCCCAGCTACCCTGCAAACAAGATGAGTATGGGACTAATGTGCAGTAGGTAAGACCCCAGGTCAGGGCTTCTCCATCCTACAACTCAGGTTGAAGGTGGAAGAGTGGGGAGGGGCTGAGGAGGATGAGGAAACAGATGTGATGTTAGTCTAATTCTTTGATGAAGGAATAGAAAGCTTTGTTTTTCCATCCAGCATTAGCAGCAATAAAGCTAATATTTTTATACCTATCTGTATTTGTTACCAGTTCCAAACATGAAAGGTGAAGGGGTGGTGAAAAAAATTCCACCACATTTACCAAACATTGAAAACAATAAAGCCAGTTGCAATTAAAAATAAATGCCAGGTTAGCCTCCATGGATAATAACACACCTGTAATAATAAACTTGGACATAGTCCAAGAATTGTTGTTGTTAGTGCCGTAGAGTCGATTCTGACTCCTAGTGACTCCACAGACAGCAGAGCGGAGCCCTGCCTGGTCTTTTTGCACCATCCTCTCACCTCCCGGCACTGTATCAGACAGTGCTGTGCTGCTATTCAAAGGGTTTTCATGGCCAATTTTTTCAGAAGTGAGTGGCCACATCCTTCTTCCTAGTCTGTCTAGTCTGGAAGCTCTGCTGAGACCTGTCCACCATGGGTGACCCTGCTGGTATTCAAAATACCGGTGGCACAGCTTTCAGCATCACAGCAACACACAGCCACCACAGTATGACAACCAGCAGCTGGGTGGCGGGTGGTGTGGTTCCCTGACTGGGATACGAGCTCAGATCGCAGCAGTGAGAGGGTGGGATCTTAACCACTAGACCACCAGCCTAATAATAAACTTCCATTATTTTAGTGGCAGCCACAAACTGAAAATACATTCTAGGTCATCAATTTAAAAAGTAATGTGATACGTTTCATATCAAATAAAATGTGCATTTTGAATATCCCTATTTTGTATATTATGTGCATAAAAGAAAGTATAAAAGTGGGGTTTTTTTTAACAAAAACAAGTGGCTTAATTGAAGGGATATGAAACTACCCAGTAATTTGGAAAATGTTTACAACTATTTTGATTTGTATTTTTAATGAAAAAATTGTCCAAGTCCTCTTTCTGTATATAGTCTCATCCATCATTCTGCAATTCACTGTGAGCTCTTTTCCACTCACTTTCCTGTGGGCAGGCAAGTTCTTGTTCATCTGCACCATGGAAAATAGACACAGGCAATCTATTTATCCCTGGTTTTTCTCTCACAAGATCTATTCATGAGTTTTGGGCTTTAATTTCTCTTGGGCAACTTTATAGTGCTAACTGCAGGTTAAGAATCGTATATTCAAAATAGAGGGGCTGGCCCCGTGGCCGAGTGGTTAAGTTCGCGCGCTCCGCTGCAGGCGGCCCAGTGTTTCGTTGGTTCGAATCCTGGGCGCGGACATGGCACTGCTCATCAAACCACGCTGAGGCAGCGTCCCACATACCACAACCAGAAGAACCCACAACGAAGAATATACAACTATGTACCGGGGGGCTTTGGGGAGAAAAAGGAAAAAATAAAATCTTTAAAACAAACAAACAAACAAACAAAAAAAACAAAATAGGGCTTACGCAGCCAGTGATTCCAAAGTCCTTTATGACATAACCGTATTATATTCTCATTCTCTCTCTCTCTCTTTCTCTGTCTCTCCCTCTCTCCCTCTCTCCTCTTTCTCTCCCCATTTTTCAAAGCACTTTCAGATACATAATCAGTTTTAGTACTGATTGTCATTTTAAGGGGTAATTTGAATTTGTAATAAGGAGATAGAGCCATTATTCACTCTGAAATTGCACTGGTGGTGTAATGGAAAATACAACAGGCAGGGGGCCCAAATTAAGTCCTGAAATTAATGAGTAGTTTGGCTTGAGATGAATTAGCTCTCTTTTCTTGGTAAGAGAGTAGGACCAGAGGAATACAGTACTTAAGTCCCTTATAAATTCTGTTTCTGAGCAATTATTTCAGAGGACACAATGTGCTCACATGGATTTTATTTTCTTTTGTTCTTTTCTTTCTTTATTATTTTCTAGCTTCCCCTAAAGAGGTTTTTTAGGTTACTTGATTCAAACCAGCAATAACTGATAGGAGTAAATTGAAAACAAACAAAAACTAAAAAAAAAGAAAACCACACAGGAGCAGGTGAAATGATTTTATCTAAGTTTAGTTATAAGCAGCCTGATATTTAGAAATAAGAAAACATCTCAGATGCCTTATTTGAGATACTATGAGGAAGTGCTGTTTCAAATAATTACCAGCCTAAGGTTTGTTCCTAGAGTCAGGCTGTATTGTATGAGAACCTGTGAATTTCACCCCCAAATATCGAAGTTTAGCTTAGAACAGCACAAAGTTTGAGTCTTAATCAGGATGAAAGTTGCTTTCTTTGAAGGAAAATTCTTGTCCCACAGTGGAGTTTCTCCCAAACAAATTTGATTTCCAGCCACTTTCCTTTAAACATTTCCACTAAATATATATGTCTGTGTGCAAATAAATTTAACTTAATTTTGATTCATTTGGTTTGGTTTGGAGCAATTGCATAATACTTCTTTTCCTCTTGAAGTAATAACAATAAAAACCTAAGCTGGTCCTGTGACTTTTTTGCATTTCTCCAAAAATTGTACCTCCTCCTACCCCCAGAAAAAAGCTTTCAGTCAGAGGGTAACTTTCTATTCCAATCTGTATGAGATTTATATTCTCATACTGAATTATGTCATTTCATTTTGTTTGCATTTTCAGAGTTTAGAATAGCAAGGCTAAACAATTCTGTTGACTCAGTCTTTTCTTAATAAAAGCAAATGGTCAATAAGTTTATAAAATATACTTTTTATATAATAAAGCAGCCCATCTAATAACTGTTAAATGCTGTGACTTAATATTCCCCACACGTCCTTTTTTATTTCTTAACAAAATAATGGCACTTAGAGTCATTTATAAGGTTAACAAAAATAAACAATTGAATAGACCCACACATTTAAAAGGAAGCAGTGCAGAAAGAAAAAGAAATACCTTTAGTATCTTGCTCAAGTTCACTTTCTTCTATTAATAGAAACAAGACCAAACAAACATAATAAACACACAAACAAGAACAACATGTCATGAGAAGGGAACTCTTCGACCACAGAAACACCAGTTGTGCAACAAGATTAATTAGAATCTGTTTGTTTCTCATTTCAATAAGAAACAAATGCAGTCAAGGGAAACTGCTGACCTTTTAAAAGCAAACTATTAAACGACATAAAATTTCAAGGTCTTACTTTTAGTCAGACAGTACTACACAGAAAATAAACTGCATCATACCCAACAACATAGCTCATTCATGCATTTTTATTTTAATGTTGACAATCGTCCTTTCTTTGGAGGCAACAGACTGCCTACTATTCTGATAAATTCTATTTCCCTTTGTTAGTTTGGCTTCTCCTCTTAGGAGGCCTTGCTGTGAAGTCAGTGATGTTGAATCTGGGATCTCAGCTATCATTTCTATGGCAATAGACTCATGTTGTGGTAAACAGAGGATTAGGGGGTTTCTGTAGAACAGAGCCTACCACCAACAGAGATTCTTTTCTCTGTATCAACTCCTAGAGGCTGCTCACAGAGCAGAGAGGAGCAAATCATTATCGTCTACAAAACTACTAGGAAAGCAAACTACAGAGAAAAATGTGAAAATGTCTAAATTAGGTATACAGAATTGGGAATCTACAAATTTTAAAACATCTTAGAAAAGAGACAACACCAAGTCAACTGTTCCGTAATGTTTAATGTAACCGTAGCAGGTGTAGATCCCACATGGAGCTCTGTTTTTCTTTCCCGAAGTTTTACTTGTTTATGTCAGTTTAGACCTTTCTTTGAATTAGTGATGAGCAACTGCAATATTTGTTTATAGCATAAAATAGCAAGACTCTTGTTAACTACTTTTAACGATAAGGATACATTTTCATAGTTTTTCACAGATTATGGATATTTTCATACATATTGTACATTCTCTCTTTTACCCCTCACTGTATGCCTGTGATTGTATATAATTGATTTTATTCAGCCCATTTTCCAGGCAAGGAATCTGAGACTCAGAGATTTGCAGCAGGTGCAGGGCCGGAAATACCACTCCAGTTTTCAGACATCATCTTCTATTCTAGTACCATGGTGAGAAAGCCTCATTTTTACATTTAGCACCCAATCCTCTTAAATTTCAGTGAACTTATCATTTCCAATGTAGATTTTACTCTGTCTGAATTTTCCCTACCTCTACTAACCAAGTCAGCGGTACATGCTTTTTAAAAATATTTTTTAAGTATCAAAGTCAAAGACTACCTAAAATTTCTAAATTGAATACATTTGAGGTTAAAGGAGATGTAGAGATTGTCTGTCAAACGTGCCTCTAAACAAAGAAATCGTCCTTTACAACATCTCTAATGTGCCTGACAAAGCATAGGTATTGGATAAATAGGAGCTCTTTTCATACTTGAAACAGGTCGCACTTGAAACTCCAGAGATTCTCTGTAACACAGATATTAATCAGAAGAAATAAATAAATGAAGGCCCATAGTTGGGCCAGATTAGGACTGAAAAATTGCATTTGGATGCCTTTGGGCTGGGCATGTCTTTCCAGTTCCTCAACACAATTATGCTTGGGGAAAAAACATCCTATTTATTTTTCCTCAGGCATATATTCATTTATGAGTGGCTGTGATGAGCTTGGGACTCTTAGGGGGATGTGAAGTGTCTTTATTCCCGGCCTGCTGTATCTCCAAAATCTTATTCCACTACAGTTGAAGGAACTCAGTAAGTTCTGAGAGTCTTACTCACTCATCATTTTCTTCTCTCACACTACTCTTTTTAGAGTTCTGGGGTAAGTGCAGGTAAATTCTGAGTCTCCTTTCAATTTTGCTCCAGTGATCTTTCACTGGACTGTACCTCAAATTATACTCAGAGGACAATGCTCATTTTCCTTTGCTGTTTTTCACTTTGCTGTTATTGTTGTTACGATTGTTTGTTTTGCTTGATTTGTTTAGAATTGGAAGCGATGTGAAGATTTGAAAGAATGCACCCATTTCTTCCACTGCAGATATCTAGAATCAACTCAAGAGACGAAAGAATGTCTAAAATTTGCCATTTTCCTAGGAGGAGGCTTAGAAGTTCTACCAGAAATTACATTTTCATATATAGACTATCAAAATCTCGTTCTATGAACAAATACATATATACATCTTTGTACATACATCTGTATATATGCTTGTGTGTTAAGATACACACACATGTACACACAGTCACACACATGCACACACAATTAAGGTTGCTTTAAATTAGAGAAAATTGTGCAAGAATAATCTGCAAAACCTATTTAAGCTTGAATACACTCGTTCAGTATATGAAACTGTTCATCATTTCAAGGTCAAACTGTAGTCCTAGTTTTTTGTGTATCCTGCTTGCCTAGCCTACTGTGATCCCTCTTGACTTCTGAAATTATTGTTTAAACACTTATCAATTTTTAAATATTCTGCTTCATGGTCTCTATTCCTATTTATTTGCTAAATTCTCATTTAACTGCTTTATGTGAAATGCATCAGTCTTCCAAATTGATTTGTAATCTTCTTTGAGGGGCAGGAGAGGGAACAGAATATCATACTTGGCTTTTGTTGTGTTTTACTCCCTAAAGTCCAGCACAGTCTCTTGTAGAATAAAGAAAATACTTAAAAAAAAAAGAGTTGGATTAGTGACACATTTTCCTTGCTCAGTAGGACATTTAGAATAGGGAATCAGAGACATCTCTTATTGGAATAATCTGAGATATAATCAACATCCAAGTTAAATAGTATATCCATCATTTTCTTGAATACTTTGATTCATGGGGAACTCAGCATTATCATAGCAACCCATTTTTTAAAACTCTGTTAAAAAAAAAAGTTCTAAATCAAACAAAATCAGTGTCCTTATAATTACCACCCACAAGACCTAGTCCTCACTTATGGACAAAAATGAAAAAAAATCCATCAAATATTCTCATTTTTCCAACGTTGCTAGCCCCAGTTCACCATCCTGATTGCTCTCTTTTGAACTTATTTTACCGTCTTATCTTAACTTACCCTTTTACCTTGTGGTACCTGGAACTGGAACTAACATACACATAGAGTCTAGCAAATTCAAAGAATATGAAGACTCTTTCTAAATAATCTACTTCTATGAATATCAGTTTGCATAAGTTTTTATTTACAGTCATTTAATAATACAGTTAGGTTATTGATTCCATTGAAAGTCGTGAATATCCAACATATTTTTATTCTTGCTCTTATTAAGATCTGTCTCCCCAATTTTGAATGTAAATGTGTATATATGTGAATATGGTTTGTTTCTAAGAAAGATCAAATAAATCTTTCCTACTCAATTTGCTGTATTAGTTGATTAGAGAAGGAATTTGGAGGGGAAATGTATTGTTTTATAGAAAGAGGGAAAGCCATCAAAGTCCCCTGGTAAACAAAAGGAATACATTTAGTAAAATCATAAAGGTCATGTAGACCTTGTGGAGAGAAAAAAACAAAACCAGAAGAGAGAACAGGCTCTGTGGAATGGTTTCCATTCTTTTGACTACGAGAGTGAGCAGAACTAAGAAGATAATAGGAATTTGGCTACCTAGAGTTGAAGTCTCAACCAAGGCTGAAATAGCACCTTGCTTGCTCTTTGTAGGATGGCATTGTTTATAACTTTTTTTCATAGGCAATATCTTAAAGAAATCTCTAACCTTCTGTTACTCTAGGAACACCATTCTATGCTCTTTCTAAGGATATACTCAGAAATTGAGAAATCAAAATCCTATTAATAGATTTGTTTCCTTACAGTTATGTATAATTCCTTTATCACAAGCCAGGCAGGTGGATCTGGGTTTGAATCCTCACTCTACTGCTTGTTAGCTATTTATCTGGGCTATTGCTCAACCTCTCTGAACTTCAGTTTCTTCACACAAAAAAGGTAGGTATCAACTCCAAACTGTTAGAATTATGGAGAAGATGAAGTGAAATGATTTGTACAAAGTGGTTAACATAGCAACTAACACACAGCTAGAAAGTATTGGAGGCTAATTCTGAAGCCAGATCTTCTGGGTTTTTCTTTTTTTCCTTTTTTCAGAGCTATTTCTATCTCCAGAGTATCTTCCTGACTCATGAAAGCTGTTCTTCCAACTGGCTCCCAAGGGAGACAGTTTTTAAATTTTATCTTCTTTTTAACTTAATTTTTAATTTCAGCCTGCCTCAGCTGGCTGCATCCCAGATATTGATCATGATGAGTACCCTTTCCCTAGGTGTTAAAAGAATGTGCTTAAATCCAATCTTCAATTCAATTATCTGAGAAGGGAAGAATCACTCTGTAGAAAGAAAAATACATTCTTCAGGCTCTTATTAAAACATAGATGCTTATCAATACTAGATTGTTTGAATCCGTTCTTCAATAGGCTACATTTGTCTCATCTAGCGGTGTATTTTAAGAATTATTGAGTCAGAGGTGCCTATAAGAAGACAAGTACTACAAAGAACAAAAACAGTCATTTTAATTGCTTTAATTTTTACTTGAAAAAAAAAAGGGCCCAGAGTGGTTGAAAAGTAATCAGATTGAGGCTCTGTGGTACTTTGTTTCTGAACAGATTCTTCTTTTGTTTTCCAATCGTTAGAAGAAAACCTGACATTAATAATGATAAACCTGAGTAAATACTTGGTTTTTTTCCCCTGACTTCTTGGGAGCTAAAGCAAAGAAACCCGATCCTGGTGTGTTGCCACTGTTTACATTTCTGTCCCCTTTGAAGCAGAGCAATACATGAGGAGGTTTATCCACTGTGGCTTCATCTCGGAAGGAATCCGAAAGCAAGCTCCTTTAGAAGACATAGTCAGCACCCTCACAAACAGGCACTCTTCTCCAAGTCCTCAAAGTCAGGCTTGCCTCCGTGACATCATGATTCTCTAAAGTGGCTTGAGTTGGGAACATTTCTGTGGCCTTTAGGATTATAACATTTTCCTGGCTTGTAAATATGGACGATGAATAATGACAATAAGCATGAAGTGTTTACCAAATAAATCAGACAAGAGCCACAGGAAGTTAGCTTGTTTTTATTTCAGTCCTAGATGTAGATAGTACAACTGTTAAGAATATTTTTGTTAAAATGGTTCTGAAAATATATTAGGAATTTAACCATAAGCCAATCAAATAGTTAGACTTAAGTTCTGATTCACTTTTTCATTCCTTAAAAAAAATTCATTCTCTGGTTTTAATGGGAGGAGATGCTAAACTGATTAATTACTAGGACAGAAGCCTTTTTTAGTTTACCCTTTTAAAATGTCCTTATTTTGAAATAATTTTAGATTTACAGAAGAGTTTCAGAGACAGTATAGAGTTTCCACGTACCCTTCACTCAACTTCCTCTAATGTCAGCATCTTAGATAACTATAGTACATTAATCAAAATCTTAGTTTACTTTTAAATAACATTTTTGAACTAATCTCATGAAAAGAAAGATAACCGAGCTCTGACCACCATCAAACAAGCTAAAGTTTATTAAAAACCAGAATTTTTTAGCTAACTACAAATTTTAGCTGGAAAAAGAAATAGGAGCCATAACCTTACTCTTAAATGACACCATAGTATCCCACTTGTCTAAAGTGTCTTGGATTAGGAACATTTCTATAGCCTTTGAGATAGAATTCTGGATACCCAAATAGGGCCAAGGCCTCCAAACTGTAGGTTCCAATGGTGATGAGATAGTTGATATATACCCATTTAAAAATTACATCTAAGAAAGGACATTATAGAGTACCATCTCAGTGTTGTCCATGAGTTAAATCACAGCTCATTCTGGTTTTTATGGCACCAGCAATAGGTACTGTCCCAAACTCCCTAGTCCGCCATTTGCTCCTTGGTTTTGAGTCAGTGTCAGCATTTTTACCCTCTTTTTCCTTTTTCTCCTTCACTGTGAGATGATCTGCACCATGGGCAGCTATTTATCAATTAAAGCCCTGTTGGACCTCACCTCTCTGAAGCTTTCCCTGACCCCTCACTATCTCCCCTGTCCTGTGTATGTATCCCACCCAAACTTCTACCATCGCAAATACATTGAACTTTAATTATTGTAATTACTTGCTTGCATGCCCATCTTCCTCACTAAATTTGAAAACTTTTCAAGAAATAAATCACATATTATTTATCTCTATATTCTTAGGAGTTGCCTCCTTACATGGAATATAGTAGACACTCAACAAATGAGTAAACTTGAAGTGATCCTAACATTTATCCTACTAATTGTGGATAAGCTTTCTCCTTAGGTTTTAAGTTTCATCTGGAATAGATATTCCAAGTAGAAATCTTTAAGTCAATGTTTCTCAAAGTGTGGTTCATAGACTACCTGCACAAGGATCATTTAGGAAATTAGTAAATGGCCCTAACACAGACCTGTCAAATCTGAATCTCTGGGGAATGCACCCTGGAGCTATGCCTTTTAATAAGATCTGCACAGTTGCTAGTGTTTGAGAACCACTACCTTGGAGGAAGAATTCTTTTAATCCATCAACTTAGTTATTTCCATCTCTTTCCATAGAGGTTTTGAAGTGGATATATTCAATTATATGTCCATAAATTAAATGAAATAACAGCACATTAGTATCAGGGAAAAGGAGACTTCTGGTTGGTTTAGTGTAACAGATACTATAACTAAGCTTCAAATTGGATTCTGAGATACACGTCAGGCAGGGCAAATAATAAGGTAAAAGAAAATAAAGTACGTAATTCTTAGTACAGGAAGGAAAACAAATGCCAGTTTCTCAGGAGAGACCATTTTTTCCCCCAAGCACTAGATTTTTAAAGCAATTTCTCACTTGAGATTTACTTTGGAGCAGTGAGCGATGGAATGATCAATATTTTCAGCAAGATTTTTGGCAAACAGGATACGCACTAAGGTTGTCTGGGATTTTATGCTGTTATACTATTTTTTTTGGACAGGTTGACTGTAAACAGCTCCTTTCCAGTTTGCCAGGAAAGGCACATCTTCATACAGCTCCTTAGAGAAGCTTCTTTGCATCACTTGTCACAGAGGGGCCAAACCAAAGTTATAATCTCTAACAAGTACCAAGAATGCAGGTACAAAGCGTTGCTGATTGAGCGCAGATTTATGTTCTTTGGAAACAAGAGGAGCAGTTGGTAATGTTGACAATCTATTTATGAAATTTGAGAAGACTAACTAGCAATATTCTCTGGGTAGAAGTCATCCAGCTTTATAACGATGTAAACAACAGACAACAATGCCAACAATAGACGATGTTAATCAAAGAGCTACCACTTAGACACTGGATATATGCTATCTTAGCCCATTTTAAGAACTCTGTGCTCTAGGTAATATTGCCCCTATTTCACAAATGAGGAAATAGACTTGCAGAGGTTAAATAAATTATCCAACCTCACATAACTAGTAAGTGACAGAGTCAGGATTAACACCCAGGTCTGTGTGGTGCTAAAGCATGTGAATGCTCCAGAGTACTGATCTACGCAGCATAAATATAGAGAAAGAAAAGACTCAAGAATGGGGCAACGGAAGCTGTCATGGCCTTGGAATCAAGACATCCAAGCTCCTTGCTAACTTGGGGGAAGTAATGATTTTTCTGGTCTCAAGTTTCCTTATCTGCAAAATAAGAGATTGAGTGATATGGCTTTGAGGGCCCGCTCCAGATTTAAAGTTTATGATTACTCTTCTGACAGGACCCAAGTTAATAAAAATTAACTCTGTATTAAATAAAAATTTAGTTTTTGCCATTGAACTTTATTGCTTCTACCTCAAAGATAAAGATGACACGTGGACTAAAGAGCTGTGATTGTCTTCACAAGTATTGAAATGATTGCTTCTGTTGCACAGAAGTTACATTAGCCCTAGAGCTAACATTGGTAACTGTTATTTGAGTGACACCCCATGCCAAGCACTCTTGTAAGAGCTTTAAATATATTAGCTAAGTTTATCCTTCCACAACTTATGAGGTAGAGAGTACTGTTAACCTCACTTTACAGATGAGGAAACTGAGGCACAAAGAGACAGAGTAACCTATCTGAAATTACACAGGTGGTGAGTGGTGAAGCCAGGATTTGAACTCAGAAAGTTGACTCTAGACTTTAGAGCCCATGCAGTTTTCTCAAGAGTCTAGAGCCCATGTAATTAGCCAGTGCATTAAGTTCCCTCCAAGTCATGCCTCGTATATTTAACATTTACGGAAATTAATATACTAATTAAAGCTTGAAAGTCATATATTTGATTTCTGAAGGAAATAACTGAATGTAATGTTATTCAAATTCCATATTGCCGTAGCGTTCTAATAGCTTTCTGTGATATGTTGCGTGATTCGAAATACTGACATTTTGAAATTAAGCCCAGTGAAGGGATGGCCTTCTCTGTCTCGCACAGTACCTGGCGTATCACTCAATGAATCTTTGTTGGCTGAATGAATGCATTAAAGAGAAAGAACTTTTCCGTTTTTGTGTATGTATGTTTGAGATTGTGCATCTCATTTTAATACCTAAAAATTGGAAATGAAAGCTTACTCTAAAGTATGCATACTTCAGGTCACAATAACTTTTCATTTCAAATAATGTCAACATTATACTGAACAATTCAATTATCTTAACAATTTAAGACAAATCTTGGAAGCACATTTTTCTTCTAAGCTGCCATTAAAGAGAGCCTAACTCAGCTTTAACTTGAAGTATTATCTGTTCAGTGCTATAATCATTATATAACTTTTTTTCTCCTTAGAGAACGTTACTGACAATTAATTCTTTAGAGAACGTTACTGACAATTAATTCTTCCATTGAAGGACCACTTGACCATTGTTTCTTGAAAGCACTACAGAACTTTTTAAATGAGAATGCAACATAATATCCCCTAAGTCAGAATCAAGGGGTCAAACTCTTCTTTTAGAGCATGCACTCTATTAATCATGCAGACTTAATTTTCCCCAGGATAGCCCCAGGGATATCAAAGGTTTATGTTGTTTTCTTTTGTTTGGTTTTAAAATACACAATGTACTCATGACAGCAAATCAAACCTGTTAGTGGCATCAAACAAGTAGAATTGATGCCGGGAACAGGACCACTGCAAATTTTATTAAAACTGCAAACTGAGAGCACAGCACACATTGGGGTTTTAAATACCTCTCTCTGTGGCATTTGTCATATTAAGAGCTGCAGCATAAACAAAGGAAAAAGCAAATCAAATGTTGTGTAAACATTACATGAGTTCCACTTTTCTAGATGCAATAAGGAAATCTGATCTCTAGGAAAGAACGCAGCCAGAAGTCTAATGTTTTTGAAAACAGTGCTGATCTCTTATAGTTAGATCTATTGACATTTGCCTCTGGGACATCATATGGATATATCATCACATGCATATATTTTTTGTGCATAAAATGATTTATTTTGGTCTTTCGGAATTCTACTTGTCTTATTTACTACATATGTCTGCAAAAAAATCTTCAAAAAACCCCAAAAAGCCTCTGATAGACAAGGTCAGCCCTAAGGATAGGAGGTGAAGCTTTTTGGACTGCGGAGAAATGGCCTGACAGCACTCAAGTGCCATGACAAGTGATGCAGACTGAGGCACTGAGGTCGCTTGAACTTGCCAAATGGCTCACCTTCTGTCCTTACTCCCCAATACGGCTCTCCCAAGTGATGAGACACGGCTCTGCTTTGGAGACCTCCTGCAAATGAGGAGTTGTTTAAACATTAGGCAAGCCTACAATAAGCCTCTACCTAGAAGGGCTTTGTTCTTTTTCTTGGTCTGCTTCTAGGCTCTCATTTCCAACTTTGCACTGGTGCCAAGCCACCTCTTCCCACTGGTGATGGATGACTGAGAACCTTCCCTCGGTTCCAGCTTCACTTCTGCCCAGTCTTTTCCTTAATGTCTTAAGGCTCCAACGATAAACAAGGTAATAGAAAATGCAATCAACAGGGAGCCGACTACACTCCAACATCCATCTATTTTAATTTGAGTCTCAAGTATTCTACACTCAAACAGTTTCTATACACAAAGCAGGATTCATCTGAATGTGATATTCACAATAATATGGTCCACACTCAGTTCCAAATAAATAACTTATTTCATAACAGTTGAGTCAATGAATATAAGCGAAATATGTAAGAATATAAGGGAAATATAAAAAGGTTAGATATTTGTGAACTTTTAAATAGATCTTCTCCAATAATGAAAAAACTCTTAACAATGACCTCTCTGGCTATAATAGCAAGAAGAATTACATGATCATATTAAAAGTGTTTAATTTCTGTGTCGCAGTATTTATTAAACCCATTTTTTAAAGGGAGAATATGCCTCTGGTCAAAAACAGGAAAGTAAAATCAGAATCTTGCACTTCAGAGGTTATCTAAAGCCACAGGATGGCAGGATCTCCTTGAAAACTCCAGCCCTACTACTCACATCAGCACATTGCATTGTCGTTTCGCTCTGCCACCAAGGGTCTATCTTCCTATCCTTTAGAGTACTCAGGAGAAAACTGTTTCAGTAAAGATACATAATAGAAACAGTATGGACCATTCTTTGGATATGCACCATACCTAAATGAGAATATGAAGCAGATTGGAGAAACAGACAAGACTGTCTTTTGACTTAGAAGAGAATTCTTTCTACAGGGCACTGAAAAGTCACTTTGTCTCTCTTTTCAACCCAACAAAACTTAATAGGCAGCAAATATAATTGTTGGGGAGGAAAAGGCTATATGGAAGACCGAAAACGATGTTTTCACCTCTGTGAGGAACTAAGTAGAAATGATCTCAAGCAGAAGTTATATTTCTAGTTAAATATAAGGAAATCTTTATAAGCCAATATGATTGATTTATCTTTATCATTGTATATTTGTTCTCACATTTGGAGACAGCGATGGAATGATCTTAGCTAGAGGGCAGAAGCCACAAGCCAGATGTGATTGCCTTTAAGACAAGTCTCAATTTCAGAGATATTAAAATGCACAACAAAGAAACAAAAAAATCAGTCAATCGTGATTATATGAAACTGATGACTCTGAGATGCATCCCAGATATGGTAAAATATGAAAAAATGAACATCTTAGAACCTATGAAATGTGATATGGAGATCTCTCTGGCCCTCATCACATCCCACTATGAAGCCCATCCTAAGGCCCATTGTCACAGAGGTACCTGATTCAGGGGTTAAGATTTCCAAAGGAAGAGCCTCCAGAGTTGTGAGACTGATGGCTCTTTTCTGCATTCCAGGTGACTACGGAATTTGGGAAACCACAGAGGCTTCCCTGCCAATGTCAAATCAGTATACCTATATTATTCTCACCTAGCAGAGCTTCACTTTTCTATGGGAACTTACCTTTATTTTACCTTTGAATCAATTAACACCCAACCAAGTGTAGAAAATGTTCATTGAGAAATCAGAACCCAAATCAAATTTTAGTGTTGGATCCTCCAAGCCATTAGAGAATCAAATTCCAGGTTTCTACCCATAAGCAAGAAAGAAGAGTCAAAGGGGGAAAGAATCCACCAGCAGCTGCCGCTCTCTGAATCCCTTCACTTCCTGCTCTGTTTAGGTGGCTCCCTTACTTCCTCTCACAGGCCTCAAGCTTGCTGTCTTTGTGGACTGATTCCTTCCTAAGGAAATAGCAAGTTACACGTTCTGTTCATCAGGACCCACCCCCAACATTCTCCAGCCAATAGCCAAGTGTTGTAAATTTCTAATCAACGTAGAGATCAACTGCCTTTGACAAAACTTTTTTCATCTCTGATTCTGTTCTAGGGCAGAATGGAGGAAGAAAATTGCAAAAATAATATATCAAGCCAATAAACAGAAAGGTTGATGCTACTTTATCAAAATAGTTCAATATTTAGAAGAAATAATTTTTCCCAAAACATAAATGTATGTATTGATTCTTTCTAATTATAATTGTCTCTTCATAAAAGTTCAAAAAGTATAGAACTATATAAAGTATATGATAGAAGAAGTTAACCTCCCCATATACTCCTATAGGCAGAGATGATGACTATTAACAGTTCGGTATACTTAATATATAATATAGCATACTGTTAACTCACTTTTTCACTTATTAACACATTAACATTTGTAATGAGTTAATATTCATAAAGAAATGGAAAGTACCTTACACATGGTAAGCACTATATATGAACTTAGTAAATAAATGTAATAAATAATAATAAAAACAGCAAATAATTGTATAGTGTTTACTGTTTGCCTATATTAATTCATCTAATCATTGCAACACCCTAAGAGATAGGTGCTGTTTTTACCCCTATTTTAGAGATGAGGAAACTGAGTCTCGGCGATGGGAAACACACCCAAGTCACATGTATGGAGGACTTTTTTTTAATGCTTTTTGGTGAGGAGGATTGGCCCTTAGCTAACATCTGTTGCCAATCTTCTTATTTTTTCTCCCCAAAGTGCCAGTATATGGTTGTATATCCCAGTTGTAAGTCATTCTATTTCTTCTATGAGGGATGCTGCCACAGCATGGCTTGATGAGCATTGTGTAGGTCTGTGCCCAGGATCTGAACCAGCAAACTCCAGGCCACTGAAGCAGAGCGCACAAACTTAACTACTCAGCCACAGGGCTGGCCCAATATAGAGGATATCTTTAAAAGTTAGTACATAGAGATCGATCTTATTCTTTTGAATGACTGCATAGAATTTCATAGCATATTTTGTCAGTCTCCTATTAATGCAAATTTAAATTCTTTTAAAATTTTTGCTGTGATAAACAACTTTGTGATAATCTTGAACACAGACTTGTGTAAATAATTCCTTTAGATAAATTATCAGAAGTTAAATTATTGAGACAAATCTATACACATTTTAAGGTTTGATTTTTATTTTTTAAAACAAACCCACCTCCACTAGGCTTTAGCAAATTGTAAGAACAGAGGAAAATGCTGATTTCCCCATATCCTCTCCATTGTTGTCATTCTAATTCTTGTCCTTCATAAGCAAGAACCTCTGCTTTTCCTCAATATTTTAAAATCATCTTTTTGTTTCTGGTATTCATTATGATGCGTCTGATGTGAAATTATTTCTTTGTCTGCTCTTTGTATTTATTGATTGGGACTCTCACTTCTCATACTTGAAGATTTGTTTTTCTTCAGTTTTGGCAAGTTCTCATTCATTATACTTTTGAGTATAGCCTCTCACATTTTCTCTATTCTCTCTGTAACTTATATCCTTAGTTATTTCTGAAATTCAATTTCATATTTCTCATCTCTTTTGTCTCTCTGCACCGAATTCTAAACTCTGAAGAGCTAACTTCAAATGTGTGGATTATCTCTTTATCTCTAGGATACCATTACTCATCCATTGAATTTTAATTTCAATCATTATATTTTTCATTTACTAAGATTATATTTAATTTTTTTTACCTGAACTGCCTTTCTTCTTCCTAGTGTATTTTTCTTTGTTTTTGTGTTCCTCCTTTTGTGTCTTTAATTAGTTTAAACATATTTATTTTAGAATCTCCATTATATTGTGTTATTAAATGAATTTCCTGGGGTTTTAATCCCTTTGCGTATTGTGTCAACTAACTCTCACTCAGGGCAGGTTGTTTCCTGTGGACGCTGTAATTTTGCATTGTGAATTCATCCTCAGGGTGGCTTTATCTATGAAAATCTTATGTAACATGGGTAAGGTATTTCTTTTTTGTTGTTATTAAATTTTTGGCCTGGTATCAATGGCGGTGCTGGCAGTATGAATTCAAAATGAAACCTATATGACATATAGTCCTGAGTGTCAAATATTCATTCATAAGAAGACTTGGTTTTTCTTCTTATGAAAATACAGACAATTCTCTGCACTGTCTTTCTGTGCCAGTGGATGGAATTTTTCTGGCCCATCTTTTCACCTCTGTGATTCTCAGCTTTATACAAGGGTCTCAGTGCTAACCTCCACTTCACAGGGGGCCAACCTCTGTCTCCTGTTCCTTGAAGAGTCTTAAATCCCATCTTCTAGGTTATAGAGACAGGCACTTCTTTCACTACCTCCAGGACAGTGCAGAACCAGCTCATGAGCTTCTTGCTCTGTTTTTTCAATTCCTATTTATTCCCAGCCTCTGGATATTTACATTTTATTCTTATGAATTATACAACTAACCCAGCATTTCTGGGTATTTGTAGTAGGAAGATTTTCACATTATCTTGTCTGTCATATGGCTGGAGCTGTAAGTGTTTCATCTCAGGTTTGTGTATTTGGTACATAAAGATTCCATGATCCATCACTTCAACCATTCTCTTGCAATATTCTCAAATCCTTCATCTTATTTTTCTTTCTGGCGAGACTCCAATGCTTATATTTTGCCTTTGGATTTAGCTTTCTACTTCTTCTGGACTTATGCCTGCACTGCTGAGCAATCTTGGGGATAAAACCTTGCAACTATGCAAATTGATGCCACTCCATATTTACAGTCCCCTTCTCTACTGAAACCTTAAAGTTGCCTGGCAATCCTAGTTTCCCTTGTCAGTCATCTCTCCCATTCCCCACAGCTATTTTAAAACCTTTCCATTCTCCTCACCCTTTCGCCCCCCTCCCCCCCTTTACAGAAGTATTTTCAGAAGATAACCTTACTTTCTGCTTCCTAGAGGAAATAGAGACCATCAGAACAGACCTTTCTTAAATGCCATGCACCACACTTATGAACTCATTTATACCGGAATGCCCCCCTTTTTCTCCTTTCTTCCTATCACAGGAAGGAAGTTTCCTCTTCCTGTGTAAGTGGAGTGCTCATATAATTTATCATCGAAGGCTGGATCCTTTTGGAAGTAAAAGAAGAACTCTATTAATAATTATTCCAGGATAACAGGTGTAAACCAGAACTGTCCTGGGCAAACCGGGACATGCGGTCACCCTCTATAAAGTTTATTGCTCCACTTGTCCCCTGAATACATCCCTTTTGCTCCTCAAGTGCCATGTTCCCTTGAATAGTCCCCCTCTCTTTCGTATGTTCAAACTTTCCTTCTCTCTGGGCTCCTTCTTAACATTTTCAATTTTTTAAAAAACATTTCGATCTTTTTGAAAGAGAATTCTTACAAAGCAACACTACCTATATGCCACATATTACTCTAGCTACTGCTCAATTTTTTGCCTCTTCCCTTTTCTCTTCCAAATTTATTGAAAAATTTGTCTAAACTCACAGCCTCTTTTTTTTCCAGCTCCCATTCCCCATCATTTGCAGGATTCTGGCTTCTTCCCTCATTCCCATTCTGACACTACTCTTGACAATGTCACCCATGATTACCTTGTTCTTTAATGGAACAGACGGCATTCAGCGTTACTGAATTTCTTAGACACTTCTATCTCTGTGGCCTGGAGTGAGCTAGTTATCACTTCTGTCCCTCGGTTTCCTAAAATGGCACAATGATAGGGCCTTCCTCACTGACTGTTAGTGAGGATTAAATAAAATAATACATGTAAAGCATTTAGCATTTTAAAATGTCAGCCATCCCATTGTTCATCTTTTTAGTAAGACATCCATATTTGACTATGCTTGAGTTGGGTGGTTCCATCAGTAACGCTGTGTGTCACTGTTTGAACCTTTTAAGACAAGACAGAAGGGCAGAATATCTTTCCATGGCCATTCCAGAGATCCAGCAGCCTGAGGGTGACATTCTAGAAAGGGAGTTTTACTTCTGTGTTGAAAGGTCTTTCTTTCACAGTTGTTATGGCAGCTAAGATTTAGTGAACATGCTGTACCAAATCCATGGCCTGGCATGCCGATCCTCATTAGAAGCTGGCAGTGGCAGACAAAGCCCTGTCTTTTCCTGGCATACCCATTTGGGCGAGAAATGTAGCCCAGCGTCAAATGGCACTTCTGGAGTTCTCTTTCTAATTTGCTCACAGAGTTACTGACACAATGTGTAACAAATACTTATCTACCCCAACTGACTACTACCCAGCCTCATCCTCCCTTCACCATTGCCAAGCTATCAGCCATTTGTAGGCACTTTGGGGGTTCTTCCAATTGCTTCTCAGTTGCTTTTTCGCCTGTTCTGCGTTGTAGGTTGAGTTGGCCCTTCCTTTAAATAGATCATGTCTACATTTCCTCTTGTGGAAATTCCTCAACTATTTCTTTCAGTGGAAGCCAACCTTTCAGAGCTTTAAGAGCCAAGACAGATTTGCTGCAATTTTTATGTTCTAATAGTAATAATTATAGTTCATGCCACTTATTAAATAGTTGTTATGTACCAGCAGCGGTGCAAAGCATGTCACGTATTTTCATGTATCTTGGCTACTTTAGCAGAGATTGGAATGGGGTAGAAACAGACATGTGTGCTAAAATGATCATCTTACCTACTGTTAGAGTGACTTTAGAGGATATTATGAGCTCTCAATACCAGCTAGTTTAATAAAGCCTCTAGCACATATTAACTGTTAAAGCAATGAATATCACCATTGAAATGTTAGGAAGAAAGACAACATTCAGTTTTACTGACAGGCGTGATACAAAATTAAATCGCAGGGCAAGACCAATTGTAATTGGACTCCAACTAATTGAGATTTGTAATAATTTTCTTTAGGCCAAAACTAAAGCAGATCATTTCAATATCTGATGACAGTGACCTGAACAATCAGTGATATATATTATAATATAGAGGCTCTAGAAGAGGAGAATCTTTATGATATTACATACAAATTGATAACATTAATTCTGTATCATTCCACATATAGTTCAAGGAAACACTAAATCCAAGAAGATCTTCAATGTGTCTGAGTGGGTTTGTATGTTTATTTATTTTTCATTGAATAATTCACATCAACTGGTTGTCGCATACTGAGCTTTAAATAGCATGGATAACTTGGAAGACATTAAATTATAGCAACTATGCTGAAAATACATCTTTTGTACATCTGACAGGTACTATTCCCACCAACCTCATTCTTTCCCATGAAAAGTTAATGGATATTTTATGAGCAATTGATGCAACGACATAATAAAAATATGTTCCTTCAACTAGAAGCAAATGTTGAAATTGAGATCATTAAAGCTGTGAGTGGAAGGTCTAGCTAGGAAATAAAAATAATCTTAAAGGAGCTAATACAAAACTGTATGATTGAGAAGGAAGAGATATGGGAAAAGATAGATTTTGGCCTAATGGGAGTAGGATGGAATCAAAGTAAGCTCTGGTGAACCCTTGAAGTCTTCCCTGATTGAACTACAATTTGTGCCAGTGGGCGATAGTCTGATCGCTTTATCAATCAGATAAGAGAAAAGCAGAAAAATAGGTAATTATTCTTATAGTCAATATTTATTGATGTTTACAAAGAGCCAGACACTCTGCTAAACCTATCAACACCTCACCTCATTGAATACTCACAACAAACCCCACTTTACAGATGAGAAAACTGAGAGCCAGAAAGGTAAATTCTACAGCTTGTAACAGGAAGAGCTGGGAAGAGTTATGTACTTAGTGTGATTAGCTAGCACAGGCATGCTGGTACTTTCTATTTTTAAGCAAAATGTGATGTAATTTTAGGTCGAGAAGGATCCGATGACCTAATGGACAGAACCAGCCCTATCTGAGTTCTGATTTCCCAGTGAAGATCTTCCACAACTAGTTGTTGCATTGGTTAGCTTTAAAAGAACATTTTAAAAAGTGAAAACTATTTTGACACTGTAACTCATAGAACTAGGACCATTTTTGGTTATACATTTTGGGTCAGTGTTTTATTTTTCTCAAGCTTTGTGATAGAATACAATCTGAAAAAAAAGGTGCTTTTTCTCTTTCGATATCTTTTAAAAAGTCGTCTATACACTGTAAAAGATAGGATGAGTGTTTTCAAATTTATAAACAAAGGAGAATTTTCCAAGCCAGGCAGAAGTTCTAAAATGGTGTCCTACTGTTTTAGTATTATAGTGAGTTTATCTGTTTTGGTCAAAATTACCAGTGATTGTGGGCAATGGAGTGGGATGGAGTAAGACCTATTACACTAGCGAAAATTTCTTTATCTTTTCAGTTTGACTTTTCCTAGTTTTGACCTCAGCGTCTAGTATCTGGAACAGTTGAGGGAACGGGACTACCTACCACTCTGTTTCTGCCAGCTGAAGTGCAGCCTTCACAGTAGAACGTGAGGCCCTCTGATAACACGATAATGGGAAGCACTGCAGTTCCTTACCCTCAACTTCCAGCTTCACCAATTTGGAATATGCCGTCCCGAGGCTGTTTTTTGCCACACATCGATAATGTCCTGCATCTTCCTTTTGCACATTATGAATCCTTAAACTCCCAGATTCAAGAACTGCAATGCGGGCATTTTCCTGCCAGGGATACGGACAAGAATTTTAAAACATCCATGGCTTTATCAAGGACACAGTTGCCATATCTCATCACGTCATCATCATCGCTGTTATCAAAAATATCATTTAAACACTTATTTGCCATTTATTATGTGTAACGTACAATATTAAATGAGACAGTACAAGATTACCTAAATTAATTTTAACAATGATCCCATAAGATATAGTTTATTTTTATTTCCTTTCATCACACATAGACACCAAGGCTTATTTCATTTCCCAAGTCACACCCAAGTCTGTTGATTAAAAGCATTGCTTTTAACTACCATATTTACTACATATCCAAATGGTATCCTTAGGGGAATATATGTCCTTTAAAAAATTGGAAAATTCTACTAATGATACAAAAACTGGTCTTTGAAATGAAAATATTACATTGATTTTCTTTTTTGGGAGTCCAAATTCGGTATCATACAAAGAGCCACACTTATTTTTATTGTAGGAAGAGCACCAATATTTATGCCAAAGGAAAGCCAGAGAATTATATAGGTTACCATAAAAAATTTAATGTAAAACAAAGCTAATCAATTTTATACTTCCTTTCAATTAATTGACATATATCAACACCTATGTATTCTCCATGGAATGTTCTGAGCATCGTAAGATCAAAAGCATAATATCTGTGACCTCATTGAGTTCACAGTTAGGAGATGACACAAGGATGGAAAAAGGCAATGATGGTACAGTGTAATAATTTATTGATAAGTGTAGGCATAAGATATAAAAGCAGTACAAAATAGGCAGGTGAATAATACATTTTTAATTTGACTACTCTTTGTGATTGAAGTATCTGTCAACGTGTGTCTTCACCAGTCTTGAATCTTCATGTTCTACCATCACTCCAGTGTTCTCATTCTTTTTCTTTTAAACCTCATCTCTCTCTCTCCTCCCAGAAACTGTCTAGTCTAAGACCTGGATTTTAGTTCTATCTTTTTTATCCCTTAAGTCTCAAAGATTCCATGTTAAAAAATAAATGATTCGACTAACCAACCAACCAACAAAAAAGACTCTAGCTTTGCTCTGCCTCTTTTTTATCCCTAAAAAGGACTACTAGTTCCCATCTCTTTTTTTCCTTAGCCAGCCCCAACTGGAATGCCTTACAGTTTGTGTATATGGGAACAGAAATATTTAAGTTTGGTTGAAACATTATGTATGGAAAAACATTTATACTGGAAAATTGTAATCGTGTTACTGAGTTTACAAAGGATTGTTGTATTTGAAAACATGTTGTATATACATGTTTTAACATAATAATCACTTACCCTGAGTGCATGGTCCCCCTTAATCCACGTCACTGATGGTTTGGGATTGCCCATTGTAGTACATGGTAGAACTGCCTTTAATCCTTCTGTTATCTTTACATTTATGGGAGGACGAGTTATTTTAGGTTCTAAAGGGAAATAAGAATTCAGAATTAAAAAGGCAATATGGCTGTACTAAACTTAGAGTTTCTAACCTCCTATTTAATTCTAAATATTCACTTTAAGAATAATTTGTTACATTACAAAATTCTCCAAATTTTAAGGTTAATTTTTAGTGCATATCAAAAGAAATCATTTTTTAAAAGTTTAGGTTATCTCTCTTTTATTAGTATCTTATTTGAAAACACAAATTCATGAAACAGGAGTTTGAAGTTGTAGTATTTTTTGTGTTAAAAATAGTTAAAAAGTTGATTAAAATAAGCTGTCACCAAAACAATTCATTATTTAATTCATACCAACAGACATGAAAACATTTGAAAAGACATTTTTAATATAAATTTATATTTTTAATATAATTCTGAGTTATGACCTATTATCCCTTTAGTTTCTATCTAAAATTGACTATTAAATTTAATGGTTAAAAATTAGAAACATTTATCCCATAGAAAGTAAATCAGATATTATTATATAAGTAATCAGAGAAATTCTAGTCATACAATTTAGGGTATCTGCACTCTGCAAAGCAAACTTGGGTAATTTACTGTTCTGTAAAACACTTAATTCTTTCAGAACAAGTAGTTTATGTCAATTTTATTCTCCAATGTTAAACTTTCAGAGGAAGAAGTTATTAAATCCAATGTATAGAAGAATTGACAAGTTCAGGATGCCAGTTATTTTACTACTTAAAACATTCATAAAATAATGCAAACTACATTTATTTCCGTAGTAATCTTACATTACAGATACAAAACAGAAGACTGTCTTTGCAGGAGAGACTACCGAGAAGAAGATGCATTTCATTTCTTTCAGGTCATGTGCCATAATCAATTTGTTACTTTGACAGAAAAGTGCATGCAATAATGACTCTTTTCCTTCTACTTTAATTGTGTGTGTGTGGGAGGGGGTGGTTTGGTGGTGGTTGTAAGTGGCATTTGCAAAGACTCATGGTCTATTGATATTTAATAGAGGAATTTACTGTCATATAGAGTTGGTATGATCCTACATTGCAGCAAAAATACAAGATAGGCTTAAATAGGTTATTGGAAAACATCAACTTAGTCACTTTGCCTGCTATCTAAAGCATACAGCTCTTCTTCTAATCAACAACAGTGAATTCCTACATTTAGATAATGGCCAGGCACCTCAATTGTGAGTTGGGTTGTCATATAGCCAGCAGCTGATATACTTATCAGGAGTTGATATACTTATGACATAGTCAAAGAGAGTGTTATCAATTCCTTTCGTTGAGTTCCCTGTGCTGATCCCTATGGCAAACATGAGTCATAGATAATATCTTAGGCAGAAAACCTTTGTTAAAGCAAATAACTTCTATCTTCTCAGTGAAATACAGGTCTTAGTCACCTCTTGGAGGAGAGGTGAGGGGAACCCTTGTGGGAAATTGAATACAAAGTAAACTAGGAGTGAATTGAGTATTGATGTGGAGTCATGGATTCCCCACACTAAGGGAACCTGATTCAGGTGGAGCCATGAGCACTGACTCATGAGAACTGGTCACCTTGCTGGAGCAAGATACTGAGAGTATCTTGCTATGCCAGCATTGAGTCCTTAGTTGATGGACCATAAAGAAGTTGGGGGAGGGAGCTCCTGGGGGAGATCCTAAGGTAGTTGGAGTGACAATGGAGGTGGGGACCTTAGGGGCCTCAGGAAGCAACTCTTCAACAAGTAGTGCAGAAGCATTGCAAAATTTTAACAACTAAAAGAGCCACACCAGTGTATACCTACATGAAAGGGAGAGCTTTCCTAAGGAGAGGGTGGAAAAAAGAAGAAAAGAGAACATGACCATGTTGGTGATGGTTTGTAGTGGGAATTTTTGTGAGAGAGTGAGACAACCAGACTGTTCTTAGCTGAGAAAGAGATAGATGGAGTTTGTGCCTTCTATTTGGAGGCAAATCGTGAGTGCAGGAAACTGCTCCCTTCATCGGACAGAACTAGAAATAGAAGTGTTGATGATCACAGTGTGACATACTGGAGGTTTTTTAAATACAGTCTATTTCCTGGGGCTGACAGGTCATTGATCGAGTAGGCTGATAAAGAGTTAAGGCAAATGTAACTGGACTTGTGGAGGTCAAGGAATTATAAGGATGAAGTGGCTAGGGGTTCTGTTTCACAGCTGTTAAAATCCCTTAGGATAACGGCAGGAGTCGTGGTGGATAGAAGACAGTGAGTCTGGAATCAGAGACTTTGATAAACATGAGGTAGTGCCTGGAAGTGAGTAGATGACTTGATGAACAGAGTTAGAGGAGAGAATGGTCAGAATGGCATAAGCCCTCATGAGAGGAAAGATTTTGTTCAGGAATACAAAATACAATGGTTTAAAAACAGCAAGAAGGCCTAGGAGATCAGCCATGACTACTTGTCAGCCTTGTAGACATGAAGTGGGGAAAAATAAACAGCTTTCATTTAAGGAGAAAAGTCACTCAAGTTTGAAAATTTGCTCAAGAAAATTGAGTTTGATATAAGGCAAAAGGGTAGAAGAAGTGCCTGCAAAGAGGTTAAAGTTAAAAAAGATGTTTGGTGGCTGGCCCGGTGACCCAGTGGTTAAGTTTGAGCACTCCACTCCAGCGGCCCGGGGTTTGCCAGTTCGAATCCCGGGTGTGGGCATACACACTGCACACTGCTCATCAAGACATGCTGTGGCAGCAACCCACATACAAAATAGAGGAGGACTGGCATGGATGTTAGCTCAGAGATAATCTTCCTCAAAGCAAAAAGAGGAAGATTGGCAACAGATGTTAGCTATGGGTCAATCTTCCTCACCAAAAAAAAAAAAAGGATGTTTGGTTGTAATGGAACACTTTTAAAGGCACAGGGTAAAGATTTTAGAGGGAGCTTCCCTGGTGAGAGAAGTCAGGGTGGAGCAAATAAAAAGCTGCATAAAGGCAAGAAAATGGAGAGGATAGAGAACTAAGAAGCTTGCCTTTAGGGCGGTGGTTGATGGCAGGAATAAGAGGGGTCGCATTAACTGCCTCAAGCTTGTGTTTTGAACTTGAACTTGTCTCACTGCTGAACCTCCAGATATGAGGGAGTCTCTATTTACTGCCTGCTTCAAAGTGGACCAAGTTAACTTTAGAATCAATAGATGCTTCTCTTTCTCACTCACTCATCTTCACTTGCAGGGCTCCACAACTCTCAGCAGCTCCTCCCACACCATTGTTGGCTATGCAGCAGTAGATGCCATCATCGCTGTCTTCCACACTCAGGATGGTGAGGAGCTGTCCGTTCTCCCGAATGCTGTACCGGGTATCAAAGAGCCTGCAGGTCACGGAGGAAAATGGCAGGTTAGGGCTCATCTATGACTTTTTGGCTATAACTAACTGATCAAACAGATGATTGTTAATAGAAGAAGTAGATTATAGGTAAGAGGAAACTTGAATGAGTTCTGCATAATAGAATAACCTTATTTGATAATATAAAGCTAATGTCATATTCTAATTTTTCCTAGGCTCCAATAGTCAAAGCACCACTGAGTCCTCCAAAAATGGTTTCAAAAGATAATGTCTACTGATAAGACCAAACATAAAGTTTAAAGAAAGCATATTATTACTAAGATGTATGAGTCTTCTTTTAGTTACTGGGAAGTAGCAGCTGGATAATGAACACACACACACATAAATGTGACTAGCAGAAAGGGTTAAGTACTTACAGAAGTAACCAACAATTAACTGAGTATTTGTTCATTCATTAAACAAATATTTGTTGAATGCCTAACAAGTGCCAGGCTTGGTTCTAGTTCTTTGGGATACAAAAGGAAGCAAATAGCCCTGACTTCTCCACGTCAATTAAATCACTGTGTTGCTTTGGGCAATTCTTTTAACCTCACTGTAGTTCAGATCCTACATTTATGAAATGAGGAAATTTGCATTTTACATATTATAGAAGGTGAACTTTAGTACCGCCAAGAACTATGGTTGCATTTATGTCAAAGATAAATCACAAGGCAAATGTGGGCATTCGTATCAGAAAAAGGCAGAATACTTACTTAATGAGAATTTTATTTTTAGTCCAGGAAATTTCAGGCTGGGGATAGGATTCCACTGCACACATGAAAGTAGCCACTTCTTCAACTAAGGCATCCACTGTTTCAAGAGGAGTGGTGATGACAGGAGCTGAAAGGAGAGGACAAATAAAATGAGAACATACTAGAATGCTGTTTACTAACCCTTCTGTAAGCAGTCAGAGGCCACTGCATACCTGAATGAGAATTGTATTTCCCCACAGCATAATAAATTTGCCAAAAGGAAGGAAGATTTTATTTAGAGAATTTTGCTTCTACTTCCAAACTAGGCATTTGAAAATCAAAAAAGAAGAGTCTCGGGAGAATAGGACTTAGAATTTATAGTATATGAATAGGGGCACATCCAGGCTTTGTGAAGCCCAAAGTTATATAATTTGGATGCCCTCTTTAAGGAAAAATATATAAAATTATGAATACAAACTGTCTGTGGCCACTCCAACATCAATCAACTTGAAAGGAGGTGTGATTGAAGGGAAGTTAGAGTGGAAAGAGACAGAAATCTTAACAATTGTTGTTTAAAAACAATTTTTCCCAAAGTTCATAAAAATACATTTTCATACGAATACATTGCTAGAGTCTGCTGAGGGTTTTAGAAAGGGATCCTGCAATTAAGAGACTTTGAAGCTTAAGCTTCATCAGATTTATAGAGAATTCATATCTGCATATGAGTAGAGTAGAAAAAGACTCAATAATAAAAAGATAAATAACCCCAATTAAAAAGTGGGCAAAGGATCTGAATAGACATTTCTCCCAGGAATGTATACAAATGACCAACAAGCACATGAAAAGACGCCCACCATCATTAGCCATTAAGGAAATGCAAATCAAAACTACAATAAGATACCATTTAATACCCCTAGAATAGCTATAATCAAAAAGAAAGATAATAGCAAATGTTGGCGAGGATGTGGAGGAATTAGAACCTTTGTGTATTGCTGGTGGAAAAGTAAACTGGTTCAGTCACTGTGGAAAACAGTATGGTGGTTCCTCAAAAAATTAAACATAGTATTACCATAAAATCCAGAAATTCCACTTCTGGGTATATACTCCCAAAAGAATTGAAAGCGGGGACTCAAATGTATATTTGTACCCTCATGATCACAGGAGCATTATTCGCAAGAACTTAAAGGTGGAAGGAACCCAAGTGTCTGCCAATAGATTAACAGATAAACCAAATGTAGTTTGTCTATACAATGGAGTATTATTTAACAATGAAAAGAAATGAGGTACCAATACATGCTACAACATGGATGAAACTTGGAAACAGTAAGTTAACTGGAAGAAGCCAGACACAAAGACAACATATTGTACAATTCCATTTGTATGAAATGTCCAAAATAGGCAAA
This sequence comes from Equus quagga, assembly GCF_021613505.1. Taxonomy (NCBI): domain Eukaryota; kingdom Metazoa; phylum Chordata; class Mammalia; order Perissodactyla; family Equidae; genus Equus; species Equus quagga. The sequence continues at coordinate 73,672,652 of NC_060267.1, read as the reverse complement.
TCTATAAAGGCAGGAAATACATTAGTGATTGCCTAGGGCTGGGGGACAGGATGAAGGGATGAGAAGGTGACAGATGGCTAAGGGGTATAGGATTTCTTTTAGGTGTAATGAAAATGTTCTAAAATAGATTATGATGATGAACGCACAACTCTGTGAACTGTACACCTTGAATGGGTAAAGTGCATGGTATGTGAATTATATCTCTGCAAAGCTGGATTTGTGTATGTGTTTTACAAAAAGAAAGACAACAGGAGGAGAGGCTGTAGACGTGGTCTCTTTTCTCCTTCCTCGCCTCTCCCCCATGAAATGAGGGTCACCTGGATTGGAAAAATTGGGGAGGAAAAAAAGAAGTTAAGAAGGGTGGGAGTGTATTGGTAGTGGGATACACCCCTCTTCAATGCTTCAGGAAACCTGAGAATCCCACCAAAACAAAGGAGTAGGGTCCTGGTGACCTCAAGGGCTAGATGATGTGGGAAAGAATGTGCCAGCACCTGTATTTGGGTGAGTCTGGAAATCTACCCTATTGCACAGTCTGATTTAAAATAATTTTCATCATCACCACTTTATCATTATTATTATTTATTATTATTATTTTTTTGGTGAGCAAAATTGGCCCTGAGCTAACATCTGTTGCCAGTCTTCCTCTTTTGGCTGAAGAAGATTGGCCCAGAGCTAACATCTGTGCTCACCTTCCTCTATTTTGTGTATGGGATGCCACCACAGCATGGCTTGATAAGCTGTGTATAGGTCTGCGCCTGGGATCTGAATCTGCAAACCCTGGGCAGCTGAAGTGGAGCACACGAACTTAACCACTATGCCACCAGGCTGACCACTCATTATTATTATTTATCAGATGTTTATTTACTATTTTCCCTGTAGCAGGCACTGTGTTGATGTGAAGCAAAAAGATGCATAACACACATCTCTGCCTCCTAAAGGCCCACAATCTAGGTGATAAGGTAGGATAGACACACAAAATGATCAGCTGTGATAATAAGTTATGCCTGCTATCCTGGTATAACTATTAATAGGGCCCCTTATGCTCCAAAAAATACCTTAGTTTGGACAGTAAAGGATATGGTCATTTTAGTTAAAATGCAAGGCTCATAGAAAAGCCAAGTAAGCAAAGTGAACAATATCTCAGATGTGGAGTAAGTGGTGACAGCCTCATGAAACACTTCAAACAAACTGACACATGGGCCATAAAAGATGCATCTACTGCCTAAACAAACCTTATTTTTTCAGTAAACGCATCAGCTGAGAGTGAAAGAAAATGGTGGTTGAGAGTGTTCCACTTATTCCATATCTCCCTTGTTAGTGTTATTCTTTTCTTAAGATCCGGTTTAAGCATCATCTCCTCCCAATTTCTATGACTTGCCCGATAGAGTCAAATGCCCTTTTCCTTAACCTCAGGTTATCCTGTATATGTCACTCTTATAGCACTTGTCACACAGATGCTATTAAAATGATCTGTGTGTATCTTTGTCCCACACTCAATTATAAAAACCTTGAGCTTTGGGTCAGGGACCATATCTCAGACCTCTTTCAATTCTCAGGGCTAGCACATTGACTGATGTATTGTTTCAGTGAACCAGACTATATTTCTGAGGACTTTATAAAAGGTATATATTTTTTAAAAGGCTGAAGGAGAGTAGCTGAAATAAGACAGCAGAAATTTTAGGTAAAATGACATCTTATAAATAGGCATCAAGGCCACCCTTTTCCAACTTTCCCCTGAAATAACCATTAAAATATACAGAACGAAGTAGGAAGAAACAAGGATATGAAAGGTATTAAAGAATAGTTAAGAGGCATAGAGTATAGATTGACAGGCACTGATATACTTCTAATAGAATTTCCAGAAAAATAAAATAGAGAGAAAGCTGTTCATTTTTCAAAATTGAAAAAAAAAGCATAAATATTAAGATTGAAAATTCCCACCAAGTGCCAAGCCAGATAAAGAAAAATCAATTCATCCTTAAATACATTGGATTAAAACTACAGAAAATTAAAGATAAAAGAAAATCTTAAGACCTACCAGAAAGAAAGGATCAGTTACCTTAATAGGAATGCCAATTAGGCTGACCTGAGATTATTCAGATTGTTCAGCAACAATTGATACCAAAAGGCAATGGACCAACATCTTTAAAGGGCTGAGAGAAAAATAACTGTTATCCTGGAATTCTATAGTCAGCTTAGATAATCGTTTTGAAATGTAGACAAAATAAAGACACACAAATATTGAAAGTGTTTACCACTCTACCTTCTCTGAAACAGTCCCTAAAGAATATATACTCAGCAAGAAACAAATTTTTCCCAAAAGAAAGGGGTGAAGGACAAGGAACAATAGCAAGCACAGATGGTGGTAAAATATAATTGCAATTTTAACGCACTGTAGAATATTAAAAAAAACAAACCACTAATTTTTGTGTCTAAAAAAAGAGTGGAACTAAAATTCTAAATAAACAATTACAAGATGAAAATTCAGGGGAGAAGTTCAGCAGATAGTTAAAACATGTTAAGCTCTTTACTGTAAACAGGAAGATGACAGAAACGCTGAACATGGGGAGAAAAATATATGGTTAAACGCATATGTTAAAATTTTATTAATGGTCACCACTAAAAGAATAGATGAAGTCAAAACTTCCAAAGTAGTAGGAGAAAAAGAGGGTCTAGAGGTGAATCAATCAAAAAAAGAAGAAGGGGTCAGCCCTGTGGTGTAGCAATTACGTTCACACACTCCGCTTCGGCAGACCGGGGTTTGCTGGTTCAGATCCCAGGCATGGACCTAGGCACTGCTTATGAAGCCACGCTATGGGAGGTATCTCATGTATAAAATGGAAGAAGATTGGCACAGATGTTAGCTCAGGGCCAAGCTTCCTCAGCAGAAAAAAAAAAAGGAGGATTGGTGGTGGATGTTAGCTCAGGGCTAATCTTCCTCAAAAAAAAAGAAAAGAAAAAAAAGAAGAAGAAGCAGAAAAAGAAAAAAAAAGGAGGATAAATAAGCCAAGAAAAGGCGTGGTTAACAGAAGACGTAAAAGAATGGGGGAAGAAACATGCCCAAATAAATCAGAAATCACAATAAATGCCAATGGTGTAAACTGACCTATGAAAAGATAGACACTATCATACAGTATTAAAAACCACAAAAGACACACCTAAATAAATTACAACAGAAACGTTGGAAATAAAGAGAAGGGAAAATATATACAAAGTAAATACCATTCAAAATAAAGTGATAAAGCAATAAAGCACTACCAAGAAAAAATCGAATATAAGGTGATAAGCATTTATAGGATGAAGAGAAACATTACTTAATAATAAAAAGAACAATCCATCAGGAAGAGACAACAATCATGAGGCTTAATTATTTAAAAATATAGACTCAAAATAAATAAAAACAAAGCCAGAAGATATTACAATGAAGTAATAGGTTCCTAAATTTTTAAAGAAAATCACACACACACACGTATATGTCAGAGAGAGGGAAAATGGAAGAATGAACAAGTACCAAAATGTTAAAAGCATTTATCCCTAGAGGCGAGCATTCTGCATAATTTTTTTTTGTTTTGCTGTATCTTATAATGTTAAAAAATAATATATATTATCTCTATAATAGAAAAAGTTACAACAAATAAATCAGAATGTCACAGGAATGTTTATCTTCCAAAGAAATGGAAGCAAACTTGTAACTGATAAGAAAGTTTGAGAAAGTCAATCTCTTAAGAAAAAATTATGTATTTTCTAAACAACTAGTGAGTGAAATAAGCAATTGATTGTATAATTATGTAGAAATTAAGAGATAAAAACTAAAAATATTACATTAATTTTATGCGATGTAGGTTGTGATGAGCCCAAAGGTAAACCAATAATCTTGAATGCTTTCATTGTTTGAAAAGAAAGACTATTGAGCAACTAGGCATTGAGAGTCAATCTAGGACAGGGCTTGACTTCAAATTCCTGATCCCATCACTTTCCAGTTCCATAAAGTCACTTAACTAGTGCTTTGGCATCGTCAGCTGTAGATGGAATGATAATAAAACCACCACTTGTCATGAGGATTAGAAAAATGAATATACGTAAAGCATCTAAAATTGTCCTTGGCCCATAGGGAACACTATGTGTTATTTGATTCTGTAAGTTAGAAACAGAAACCTGAGCTGCTCAATGGTTCTCCTGGTCTCTGGATTACATGCAAATTTACCATTAATATTTACTCCTGGGACTCTATCCAAGGAAATAATCACAAAATGGAAAGGCACATAGATGACTTTCACTGCACCAAACAGATTAATTGTACTAAATTGTACTTATAGCATGAAAGTGGGAGAAGAGTTAGGCATGCGGTTTGGTCTTCCTAACCATGTTCTGCTAGAGCTTGCTTTTACCGGCTGGCAAGAGCAAGTGTTAATTTTTCAGGAATTTAGTGAGATAATTGTTAAATACAGCTATTGTTAAAAATTAAGTCATATAAATTTATAACTAAATAAATTATGTTAAAAACAATATAATAACACTAAAAATTTGTCATTTCCTAATGGTTGTACTGCATTTTACTAGTATCTGTGTTCTTGAGGTTATTCGCATCTAGTGAATCTGTATGGTAGAAACAGCATATAAAGGTGTGCTCCTGCACGTCTCTTCCCCATTCAGTGTTTGTTGTTACCTTGACATTGGCTGTGGTTGGAGTATTTACAGTACAGAAACAAACAAATGCAACAAATCAGGGCCTTTTTATTTTCTCAGAGAGGCAGATACGAAACATATACCAGCCACTCTTATCCAAACAGGATATTATTACACAGTTGCTTCAAATGGTATTTTGAAGTATTGATGATATAGAATACGCTCATGCTTTAGTGTTAAGTAAAAATGGAAGGCAGCAGAATTGTATAAACAATTTTATGATACCTTTTTATTAGGCTATATAGAAAAGAATGGAAGAAAATATACCAACATGTTAACAGTCCTGGATGTATGTGTGACTTTTTCTATTTTAAACTTTTGCATATTGTATGTTTTCCCAAAATCATTCTTAATCACCCTGTATTATTTTTATTTAAAAAATAAACTTTGTTCATTAGTTTCTTCTTACTTAATACACAGATGCAGAAGTGACAGAGTATTAATAGTATTAAATAATTAATATTAATACTATTAATATTACTTTTCCAATGAGGTGACACAAACTCTGTTGAGATCAGTTAAGATCAAGGGAGGAAATCTTAGAATGTCTTGACAAAATGGATGTGGAGAAATACACGAGGTGTTACTAAGTATCTTGTTGACACCTTCCCATGATGTTCAGTGGCACGAGAGTCTTGTGTGATGTTTGCCTCTGTTTTTAGCAATTTTGGTATCTAAAATTGATTAAGAACCTGCTATGGGTCACACGTTATAATTTTCATTCATTATCTCATTTACCACAACAAACATAAAGGCAGATATTATTATCATTCTCATCTGGAGATGAGGAATGGAGCTAAGAATGGTTAAATAACTTGTCTAAACACAACAAAAGTAGGAAGTGATAGAGCTGAACTTCAAGGTTAAGGTTGGTTTAAAGTTCCTATCTTTTAACTCTAAGTTATACCATGTCTTCAGTATAGTACTGGTTACAGACGGGGGAAAAAATAAGATTTACATCAATATCAATTTCTATAGGCAGAATATGGTTGGTTACATCCACTTTGCCTATATTCCAAAATTGTCCAAACAAATCTGCTTTCAAATTTTTACTGACACGCTCACATGGTTATATTTAATGATATTTGTTGGCTCAGCAGACTGTCTCTTGTTTACTTTCATTCTACTACCCAGCTTTCATCTCAGTCAGAGCCTGTTTAAGCTAGGGCACTATTTCTTCCCTCAATCCAAGGACCATAGGAATAACAAATACATGAAAATGAGCACAACGCTCTTCTGGACCAAAAGAGTAACTTGACTTGAATACCAGCTTCTTGAAGAGAAGGACATATTACCCTTTTTATGGGCTCTTGCACAGGCCATTGACATACCAACTTCTCATTGAATAGTTGCTGATCAACATGACCAAAGAATGGAGTAAACAAAGAAGTCAGGTGTAATTGCTCCTTTCTTTTTTAGTTAAATTAGGTTTCAGATTTGGAACATATTCACATTTTTCTAAAGTCATGAACATAGTATTGTTTTTTCAGTATGAGAAAATGCTTTGGTGTTGGAAATTTTTAAAATCCCCCAAAGAAAGAGGATACTCAGTGTTGGTCATTATTTGGCATCTCTTAGAAACTGACACATTTATTCTACTGGTGATGTAATGAAATATGTTAGTTTTTATAATGATGTCGTTGGAACTTGCAAGATTTGTTGATAATCTCAGTAATCACTTAATGCTGTATCTTTAATTCCTTGTCAGAGATCACAGTCTTGGTCTTTGCCTTTAGGAACGGCCCTGGGCATAGGCAGGTATGAGTTCTGGCTTAGCCTGTTAGAATTTCTGAAATTGTCTCTTCTGGGGGCATTCATTTGAGTAGGACATGATCTCATAGGGACCCATTTAAAATATGCCTGTGGTCCAGGAGTGATCATTTCACTGATCATTGACAATCACAGTACATAAGATTATGTGTTGAGCACCAGTAGGCACTTCATTTTAGGAAGAAACTGAGGATTATAAAGACTACATGGTCTCCCTAAGGACACACAGAAAGACGCTGGAGACCAGGAAAAAGAACTTGATCTTAACATTCTCTTCCAGGCCTTAAATGTGCTCATTTCACTTTCTTCATTATTCAACCTAGACTGCCTGGTATGTTGCCATATAAGCTCAACTCCCTTACTCTCTAGCCCATTAGCTGCACTGACCCCGGAAAGCTCTAATCCAACCAGCTGTCCCTGATGCTCCTATGTTCATATAGTATTGTTGGGTAAAGTGAAACAATGGTGCAGATCAGGGCCACTGTAAAGGTGCAGTCCCCAGCCCCAGTTGAGCCCTCAGCACGGCCCATCTAGTCCTTCTATATTCTCTGGTCCACTCCTTCTCTCATCTTCCTGAATGGGACCACTTCCTTTGGGTCCTCTACTCACTCCTCACTTGTCAGTTTTTGCTAGTGACCTCAAGTCCTATTTCACTGAGAAGTTGCCTATTTCGCCTTTGGAATTATGGTAGAAATCTTGACATTTCTGCTTCTTCTTTTTGTTCTGCAAGGTCAATAACATTTAACGCAACTGTGTTTTCGCCAAAATGCAATGAGTTACTCTTTCACTGCACGTCCATATAAAACATTCATCCAGGACTTGGTGTTCTGGATTTCAATGACAGCTGTGCTTGCTCTGACTTAGTCATATGTCAAACCTGTGAATCCTGTCCCTGTATACAAAACGATTTAAGAGGAAGTTACTCAAACATATCTAAAGATAAATCACTTAGACTCAGAAACTTCTAGGTATGGTAGTAAATGGAGAAATTTTAAAAGTGGAGTTTGGACAGGAGTTCTTTGTACATATTAAACAAATTCAGTGCTGCTTACATGAACTGCTATACTCCCACATAATTTAAATTCAACCATACACTTAATATTTCTCGATAAAGCAGTAAATGCTATTGAAGTACGGGGTTAAGGCAATTATTCAGTGAAACGTTGGCTGCTTTCATACATGATGGTTTGTAAAGTTCTCCTGCTTGTGGGTTATGACATTGAGCTTATCATGGAAAGTATCACTAGTCGAAATGATTCAGAAAGGTAGTGCCTTTTCCCCTTGTCTTTGAACAGTAGGAATCTCAATTAAACTAAAACTAAAACAATAAACTATTAATCCTACAAAGTTCATTATTAATTTTATTGAAAAAATGATACACCAACAGAAAAGGATCCACTGAATACTCTTGCACTATTTTGAATCTTTCAATCTATTTTGTAACACATTATCGTGCAGATTCCTTGATTCATTCATGATAAAGGATTTAGAAATAAGGTATCCCATCTTAAAAACTCTTCTTATTATTGCCTTCTATCAAGAATAGAGAAAGCAACCTATGAGGTAGTTTGTGTGGAATGTTTTATTAATTTAAATAGCATTAAAATAATAGCATATTATGGTGGGGGTTTTGTACCAATATATTCCATGCACTTTGACATTTAAAATTTTAGGGACTGTGTTTTCACAATAATGTTTATTCTCAGAACTGGTTTGTGTAGTTAATGGATGTTTGCCCTGCTAGGCCTGGTGTTTTGGGCTAAGGGTGATGTCAAACCCATACTAATTTAGATTTTACAATAAATACAGTAGACTAGGCAAAAACATTGTTTTAATTTTCGATTTTACAATTGAATTATAGCAGTAAATAAATTATAAACCAATAAACAAAGTTGGATTAAAAATCTGATCACTTTGGGCTGGCCCCGTGGCCGAGTGGTTAAGTTCGCGTGCTCCGCTGCAGGCGGCCCAGTGTTTCGTCGGTTTGAATCCTGGGCGCGGACATGGCACTGCTCGTCAGACCACGCTGAGGCAGCGTCCCACATGCCACAACTAGAGGAACCCACAACGAAGAATACACAACTATGTACCGGGGGGCTTTGGGGAGAAAAAGGAAAAAATAAAATCTTTAAAAAAAAAAAATCTGATCACTTTATTTAAAAGCCAGGATGTTTGTTTTTGTCGCTGTCATGCCACCAGATTTTCAAATTTTCAAAATAGAGATGGTGTGCATTTGAATTAAAGGCTTTACCTGTAAAGTTTGGAAACTGGCAATCCTTTCCTTCTAGAATATAAATTAGGAGTTCAGATAGAGAGGCTGTGTTTTTTTTGTGCACCAAATTCTAATTTGAACCATCAAAATCAATTGTCCTGCTCCTCATAAAGTTGAATTCTAGAAAAGTTCAGCATTTAATCATGTTGTTATTATGTAACTTTGTGGTTTAGAAAAGCACAAATAAGACTTATAGCAATCTATAAATTCGAACATCCAGGTGCTGCCTTCCCGGACATCCGTTATATGATCAGGAAGTATTAAAATAATCTGAAGCCAATGTTAAGTCTTTCTGGCTATTCTTAGTTGTTTGAAAAGTTCTAGGTTCTCTTTTATCTGGAGATACCTTAAAGTATTAGTTGGAATTAGACATTTAAATACATTTGAAGACACCATTCTGCTCATGTAAATGGAAAAAGAAACAAAACAAAATAAGTCTATGAAATCAGACTGTGTGTGAAGAAAGCTGTATCAGCATGTGAATCTTAACCTTGTGACTCCAGAAATTTTATTGAATTTCTATGTTTCCCATCTACATACAGACACTACCTTCACTTATCTACACAATACAAATGTGTTTAGTTCTTTGGTAAAGTAATATAAAGGGAAAATAATTCAAGCATGTCATCAAATACGGAACTCGTTTTACTCTACTGTAATATATTTAACTTGGATATTCTTTACTTTAATTGATACCATTCAATCTATTTCCTCATGTCTTTTTAAAAAAGATTTCAATGAAGCCCTCGGTCACTTTGCACATCATACTTTCCAGTCTTTCTTCCTGATTTGAAATACACTAGTCTCAGTTTCATAATACGCTGGCCAGAAACCATTTCGCTGTGGACATTCTTGCTACTGCGACAGGTGTTTGTCAGTTTCTTAAGTTGCTTTCCTTTCCCCCGAGGTGGTGTTATTTCCGGTACATTCCAAAGGCAGTGAAAAAAACTTTTGCAGCCCCTTGCCAAGTCAAGTCGTGATGCCAGCTTCAAAGTTATTAAGAACCCATTGTCTTCAGGCTTTTATTATATAGGCGAATTCTGTGCATCTCTCTCCAATTTTGATTTTTTAAGGAACTAAACTATTTACTAAGAGTTTTGTAAAACTAAAACTGAAAATGGAAATGATTTTTGTTCAGAAGCAGACGCTCTGGATGTCTGGGAGTAGGGTTGATTATATTCCTGGCAAACCTGATGTGAAAAGGTTTTCATCATCCATTGAGACCACCCTGAAATTTGACACACACGTAAACAATACAGACCTTGATAACTTCCAGTCTACTTGCTGTTTCCCCTACGAGTGAGGGCTGTGCATGCACTTTATGGCTAAACTTTTTAGTGCAAAACTTATAGGAGGGAGGGATACCAGTAGAAAGGAGACCATCAACCAATTGCTTATTTATCCAGTTTTCTCTCTCTCCTTACATTGCACTTCTACTTCACCAAGTAAAACCCAAACCCACCATAATATGAATTGGTCGTGATCAGAGCACACACACGCACTTTAGAATATGACAAGGCAACAAGAAGACAAGATTGCTCAAACCAACCTTTTGGAAGTTTCTCAGTCCCGCTGAAGGCAACCAAAGTAAGAATATGTACCAGTGGAATGTTGACGAGCTCTCTCATGATTAATCCAGGCTCAGGCAGGAGAAAGTTCCTTCTGGACAACGCAAGGAAAATGCCCCCACAGTTTACATTTTAAAGCATAGTTTGTTACAAAAGGGTCGACTGCTAATGACTGTTTGTGTCAGCAGCTCCACAGGCTCTAAGTATAATCAGGAATTCTCAGACTTGGCTGTAATGATGGACACGGCCAGCTGGTGAGTATCCACTTAGGCCAGTAATGCAAGTGTAGGGCTGGAGGAACAAGGGAAAGAAAATCCCTTTAGAATCCCTTTTAAGACAGTGGCAGAAGGACAATACCAGATGCCTCTTGCAACCATCACCATATTCCCTGAGGTATAGTTTTTGTGACCTTCGGATTCAGCTCACCACCTCTCTGCGCTCAAACCAGAATCCTGGGTGTATGTGATCGTGACTCCTCCCATCTCTCACTCCACCTCCCGTATCTAATCCATTACCAATTCCTACAGATTGCATCAACTCAATATTGTTTGCTTTCCTCTCCTCCTTTGATTCCAGCTGGTATCGTGCTATCTCAACCTCCTTTTCAGAAGTTCATCTTTTCTAAATGACAGTGATAGCCTCCTGTTACCATCCTCTAACCTCTTTTCAGATAGCCTGTCCTGCTTAAAAGCCTTCAGTGGCTTCCCATCACATCAAAACATATTCAAACCTCCCTGATATGACACAGGAGGCCTTGCTGGACTCTGCCTACCTCGTTAGCCTTGTCTTTTATAATATTTGCTTCTTATTTTAATATTTAACAACTTGTTATAGGTTTCCTGTCTACAGTTTTCTCGACCTCATGAATTGCTCATACTGTCCTGCTGTCTTGGAATGCTTTTTCCCTCCTCTCCACCCAATTAATACCTATCTCAGCTTGATCATCATCTCCTCCTGGGAGCCATCCCAGACCAAAAATCCCATATCTTCCCAAGGTTGCATTAGGCTTGCCTCCTCTGAACTTCTGTAATATATTGTGCACATCTCTATCATTGCATTTACTGCCTTGTTTGAAGATTTTTTTCCTGTTGTGTTGGTGGTGATCTCATGGCCTCATGAGTCCACTGAGTCAGCAACTGTGGGCCGTCAGCCAGTTATACTCCTTGCAGTGGGTTCTCCTGAAAGTGCACCTCCATGGCTCCCAAAACTATGCAAATCACCTTTTCTCACTGAGCAATATGTCCTGGACACTTTTCTAAGTTAATATATACAGAACTGCTTCCTTATTTCTGTTGGCTACATGGTCTTCTAAATACTGGATATATGATGGTATATTTAACTAATCCCCAGTAATGATGAGAGAACCCATTTTCCTACACTCGCATCAACACTTACCTTTGAATACATTTAAATAGAATAAAAACAGTATTTCATTGTTTTAATTTACACTTATTTCACTGAATACTATTGGTAATGAGAATTTTTCATATACTCGTTAATTATTTTCCTTTTCTTTGGCTTTTGTCTATTTTCCTTTTAGGTCATTTTTTCTTTTCTTATTAATTTATAGGATTTTTAAAAATATTCTAGATGCAAATAATCTATCATTTATCTGTTACATATTTTGCAAATAATTTCTACATAGAATACCTCCACTATGTAGCCATAGTGATTGATTTGGAAATGGGCTTATGGCTCAAGCTGGCCAGTCCAAGTTCTCCCTGGTGCATAACTAGGCCTGATGCAAAATAAATTCTTCCTTCTCAGATCACCACCTGTGAGGACCAGGTAAGCCAGAACTGTTGGAGGCTGCCATGCGCCATTAACAAGAAATAATGTGCAAAGCCAGATCTATCAAGTGGACTTCCTTGTTATTTAAATTAATAAATTCCTTTTTGGGTGGCTTGGCTAATATGAGTTTGATTCCTTAAATTGCAATCAAAATAACTCTAATTTTAATAGAAGAGATATAGATTCGATCAGGTTTCTGCTCTGAGAGTATCCTGCGAATGCCACATATTTCATGGGAAATTTAGACATTAGCAGAATGAGCACATTTTTAACGTGAAATTTAGGAATCAGCAGGATGAACAGTGTGGTTACCTACCATTCCCATAAGCAGCACTAGGTAAAGCACAGAGTTATGGAAATCTGGTGACTATATATTTGTGAGCCAAATTCAGCTCAGGATCAGTACCATCAGTGAAGAAGTCCAAGGTGTGCCAGTCAGGGGGCCTCTTCATTCAAACGTCCAAGAGGAGGATTTGTGAGGGAGCACTCTCCATCCTCATTTCCATTTCCCCCAAAATATAGAACAAGTATTGATGGTGCCCATTTGGAATCCAACAGGAACGGCACTCTCTAGAGCAGTGACCCCAGCAAGTTATCCCCTACTTCAAATTCCATCTTGACCTGAGTCTGAAGGTGACAACAGTACTGTGTAAAGCTAAGAGGAGACAAAACTCAACTGAGGGAAAAATCAAGCCAGAATTTGAGACAGAGCGCTGGTTCAAAATGAATCAATCACTGGCTGAGAGAAGCGCGTGGAGAGTGTGGCTTAGGCGTAAACACTGCAGCAGATCCCAAAGTGTGGCAGCTGGAGGCTGTCAGCCAATTATGCTCCTTGCAGCAGTTTCTTGGAACCTGGATACAACATGGCCTTCCATCCTACAACACAAGCAAATTTATTCCTTACAATAGCAGGCTCATTCAGCCGCGGAGAGTGGAAACTGGATGCCAGCCAGTTATTCGGCTTCCTTCTGGGCATGAGGAGAGTCCATGGGGCTGATGGCCATTCTTCCCTTTAATAAAATACACCCAGCCACCAATTAAGCCTGCTTTGCCACCTGTAGTCTCTCTGCTTCTTCATCTCAAGCTGGCCAAGACTCCTGGGAAGCAGGCTCAGAAAGCAAGTAGCACCATTCTGAGTCACATCTTGAACTAGACACCAGAATTCAGCCACACAGCAGCTGATAAGAGCAGCCCCATTCTTGCTGGAGTCAGCACATCACCAACTAAGTGCTCCTGGACTGCACCATGCTCTCATACATCTGGTGAAACTTGGCAAAGAGCCCCTTCTAATTATCACAAAGGCCAATGACTTAATTTTATGCCTCAATGGTCAGCAGACAGTTGGTCAGAAATGGATTGCTCTTTCTAGAAAAACTCTTGGGGAGTCAAAAAAATATTCTGGAGTTATATTTTTAAAAAGTGGATGAATTCTCCCATTAAATATTAGGATAGCAATTAAAGGTGCATCAATATTTTGCAGGGGGCATACACCTTATAAAATTGCGAGAGACTCTTAAAAGAAAATGTTTGTTCAATGAATGAATGAATTATATTGAATACCTACTGTATGCTGGGCATTCAGCAATAAACAAAGTAGCTTAATGTCTGGTGAGGGAATGAATATTAAACAATTACATAAATAATCAACTAAATTGTAATCTGGAGAGATATATTGTATTGTGAAATTATATAAAACATGAACTTGGCCTAGTCAGAGGGCTCAAGAAATGCTTCTCTGAGAAAATGCCCCTGAGGCAGAGCCCTGCAGCATAAATAAAAGTCAGACAGCCAAATTAGGTAGGTCTGGGAGTGGACTATAACAGGTAGTGGGAGAAGGATGTGGGAATGACCCAGGACATCAAGGAACATGGTGATGAGATGGAAATGAAGAAGATTAGCATGTTGGAGTATGGAAACTGAGGGTAAAAGCTACAGAGGAAGGTAGGGAAGATCATTCGGGATCTCGTATGTCTCAGTAAGAACTTCATTCTAAGAGCACTGAAAAGCCATGGGAATGTAGATTTCAATTAAAGCTATAAAAGTGAATCAGATATGCTAAGTATAGAGCATAGAAGGAAAGGAAACTCTAGAACTGAGCCATGAAACACCCCAGCCTTGAAAAGTCAGTGAACAACAAAAAGTTAGAAAAAGAGATTGAGAAGTAGCAGCTAGTGAGACAGAAAAAAATATTGATAAGGTAGAGTGACACAAAGGTGAAGGGAAGGGAAGGGAGCATTTCCAAAAGGAGAGCACGCTTTCCAGGAGTATGTTGAATGCTACCGAGAAGTCAAGTAAGGAGGAACCGAAAGATTTCCACTGAATTTAGCAACATAGAAGTAATTTATGACCATGGTAAAGGGTAGTCTCAGGGAATAGTGGGGAATGAGATGAAACCAGAGTAGTATAGATAGATTGAAGAGTGAATAGGAGGTGAGAAAATGGAGACAGTACATGCAAGTGATTCTCTCAAAAAGAGTGACTATGAAGGAGAGGAGAAAGTTAAGCAGTGGCTGGAAGGAGAGATTGGATGGAGACAGAATTTATTTATTTTTCATTTATTTTGAAGGTATACTATGAGAGATCCTGTAGAGAGGAAGAGGTTAAAGACAGAGGAGAGAAAAAAGATAATAGTTCAAGGTCTTGGGGAAGGCAGAAGGAGCTGTACTCGAGCACAGGATCTTAGAAGATGATGAGCGAGAGACGAGTAGTGAAATTTGCAGGCAGCATGGCAAACAGTTTACCAAACCCTCATCTGATGACTTCTATCATCTCTATAAAGTATAAGGTGAGATTGAAGATTTAAAACAGTTATTCTGGAGAATGAGAGAGCATACAGTTGAGGTTCTTTACTATAGGGTTGTACTGATACTCTTATGCCCTGGTGTGATTTTTTTTCTCTAGCACTTCTCAGCTTCCCAGATGACAGATGTTGAATGGTTAGGTTTATTTTGGGGGTGGGGGAGGAAAGGGTATTTGTTAGTGATATATTAACCCAAGGAAGCAGCATTCCAGAAGAGAGAATGAAATGTGATGCTAGGAAGCAAAGTGGATGCATTGAGAACAGAGATAGTCAGTAAACAGGTGATGATACTGGCAGGACAAAGAAGGTAGGAAAATGGACAATGGAAGCAAGGACTATAAAGGGAGTGATTCAGCCATGTGGGTATGTTCAAGCCAGTTTAGGAGTTCAGAGCGGGGACACAGCCCATGACCTGGGGCCATTTTGCTTATGTTGGGCTCATTTCTCAGAGTGGAGACCAGCACTGAGGCCATTGTTATTGTGCATGAAGGACAGTGAGGTTGTAATAGTGTGCATGGAGAGGGAAGGATAGATTTGAAATAAATATGGAAAGGGGAATTAGGATTGGTCATAAAGTCTAGATGAATTGCTGATTTCCAACTTGAAAAATTGAGTAAATGTAGAAAGTGGAGTATTTAATTATATGCTAGCAGGAACTTCCAAAGAGAAAAGTTGTCTACTTAAACGGTCAATTTATATCTTATATGTCTTGGGCTATTGTCTGGCTCCCTAAACAAAATAGATGGTCCACCCAAAAACAATAAAGGGAGATATACAAAGGCATCTGGTGTTGGGAAACCACAACAATCAGTGCAGAAACTGAACCACTAACAGTCCCCCTTTCCCATCTCTAGGCCTGAGGGTCCAGAAACCTCAAAGAAGCAGAAACACAGTTACTGGAACCTAGAGGCAGAGATGACTGTATTGACAGAGAGCTTCCTAATAGGAACTAAGACTTTTGGTTGAGGGATTCAGCCAGTTCATGAGGATGCCTTTGACTTCTGGCAGATTCTCACCATTGGCCAAACCCAAGAAGAAACTAGAAGGCAGGAAAGCCCATTGATAAAGTTCACAGAAGTCAGTTTCCACAGGCACAGAGGAGGGGGGAAGGGAACCTGGAGGACAAATGGAAGAACACTCCTGTTGACCTTTTTAAGGAGTCCCAGTTTTTCCCGGAGCACAAATGAGACACCACATAATAGAGGCATTCCTGTACTCCCATTCATTGCAACAATTGCTTTTTTTTAAAAGATTTTATTTTTTTCCTTTTTCTCCCCAAAGCCCCCAGGTACATAGCTGTATATTCTTCGTTGCGGGTCCTTCTAGTTGTGGCTTGCAGGACGCTGCCTCAGTGTGGTTTGATGAGCAGTGCTGTGTCCGCGCCCAGGGTTTGAACCAACAAAACACTGGGCCGCCTGCAGCGGAGAGCGTGAACTTAACCACTCGGCCACGGGGCCAGCCCCAACAATTACTTTTTGAATCAATCAGCATGTCACACTTTCATCCATCTCTCTACTTGCTCCCAAAGACTGACTTCACTGCTTTTTTGTCATACCAGCCCTTGCCCCTTTGAAGTACAACTTTGATACTCCAATGTGTTACAAGGGCCTTTCCGGACTATGGATCTACTTCTCTGGCTTTTCCAGACTATGGAACAAAACTGCTCTCTAAGACCTCTAACCAGTTCATTATATCCCTGGATTCAGCACTTCTTCCTGGTTCATCCTAGTCCCCGTGGCAGCATGGAGATGTCGGTCTGAAAATGCTATGGAAAATTCTGATATGGCTACAGTTCAAAGAACCTTAAGTTCTCATATATGGCTTAAATAATACTGAGGGAAGAAGCCATCCACCCTGCCTACTGGGGATGCCAATGTCATCAGCCACCTGCTGGAGAAACCTACAGAGCTCTTGTTATTCTTGTGGGCTTCGTCTACCTTGCTTCTCTCTGCTGCCACAGGCTGTTTAGACCCTTAATGCTGTTGCCAGAGGTATTTTCAAGTAATTAAAAAATTATCTACTATACTCCTATTAGGATGACCAAAATCTGGAACATTGACACCAAATGCTGGTGAGGATGTGGAGCAACAGGGACTCTCATACACTGCTAGTGGGAATGCCACTTTGGAAGACATTTTGAGCTATCTTACAAAACTAAACACACTCTCACCATATGATCCAGCAATCATGCTCCTTGGTATTTACCCCAAGAAATCTTCAGTAGGTGAATGGATAAATAAACTGTGGTACATCGAGACTATGGAATATTATTCAGTGCTAAAAAGAAATGAGCTATCAAGCTATGAAAAGACATGGAGGAACCTTAAATGCATATTAGTAAGAGAAAGAAGTCAATCTGAAAAAGCTACATACTGTTTGATTCCAACTCTATGACATTCTAGAAAAGGCAGAACTATGGTGACAGTAAAAAGACAGTACAAAGTGATTGCCGGGAGCTGGAGGAAAAGGTGAAGAGATGAATAGGCAGAACACAGAGGATTTTTAGGACAGTAAAAAGACTTTGTATGATATAATGATGAATGGATACGTCATTATATATCTATCCAAACGTATAGAATGTGCAAGACCAAGAGTGAACCCTAAAGTAAACTATGGATTTTGTGTGATTATGATGTGTCAATGTAGGTTCATCCTTGTTAAAAAATGTACTATTCTGGTGAGTGATGTTTACAATGAGGGAGATACACAGCTGTGGGCGCAGAGGGTATATGGGAAATCTCTGTACCTACTTCTCAGTTTTGTTGTAAACCTAAAACTGCTCTAAAAAAAAATAAGTCTTAAAAGAATTTATGCAAAGACTCAAGTACAATGACATTATTCATGTTTTGTTTACAGTTTTCATATATATATTCAAACATTATGACAACTACAGAGGTGATTTTATGAGCAAATCCTAATCATAAAAACATCTTTGCAAGGAAGACAGTATCCTCTATGGTGAAGTGTTTGTTTTTTGAAAAAAACTCAGTATTTGAAAGTCTTTCTATGTTTGTGTGAATTTCAGTAGGAGGCAGGTCCCTGGTCTCCCTACAAAAGCCAAGAAAAGTGAATACTTACTCTTGTGAACACTGAGAGCTAAGTATGAATAAGTGACCTAAGCTCAGACAATCAGACGCCTTCCTGGGACTTTGAATTTGGAACTAGTCGCACAAAAAAGGAGGTACTTGGAATTCATTCCAGTGGTGGTGGCATCAAGTGTTTGGTGGCAGCAGTGCCAAGAGCAGCATTCAGTCATGGCAGTGCCTCAGCAGTATCCAGTGTCCGATGATGGCAGTGCCAGTGGCTGTGCCCAGTGTCCAGCAGCAGAGCTGTGTCACCCTGACCAGGCTGTTCCTCTGGTGAGATCTTTGTCATAGTTATCGTCACCTCACTTCCTTTGGTTCCTGCCTGGCTCTCCAGCATTCCCAGGGATTCCACAGATACCCAACATCCTTACCCAAATTCCATTTCTCCTAGGTTAACCAGAGTCATTCTCTGTTGATTGCAACAGTAAATGTGTATTTTGCAGGTAAGAAAATTAAAGCTCCGAAAGGTTAAGAAACATGTTCGAAGTTTTGTAATTAGTAAATGATGGAGGCAGAATTCTAATGCTAACTTCGGAGTATGAATTTTCCCCCCAAGCCACTGCGTCCACATTGCAGATGTACACTTCTTATTATAGGTGGGAGTTTTAATGTCCAACCAAGCTTAGAGGTTAAACTAGTCAAGGTAAGTGCTGGTTTTATCTTCTTCTCTGATGAGTACAAATTGAGAAGTCAGGGAAACAGCAAACATGATTATCCAGTGACTCTGGAAGAAGAACAGGGATGGCAAATGCTATCCCAAGATCACACTGGACATGGCCTACCATAGGTGGATGAGTCATCCAGGCTGCTTTACAAATTGGTGTGAACAGTCGTGGCCAGCAGCCTGACTTAGATGGTGACTCAATATCTTTGCATGTCTACTGATGAGATCAGTCAGGGTTCTGGTGGGACTTAGCCTAACTTGGGAAGGCAAATAGGTGTATGCCTCCTCTCTAGCACCAAAAGCAACTTCCTTGGCAGGCACAGCTTAGGTATTCCTGAACTTCTAGGAGACTAGACAATTCGTGCAGGACTTTCACCCAAGTCACTGACCCCCGTCCTGCCTTCAAACTTGACCTCATTCCCAAAAGTATTCCAGTTGTCTATGGAGATGTGGGAAGTAATGTCGTCCCTGCAAGAATAGGAGCTGATATCCTCAGGAATTATTGACCCCAGAAACCTGAGAGTTTCTCCACCGAATTGCTGTCATACGTGTTCACCCATTGTTTTTGCAACTCACAGGACTATGAATGGGAGATTTGATTACTAGATTTTATCTACTTAGCCTACTGTCATCAATATTGATTATGAACTTCTTGGGCACCTACCTATCTTGGTGTATCAGTACCCAAGATGTTGGACAAGTGTACAAGTGACGGAGAGATTTTGGGGTTTGTTTTCTTCTTAACAGAAAGAAGAACATATTTCCCCTCCACTGGGACCTCACTTTTATATCAATCCTATGCATGTGGCCTTAGTTCATGTAATCTTTCTTGGAGCTAGAGATCTAGACACTAAAGGAGAGTTACTTGCAGTGGGGTTTCATTTATACTTCAGTTTCTCCAACCAGAATCCTAGTGCCGTTTGTGAAGAAGAAAAATGGCAAGCTACATTTTTAGCAGAACTATTACTCCCGGAGATGGTGTAGTCTATACACTTGAGGTAAACCCAGTAAAATTCCAATAGTATATTTGGAACTAGAATAACTGATTTTAGAATGAATATATAGAAACTAAATGAGCAAAAATAATCATGGAAAATTGTTGAAAAAATAGAGTAACAAAGGTTAATTTGTCTACCAAATGTTAAAACATGTTGTAAGGCTGTAATAATTAAAATACTGTGGTACTAGACTATAAATAGATAAATCAATGGAAATTGAATAAATGATAAAGATGACATTTTAAATCACTGGGAAAAGATGACTTATTAGGTCGACTGCATAGCCAGCTAAAAAAATTAATTTTATCTGTACTTCATATATTACACCAAAGTAAAATTCCAGATCAATCAAAAGTAGTAGAAGAAAACATGAAAAAATGCATATATATGTATATTCTTGTGGGAAAAACCTTTCATATGACACAAAACCTATGAGTCATATAAGGATGAATACATTTGACTATGTAGAGTTTTAAAATCTGCCTGGGAACACATTTCCAAAAGTCAAATATCAAAATGAAAAAGAAAAATACTTGCTAACTTAATAGATATCTCAGCATGTATCCTTCTTGAATTTTCCTCAACATATGACAATATTGGCCAATTCTTTCTATTTGAAGCTCTTTTTCACTTGGCTTTTTGGATAGTGCTCTTTCCTCGTTTTTGTTTTTGTTGTTGTTGTTGTTATTTTTTGTTGTCTGCTTCATAAAACCCTTTTATTCCCCCATGTAGAATTTAAACGTTGATTTTTCCCAAAGTTAAGTACTTGGCTTGTCTTTTAACTGTACACATACCCTAAGAGTAAGTGGTTTTAACCATTTTACAGCATCAGGCAACATCTATATATGTTTGACTCCTATACCTGTGTCTGAATTAAATCTCTCTTGGAAACACCTGTATATCTGGTCACCTACATGCTGTCCCATGTGCAGCTGAAATGCAACAGTTGAGATATAATATTGTTAATCTTAGAAATGTTCAATATTCAACTAGAATTAACAAATGAAATCAGAGAGGATAGAAAACCTTCAAACTTTGCTTTCTCTCCCCACTACCAGGGGCTTTTTAAGACAAAATGCCATTTACAAGCCATATCTCCATAATGGCTTTCCACTGTTCTCACTGGGCTAAAATATTTCTGGAAACCAACACACCTCCAGACATGTGTGGGACATACCCAGTTCCAAATTCCTATAAATGAAGGTATTGGAGGGAAAGTTGGAGAATATGCGTTTCCTCTTATTGGTGAATTCTATGAAAGCAAGTACTTTAGAATAATGACTGGCACATGGAATGTGTTTAATACATAAGAGTCAAATATAAATTCAGAATTTTTTCAAGTTGTCATGGCTCTAAGTTGACCCACAAAACATGATTTTCAGTGTTAAAGTGCCCTAAGGGATAAGTTAGTATCAAAGAGCTAATCTTACACAGCTAGCTCTATATTTATATAAGGTAGTCTCCATCATTTGTTCCCCTATTTACCCCAATCCCTATACGGTAGTGGGAAGTTATTATGGGGAGTTGTGAGTGACAGCTTAGGAAGGTATTATGATTTCAGAGCTGATCAAATCTGATTCAAAACTTTTTCCCAAGGCTCTCAAGACCTGGGGTCTGAATTTCTACTGATCAAAGAGTCTGTCTTAATTTGAATGACTCTAATATCCTAGTAGTAGGGGAAATGGATCCTAAGTCCCTGTAGCATCAATATGTCCAACACTAAACTCATCATCTTCCCTGAAACCTGGGGATTTCTCTCTTGTTTTAGTGAATATCACCATCCTCTTCCCAAGCCATTAAGCTGTGAATCATCCCTGACACCCTTCTTTTTCCTTAACCCTACATTTAATCTGAGTCTTATCAGGTTTACATTCTGAAGGCCATTCTAATTTGTCCCTTCCTCACCGCCCTCACCACCTTGCTTTAAGCCCTCTTTAATTTATCGTCTGTTTATCACTGCAGCTCCCTAGTGCGTCTCCCTGCCAATCATTTCTCTACACTGATGTCAGAGAGCTCCTTCTAGTAGATAAATTTGGCCACATCGTTCTCCTGCTTGGAATGTTTAATGGCTTCTCATTATTTGGATGAACTCCACACTCCCTAGCATGGCAAAACTCTGTTTACCTCTCCTGCCTCTACTCTTGTCTTCCCTTCCTCACACTCTTTGTCCAAGACATAACTATAATACCTTGGGATCACCAAGCTCTTTCTGACCTCCATGCCTTTTAACATGATTTCCTTTCTGCTGGGGTGTGTTTGTTTTGGCCTGCTTATTTTTGGCCAAACACAGCTTGTCCTTCAAAATTCCACTTGCCTCTTTCTTCCCTGAGAAGTCTTATTCGATGTCCCAAACCAAGCAGGACATCTTCTCCTCTGATCTCATCGGGAGCTCCTACTCTGTGCCCACCTTCCTCTTAACTCACAACACACTGTACAATAGAATTCTTACCTGCTCGTGAGTTTCTCTCTCCCCAAGAATGTGAGCTTATTGAAGGTTGATTTTTGTCTTTTATCTCTGTGATTCCTGCATCTATCAGATTTCCTGATGTACTGTACCATTTGGTACCTATTTTGTAATGAAATGAATAAATTATTGAATAAATGAGTGAATACATGAAACCGTATCCGCCTTTCTCCCTATGACTTTTAGGCCCTTGTTGTAGATTCTTTTGCTAGGAGAGTGAAACATTGAAAGAGATTTCTTTGGCTTACTCTCTTACGTCTTATTTCTTCCTTTCCTCTAGAGTAAAACCTTTTGACTCTCGGGTAATGCAGAATTGCATTTTGCACCTTGGGGAAATGAGTGTTTGAAGGCACACTCAATGCTGGAGAGAAAGCAGCACTAGGTTGCAAAGTGCTGGATATTTGAAGTCTATGCTTTAGGTAGAGAAGAAAGATTATCTATGTTATTACCCAGATCACTGGGGGAAAATGGCAGGCAAGAATTCTGGACATATTCTGTGTTCTGGAAAAGAGTGAATTTGATTTGAGGCTTCCCTGACCTTTCTCATTTGGGAACCTGAGGGAGATGGTAAGCAGATGTACCTCTCTGGTTCCTCTTATAATAAAACTGGTACTTGAGTGCCCTGCAAGCCCCACTTCTGCATCCTTATCTCTTCTGCTTCCCTAACTTGTAAACTTCATCCAAAGTTGCCTGAGGTATTGTGAAGAGAAATATAGAAATCAGAAAGCGATCATCTAAGCCCCTTCCAGGATGACAAATACATCCCTATTTCTCCCTGCCATCTCCTTCCTCCTTCTTCATTATAATAACTGGAGTGTTCCAGACTTCTACCACATATTCCTCAAAAACATTAGATATGTTTTTAGGACACTGTGGAAAAGATAGGAAAACACTGAACCAGATCATCTTCAAAGGAAGCATCCAGTCTTGTGAGCTTTATTTCTCACTTTAGTCCCAACCATCAGGACTGTTGACATATTCTGACCACGGCTGAGAGATGTACAATTCAGTTCATTGCTAGGCCCTATGCCAAGCACTGGAATCCAAAAGAAACATTGACAACTGCTTCCACTAGGCCATGTGGTAATGTAAGGAGAGAAGCTCTTGGCAGGGCTTGGAGTACTGCAGAAGGATCAGAGCCATCCTCACCCAGCCTGCCCTAACAGTGGTGGAGTCATTAGGCAGCCTCTAAGATGGCCCCAAATGTGGCATGCCCCTGTGGAAACCCCTTTCCTCGAGTGTGGTTTGGATTTAATGAATCTAGACTTCTAACGAATACATCACAGCAGAAGTGATGGCAAGTCACTTCCAAGATTAGGTTATGAAAAGACTGTTGCGTCCATCTGGGGTAGTCAAACAACAGGACTTGGTGAAGCAGAAGGAGGAACAAAAATGATGCATGGGTTCTGGAATGAATAACTGGATGCATGTGGTGTCATTTACTAAGATGCTAAAGATTGGATTTTAAAAAATTCATAAAGGAAAATCATGATTTCTTAATTTTGGATTTGGATGTGAAGTTTGAGATGTGACGTCAAAACAAAAATATTGGATTTAGGTCTGAAGCTCAGAAGAGAAGTTTAGGCTTGAGTATAAACCTGGGAGTTTCAGCATGTTGATATTTAATTATGAGACAGCAGAGGTTGTCATGGCTGAGCATAGGTGAAGCAAAAAAGAGGGTCCAGGATTGAGCTCTTACTAACACCAACTTTTGGAGGCTGTATTGAGGAAGAAGAGCAAGTTAATAAGGTGGAAGAGAAATAGAAACAATTGCCAGGGAAGTTGGAGGAAATTCAGGCATGTGCACTCTTATGGGAAGGAGAAGGAAGTTAGCGGAGAAGGATGG
This sequence comes from Equus quagga, assembly GCF_021613505.1. NCBI lineage: Eukaryota > Metazoa > Chordata > Mammalia > Perissodactyla > Equidae > Equus > Equus quagga. Next base: position 73,648,707 of record NC_060267.1, on the reverse strand, counting down.
AGAGTTTAACTTGGTCAAATGCTGCTGGGAGAGTGAGGGAGTTTAGCAATGGGAAGCATCCCTCTGATTTGGCCACATGGTGGTTGCTGATGACCTTGACAGGAATAGTTCAAACTTGCAGATTTAAGGGCTAACATGAGCACAAAAATACAAGATTGCACATATTTCACATGATGAATCCTTAGGTGATCTCAGCATCTATTAAGTTTCAGTTGGATTTAATTTGATTTATGGAATCCTCATTTCAGAAAACTAAAAAATAATATGTTTGAACTGTTAACACCATGTTTAAAGTAGCTTTGTAATTTGCTCCCAAATTTACTAGCCCTCTTTTTTTTGCCAGATGACTGAAAGATGAAAGACAAATACAGTCAGCTCTCCCTTCTCTTTACCTAGCAGTAATTGCTAGGTGCACACATAGATTATGAAAATGCTTGTTTATAGGATTGAATTCACTCATCTTGAATTAATTCTAGAAGATGTTAAGTGTATCTTCTATAAATAACATAGTACACTTATAGTGACGATGCTGGGTAAATAAAGGCTCAGGAAGTTTGTACTAATGTCAAGGCTACCTGGAAAGGAATTTTCCAGTTTTGAAAATATACCACTGCAGGGAAAGAGAATCATTTATTTAGCCCCTCAGCAGCTCGGCAGCACAAAATAACACTAGGAAAATTACACCGCACACTGAATCAGTATGACGTGGTCAATTTATTCATAGTCTATTTTTGTAGTGATCTCTTTGAGCTGACGCAAGGATTAATAAATGTGGTTTATGCATAACTCTGACACTCTTGGGGAGATTTAATTTAATAAAAATATCAACCCACAAATAAGTCTTATTTTTGTAATGTCCTGGTAATCGCCAGGATTACGGTAGGCAAACCAATGGTGCTTCTGGCCCTTTCTCAAAGCCTGGGTGTGTGGCCCATGGACCAGATGAAAGGTTGCTTTAGGTTAACCCAGGGCAGGGGCTGGAATGGACTGTGCTGACTAGGGAAAGTCCTGGAGATTTTTGAGGTGTGATTTATACAGGCCTATATGTATTATTACAATATGTACTCAAGGAGACATTTTCTGTGGTTTTCTATCTTTGTGAGTGAAGTAAGATTTTTGAGATGTTTCTTTGGCTGCAATCTGCTAAAACATTTGTTGATTGTATCTCCTGGATTAGGAAATATTTGGGGACTGCAATAATCTGATATGATTTTTAGGTACTTTTTGTTCTCTGACCTTTTTTTAAAAAAAATCTTCTTATGACTTTTGCTATTCAGTGTAAAAAATAATAAGAAGAAAACAACCATAAAACATTGAAAACAATAAAAACCATAGTCAATCATTTTAACAGTAGCGCCTAGACTTAGAAACAAACATTATTACCGTGTTTGTCCATTTATTTCTCAACTTCTTTCATATTACGTATATGGAAAATATATGTTAAATAAAATTTGAAGCATATGGCACATGGTTTTTTGTACATTTATTCCATCAAATGTTATTACAAATTTTATTTTAATGTACAGATATGCATTAAATATCTGTGTAATTATTCACTCATTTTAGTTATTTCCGATTTCTAACCATAGGAATAAAATGTCAGCATCTCATCCATTCCTTTTCTTGTGATCCTCTAATTATGGCCTTCAGATAAATATAGAAATGGAATTACTGAGTCAAAGTATGTGAATATTTATGAGGCCCTTGATAAATGGCCTCAAATTTCTTTCCAGATATTTTCACCAACATGCACTCTATCATGACATTACCATTTGTGAAGTATCTCTGATAATTTGATGGGCTAAAAAAAGGTATTCTCTGTTATTTTGTTGTTAGTGTGAAATGCAGCCTTTTGCAATATGTGTATTTGCCATTAATACTTCTTCTCTTCTAAATTATGTTTTTTCTTAGTCTAGTTTTCCTCTAGAATGTTTGCTTTTTCTTATTTAATTTATAAGATCTTTATATATTAAGAACTTTAAGTATTATGCACATTGTCAACCTTTTCCTCATTTGTTCAGTTTGCCTTTTATGACTGAAAAAAAGATTTTAATATTTTTAAAACCTAATTGATCAGTCTTTTTCCTTATGTCCTCTTCCCAGCCTCTATTTTTATGTTCATAAAAGTTTTCTGGGTCCCAAGCAAAGATAGTAATCACCTATATTCTCTTCTAGATCATGTAGGAGTTCATTATTGTTACAGTGCATTTTTTAAACAATCCAGAATTATTTTTAGCATGTGATGGAAAGTAGAAATATGACATCATTTTTAAAAGTGTCAATTGTTCCAGGACTATTTATTGAATAATCTTTCATTCAACTCATTGATCTGAAATCCCACCTTTTTAGTATATTCTATTCTTTAGGACAATAAGACAGTGGGCAGGGAAAGTCAAAAGGGGTTACCTTGAATGATAACTAAGATAATTGCACAGAGCATCCTGTTAAAACATATTCTGGAGCAAATTTAGGATCAGAACAGAACAGAGCGCCATGATTGATTACTGATGTCTCCTATGGGCACATAAGTGGGAGGGTAAAAGTAAAGATGCTTTAATATTTGTACTTTGTGCTTTATTAATGTCTGTCTATTCCTGACCCATTATCTTATATGGTGGCTTTATGTATCTAATAATATAGCTGTAATATGTATATAAAGCAAAAATTTATAGAATTACCATAAGAAATTGGCAAATCCACAACCATTGTGGAAAGTTTTAACACATCTCTGTAACTGAAAATTCAAGTGGAAAAATAATAGTTTTTTTCTAGCTTCATTGAGGTGTGATTGACAAATAAAATTGTAATAAATTTAAAGTTTACAATGCGATGATTTGATATAGGTATACATTATGAAATGATTCTAACAATCAAGTTAATTAACACACCCATCACCTCACATAGTTACTTTTTTTTTGGTGAGAACACTTAAGATCTACTGTCTTACCAAATTTCGAGTATACAATCCAATATTAACTGTAGTCACCATGCTGTGCATTAGATCCTCATGTACGTACTTTTCTTCTAACTGAAAGCTTGTACCCTTTGACCACCCTTTACCCATTTCTCCCAACACCCAGGCTCTGGCAACCACCATTCCACTCTCTATTTCTATGAGTTCAACTTTTTTCTTTTTTTAAGATTCCACATATAAGTGATATCATACAGTGTTTATCTTTCTCTGTTTGACTTATTTCACTCACCATAATATCTTCCAGGTTCATCCATGTTGTCACAAATGGCAGGATTTCATTCTTTTTTTAAGGCTGAATAATATTCCATTGTATGTATATACCACATTTTCTTTGTCCATTCATCCATCAAGAGACACTTAGATTGTTTCTATAACTTGGCTATTATGAATAATGCTGCAATGAACATGAGAGTACAGATATCTCTTTGAGATAGTGATTTCATTTCCTTTGGATATATACCCAGAAATGGGATTGCTGGATCATATGGTAGTTTATTTTTAATTTTTTTGAGAAATCTCCATATTGCTTTCCATAATGGCTGTACCAATTTATATTCTGACCAAAAGTGGACAAGGGTTCCCTTTTCTCCACATCCTCACCAAGATTTGTTATCGCTTGTTTTTCTGATAATAGACATCCTAATAGGTGTGAGATGATATCTCATTGTGGTTTTTATTTGCATTTCCGTGATAATTAGTGATAATGAGCATCTTTTCATACACCTCTTGGCCACTTGTATGTCTTCTTTGGAAAATATCTATTCAGATCTTTTGCCCATGTTTAAATGGGTTATTTGTTTTTATGCTATTGAGTTTTAAATGTTACTTGTATATTTTGGATATTAACCCCTTATCAGATATACGGTTTGTAAATATTTTCTCATATTCCATGGGTTGCGTTTTCGTTTTGTTGATTGTTTCCTTTGCTGTGCAGAAACGTTTTAGTTTGATGTAGTCCAATTTGTTTATTTTTGCTTTTGTTGCCTTTGCTTTTAGTGTCAAAATCAAAAAAATCATTGCCAAGACCAATGTCCAGGAGCTTTTCCCCCTATGTTTTCTTCTAGTTTTGCAGCTTCAAGTCTTACATTAACTCTTTAATCCATTTTGAGTTGATTTTTGTGTATAGTGTAAGATAGGAGTCCAATTTCATTCTTCTGTATGTGGATATCCAATTTTCCCAACACCATTTATTGAAGAAACTATCTTTTCCTCATTGTGTATTCTCAGCGCCATTGTTGAAAATTAGTTGATTGTAGATGCATGAGTTTATTTCTGGGCTCTCTAGTCTCTTTCATTGATCTATATCTCTATTTTTATGTCAGTATCATACTATAGCTTTGTAATATAGTTTGAAATCAGAAAATGTGATACTTCCAGCTTTGTTCTTCTTGCTCAAGATTTCTTTAGCTATTCAAAGTCTTTTATGGTTCCAGATGAACTTAGGATTATTTTTTCTATTTCTGTGAAAAGTGCCATTTGAATTTTCATAGGGGTTGCATTGAATCTGTAGCTCACTTGGGGTAGCATAGTCATTTTAACAATACAAATTTTTCTAATCCATGAACCTGGGATTATCTTTCCATTTTTTTGTATCTTCCTCAATTTCTTTCAACATTGTATTGTAGTGTTTTTTTTTTGTTTTTTTTTTTTTTTTTGAGGAAGATTAGCCCTGAGCTAACATCTGCTGTCAATCCTCCTCTTTTTGCTAAGGAAGACCGGCCCTGAGCTAACATCCGTGTCCATCTTCCTCTACTTTAACTGTGGGACGCCTACCGCAGCATGGCTTGACAAGCGGTGCCATGTCCGCACCGGGGATCCGAACCAGCGGACCCCCAGCTAAGGAAGCGGAATGTGCGAACTTACCCACTGTGCCACTGGGCCAGCCTCTGTAGTTTTTTTTAATAAGGAGGAATTCAGCAGCAGATGAATAATTATACAAGATCTTTGAGTTTGGTCAAATTCTGAGATTCAGTGCACTGGTTTAGCTTGTGGGATATTTGTGTGGATATAGGCTAAAATCTTGTCTTATGGACTGAAAACAGCAGAGCTCCTATGAGAGAATAAGAAGATGGAGATTCCAAATAAGGAGAAGATGAACAAATTAAGGCTCTAATACAGGAAGGCACATCATTAAGGCCAGACTTAGGGTTTAATACCATAACGGCCTTAAAGGTAAGGAAGGAGTGGATCTTGACATAAATGTATTTTAATTTCAAGGAAAATATACTCACTTGTGCATGGAAATAGGCACTTTGAACAGCACCTGCAGCTGAAGATCACAGGACACACTCCATGTGTACATATGGTAAGCAAAAAAAAAAAGTAGCTGCTCCCAGTTCAGCTGTTTTAGCAGTGTGTTCTCACACATTATCATTGTCAGTATTTTATCACTGGAAGTAACATACAGCAATATATAAAAGTTTTTTTTTAATCTTTGATAATCAAAATATCAATTAATCAAATACCAAAATCCTATTTGTATCATTCTTTAGTTCAAGCCCAAAGTGTCATAGACCATCCCTAGTATAATGGCTGGCACATATTTGACACTCAATAAATTCACATTAAGAGAATGAATCGGATCCTAAGACTCTAACAACCATGCAAGTTTTGCTCACAACATTATAATAATATACAATTGTTAAATATGGCATTTTGTCCCATAGTATTTATCAGTAAAGCCTTTAAAACAAAATAAAACAAATACAATGATTACCTCTGTTGTTACAGAATTATGTATATTTATTATGTTCTTCTTCTTTCCTTTCTAAATTTTATAAAATTTCCACCCTGAATCTTTATTACTGAGATGGCCCTCGCAAGAACTCAGAAATAGGAATAATACAGCTGCCATCATAGATAAGCTCTGACATCCATGCATAATGAATCAGTACATAGATACAAAGCATCATGAAAAGAAAATAGAGTGCATTCCCCGCTGGAAGGGCTTGGGTGTAACCTGCTTTAATATAATCAAATATTTAGTTAAATATTTTTTCTCTTACCAAAAAGATAGGTCTGCTAAACCATAGAAACCTAAAAGAAATCTTCAGAGGTTAGTATTGATTGCACCCATCCCAGTCATGTCCCAGGGAAATTGAGTTTTAGCAATCAGACTTTCAATTTTTCTTAGAATTAGCCTTTGCAAGAAAATATTAAGAGCCAACTCTGCTTGAGTACTTACTCTGTGCCAGTCCCTCTTCCAATTATTTTACATCTATTAACTTACTTAATCCTCATTAGAATGCTGTGAGGCAGGCACTCTCGCTGTCCTCATTTTACAGATAACGGATCTTATTTTGTAATTTGTTTGAGCTCATGTAGTTATGAAGAGGCAGAGCCAGGATTTCAATCGAGGAAGCCTGAATCCAGCACCTGTGCTCTTAGCCACTACCCCATGCAGCTCCTTCCATTTATTCATTTAACAAATATGTACTGAATGCTTGCAGATGTGTCAGCCACTGTGCTTGGTAGTGAAACCTAGTGGGACTCAAACAAAACAAAACAAAACAAAACAAAACAAAACATGGTGCCTGCTCTCCTTGAGTTTGCAGTGTAGAGAGAACTTAAAGCAACAAATAAGTATATAAATACAAATTGAGGTAAGTGCTATAAAGGGAAATGACAGAGAGTGCTCTGGAGTGTACAGTGGGGGCCCTTTCTTAGATAAGATGACCAGAAAAGGTCTCTCTAAGAAAGTGATAATTAAGCTAAGATTAGATGGATTAGTAAAAGTTGGTGAAGAATGGGGAAAGAATGTACCAGGCTTTGGGAAGAGCACGGCAAAGTGTTTCTAATCCTTTGACAAGACCTCATAGGGAGGCGGACGTTTCAGGCTCTCAGTACCATTAAAAATAAATTTCTCTGTGTCCCCTTGTTCTGACTTTATGTTCACTAACCAATCTTATTATAATTTGGCTTCACGTGTAGTTCAACATTAAGAGAATGCACTGATTGTGCAGGCCTGTAGTATTTTGGTTATTATGAGAGTCCTTTCTTATCATAAATTAATAAATTCACATTTATATCAATCTCCAGTGCATTCTTTTCTTGTTACCAAACTCATCAATCTCAGAGTCCAAGCCTTCAAAGCAGAAGACTGAATCCTCAAATGGAACAACCTGGATTCCAAGTTGAGTTCCCGTCCACCTCCAACCTGCCTTTCCTTTGACAATTCACACACTTATATCTGATCTTTCTCCTTTGTGAAATTTTATTTATATGCAATATTTGCTACAGTGAAAGAAAGATGAATGCTTTAAGAAAAAAGTGAAGAATAGATTTAGAATGCACATGATCCAGGATTATTTTGATTAGTTTTACTGAAGAGAAGGTCCATCTGGGAGTCTGAATGAAATCATGTTTTGAATATTTAGAGAACAAAACAGACACCATCTTGTCTTCACAATCATGTGCTGAATGAGTAATGCTGGTATTCTTTTACGAGATTGTTTTAATATAAGACTGTAGTAAACTCTGCTAGTAAGTGTTTCCCCACTACAAGCATGGAAACGAGACTTACTCATAATATTTATTTCTTCTCCAGAGTGCCTTTGCAGACCTGAAACATCTGAACTAACAAAAGGCCTCCAACTTATAATATAACACAGCTGCTCTGAGGATTGCGTGCGTGCGTATGTGTGTGCACGATGGGAGGGGATTTCCTCGTATTTATTCGTTTACGTGCCCTCTGGAGAAGGGGCAAGCTCAGTCCAACTGGAATTCTAAGTGTCTTTTACTGGGCATTTGTTAGATGTAAAAAGTTGGCTCGTGTCTAAAGTATGTTCCAGGCAGTGTGCAGCTGAGAGCCATAAAAGACAAGATTGTATATTGTTTAGGAGCAGCAATGCTAATGGGGAGCGGTTTCACAGTGAACAATTAGTTCTTCTACCACTGCAGAATAGTGCATTTATTATAAAGAAATGAGAATTATATAGGAACTCTTATCGAAAGCTGTGTTTATAAAGTTATCTGCTGTTAGTAATTATTTACAATCAGTAAGTTAACCTCCAACACGTTGCACTGTGCTTTTAACAGAGCATAAACAAAAATGATTATCAGCTCAAGAATCCAGCTCTTTCTTTATTCTTCACATTTGCCCTCCCATATTGGCTAAACACAGCATGAGAGATCTTAAATGATACCAATTTAGGAACAATCTAGAGGTTCTAAGGAAATTTTTCTTCTTATCTTCTCTATCTCTTTTCCAAAACTGTTCATTCATTTAATTTACTGAACTTGACCTGGGATACAGTGATGGGAAACTTTCCATCAGGGAACTCATAGTCTGGCTAGGGAGATGGGTGAATACATCAACAATGAGTATAGAGCACAGTAAGTGTTAGAAAGTCATGTTTAGAGCATGCTGGGGCACAGAGTATGGGCACTTCTAGGGGTCAGGCAATGGGGAGGGCAGTATGAGATGACTCAGCAAAGAGGAGAGCATTTGAACTGCGCAGTTGTTAATTAAGTAGATGTGAGAGTAAGGAGAGGAGTAGAGCTCACAACAAACAACCTCTTCAATATGTGGGGATATGAGAGAAATGTGCTATTTCTTTTCTCATCTAATTCATTTTGCTTCATACCTTACTGGCAATGCCAAGAGAAGGTAATGAGACAAGAATTCAAAGGAAGAGGTGAAATAAAATATAAAAAGGACAAATGCAGCCCACGTTGCCATCTGTGGGAAGGTGGCTACTTGACAACAGATGTCTAGCATTTCTGTTCCCAGTAACTAGTGAAATCAGCCGAGAAATGGAGAAACAACGACATTCATATAGAAAACTAGAGAAGGGTAACATCCAAATGCTAGAATTTCTGTTCATTACAGAGCACATGGGACCTGTTTAAGGTTAATCAGGATTGACTTGTAAATCGTTTGCCTTAGAAATTAGAGCCTTTCAAAAATTAACAAGAAATTCCAAATGCTGTAAACATACATTAGTTTATATGGTTTAGGGCTTGAGTTGGAAATGGACCATCAGGTCATAAGAACACCCTCCTGGAGGACCTTTGGCAGCTGCTGCTCAGCAGACTTTGATGGTGTAGGTGCCTTGGGGGAATCCAAGAATATTTGAGAGTAGCTATCCCGAGAGGTCTGAGCCACGGAGGGCTTTATCAAGTCACTGGCTACTGGCGTGGTGACATTGGAAAACTTTTGTCAAAGCTCAGACTAAGTATTCAGGGTGTTAAAATGGGGGTGAGTGGAGGTGGGGAATGGTCTCCTGTAGGTGGCACATTTACATCATTTCCATGGCTTCTGCTGCACCAGGAATGGGGTCCACACATACAAGATGTGGCATCTAGTATGTAAGTTTTAAGAGACACAAATGAGAACTCTCCATCAATGGAATTTACCTGCAAGGACTGCCCATTGCCCCAGAGCCCTCTGCACTCAGTTTGGGCTACTGGATCAAAGAGTTGGATATCAGCCATCCCTGGGGAGATCCGTAAGAACCCAAGCACCTTATTTCTAGGAAATTAGCAGGCCCTTATCAAAAGGATGAGCAACAGAAGATATTTCTTTCACCAAAAGTATAAGAAAAAAGACCTTAAGAAATATCCTTTTCAAAACAAATTATTGCAGAACCTAGCTTTTTATTACATAAGTAACAAATATTCAAAATGTTCAAATTTCAGGTATAGAAATCCATTGTTAATATATTATTTGTGTGTATATTTCTTTCTTTTTCTCTTTTCTTTCTTCTTCTTTTTTTTCACTGCTGTCCAACACCCAGTCTCTCCCCTCCCACTCTCAGACCCTTGCTAAGGAGTGAAGGCCTTGCCTTCCAATAGGGAAGACCAAGGTTCCAGATTCTCCCTCCTTGCCTTAAAACCCAGGTGGGCACATGACCAGGATCAGCCTGATCAGGACTTTGGGTCTTGAGTCTTTTTCTTGAAGCAAAAGTCAAAGGCACCTTAGAATTCATTCACTATCATAGAGCAGGGCAGTGGTAGAGTCCGGGGCAGAAGTGCTGGTGCCAAGATGTCACCAGATCCCAGCTGCTCCTGGGGCCTGACTTTGACATAGTGCCTCCTGCCTAACTTTGCTTGGTTTTTACCCATTTTTCAAGTTTGATTCTCTAGTCTTCCTGCTGATTCTGTGAGCTTTACAATATTCTTCCAGTAATTACTTTTCAGCCTATATTAGGCTGAGCTGGTATTAATTGGTGCCATCTAATACAACAGATCAGGACATTTTTTTAATAATCTTTGCCTGATGAAGTGGTACATTTCCATTCTCTCATGGGCATTTAGAGTTTTCACAGACATAAAAATGTGAAAACTTCTTGTTATAACTCATGAAGCTTCAGTGCTGGGATCTCCTCCAAGGTTGTCCTACTGACTGGTATTTAGCGATCCTATATTCTTCATGCTGGTCCTGATTAGTGTCTTGCCAGCCAAAATCAGATCTCCTAGATCATAGGTGTTTTCCCAACATACTCCTCGTTATCAATCCCCTTCTTCATTCATAGTTGATGATATATTCCTCTTACCTGATTGAAAACTCTAGTTACAACAGTTTTCATCATCGTGACTTAAACGCGAGACCCTGTGATATTCCTCACAGCTCAATCAGATTAAAAATGTGACCTAATTAATTGTGTCGAGCAAGCAGGTCGAAATTCTCTTTTGAATACAAGCCAGTTGTGTCTCTCACATATGGGTGTCATAAAAGCTTTAGCAAGACCTTCTCATGGCTCAAAGAGAGTCATGCCTGATTTACGATTTCTTGATAGCACTTAACATTTTATTTGGATTTAGAGACAACTCTAGACACATCAATCAAGCAAGCTGTTTTCAAATATTTCTTCTCAGCTGTTCCTGGTGCCAGATTGTCTAACAAATAGAGGCATAAACAGATGTAATTTTTAACTGGTGATGACCATTCTCCATCATGCAACAGGCCAGCTGGTAGCACAATCCCCAGTATAGTCCATGGCCTGACTCACAGGTGGTAGGTTTCTCACTCCTCGTACACATGGACAATGTTTAAATATCATACTTATAAAATGAAAGTTTACTCCAGGAAATTCATTTAAACACTTGCTTGCAAGCTTGATAGTTGAAAATTGGTATTTTATTATAACATGTATTCACATAATCAGATCATGCAAAGTAGAACTTTCCTTACCTGATTAAAAAAATATATGGGGCCGGCCCGGTGGCGCAGCAGTTAAGTTCGCACGTTCCGCTTCTCGGCGGCTCAGGGTTTGCTGGTTCGGATCCCGGGTGCGGACATGGCACTGCTTGGCAGCCATGCTGTGGTAGGCGTCCCAAGTATAAACTAGAGGAAGATGGGCACGGATGTTAGCTCAGAGCCAGGCTTCCTCAGCAAAAAGAGGAGGACTGGCAGTAGTTAGCTGAGAGCTAATCTTCCTCAAAAAAAAAAAAAAATATGTAACTGTGGTAATTGAAAAATAGAACTTTGGCAAAAGATTGATATATTTGACAGTCCAGAGATCTGACATATATGAATATGTATGTAAACATACATATGCATATATATGCATATATACATAACATAAATATATGTGTATATATACACACATATACATATTTGGTATAGGATAAAGTTATAATTTTGTGAATAAAAAGGATTATTTGAAAAAGTTGTGTCACAGTATTTTCTTAATTATTTGGAAAAGAAATCTTCACATTTTGTACATAAGCTAATTTCAAATGGATTTAAATAACATACAAAAAGCCAAACTATGTAATAGCTGGATGAAAATACAGATAAATCTGAATAATCTTAGCACAGGGAAAGGATATTCTAAGGATATTCTAAGGATAAAAGCAATGTAAGGAATAGAGAAAAGCAGCAATAAATTTGACTTCCCAAGAATCAAAAAATAAATTTTGTATTATAAAAACCACATCATTAAGAAGTGAAACTCAAATAAAAGGAATTCAAAGTTCCAGTAAATAGTACCCCTCTACTCTGTCCAACTTCTGAACCAATTGAAAAATAAAGGAGATGAGTCAATAAATGGAGGTCAAAATATCATCTTTATTAGTATCAAGCTAAAGCTGGAGAATCTTGTTGGACAGTGGTAGACATTAAGTTTACTAAGATATTGCTGCTGACTTAAGCAGATATTTCCCCATAAACCCATATGGTTCCTGCCCCTGCCAAATTTACAGCATGAAAGAGCAGAATGGAACTTGTCCCTTCTTGTCTCACCTTGGGGGACGTTTGCTCCCAAACGAGAAAAAACTTGAAAGAGTGCTGGGCTAGCTATGCCCTGATTCTCCCCCTAGACTCATCCGTTGGATCATGATGCTTCTTCTTCCTCAGAAAGAAGTGGTAATAAGGTCAGAAAATGTCCAGGAATCTTATGCAAATAGAACTCACACATAAACATCAAGAATGAGGTAGACAGAAATTAAGGGGAAATATTTTTTACAGAGATTGCAATTGATTATTAACTATAGTGCGCAAAGAGCTTATACGAATGAATAAGGAAAAGAATTCCAACAGAAAATTCAAAAAGGACATAAAAAATTCACTGAATTACAAATTCCTAATAAAATAATATGAAAATTCTTAAACTCGTCAGTATTCAAAAATACAAATAATAAACATTAACATAAATATGAAGTTTCTGAGAGTTATCAACCCATCTTGGGCGATGAGAAGAGAAAAGCAGGGTCCATTAGCTTTGTGAAGCTGGCATCATGATAAACTACAAGCAACGACCTTGTACCAATCAGCCACTGGTGACTACAAGATTGCCTTAATTTCTGATGTTATTAAGATTTATCTCATCAAGGAGTTAATCAAATGTGCCAGTAAGAATTGGTATCCTGTTTCTAATTAGCAAATTGTAGGAGAATGTTAATCAGTAAGCAGCATTTACTGTACCATGCTCCTAACTTGAACCTAACTTGCTTTGCTCCAGTCTGTATAGCGGATGGTGTGAGAATATGATACATCTCAATAGAAAGACAGACAATGTCATGAGAGAGTGGTGGATGGAATGGTAGAAAGTGGGGCTGGTGTGGTGGAGGAGTGTGTGTAGTGAGGATGTAGACAGTTTATTTAGATAAGGTATTGAGATAGAACCTGATTCCTTGTCTCCTTTACCAGCCACATTTATCCCGGAAGAAGGCCCCAATTTGAATTTCTGTAGATGACATAGAATCTGAATGGAACAAAATATGATGCGTCATTTCCTTTAAAATTAGAAGATGAGTATGGCTATCGATGACATAGTGAGACCAACACTCATACACAGATGGTGGTTGTATAAATTAATTAGAAATTTTTATCAAGAAATTCATAAAGACAACAACTTTTGAGTCACTAATCTCACGGTCAGGACTCTATCCAATGCAGAGATATAAAAGATATTTACATCCATGTTAAGTATAATAGCCAAAAAGTAGAAATGATCTAAAGACCCTCAAAAGGAAGTGTTTTGAAATGATAGGATATCTATAGAATATATATTATGCAAATATATTAAAAATAATGTTTTTAGAAATTAAGACTATTAGATTTTACCCATTATTAAGTAGTTAAAATATGAGAATGAAATTTGCTTATATAATATGGCTTGTAACATGCATTTGGCAGCAGGAGAAATTACACTGAAATGTAAAGAACTTTTTTTCATAGATAGAATTGCAAATGATTTTTTCTTTATACCTTTTTTGCTCCCTAAATTATCCACCATGATTTTGCACTACTTTTAAATATACATACACATGTATACACTTATAAATAAGCATTTATATATAACTTTAACATTATGTCCAATTTTGTAGCTACTTTTACAACATTCATTAAACAACTCCATACATTATTCATGTACTCATTAGTTCTTACGATCAAAATCATCTTGTGAATTTTGATTCATTTTTCTATTGAGCAAAATATCTTTTCAAGAAGGGCACATAGTAGGTATGTTTTCTGAGACTTTGTATAACCAAAGAATACCTACTGAAGACTCTACGTGTAAAAGGCAATGGATTGACTACAGATTCTTCTTCATTGTCGTCTAACATTCAGTATTGCACAGAAGTTTGAAGCCAATCTAATTTTCGTGCCATTGAAAATCATGTTTTGTTTCATTTTGTTTTTGCCTTCTCTAACAGAATTTCATTATCATTAAACTCAAAAACCTTCGGGTCCATTTGTCACTAATTTTACCCATAAGACAATGACTTGCTTCAATTTGAAGGTCAGTGTCACCTGGAATATGGGAAGTTGAATGGTCATCCTTGGTGGCTGCACCAAGGCGATCAGATGTATGTCTTCCCTAAGAGCACCAAGCTCAGGGCAGTTGGCTTCAATCCTGCAGGTGAATTTATAGATAGTCACTCTGACTAGTTTAGTAATCATCCATAAAAAACTATGGCGTGTAACATATGAGGGATTCTTTTTAAGTCCTACATTAGCTGTCCTCTGAGCCCTGGTTTTATCATTTGCAGATGCTTTAGTGAAAAGACTGATAGACTCAGGATCAGCATAACTGGATCTAAGCCATCATAAAGCATTGAAAGCCAGCTATGAACTAGGGCTGTGCGAACCAATCCTTCGATTTTGCAAATGTGACTCCTGCCGAGTAGGTTATCTTGCCTTTACCTTCTCAATACAGCATCCCCTCTGTAGTAGAAAAATCCTGTATTTTCTAGACCATACTAGCAGACAGGTTAAAGTAGGGCTATTTCTCAAGAAACAAGGAAAACTTTCTTCTTTTGAGTCCACCCCCTCATGTGACATCAGGTCCTTTTTAGAGTCTATCATATTTATTGGAATCCTCAAGGCGGGTGGGGAGGGGTTGCACTGAATTCACGATTGAGTCTCTTCGATGACCCCCATATCTGCTGTCATCTTCCTCTCTTGCACCAGCCCCTTCAATGAGGTGTCTTGCCAAACCTCACTTGTGAGAGCCGCTCATCACTGTCACTGCGTCTCTTGCTGACCATAATAATGTCACCAGGCCTGCCAAAGAGACTGTCTTCTAATACTCCCTAAGCTGTCAAAACAACACTGCGGTCGCCTAGGTCCTGCCACTGGGCATGCCGACCACGGGGCACTAAACAATACTGTGTCACATACCATCATTTTACAGAGCTTTAAATAAAATCAGCACTTCAGTTTTTATTTGCAGCCTCTCTCTTTCTGGCATGGCTATAGAAATAAAACCACAAACAGATATTTTTTTGTGTGTGGGTTTGGATCCCAGCTGTCTTACTTTGGACAAGTAACAATCTCTGTTTCCTCATTTCTAAAATGTTGCAATATTAATAATTAATAATTATAATAATACCTACTTCTTGTGGATACTTTGATGAGTAAATACACCTATCCTTTCCTTAAAGATTTTAAATTATTCCTGAAAAACCTGTCATTAAGTGAGTGGCCATTATTTTAAAAAATCCCTTAATTTTAACGGGGAATATTCAATCTCAACTAGGCAGCCCCGTAAACATTGAGCACATAAGAGACATTCACATCCTCTTTTATAGCATTTATATTATGGAAATCAAACCCTACTAATCCACTATATGTGATGACATGGACCTGTGGCAGGGTTCCAGTTTGAAGGAAGCCATTGAAAAAAAATCAGACACACGATGAGTAAAATGTTTAAAGCTACTGAAAGATCAAACTTTTCAACCACTTT
The DNA here is from genome assembly GCF_021613505.1 of Equus quagga. Classification (NCBI taxonomy): domain Eukaryota; kingdom Metazoa; phylum Chordata; class Mammalia; order Perissodactyla; family Equidae; genus Equus; species Equus quagga. Next base: position 73,633,095 of record NC_060267.1, on the reverse strand, counting down.
AGAAGCATCCATTAATTGATATAGTAATAATATACTAGTTGATACATTAATTAGGGAGAATATTAAGTGTAATTTGAGTTTGAAAAAAAGAAGAAACAGAGGCTGGCCCAGTGGCCTAGTAGTTAAGTTTGTGTCCTCCACTTCAGTGGCCTGGGGTTCATGGGTTTGAATCCCAGGAGTGGACCTACACACTGCTCATTGAACCGTGCTGTGATGGCATCCCACATGCAAAGTAGAAGAAGATTCATACGGGTGTTAGCTCAGTGACTATCTTTCTCAAGCAAAAAGAAGAAGATCAGCAACTGATGCTAGCTCAGAGCCGATCTTCCCCACCAAAAAAAGAGAAAGAAACAACTGAACTGAAATAAGGCAAAGAACTTTTTTAAAAACCAAAATGCAAAATCTACACTGAAAATGAGTTAAAAGCTTTTATGCATCGAATAATATAATGACAAAAATATATAAAGAAAAAACAAAGACAAGTGGAAAGAAACACAATTGTTGGAAATTGTAGCATCTCTTTTCCATGAGAAGTCAAGTGATCAAAAAAATAAATAGCACTATATAGAGAATTTGAGAAATATAACAAGATTGTAAAATTTGAATTCTATAGTATACGAATACAGACTCTTTTCGTAACCCCTGTGGACATTTATTAAAATCAATCATAAAATAACAATTAAAGAAAAGTTCAATAAACTTTAAAAAGAAGAAATACATACTTTCTAAAGTAAAATAATGCTCTCCTAGATGACTCTCGGGTTAATGGCATTGGGATATTTAGAATAACCTTATCGGCAATGATAACCTTAATCTATAAAGAGTGCTTACCAAAAAAGTAGAGAAATCATGAATTATTCTGCTTCTGTTTTTAAAAAGCGGTAAAAGACATGAATATGAAATTCACAAAAGTCAAGTAGATCATAAACCTAGAAAAAGTTTGAAAATATTTAATCAAAGACAGACAATTTTTTTAAAAGTTACATTTTGTACCTATTTTGAAGGAAATTATTTTTAATATAATATTCAAGGTATATAAGTCAAAGGAAAAAGAAGAGTGCAAATTAGTATGTCCTTTCTTGGCACCAATTTGAAAATAATACTTCAAAAATATCGATATATTTTAAAACAGAAGTTCTATTTTTAGGATTTATCCTGCAGAGACAATTAAGTATGTGATCCTTATAGTTAAGGAATTAGGCACAAGGATGTTCATGACAGTGTTATTTATGAGAATAAGAAATTAGAAATAACCTAAATTTCATACAACATGCTATTGGTTAACTAAATTACGGTATAGTTTTATAACCATAAAAAATCATGTTACTTAAAAAGATGACATGGAAATTTGTTTGTAATACATTGTTCATTTTAAAAACCTGGCTACTAAGCTCTTGTAGGATATAGTCCATTTTGTTAAACACGTTAATACAAATTTGACTATGCACTAAAACGTTCATGGTGATTTTATCTATAGTTACGGATGATTTTAAATTTCTTCCATTTGCTTAACTTTATTTTCTCATTATTCTACAATACACATGTGGAATTAAAAATTAATGACAGCTAATTCTTTCAAAAAATCATGTCTCCAATTTTTAATGCATCTAGGAATTGGTTCTTCAAGTTAGCAGTGCCATCTGCTGATCATGTCGGGAGCGTTTCTTCAGAGCAACAAAAAGAGTGTTCAGAACTTAGGGAAGTCAGTAGTTATCAAAATTAAACAGTATAAAATATTTAAGAAAAAAGAAGAATATATTAGAAGCAAATTGTGCAATTTACTTAGTCTGACTTATATGGTGCCATTAAAATGGTTATCAAAATCTGAACATGGATTCTATCATTCTTTTATCCCTTTGTTTTATGTTATAGTTTGATATCTTTAATTTACAGTCATCACTTTTCATGAAAGTAATCAAAGAGAGAATATAAATTCTAGCCAAATGTAGCTGCTAGCCAGCAAATGGTAATGAGCAATAATTCCAAAGCTCAAGATAAAGTCATAAACAGAAAAATAAATCGGGTCAGAAGTTGGGGTAGAAATAAACATGAAACAAATAAGGGAAAATTGTTTAGAAGATGGTGGTGAAAAAAGATGTGCGGTTGGACCTCTTTATGGTGGAATGAGTATCTGATGCAAAGAGAAGTCTAACAGCTTAGAGGAAACAGTAAGAAACAGATAATATTATAATATAACCTATATTTTTCCATTTTGTCCAAAAGGATGTAATAAACGATTTGTCAAATGTCTTCTCAATTCCAGATACATAATATTTACAATAATCCCCAAATCTCTTTATCCTATCAAAGAAAGTAGTCTAGCTGACTTGATAGTACTTCTTCACAATGAACTCATGTTCAACCAATGCTTCATCTGAGTAACTCCAAACTACCTTTTTAACAACCATTCTATAACCCTATTGAGGCTCAAAATCAGAATTGCTATAATTATCTTACATAATCCATTTTTCACTTTGTGAAAGTTTCAACAATATTTACCCACTTGCAATATCCTTGAAACTATCCCATGTCCCTTTGATATCCCAAAGACCATCAGTAGTGATTCTGGTAACTTGATAGCAATTTCTCTTGGAGCACAGGCCTGAAGACTTAACATGTCTTTTGCTGCAAAGCACTTTATGCGACTTTGTAGATTTTTTTTTGGCTTTAAAAAAATACACATTGGGACTGGCCCGGTGGCACAGTGGTTAAGTTTGTGCACTCTGCTTTGGTGGTCTGGGGTTTGTGGGTTCGGATCCCAGGCATGAACTTAGCATTGCTTGTCAAGCCACCCTGTGGCAGCATCTCACCTGAAATAGAGGAAGATTGGCACAGATGTTAGCTCAGCAATAATCTTCTCAAGCAAAAAGAGGAAGATTGGCAAAAGATGTTAGCTCAGGGCCAATCTTCCTCACCAAAAATAAAAAATAATACGCATTATATTTGAAGTTACTTTCAGTTAAGTTGATGATAATATAGTAAAATCTACCACCTAAAACCAAAATGTGGGAGATTGGGGAAGCCAAAGCAATGGCAATGGTGTAGATTCAATTCTCCCAACATATCCTCTAAAAAAAAAGTCAGAACAAGAAGAACAAGTAAATCTATGCAAAACTCCCATTGTAGAGAATGTCCAAACTTCCAATAATGTGTAAAATTATAAAAATAAAAACAAAAGATCATGAACTGTATATCACACTCCTGACAGAAGTGTCCACTGAGAGCAACTGCAGTTCATTAAAAACTGCATGGAAAAGAGAAGAGTAACTGGCAGTAGGCTTACGATTGAGCTAAAAATCATTTCCAGGGAAAGAAAATCAGCCCTAAGTGTAAAAATACAATCATGTACCACAAAACAATGTTTCAATCAATAATAGATAGCATATACGAGGATGGTCCCATTAAATTAGTACCTTATAGCTTAGATGTGTAGTAGGCGATACCATCTAGGTTTGTGTAAGTACTGTGGGGGTAGAAGAAACTCTCCGCTACCCTTCCAGGTTCTTCAGGCTGGTTTAAGAACTAAGTTGACATGAGACAGACTAACAGGAGAAAAACAAATGAAAGTTAATAACATGTATACATGAGAGAAACTCAGGAAAACTGAGTAACTCACCAAAACGGCTGAAGCCCTCTCCTTAAATACCATCCTCAGCTAGAGACAAAAGAAGATGTTGGGGGGGGGGGGGAGAGTCAGGGACTTCAAAGAGAAGAAAGTCAATTCATAGATAGGTGAAAAGGAGGAAATGTTGGGAAACAAATGTTTGTTTGGCCACACAGAAACAGAAGAACACAGAGGGGAGCCCAACAAACAGGCTTTTCTGAGTTTCTCCCCTGTCTATCACCTAGTTCATGCTATGTGATGAATAAATTACAAGCAATAAAGCTAGTAAGAAAATTAATATATTGAGGCATATGAAAAAGCCCTTTGGGTTTAAAACTGATTTGGCTGGAACTTGCTGTTCCAGAATGGCCTGACTTATGGCCTGTGAAGCATGAATTGTACACCTGCTTTGGACATTAAACAGTATCCCAAAGCAAAGAACCTTGCCTTTAAAGATAGAATTGAATGCCTCCCTCCCATATCAGCATTTCTTTTTCTTTTTTTTTTTTTTTATCAAACACATTTATTCTCATACTTGGGAGATATACTTCAGGTATTGCCAAATATCATTCTTTTTTTCAATTATTTTTTGAGGTCATAATAGTTTATAACATTGTATAATTTCAGGTGTACATTATTGTTTACCAGTTTCTGTATAGACTGCATGATGCTCGCCACCAATAGTCTAGTTTTTATCCATCACCATATATATGGGTCCCTTTATCCCTTTCACTTTCCCCCAACCCCTTTCCCCTCTGTTATCTTTGTCCATGTGTTTGTTTATCTTCCACATATGCATGAAATCACATCAGCAATTCTTTGGAGATAAGCATTCCTTTCCAGAAATCAGGGTCACATTGACCTGCTATGTACATGGCAAGACATATTGTAACTGTAGTAAAAGAAAAAAAGTATTCCAGTCATGTTTGATGTATGTTCTTTGTTTCAAAATGGTAAATAACCATTCTGTACATCTTGTTTCTCCAGAGTGCTTTCTTCCCTGGTGGAGATTGCACTTCTGGGCTTCACTTCTCAGACTGGCTCATATAATAAATTCACCTCACTTTTAGTCTATAGATTAATTATTGGTTATTTGCATCAATGTATGCTAAGACGATAGCTCGCTTCCTGAGACAGGTTTTTCTACCTGAATTCTTTTAGGTAGTTAATGGGGAGGTAATAAGAAAAACTTTCTGAGTCTTTTGTTTCTTAAATATAATCAGCCTAACATAATCCTTATGTTAAACAGATCCATTTTAGGGTGGCAAATTTTGTTCCCCTTCAGTACACTCTGTGATGTTTGCACAATAATGAAATCACCAAACGATGCATTTCTCTGAATGTATCCCAATTGCTAAGCAGCACCTGACTATACTGAAAAAGACTACTGACCTCATGAGGAACTTAGAAATGCATGGAGGATGCAAGGAGGTAACTGGAAAAGAATAAATTTGGGGGGGGGATAAGGGTTAAAAAGATGAGAGAGACACTTCTTGGAAAATACAGAGTGAATGAGAAAAAGAAGCAAAAGAGGGAAATTTAAGATCCTAGAAGACAAACAGAAATAAAAATATCAAAGAGGATACAATCATTCCCCCTACCCCCTACAGAAAACAAAAGCTATCTAGAAAGAAGTTATCCTTTGTGACACTGACAGAAAAATGTGCTTTTGAACTAAGAATCTCATAAACTACCCATAGCAGAGAAACAAACAGTCTTTGTCCGTAAAAATTACTACTAAAAGAAAGGACAAACGAAAATCAAAAGTTTATCTGATGAACTTTTCTCTAAACAGAAGAAAAGTAAAGCAGAAGGAAACTATAACACAATGTTCCAAACTGAATTAAATATTTTCAAAAAAGCATTTGAGTATTAAATGAAAAAAAACCACCTTGTATTAAAAATTTGGAAGTCCAGAATAGGAAGAAATGAAATGGGAGTTGGTTGAATTTGGGGAGAGGAGGGAATCATGTAAGAAATAAAGACTAAATTATAGGGAACTCAAGGAAGAAAAGATATAAATGAAAACTTAATAAACTGCAATGAATAAAAGTAAGAAAACAACCAAGAGAATGAAAAAATAAAATAGAAAAGAGTTTTAAAAGATCAAAGAAAAGTGGTTGAGATGGTATTCAGGGAAAGAAGAACCAATTTATGTATAACTGGACTTTCAAAAGAAGAAAAATTAAACAATCAATCAGAACTAATATTTGAAATTACAAACTTTCTGGACATAAAGAAGATCTATTTTCTTTGAAATAAAGTTATTGAAAGGACCCACCAAGTAGTGAGGAAAAATGACCCACAGTGATCAATGCTTGAGGAATTGAGTGAAAATAACATTGAAGCAGAAGCAATGAAAAGAGACTGCTTTATAGATCTCTATACAAATACAATTTTAAAACCTTGATAAAATAGATAATTTCCTAAGGAAATTGTAATAGCTTCCTAGGGCTGCCATAACAAAGAACCAGAAACTTGGTGGCTTGAAATAACAGAAATTTATTCTCTCATAGTTATAGAGGAAAGAAGTCCAAAATCAACATGTTCCCAAGGTACCATGCTCTCTCTGAAGGCTCTTGAGGAGGATCCTTTCTTGCCTCTTCCTAGATTCTAGTAGTTGCCAGCAGTCCTTGGTTTATAGGTACATCACTCCAACCTCTGCCTCTTTCTTCACATGGCCTTCTCACCTGTGTATCTCTGTGTCTCTTTTCTTCTTCTTAGGACGCCAGTCATGTTGGAGTAGGGTCCACCCTTCTCCAGTATGACCTTACTTAACTAATTGCATCTGCAAAGACCTTATTTCCAAATAAGGTCACATTCACAGGTACTAGGCGTTAGGACTTGAACCTATCTTTCGGTGGTGGAGAGGAGGGACACAATTCTACCCACAACAGAAATACAGGTTGCCAAAATTACCAACTAGACATAGAAAGCTTAAACAGACTAATTGCCATAAAGAAATGAAAAAAGTGATCAAGGCACTAACCAATAAAAAATTACCAGAAAGTTCTGTCAGATATTCATAGAGCAGATAGCCTCTACATTCCATACATTTTCCAGTGTCTAAACCTGATACCTAAATCCAATAAGGAGAGTATAAAATTAAAATGACTGAGCCAGCCCTGATGGCCTAGTGGTTAAAGTTCGGCGCTCTCACCACTTTCACAGCCCGGGTTCATTTCCCAGTAGTGAAATCACACCACCCATCTGTCAGTAGCCATGCTGTGGCAGTGGCTCACATGGAAGAACTAGAAGGACTTACAACTAGGATATACAACCATGCGCTGGGGCTTTAAGGAGGGAAAAAAAAGAGGAAGATTGGCAACAGATGTTAGGTCAGGGAGAATCTTTCCCAGAAAAAAACTAATTGAAGTGACTAATATCATTTATGAATATTGATGCAAAATTTCCATATAAAATATTAGCAAACAGAATTCAACACCATATTAAGCAAACAATACACCATGACAAGTGGGATTTTTTCCAAGAATGCAAGGTTGGTTCAATATTAAGAAATTTATTAAAATAATACCTTGTGATCATAGGTCTAAGAATACCATAGATAATGAAAAAAGCCTTAGACAAAATTTTATATCTGTAACAAAAACACAAGAAAATAAGAATCGATGTATACTCTATCTATATTCTATATGTTTTCTAAATATGTATATTTAGAGATATGTATTAGAATATGTTCTAAAAATTATATACATATAGTCTAAAGAATATATATATTAATATATTCTAAAGCCAGAGTCTTACTTAGTAGAGAAATATAAGTACTATAAGCATTTTCACTAAAATCAGGAACACGGCAAGGATATCCACTATCTCCATTAATATTCAACATTGTATTGGACAAGAAAAAGCAATTAGAGACAAGAATTTGGAAAAACCTGTCACTATTTACAGTTGATATGATCATATACAAAGAAAACCCTAGAAAATCAATGATAAAATTACTTTAAAAATGCAGAAAAGTAGCATGATAAAAATGTTCGATGCTGTAATCAATAGCCTTCACATATACAAAGCAAAAGCAATTGGAGTATGTAATCGCAAAAAACAAACAAAACCCCATTTACAATAGCAATAAAAAGTAAAATATTTATGAATGAATTTAATGAGATATGCGTAAAATTTTTATGAGGAACACTTTAAAACACTCCTGGAAGACACAAAAGCAGACTTGAACAACTGGAAAAATAGTTCTGTTCTTAGATAGAATGATTTAACATCATAAAGATATCAGCTTTCCCTAAGTTAATTTATAAATTTAGTGCAATCTCAGTAAATAGCAACAAGCTTTTAAATGAAGCTAGATAAGTTGATGTTGAAGTTCATATGCCAACGTAAGAATGCAACAATAACTGGGGAAACACTAAAGATAGGAAATATTGGCATTTTATTTTATTTTTTTTAATTTTAATTTTTTTTGGATGTACATCATATTTCGAATTCTGTATACATTACATCATGTTCACCACCCGAACACTAATTATAGTGCATCCTCTCACATGTGACCCTAATCACCCCTTTTGCCCTCCCCCCTCCCCATTCTCCAATGGTAACC